>NW_027518714.1:56350000-57085000 GCF_043159265.1 Tasmannia lanceolata
CCCATTATTAAGATCGGTAATAAGGAGTGCTTGTGGCCTTCAGTTGCAAAGAGTCCTTGTTCCCTTTCTTGCCCTTTTTTTCCCTAGTATTTTACATTGTATGCTGAATGCTCTTTAACATGGTTCCCAAAAGAAAAGAAAGTAACTACTGTCAAGTTCTTGTTGAAATAATGGAACCATGTTATTCCATGCCGATCAATCGATCCCACAGAACGAGATAAGAAATAAAATCTTATCTAATTTCCACTACAATTTCATTTAAATAAGCTACTATTATCTATATACCAGAGGTATAGTTCTTTCAATTGCCATTCCCTTATAAGAACATTGCAAGCAAAGGCTAAGAATCCAAACAGAACGGCGAGGGACGAGGCATGGCTGGTTCATGGTTGGTCAAGATTCAAGAAATCAACGCACAATCCTAAAGGAAAGAGAATAAAGAAAAGTGAATATCAGCATTTGAATTTGAAAAAATACCTATATGAAGAAAATATGAAAACCAGTAGAATTTTCATCTTAATTCATTCATTCATTGAAACCAAAAATATCAAAGCCAAAGAACCTTGCTCATGTGGGTTATTTTCACAATAACAAACACATAAAAATAGTAATAATAATAATAAAATATAAGATAAGAAAAAAAAAAGGAAACTAATTGAGTTTCCTCCTTTTACCAGCTGATTAAGGTATCCGAAAAAAAAAAAAAAAAACTTTTTTAATCTATTGCTCTTTTATTGATGAAAAGTAGCAGATAATACCCATTATAAATTTCGATAAAAAAATTAAATTAACAAAAACAGCATAATATCATCCCCTAAAAGCAATTACATTTAAAAGCCATGATTAAAAAAAAAAAACTTAGAAAACGTGAAAAAAAAACTGATTTTGCTCTATAAGATACCCAGAACATTTTTTATCAAAGGATCTAACCAATCAGAAATTTTTAATGTATGGAAATTAGAAGAATAAACCCATTAAAAGATTTTAAAAAAGAAAATATATTATGTAGAAGAAAAAATACATTGTTTTCGAAAAGCATTTAAATTTAAACAAATAAAAATCATGAAAAAAAAGAATACCAATCTCATCGATCTTCATAAGACTAATCCACAATCCAACCATCTGATTCGACTCTACAAACCCAAACCCAAAAATAAAAATCAGAATCCAAATCGATTCCGTAAACCAATCAACAAACAACATAGCACTCAAACAGGTTCCTTCCAATCCACACATTCACCCCAAAAAAAAGAAACAAAAGCAACATCAACCAAACATTTCCCACACAGAAATCAACAAACTCTACATAAAAACACAGATTAAGATAAAACAAGAAAGAAAATTAAATTCATTAAGAATTCCCAAAATCCAAAGAATGATCAGATTAAAGCACGCACCTAGAAAGCACTTCCTCTCTCTCTCTCTCTCTCTCTATTATATAGGTGCCTCTGGTCGTAAACCAGAGTTTTCTGGTAATATTATTTAAGACAAAAAATGCTGTTAAACATCTATTCGTTTTGAGAGATGATAAATTCGCACCCTCTATAGGATAATTCGCACCACTTGTAACGTGATTGAAAAGTCTACAGTAAGTGCGGATTATCCTACAGAGGGTGCGAATTTATCATCTCCCTTCGTTTTTTCAGCATTATTAACTGCAAATACAGCCACTCTCTCTATCTCTCTCTAATTTTCTATCAAACGCGGCGAAAAGACCGAAGCATCCTCGACCTTTTGAAAAATGACAGATGTGTACTGGTTAGGAAAATATGACGACACCTGATACGAGTTTTCGTGTGAGATGTCTTGGACTGTGTATAAACCTATTTGATGTCGGTTACGTGACTTGCGTCATTTTGTCGACTCTTAAAACTAAACTAGTTTGGTGCCTCCCGGGACCTTCACTAATTATGAGTCGCACAATTTTGGTATGGAAATTTAGGGTGCAACGTGGGTCGGGTTCAACACAATTTTGGCTCGGGTTGGGTTGGGAAAACCAACCCGATTTAAATTCGGTTTGGGTTAGGGTTGAAGCCTTGGCAACCCGACCTGATCCGAATCTGACCTCTGTCTTCTAATTTTATCAAGATTTTCTCAAGATTATGTTTTTCTTTCTTGTATTTTTTTATTTGGTTGTAGATGACTCGATCCCAACCCAACTCAACCTGAACCCAACCCGGCTCAACCTGACCTGATTTGGAGGCGGGTTGGGTTAGGGTAGACCATCCTCAACCCGAAGCTCGGGTTGGGTTGGATTAGGGTTGAGGGAATGTTATCTCAGGTTGGGTTAGGGTTAGCCTCAACCTAAACCAACCCGACCCTGGTTGCACCCGTAATGGGAAATGCTTAGAAGATCTTGAGTTTGGGCTTTTTCTATACAGAAAGTCATTGGGCCCACTTATGTGATGTATATGTGATCTGATCCGTTGATCATACCTGCAATATAAGACTGGCCAAATGTCGTGTGCAGAACACCTTCATCTGATGATCCTAGTCCCCTGATCCATTAAGACTATTTAGCTTGATTTAGGGCTCACTCAAAGAAATTTAAGCCATTCATTTTTGGAGTACTTTTATTTAACGCGTTAGGTGTACATTCGGCATTTGACAAAATACATGCGGGTCCCGTTATGATGTTCAACCGATCAACGGTCTCGATTACACATACGTGTCAAATGTGGGACACCAAATTTGACTGTTAGCATCAATCTCAATCGTGACAGTCCGCCTAGTCCCTCTCAATTTTTATAAGCTACATGTGTATACACGGAATCTCGGTGTAAACACTATTAACGAACCAGCATATGCACTGAACATACGCTGTATATTCATTTAGCACGTGGTAATGCCGGATTTAGACAAGGATGAGAAATCAAAATCTCGCCAAATTGTAAAAACGTTCAGCAACGAGAAATTCCTTGTCCGCGTATAGACATCAACCTAATTGAGGGGATTATTTGCTAATTAATGGCAGTAATCCACTGAGTAGACTGACGTCCATCTGTCCAATGATCCAACCGTTCATCTCATGAGTCTTCCCCACCAGACAATCATAACCCTCCATTTTGTAGAGATTATTCACATTGGAAAAAGTGTGGACCCGTATCTTGCTCTCCTATCTATCCGTATTTTCACGGTGGAAACTTCTTTCTTTGTTTTTGAGTTTATCTGCCACCAAAATAACTCACTGAAGCATACACGTGTCGATTTTTAAGTGGCCAATTCATGCGGCAGCCAAGAGACGTGTTTTGCGTGTAAATACGTTGGATATCACGGCAGTTTTTGTCCATCTTTATAAAACCAGGAAACTGCTGAAATGACTTAAATGCCCATACTCTTTTTGAAATCACCAAATCCATCCCCTCAAAGATTGATTGGAGGCTATCCTATCCTCCAATCTGGTGGGGCCCATTTTGGACCATTGTAATACAGTAGGTATACTCATCCATTAGTTATGTACTCATGTGGGCCCTACTTTAGAGTTTAGAGCATTTTAATACTGTAGGCATATTCGCTATTGGCACAGGCTTTGGTTGATCAGGACCATCCATCCAGTGGGACCCAAATTGGATTTCCAGCTCCCCAAAATTCATGTGGGCCACTGTGCAGGTTCTTGTTCATCAAATTGGCCTACTTTTTTTATACTCCAATGGACGGTTAGATTCAAAATGGATTGAGAGCCGTAGGATTTGATAGATTATGATAGAAAATTTATACTCATCACATGAACTCTCAATCAAGCAATTCAGATCGTTCGATTGGGGCGATGACAACACCCAATTTAAATGAACGGTTTTCAGAATATGGACAGCATGTATTAGGAGGGCTATTAATTGTGGTGGTCCTACCAAACCCAACCTATTTGATATTTATTAGGAGGGCTATTAAAAGTTGGGAGAAAAGAACGGTCAATCCGCATGCTTCTAAAGCACGCGAATACAACAAGGAAACCCGTGAATTATGTGGGCCCATATGGCATCATTTTCTAAAGGTGATAACATACTCGCCCTCATCTTGTGTACTTATGGCTAAGGTTTTAAATTTATGTTTCGGGGGTAATTTCGGTCCTCACCGAAACCGAAATTTTAGCCGAAATCCTGAAATTCGGTAAAGGCGCTCGAAATATCGGTTATTTGGGCTGAAATTTTGGCTGATTTTCTTTAAAGAAATAAAAATTAATATTTTATCAAAACCTTCGCTGAAATTTCGACCGAAACATGGTAAATTTCAGCAATTTCGGTTTCGAAACATTTCGGTTTCGAAACATTTCGGTTTTGAAATCCGAAATTTAAAACCTTGTTTATGAGTACATTTTTACACTGCAGGGGACTGTTTTAAGTAAGAAAAGGACCGAACATCAGATGCTGGATACATCACGCGTCGACTTGTTGAAGTAGTTCAACACATTGATCATATTCACTCTGGTACCGTAGTAGGTAAACTGGAAGGGGAACGGGACATCACTTTGGGTTTTGTTGATTTACTACGTGATGATTTTATATATATATACCCTTTTCTAACCATGAATCAGCGGCATCCAGATCATCTCTACCATCCAATAGTGAATGAAGTGGGACCCATTGGTCTAAAAAGACATCATGTCTATTCTTTAATCACAAGAAAAATGCACCCGCATAAATTCTTCGTGCGAAAAACACACCACCCCAAACTTTTTCCATCTCGACCGCAATTTTGCACAATCAACCCAAACTTTCTCCGACTCTTACCTGAACTTTTTTATCATGCCTTCTATTTTTACGGCCTCCATTCTTCTTCTTCTTCTTTTCTTTCTTTCTTCCTTCCTTCCTTCCTTGTTGAAGCATAAATGATTAAACAACACAACCTCCAACAGCTTAAGCTTTTTGAAGTAATCAGGAGTAATTGGTTGTTTCAACTCCTTGATATTAAATTAAATGTGAAGCGTCGTTTATTCAAAACATTATAAATGTGAAGATATTATAAATCTAAACATCTTTATGGCCATCATGCGTTAATTTCTGTATGGATATTATAGATGCCGTAGAGATTTATGTTTCATTATAGCCACTAAATACCATAAATTTTTAATATCTAGCCCTATTTTCTTCTTATAAAATTTTAGTAAAAAAGGCACATTTTTTTTTACAGCGTTCACACACATTGTGTGCCATTTATACTCTAATGTTCTATAAAACCTTATTAATGTAAAATTTCACTTAACTATTAACTATTGGGAGACCTTTAGGATCTGCATAAGCTGTGCCAAAGACACTGAGGGCCCATGTGCTGGAAGGAACAACGGCAGGGGCTGGAGTGGCTGCGACATCATCTGAATCAGAATCTGACTCTAGATCTTCCCCAGTACCTTGTAAATGTAAAGTTATTTTAACATCAAGCACCATATAAATGTAAATTAGCTTGTATATACAAATTATCCTTCCATAGGGCAAGTCTCCATAAAACAAAATACTGATTAATTGCTAATTCATAGACAAAACACTGAGTCTCCTCCTGCATTTTTTTTCCGCCAGGAATGAAAAAAACCAACAATGTGGAGAGAACGGCATTCCACAACACTAGCCCGTTCCTCCTGTTTCCCAAAAGTCTTTGGAAATGCAGCCTTAGACTCCAAAGTTGAAAATCAATGTTAAAGGAAAGTCAAAAATAAGAAAGTTGAAAGTCTAAAGTTAAGGCTTTTTAATCACCCTTATTTTAAATTACAGCCTCGGAGAAAAAGCAAATCAAGAAACCATCTTCTCAATCACCGGCATCCGGATCATCTCTACCGTCTGTTAGGCCTAAAATCAGTAACAGATATGGCAGCGACGTAAGAGCTGAGCTGGAGGACCCGAGGAACCGAAGTGAAGGAGCTGAGTCCTGCACGAGAGCACACGAGGTCAGAAGACCAACCCGGAGTCGTTACTCTGGACAGGCCCTTCGACACTCAAGTCAGTACGAGCAGGAGTGCAGAGCTAGTTTTTTAAGAGTGGTCGTTCAGAAGTTATTACCCCTCGATCTGAGCCTTGAGAGGCCTTTTATAGAAGGGGACCTGAGGTGGTTGGATTACCTACGCCAGGACAGGTGTCAGACCCTCTGTGGGTTTAGGTCCACCCACTATTTAGGAAATTACCAGATTACCCCTGCGCAGCAGTTGGGCTTGTGGTGGGCCCTCCTAGGGCCACGTGTCGATAGCTCATTAGTTGTTATTTTTTGTACCCCATCGGTTGCCCCTCAGTTCTCCAAGTCATTGTAGTGATTTGGGGAAGTGTGAGGAGTTGTATTCTTAAATGGTAGAATGAACCGGTGTCCGGAATGGCTTGATGGAAAGTCTGTCCGGCCTGGGAAACCTGTCCGGAAAATCTGTCCGGCTAAAACGTCTGTGCGGCATGGGAAATCTGTCCGGTTAAGCCATATGTCCGGCCTGGGAAACCTGTCCGGAAAGTCTGTCCGGCTTAGGAAATCTGTCAGGAAATATCTGTCCGGCTAAGCCGTCTGTCCGGCCTAAGAAATCTGTCCGGAACTTTTGTCCGGCTAAGCCGTCTGTCCGGCCTGGGAAACCTGTCCGGCTTAGTAAATCTGTCCGGAAACATCTGCCCGGCTAAGCCATCTGTCCGGCCTAAGAAATCTGTCCGAAAATTTTGTCCTGCTAAGCCGTCTGTCCGGCCTGGAAAATCTGACCGGAAAAATATGTCCGGTTAAGCCGTCTGTCCGGCCTGGGAAACCTGTCCGGAAAGTCCGTCCGGCTTAGGAAATCTGTCCGGAAAACGTCTGTCCGGCTTGGGCCGGGCAGATTTTGTCGTTTAGCGAATGCGCCATATTCTGTCCGGCTTGGGACGGGCAGATTTTTGTCGTTTAGCGAATGCGCCATATTCTGTCCAGCTTGGACCGGACAGATATTTGTCGTTTAGCGAATGCGCCATATTCTGTCCAGCTTGGACCGGACAGATATTTGTCGTTTAGCGAATGCGCCATATTCTGTCCGGCTTGGGACGGGCAGATTTTTGTCGTTTAGCGAATGCGCCATATTATGTCCGGGGCCTTGGACCGGACACAACTACTGCAAAGGTATCCCGTGCTCAAGCAGTTTTAATAACCTGACCGTTTTCCGAGTGTACTGTACGCGCGTTTTCCGCCTCGGCACGTGAGCCCTCCATTAATGAGAAACACGTGGCATCATACAAGGGCCCTTGAAGCAAGTGCCTTCCATAAATGCGAACCGCCTTAAGCCAAGGCCTATAAAAGGGGATTTTCACTTTTCACATTTCACTTTTACTCCTGCTTTCTCTTCCTTTTTCTTTTTCTTTCTTGCTCCGCATGTTCGGTTCTAATAGCCCCGGGTTGTGGTCGTCCGCGAGTTAGGAGCCTTTCTCTTCAGGCCGGTAATCCTTCTTTTAGTGTAGCTATTTGATTTCTTTCAGCGTTCTTTATCTCCAGTATTGCTTCAAGTTCTGAGTCCGGTTCTAGGTCTGATTCAGGGGAGTCCGGGTCCTCTAGTAGTTTGGCATCTAGCTCGTCGGAGATGACTCGAACTATTCTGACCGGAATTCCCGGCCCCTATATGGCGAGTCCTGAAGTTAGCATAGAGGTCATACATAGTGGGGACGAGGTGATTTTGGATTTGACTAATACTCCACCCCTGGTGGATAGTTACTTCCGAGTAGAGGCGAGCGTTGGTAGTGACGCCGCCGAGGCGTCCACAACATTCCTCCTGAGCCGGGCCGGGCCGTTGAGGTCGTAGCTAGGGCCCGGATGGACGCCAATCCCCAATACAATGTTCAGGCTCTTTACGATGAGAATATCCTTAATGAGTCCAGGCTGGGGGACATTAGGGATAGGTACTGTATTCCCCAAAGGTTTGGTCTGAGGGCCGCGATAGAGGGAGATAGGGTTTGCAACGTCAGCTCCGACGTCTGTATATATGACGAGTCGTTGAGGGCCGGGCTCAGGTTCCCTCTGCACCCATTCATCGTCGCGGTCCTTCAGTATAACGGGTTGGCTCCGGCTCAGGTCGCGCCGAACTCATGGAGGACGCTGATCGGGTTTATATACCTTGTCCACGGCCGGCTTCAAAAAAGTTTGTCCGTGCCGTTGTTCCGTATGTGTGCGCACCTAAAGAGGCACAAGGACGGGGGTTGGATTTACATTAGCCAGCGCCCTGAGGTGAAAATGATCATTGGTATTTCGTCCTCCATACATCTATGGAAGAACAAGTTCTTCTGGATCTTCCCCAGTACCTTGTAAATGTAAAGTTATTTTAACATCAAGCACCATATAAATGTAAATTAGCTTGTATATACAAATTATCCTTCCACAGGGCAAGTCTCCATAAAACAAAATACTGATTAATTGCTAATTCATAGACAAAACACTGAGTCTCCTCCTGCATTTTTTTTTTCTGCTAGGAATGAAAAAAACCAATAATGTGGAGAGAATGGCATTCCACAACACTAGCCCGTTCCTCCTGTTTCCCGAAAGTCTTTGGAAATGCAGCCTTAGACTCCAAAGTTGAAAATCAATGTTAAAAGAAAGTCAAAAATAAGAGAGTTGAAAGTCTAAAGTTAAGGCTCTTTAATCAACCCTCATTTTAAATTACAGCCTTTGGAGAAAAAGCAAATCAAGAAACCATCTTCTCAATCACCAGCATCCGGATCATCTCTACCGTTCAAATGAGAGTACATGCCTTGTGCCTTTTGATTTATGTGACTTATTCGCACCCGCGATGTATTGGAATTTATGGAAATTATATGTCCACACCCTTAATTTGATAATGACACTCCCTGTATTTATTTTATATACGGTTGTATGGACTGATACACCGAACGCCATGAGAAGTCTAGAAAGTTAGGTCCTTTGGACATGAAGTCACGGCATTTATCGTTAGTACGAAAATTCGGAGCAGAGAACTCATGCTCGGCAAGTTATTCGAATTTAAAATCAGGGACTGATATTTGCACGACCACGTCTTGATAATGAGACAAATTCATCTTATTTTACATGTTTTAACCAGCTATTACACTTTCTAAAAATGCTATTTGACAGCTAGTTAGATCATGTAAGGCAAAATGAGTTCGTCTCATCATCAAAACATGATCATGGCTGATATTAATTAGGACCCTTTAAAAGCTTCTGGAAATGCTAAAAATATGGTGTCTTTTAGGGTCTTTGCTAACAGGCACCTTCTGAACTCACTTGTACCAATGTAAGCATGATTAGATGTGTTAATCGAAAAATCAACCATAAGTATGGCCAGATTTGCAGTAATATAGCGCTAACTCCCATCCTTAAAATCAAAAATTTAATAATCCATTTCAAAGACAGGAAGTGCAAACGTACTATTCTTCTTGATTGGATTATTTGATAGGTACTTAACCAATACGCCAAAAGCTCCAGAGCTAATGGAACGCTATGTTAGGTCCTTTAAACCCGTCCTATGCTAGGTTGGGCCTCACCTTGTTCCATAACTAGGCAGGCCCCTACTTATAGGACCCTAACATTATTCAATAATAACAATAGAATAGATCAAATATAGTTTCTTATATGATTTTCACGTGCATGGTGATGCTGATGGTGATGGTGAAGACAGATAAATAGGGATTATACAGCATAAGTTGCAAATTGCAAAACAAGGCCCTACATGATGCAGAGGGACCATTTGGTTTGTATCACATAAGTTACAACTTGGAAAAGAAAAGGGTCTCATACCATGTCTTGGAGAGAGAGAGAGAGAGAGAGAGAGAGAGAGAGAGAGAGCCACATGAAGTGTTCATATTTTTGGCCATCCAAGAGAGGTTCCCTCAACCAGACACCCAACAGTGCAAAGATAAGTCTCATAAGCCTACCCTGGAATCTAACGTACGTGCATGTGCTCTTATTCTTCTCAAAGTCCATCAGGTGTCCTAATCTTTTCTCAGCCGTTGGATTTTCTAGAGATCATACAAAACAAAATCTCCTTCTTACTTGAAAAGGGGTGCCAAGTAGTTGACCATTAAAGTAAAAATGCATGAATGGCTGTTGTTCTAGAGAGATGCCTGGGGATAAGGTGTTGAGAAATTTTTCTATTTGGGCCTTCCAATTAAAAAATCGGTTGTATTGGATAACCCCTTGAGCCTTGTATTTGTCAAAATTTTAATATTATTGTTTTTTCTCTTAACCTTTTATAACTTTCCAAGCCATGCATCTCCACCAAATTTATTGGAGGGCTAGGATCATCCCATGGATAACATTTTTGAGGAGCAGCCTATCTATGGCAGGGGCCAACAATTGAATGGTTTTAAGTCCTCCAAAAAGGTGGGCTCTCTGTACTTCTTCTACATACCCACATATTTCCATGAAAATAAGAAGCTTTTGCCCGTATCTCACTTGAAAATTTCTTCATGTGGCAACTACCAGTTGAGAATTCTTGCCACTTTATTTAAAAAGAAAGAGGAAACCAATGGTTAGAGCTGATGTAAGGAATTTGGCTGATAGCCTAATTTTATACTTGTTGATTGCAATATAAGGTTTTCATCATTGAAAAAGTGGTCGTCACTTGTACTAGCTTTTTTTTTCTTTAGACAAATGTAGGGCAGGGCAATTTATGCCATATTCTATTTTGTAGATGCACCTTTGTCTCTTCAGGGCCTCTTTGGATTCCATCAAAATGGGTCCTTATTTGCAAATAAAATTATTTTAAGCTAGCCAGGCTACTTCGAAATTTATTAACTAAGGTATATGGGATTTGCTAGAGACCATTGCAGAAAGGCATTTCCCTGCGGGCTGTTGCATACGAGAGCAGCCACATAGGCTCACTTTTCACCATTCGGATGATCCTAATCCTCGGATCTTGTGGCCTGCTAAATAAGTGACAGAGTAACAAGGAGAATGCTAGTCGATTACGCTGCGCAAGGCTTTGTTAACCTTAGCAGCTAGACTGCAAGTAATTTCTTTTACTCCAATCAATAACATCTTATACTCCATATTTTTGGGCTTTCTTCAACAGTGAGGTCCGAGGTTCAATCCCAGCTTACCTACGAAGTTAAAGAGTGCATATGTCGACCTTTGCAGCTAGATTGTAAGTAAATTCTTTTGGTCTACAATCATTCAATCAAGACCATCTTATACTCTAATTTTTGGGTTATGGCCAACCAATGTGAAACCCACAATTGGGGTAGTATGATTTAACTTGGCGTGGTACTAAACGAAGGCGGGCCGATAACAATAATGTCATTGATCTAACAATCAGTGCTCTTCACCAAGAAAACTAAGTAAGATAACGATTAATGGTGTATCACTTAGCTATCGGCCCACGCAAAACTTCAGTGACTGATCAAAACAAGAAAACTAATTAAGATAACGATTAATGGTGGAATCTTACGTTAGAGGACAGTTTTGAAAGGCAACTTGCATAATTTTTTAAAAATCTCTTTTCAACATTGTAGACAAAATGCAGATTTCCACAATCCATTCTTTTATTAATCAATATAGCTTCATAGCTCCCCCAGTGGCCAGACAAAAAAGAGAGAGATTTCGATTAGAACAATTTGGTTTTGTCAAGGGAAGACATATTCACGAGTGTATGGCTCTGGCTCTGTGCATTCTTGAATCGAAGAGGTTGTTTGGTTTGAGGATAGCAGACTAAAATATGGAGATGATTGTAAACCCTTGAAAACGGTTGGTCAAACCATAGGACTGAGATGGAGTTGTACTCACAAACTAAGGACTTCTTTAGATACCTCTAAAAGACATCTTAGCCCTTATTTGCAAATAATGGGTATAATAGCTTAGCCCTTATTAGTATGTCCTGACAAGGGACTTTAAAGAAGCATAACTTGTTTTTTCTTTAACCCAGAATTTATCTAGGAAACCAAAGGGGCACCTTAAATTTTATTATTAAGAATAAAAGATTTAAGAGGAGGAAACAGAACCTTGCCTCTAACCCATAATACATTAGGGGTGCAACTTGGGTCGGGTCGGGTTGAGATTTTGTTAAAAATGAATTGGAATCAGCCCGAACCTGAACCGATTTTAAGGTAAAAGCTCAACTTGAATTCCAAAAAATTGACTCTAAGTGCACCCCTATAATACATGGAAATATAACACAAAGATACAGGTGGACATATACTGTTGGATATATGTTCTAATATAAGCCCATAGATAATGGACCAAGTGTTTGGGCCCATATGGGCTGAAGCCCATAACCTCTTATTCTCTCATCCTTATCCCTTTAATATTTATACTTTGTATAAATAGGGGCTGGAGGCAACGTGTTAGCATTCCACTTAGATTCAACCCATGTAATGCTTCAAGCAACCAAGTTCCACCGACTCTCTTTTCTTCTCACTGCCTCTAACATATACAAGAACCATAGCTTGCCTCAAAATCTTTTCGTGCCCTAAATGCTCTAATGTGAGAGTGGCTAATAAGAGTGTCAAAGGGCCCTTTCAACATAGTTAGGAGGACCCCGTTAGCCCTTATTAATATGAATTGTACGTGCTATCTGTCCTCTATACATGGGCATTTTCTTCTTCCACAGGTGCTCCTAGATTAAGATGCCACTTTGCAGTCAAAGATCGTTTGTCTATAAGATTTGTTCAAATGAATTTGGATCGATCACGTTTCACTCTCAATCTAGTTTGTAGTGGTGAAAGTTTTTTGGTGGTTTCTCGAGCGTTTCATCATTTTCCTTTGATTTGTAATGTCTTTTTTGCGAGTCAAGATCTTTTCCCACTCATCCGTCCCTGTGTTCAGCTCTCCTAGAGGTGGATTGGTGATCGCTCCCTTGTACCTTTTTCCATTGATAGATGTCTATCTCCATTAGTTCAACCGAACTATCAACCCTCCCTTGTCTTCCTTTTCTCGCAATCCTTCAAATAGGCCTCAATGTTTAATTTGCAAATGTGACAAGGGATTTGCAGGGCAATTTCCCATAAAGCCATTTCGTGGCTGACTTTTGCATGAGAGAACAGCCACCTCAGATGAATTAAATGAGCTCAGACGAATTAAATGAATAAGACAAAATCCGCTGAAAAGTGTGCCTCTGTAGCTGTTCTCATGCAAAAGTCAGCTGCAAAATGGCTTTCTGCTAAATTTCCTAGCAAAACCCCTTATTAAAATAGTTAATAATGATTGGATGATTTGCGTGGACCCTAAGACATAAGAGATTACAATTTGGACCTACTACACCTTGATGGATGCGCCTCACCGTATTGCAATGCGGTCACACCTTACTAAAGCATTTCCCTTGATAAAGAAATCCCAACTTCGTTGCTTCCCGGTTGGCACTGTTTTTTTTTTTGGATTTTACTACTAATTGTAATTCCAAAACTGATTAGTGGACTCAAAATTAAACGTAATTTTAAATCCAATAATTAGTTGCGGACTCACAATCGATTCTCAAAATCCAAAAGGAACACGGTAAAAACAAACCAGGCCTTAATTTTGCGAGACGTCCCAACGGAATGCCCTCTTCTTTTGGGGGTTGGACCGGTTGCTCAATGGTTGAGGCTTTGTATCTCAACCCAGAAATCACAAGTTCAATCCCAGCTTACCTACCAATAATCAGTTTTAGGCTCACACTCAATTCACATAATCCAAAAACATAGGCCCTGCTCGTCTAAGATTATGGCAACTGATTGTGAGTGCCAAACCGTTGGATACATTTTATATTCTTAAATTGTAAAATCCAAGATTTTGCTTTTTAGTAGTGCTTGGATTTAGCTTTTTAGTAGTGTTTTGATCTAGGATTTAGCTATATTCTCCCCCTAGTATTTCAATTTTTACTTTTTAGCAGTGTTTAGATCCAGGATTTAGCTAAATCCATACACTACTAAAATGCTAAATCCTGTATTTTATAATCCAAGAATGTAATGACCCCAAGTAATTTCGAATCCAATAATCGGTTTAGCACTCACAATCAGTTAATTTTAAAAGAACATGGCTATAGTGTAGCCGCATTTATCTTTCAGGTTGGGTTCGGGTTGAATTTTCCTAACCTGAGTTGAGTATGGATCGAGTTCGGGTTGAGGGCTGGGCTGCTTCCCGATTTTTTTTTATCAATTTTTTTTTAGTTTTTATTTTGTACATTTAAACCTTAAAAACTCGGGTCGGGTTCAGGTTGGAAAAACAGGTTTCCTCGGGTCGGTTCGGGTTGAACCTCATCAGGTTGGAACTCGGGCCAGGTCAGGCCAGGTTGAGTAAATGGTTCATCGGGTTGGCCCAACCCGGGTCGAGTCGAATCCCTACTTTTTAGGCTCCAAGATTGCAATCTATCACACGTCTCTATATTTAATCTTCCACTTTTGCTTTTTCCGAATCAGATTCTCTCTCTCTCTCGAAGGGAAAAAGCAGACAGAGAGAGGGAGACAATCGTTAACCCTAAATCTTACTTTCGTCATCTTCTTGTTAGGGTTTCTTCCTATTTTAGGGTTTCTCCATTAATCAGCTCGAAGAAGCTGAAATTTCTACGAGAAAGTTGCAGAGAATCAATCGAAGATTGATTGAAGATGCTAGACGTATCGCGCGTGCAGAAAGAATTGGTGGAATGCAATAAGAACAAGGCGATCTCAGGGGTGAGCATTCAGCTCCTCGGAGATGAGCTTTCTCATCTTTCCGGCACGATTAACGGCCCGATTTCAACCCCTTATGAAGGCGGAACCTTCCAAATCGATATCCGATTGCCCGGTAATGAAATTTTCTCAAATTCTTGAGTTTTCTTCATTGATCTGTTGGTAGAAAATGCAGAGAGACCGATGGTTCTTTTGTGTTTTTTAAGTTTTGCAGAGGAATTAAGATGAGTGCATGCTGTTTTAGGTTTTGTGAAATTTGATTGGAGTTTTTGATTTGGTATATTTGTTTGTGGAAGTCCAAAGTTGTTATTTTTAGGGTTTTAAGTGTGAAATGAAATGAGGTTTTGGGATTCGATTTTTTTAAGTTTTGTAGAGGAATTACTTTGAGTGCATGCTATTTTAAATTTTGCGAAATTTGATTGGAGTTTTTGATTTGGTATATTTGGTTGTGGAAATCCAAAGTTGTTATTTTAGGTTTTAAATGTGAAATGAAATGAGGTTTTGGGATTCGATTTTTTTTTTTTAGTTTTGCAGAGGAATTACGTTGAGTGCATGATTTGATTGGAGTTTTTGATTTGGTATATTCGGTTGTGGAAATCCAAAGTTGTTATTTTAGGGTTTTAAATGTGAAATGAAATGAGGTTTTGGGATTCGATTTTTTTTAGTTTTAAGAGGAATTACTTTCAGTGCATGCAATTTTACATTTTGCGAAATTTGATTGGAGTTTTTGATTTGGTATATTTGGTTGTGGAAATCCAAAGTTGTTATTTTAGGTTTTAAATGTGAAATGAAATGAGGTTTTGGGATTCGATTTTTTTTTTTTAGTTTTGCAGAGGAATTACGTTGAGTGCATGCTGTTTTACATTTTGCAAAATTTGATTGGAGTTTTTGATTTGGTATATTCGGTTGTGGAAATCCAAAGTTGTTATTTTAGGGTTTTAAATGTGAGATGAAATGAGGTTTTGGGATTCGATTTTTTTTTAGTTTTGTAGAGGAATTACTTTTAGTGCATGCTATTTTACGTTTTATGAAATTTGATTGGAGTTTTTGATTTGGTATATTGTTATGTGCATAATAATTATGGTGTGGGTGTTAGTTGTGGGAATGTGTTTTTGGAGTTATGGGTGTTAGTTATGGTGTATGTGTTAAGTAGTGGGTGTTAGTTATTTGTGATGTGTCTTGTTAATGGGTAAGTGTGCTTGTGATGTGGCACTCTCTCTTGCTTGTATTTATGTAGTAGTAATCTAATGAAAGAAAGGAAAGAAGAGAAGATAATTTACAGCAAATGAGACTTTGTTTTGGAGAGTCATGGCTCCTCTCGAATCGAGCCGCTAGGAGGTCCGGTTGCCTCGAATCAACCATTCCCCCTTCTATTTCTCTTTTATTTTGTTTATTTCCGTTACGGCCGATTAGGCACGTCACAATTGGTATCAGAGCGGTGGATCCTATGCCATGGCTGTTCCGTTAGAGCTTTTGGAATCCCTACGCGATGATTTCCGGCAAATCAAAGTGAATTTTTTTAAAATGATGGAGGAGTACTGGCGAATCACGGAAGGCTTGGAAAAAATCAGCGAAGAGATCAAAGAAATGCGTAAAGAAGGAGCAAAGTTATATCTTGAGAAAGTTGATGCTCACGTAGAGAAAATCGTGAAAATCAATGGTGATGAGGATGAAAATTTTTATTCCATTCCAACTTTGAGAGCAACAAATTTTAAAAGCGGGGTTCGAAAGATCACGCTCGTTACTTTTGAAGAATACGGAGGTCTAAAGTTGATTGTGTTGTTCAATCGAAGTGTGCCCAACAAGATTTGGGACCTCGGCGGAATACAATATTTTCTAAATTCGACCTTGAGGACAAGGTCGATTCTAAGGGGGAAGGAATGTTAGGTGCATAATAATTATGGTGTGGGTGTTAGTTGTGGGAATGTGTTTTTGGAGTTATGGGTGTTAGTTATGGTGTATGTCTTAAGTAGTGGGTGTTAGTTATTTGTGATGTGTCTTGCTAGTGGGTAAGTGTGCTTGTGATGTGGCACTCTCTCTTGCTTGTATTTATGTAGTAGTAATCTAATGAAAGAAAGGAAAGAAGAGAAGATAATTTACAGCAAAGGAGACTTTGTTTTGGAGAGTCATGGCTCCTCTCGAATCGAGCCCGGTTGCCTCGAATCAACCATTCCCCCCTCTATTTCTCTTTTATTTATTTTTATTTCCGTTACGGCCGATTAGGCACGTAACATATATTTGTTTGTGGAAATCCAAAGTTGTTATTTTTAGGGTTTTAAATGCGAAATTAAATGAGGTTTTGGGATTTGAGTATTCTTCTATCAAGATTCAGTAATTTTTGGGGCATTTGTGTATTTGGCTATCAAATATGTAATTATAGGATTCCAATTTCCAAGTTCTTGAATTATGCCCCTGATAGTGTAGGTTTCATCGTCTTGCGTTTTCTTTTCTTTTTTTGAATGGTGTTCTTGCATTTTCTTCATCGTTCTTTTTGTAGAAAATGCAGAGAGATCACTGGTTCTTTTGTGTTTTTTCTTTTAGTTTCGCCAAGAAATTAGGTCGAGTGCATGCTATGCTATTTGAGTCTGTGAAATTTGATTGGAGCTTTTGATTTCAAATGTACGGATGTGGAAATCCGAATTTGTTATTGTAGGGTTTTAAATGTGAAATGAAATGAGGTTTTGGGATTGGAGTATTATTCTGCCAAGATTCAGCATTGTAATTTTCTGTATTTGAGTATTTGGCTATTAAATATGTAATTATAAGATTCCAATTTCCTGCTTGAATTCTTCCACTGATAGTGTAGATTTCATCTTGTTTACCGTTCCGATCTAGGTTGAGGAGATACTGTTCTGTCTCTCATGGCTACAAAAAGATACAGGTTCCCGAAATTTTGTGTTGCATTTTTTCTGGAATTCAGGCATGTTTATTGTTGAAGTATAAATGATTAAATAACACCAACTCTAACAGCTTAGGCCCGGTTCGTTTCAGATTATGACAACCGATTGCAAGTCCAAAACATATTATTGGACTCAAAATTACATTTAAATTTGAGTCTAATAATAGTTTTAGAGCTGACAATTGGCTGTCATAGTCTGAAACGAACAAGGCCTTAGGCTTTTGGAGTAATTGGTTGTTTCACATGGTATTAGAGCTATTGCCTCACGGCAGGTCCTGGGTTCAAAACCCAACAACTCCCTGATATTAAAATTCCACGTGAATGGCCAACCCAAAAAGAGGGGTTACATGTGAGGGGGAGTGTTGAAGTATAAATGATTAAATAACACCAACCCTAACAGCTTAAGCCTTTATAAGAATTGGTTGTTTCACATTTCTGGAATTTGGATGCAGATAAAATGCTATCACGATCACGTGGTTTTCTGTTCCTTCAAATTGTACATATTTCTGAAGATGAGATTGTGTATTTTGAGAGTCATCATTGAATTGCTTAGAATGGTGTGAGCTCAACATCCTTGTCAATTATTGTAGCACCGGCGTCAGGTTTCTGGTTGAAGATGCTGTGGACGTTACAGTTACAAAGACGGGGATTGTCAATTGTGTATATGTCGAGTCAGTGTTGGATCTCTTAAGACTGCATTCATATCCATTACCTGAAGAAAACTTGTCAGGTTGCTGGGTGAAAATATTATAGAGGTTAAAGTTAGGAAGGATGGGTTAGTCAGCATTTGCTTGATAAACCTACAAATAACTTCTCTGTTTAGAGTTTAGACTTTAGAGGGACAACTGCATGATTGATTCCTTTTTTCGTTAAATATGCAGTCTCCTTCATTGCATGCCTGAGTAGCAAAACCTCTCCATTTTGTAACATTTTTCTTTATTTGTGTGTCATATGTGTTTATTGATGTCTTTTCTTAGCAATTCTATGGAACATGTTTTCTATCCAAGATTGAATGTTAAGAAAATAGTCTATAGGTTAATATGCAATGTTAGTACTTACAAAGCGATTTATTTCCTAAGTTTTTGAGCAAGTATGGAGAATGATTAAACAAATGGCTGAAGCTATCATGGTTGCTGATATGTGTATGTGTTTGTGTTGCAGATGAGTATCCTTTTGAGCCTCCAAAGATGCAATTTATTACAAAAGTTTGGTATGAACATATTACCTATTTGCATGTGCTGCTCATAAATTGGCTCTCTTCCGCATTTTATTATTTTTTGTTATGTCAGTTCTTTATTGGTCCTGAGTTTATTTCGCTTACCATCGTTATCCCATTATTCCATTTTCAATGCTTCACTATGCATGTATTTTCTTTGGGCATGACATTGTTTTTTCTTTGCATTTTACTGTCATACTACAAACTTATCACACCAGCTGGCACATTAGATGCCTTCTCGTCCCCTTCCGTTTCTTGCTATCTTTCTAACAATATATTCAGTTATCCCTCGGAAAAGAAAAGCTTTGAACCTCTAGTTTTGGAATTGGTTCCTGTGTTTTTCTATCTTCATTTATTTGAATGATTAATTTCATCTACATAGTCATTTGCTTATGAGAATTTTCTGTTCAGACTTTGGATACTGATGCTGAGTTAGTTTATACAGATGCTGAGTTAGTTTATTCTAGTAGCACTTCTTGGAATACAGTGGATGCAATGTGCCATAGCCAAGCAGATGTCACATGTGAATTTTCAGTTTGAAATCCTTATGCTAGATTTTGATGGAACATGTCCAGAGATTCTTCTACTTATTCTTTTCTTGTATATGGCATGCCTTAAGAAGCTCAATATGTTCTACTTATTCTTTTCTTGTATATGGCATGCCTTAAGAAGCTCAATATGGCTCTTGCTTTTGATGGATATTATTTATATAATTTTCTTCCATGGTTTGAGTTTTCAGTTTTATTTTTATATCTAGGTGTATTTTAGATGGTTAAGTTACATCATGGATTCAGTTCAATCTTCTGGCTTCAGTTTTCGTTTTTCTTATCATCCCAGTATGGTTATTTTGACTATTTTTATCTGAGGATCAGAGGGGGCATGTCTCAAGGTCCTTATATCTCTTCTTTCTTTTTCTTGCCCATAGCATGCCTAGAGACTTTGATTATGACTTCTAAAGTTTATGAAGGTCACTATTTTGTTTTATGACTTGATTATAATTGCATTTTTTATCTAAGGGTGCTATGGATGGTTAAAAGGACACAAAGGGTTCCCCTCGAGTTGCTTGAATCACTTTGCAAATCATTTGCAAGTGCAAGGTTATTTTGAATATTTTCATCTTTTTCCTTTTAAAATTAAACTTGGAATTTCTGGACAGCTACAATATTCGTTGAGTGGACGAGGTGGTAAACAATCCTCTTTTTATTTGGTTATTTATATGTTTGCAACGTGGGAACCACTTCCTCATGTCACAATTCCTGAAGTCTATGACTGGGTGTACTTCTTAGGAGTTCACATTTAGGTTATGTTCTGTTCTGAATTTACAGAGGTTCATTAGTTTTCCAATAAATATGAGTTTGAGTTCTTGTAGTGGATCTCAAAACTGTGATCTTAATTGTGCATGCTCCAATTGGAGAATTTTTATGCTAGATTGTTATACACATTGGGCGCTTCAATTTGGTTGTGGCTGGATTTGTTTTATGATGAATTGCAGCATCTTTCTGTGGTTATAAATTGTTATAGAATATTAGATTGATTGATATCTGACCGCTGGATTGGGTGTTTGGTAGATTTGGTAATTTGGATAGATTAGCTAATGAGCTAGATTAGTAGGTAGGATTTCTATCTTTATCACTTTCTATGTTTATGTTAATTTCTTGCTATCTTTATCCCTTTGAGTGTTCTATTTAAACACTCATTAAGGCTTTTGTAATCAGTCTAAGAAACCAATATTAGTGAAATCTTTTCATATGTTGTCATGGTATCATAGCCTAACGATCTGACCTACCGCTGACTACAACCCATTTAGCATTGTTCTCCGGCAGACAGCCGATTTAGCCATCCGCCCAGCCCCAATCCATCCTTATCAATATTGCTCTTTCCAAAATCATCTGTGTTACTCTCACTATCAACAGTTGGAGAATTGGTGCACCTTTTCTACTTTTCCTCGTTTCTCCCTCATTTTTTTGGGCATTTTTGTGCTGCTACAAGAGCCAGATTCGTCCTCGTCCGTATTGCAGTAGCCCCTCCATTTCCTCTACTAACCGCAAGTCAACACTGCTCAATGGCTTAGATATCAAAATCGTCACGCACAGGAGATTCTGTTGCTGCCCACATGCACCCATGGCCGAAAACCCCACTTTCTGCTTTCTCCTACTCTTATGCTTGATATGTGTGAAGAAACATGGTGAAAACCTTCGTTCCCTTGCATGAAACAGCTGATAGGGCATGCTTCCTTTTTTTATTCTTTACATGTCTTTCATCATTACTTTTACAAAGCCCTATATGGATTTTGTTGTATATCATTCCACCCGATTCTCAATGTTACAACATGGTCATAAGAAGTTTTCACCATGGAAGCAGGAATCGCACCCTGCATGAGGGAATCACGATTCCGAATTGGGAATCTCGACGCTTCCCCAAAAATGGGAATCGCGCATCCCCAAAATGGGAATCACGCTTCCCCAAAATGGGATGCGCTTTCCATCATTTTAATTATATGGGAATCACAAAAATGGGAAACACACTTCCCCGTCGTGCTTCCCCGGTGCTTCCCTTCGCGCTTCCCGCTTCCCTTCCTGCTCTGGCAACCTTGGTTTTCACATCCCCATCTTACTTAGATGACACTCCTTCCTCTTGTCTGAAGTGAAATCACCCCCACATATTGATATTCACGCCCCCATTTTCTTGTTTTGTCCAAATAAGTAGAGTTATCGCTATTGTACCAGTTGCTTATATTTGCCATTAAAAGCATCCAAATTAGCAAAATATCAAAAGCCACTATTTCAGTCGTTTCTTCTCATTTTGGTTTTTTTACCTTTCCAATCTTATCCTTATTTATTTCGCCTATTTTAGTTGAGGTACCTCACATAAGGTGCGTGCCTGAAATAGGAACTTTTTCAATTAGGGGTGCAACTCGGGTCGGGTTGGGTCGGGTTGAGGCCAACCCGAACCCGACCCGACCCGAGTCTCAACCCGAAGAGGGTCAACCTGACCCAACCCGCAGGAAAAATTCCACAACCCGAACCCGACCCGCTTTGCAAAAATCAAAAGAACCAAAAAATAAAAAGAAAAAAAGTACCTGGGTGCTTCTTCCACTTTAAGGATCGTCGGTAAGAGACATTAGATAGAAGTTTTCCCTTCAAGATCTCCCTATCAGGGATCTTCACAGTACCATATTTTTGCAAAACTGAGTCACTGATTTAGGGAAATAGTCCATGAAGACCACCAATGATGAACAGCCTGAGGAGTTGAGGTGGAACATCATCTTCTCTTTGAGGTTCTTCTCAGGGAAGATGGGCTTGATGGTAGTGGGGAGAGCATGAAAAACCCTTCTCTTCTCTGTGAAAAATGGTTAGAGAAGAAGAACCACAGACTTCTCTGCGAAAAACGGTAAGAGAAGAAGAAAAACTGAAATATCCTCGAACGAGAAAAGCTGGCAATGCCCTTCCACTCTAGCTGTGGTCTTTCTTTCATTCTTCTTCCTCTTCTCCTGCGCCATTCGTGCTTGGTTTCTCACATAGAAATCAGAAGGCTCAAGAGATGAGCAGTGAAGTGGTTTTCATCATTTGATAGGTGAAAAAAAAAATGAGCGGTTTTCACTTTTGATTTGGGTTTTGCAATTTTTTAATCCTCATACACAGGGGACATCTGGATAACATTAAAAGTAAGGTGAAAAAAGGAGAGTGCTTTTATGTTTTGCCCTTCAGATATAGGTTATTTATAGCAATAAATAATGGGGCTGTGGGAAATAAGGACAAGGGTCTTTTAGGTTATTTAAAGCTGCACTGCAAATAAAAAAAGAAATAAAAATTAGAAATTTCGTCGGGTTTCTGATCGGGTCAGGTTGCTCAACACCCAACCCGAATTTTCATCGGGTTAGATTTTCCCAACCCGAACCCAACCCAACGAAAGTTCAACCCAACCCGCCAAAAAAACGGGTTGATACCCGATTTGGACCCCTATTTTCAATTGAGGTGCTTCATTTCTTTTGAAGTGCGTGCGTGAGAAAGTAAATTCCTCATCCATGAGGAGTAGTACTTGAAATGCCGACTCATGATGTCTTGCCCATCGAGGCTCATTCTCGCCAATTTTGGCAATAGTCCATAGTGACATATTTCCACGAGAATCTGTATTCTAAAACCAACTCATGATGCCTTTGCCCATCGATGCCCATCTTTTGCCTATTGTGGCGGTCTATAATGACCCATTCCTACAAGGATCGGTATTCAAAACCAACCTATAAAAACTCACCTATCATGGCTTGAGTATCATCTAGCCCCACTGAGGCTATGATTGGCTTTTATAAGCCCTCTTTGTAGCACACCAAGCGACGTCTTCTTCAGCAATCAGTATCAACTATCAGCCATCTTTAGTTGATATTCGACAACATCAGGGGATATTTATCATCAAACTTTGACGGTGGGCTTCAAATCACTTCAAATTAGAGGATTCTATTTTCTTATGAGTGAAAATTTCTATTTTCATATTGGGAAATTTTAATTGGGGGCTTTTATTGTAGTCAAACGTATGTAGATTTTCAATCCACATATGTTCGAGGGGGCATGCTAGAGAATATTATATCGATTCATATCTGACCGTTGGATTGGGTGTGTGGTAGATTTGGTAATTTGGATAGATTAGCAAATGAGCTAGATTTAGTAGGTGGGATTTCTATCTTTATCTTTATCCCTTTGAGTGTTCTATTTAAACACTCATTAAGGCTTTTGCAATCAATCTAAGAAACCAAGATTGGTGAAATCTTTCCATGTTTTGTCATAAATCATGTTTGCTTCTTCTGTGGCTATAAATCATATTTGCTTCTTTATCTTCCTAATATAAAATTATAGTCAGATTAATTTTCAACCTTTCTTTCTGCGAATCACTTGATTTCTTCCTTCTGCTCAAGTTTATCAAATAAGCTGAGATTTTTATGACACAAATTGTACCTCAAGTCATTTAATTTTATTGGGACATACCAACTTTCTCAAAGATATCTAACCTCTAGATAACGCTTGTATGTAGGAACTTAGAAACAAAACTACTACTATAATAGACGCTGCATATTGTGCAATTGATTTGAGGGGCTCTTGCCAATGATCTTGGGTAATGAGTTGTTTGGTTCTAGAAATATGCTTAGTGTTGGAGTATATGGATAGGATGGATATGCTGGTGAAGCGTCAGGGCATGTGTATTTGGATTTATCCGCAATAACCTTCTTTGATGCCTTCACACTTATTGTGCTAAGCTTGTCCCTGAACTAGAATTGCCTTTGTGGTTACCATTTAGCTTAAAAGGAACCATATGCGACCTTCTCAATTCTTATTATACGAGTAAAAACAAATTGTATGGGTGCATTGTTAAAGTAATCAAAAGTTCCGTGCGATGCTGCTAAGAATTCGAGATAAGCGACATCATTTGAAGTTTACAACGGACCTTTTACCTACGATCTCCTAGGGCATTTTTTTTTGAAACGGTACCATCTCCTAGGGCACTAGAAGTCCAAATTTCATCGAGAATCTGTTTGGTTGCTGATTTTTAAGGCTTTGCTTTGGGATGCCACGTAGGAAACATCAGGCATGTGGTTGCCAAATAATATCTAAAAGCCGACGAGACTACTTGGGATGTTGGATGCTTGTCGGCGCCCACATGACATCTCTGGTAGTCTCCAGCAAATGACTTGAAAAAATTGTGTTCTTTAGTGATAAAAAACTGGGGCTCTTGAGTGTTTTTGGTGCTAAGAATCCGAGATACACGGCAAATGCCGACGAAGATCTCTCTCTCTCTCTCTCTCTCTCTCTCTCTCTCTCTCTCTCTCTCTCTCTCTCTCTCTCTCTCATTTTCCCTTTTCTTCTTCTCCCTCTTCTCAATCTTCATCACTAGCTTTCATGGCGAACAAAAACCAGGATCTTGCCTCAAAACCAGCAACTCCCGTCTCCACCTTTGCTTCTTCCTTATCTTGCCTTTTTTTTTACTTTCGATTGATCCACCGAGATATCGCCCCATGGACCCTTTCCCGCGTATCCACTGCCAATTTTATGGAAGCCTGCAATCACCCCACCTTCCTAATCATCACCTCCGGTTGCCGCCTCTAAGGATATTTCACATTTAAGCGCACTACCGATAAGAATCAAATTGAATCCTCCAATATTTTCCATAATATGAGCTTGACTCTCTCTCTCTCTCTCTCTCTCTCTCTCTCTCTCTCTCTCTCTCTCTCTCTCTCACATCTTCCACTTCTGTAATGCATGACATGTGGAGCTCCTTTCTTGTTTCTATCGGGGCAGTCGAGTGATCCAACTGTTTCCACTCGAGTGGTGGAAAAAACAGAGCCTTCTCTGCTCATCCGGTTGAATGAAACAGCACTCTCTCGGGTCTATTGCTCGTCTGTCTCAGTACTTGAGAGGTAGAAGTGAGATACTTGAAAACAAAACCCAAGAACCATAGATATGAATAGGGAAAACCCTAAATAAATAGATGAAAAAATAGGAAGAAAAAAAAATCTCATTCAAGTTGGAGGAGAAAAACGGGTTTTGAGCGGTAAGAGGAGGTTCAAGACATTTCCAATCGGTTCGAGTTCAGGCAGCTGAACTTTTCCTAGAAATCTTGTGGTTTTCATTTGGGAGATCTGGAAACATTTTCTTATATATTTTGGAAGATAGGGCTATTGGTTGGTTTGCAAACCATCTTTCAACAACCTTTCTTCCTCTCCATTAAAATTTGTTCTTCCATTATCAGAAGCTTAGCTTTCTCGTCTATAAACCAATCCAGCATTCACAACTTTTTCCGACATTTTACTAGTCATGTAACCAAATGCAACATCTTCGACTTTTCCTGCATTCTACTACTTAACAGGACAACCAAACAACACTTTTGCAGTGCCAATTCACTACTATTTTACCAGGAGACGACTTGACCACTACTCTTTGGAGAAACAGGTTATACAACAAAATGGATCCTGACTAAATATTGTGGCCAATAGTTAAATTCAGACATAAATCTAGATATAACTGAGGTTCAATCCCAGCTCACCTACCAAAAAAAAAATCTGGATATACCTTTTGTGCAAGCGCCCAGCTCAGAACTATTTGATACGGAAGGGGAAGTCTGTATTATCTATAAATGTGCCCTTTCCTGAAAGTAGTTTCTTATTTCTACAAGGATATTTCATTGTCCAAAAGCATTGTTATGATGGACCATTATCATGATCTCACCAGACTGCTTGCTGGTGCATTGGATGTCATTTTGTTGAAGCACAAGAGAGCATTGTGACCTCCTGGCCTTCATGACTACTATGTGCTTGTGACAGGGGTGGTTGACTAGGTTGTGGAGTCTAGACATATTGGGAGCTTATGAAACTCAGGGTGTCTTGAAGAAGATTCAAACTGCACAGGTTGTCCAGAAGAAATGATGGACCTGGATGACACATTTTGCTTCTTGATATTTTGACATTCTGAATCTCTTCAATACATTGCTTAAACAATTCACTTTGTTTCTGGCATCCTGATGCATACTGTAATGTCTCCTTTATTTGACCCATCTGTATGATGGAGGAACCTTTCATCCACACGTCTAAATAAGCATCAATATATTTAGAGAAATAATAGCCACAATTATCCCTACTTTTGATAATGGGCACTAGTCTCTTTGTTTTGCACTTCTCTATTTATTTGTTAAAGAATGTTACAATTCCCAAACAACTATCAGACCAAGGTAGTCAGAGCGGGAATCGAAGGCTCCCAGAATGGTCAGAAGCGGAAATCGTGAAGCCGTCGGAGAGTCACCGAAGAGTCGCCGGGAATCGTTGGAGAGTTGGGAATCACCAAGGAATCTCCGGGGAATCGCCGGAAAATCGTGTTTCACATAACATTAAACCGCGGTTCCCAAAAGTGGGAATCGCGTTTCCGGGGAATCATAAACCGCGATTCGCATGGTTTCCTGCGAATCCGGACCGGGATTCCCAATTTTTGGGGATTCAAGAAGAACACCGTTTCGGATTCGAGAACCGGGGAATCGGGGTTCCCTACTCCCAACGAAGAATCCTGCTTCCGTGTATCAGACAGCCAATTAGAGAGTGTTTGATATAGTCAGGAGTGTCATTATCATTACTCGTCTTTGTTCTATATTTTTATTAGTATGATATGCTTGCACAGGCACATCAGTGTTCAGGTCCTTTAAGAATATCACAATTTCTTGTAGTAACCTCTCTCTCTCTCTCTCTCTCTCTCTCTCTCTCTCTCTCTCTCTCTCTCTCTTGCTAATGTGAGCATAAGCATTTGCAAATTACAAGCTTACATTTACTAGTTCAATTGAGATGTCACGAGCTTGAAGATGATTTCACAGGTTTTTAACCTTATGTTTCCCTGCATGCATTCTTTTCAAGGCATCCAAACATTAGCAGTCAAAATGGTGCAATCTGCTTGGACATTTTGAAAGATCAATGGAGTCCAGCTCTGACCTTAAAAACAGCATTACTCTCTTTGCAAGCATTGCTTTCTGCTCCTGAACCTGATGACCCTCAAGATGCTGTTGTAGCTCAACAGGTCTTGATTTCCTCCAACTTAACCTCGCAATCTCTTCCTTTATAACCCCCTCATCCTCATATTTCCCATGTTTGGCCATGGCAGTATCTCCGTGACTACCCGACATTTCTTGGTACCGCTCGCTACTGGACTGAGACTTTCGCAAAGAGGGCATCCATTGGAACTGAAGAAAAGGTATAGAATTGAACCTCTGGGCTTTATTAAATTAACACAAAAGCATCAGAGTTTTGTTAATACAAACATAATCATCATGTAAACTGATAATTAGATGAATTTGTTTTTTTCCCCTACAGGTACAGAAGCTGGTAGAAATGGGGTTTCCTGAAGGTTTGGTAAGGACGACTCTGGAAATTGTTGGCGGCGATGAAAACATGGCCCTCGAAAAGCTTTGCTCCGGCTAAAACTATTTTGACGCTGAAATGTACAGTACTGGTGCATGTTAAATGGTCTTGCTGCTGCTTTCATCATCTTTTTCACTCTAGTCAGTTGCTCTAATCTCATTGAATTCCTGAAATTTATTAAGCAGACAATGGTGGAATTCATGATAAGATTCATTGTGTCCCCTATCCAAATTTTTACCTCAATGGCCATCTCTTCGGGCTTCACATTCTCCATGTTGTCGTATCATAATTTAGAAGCTACTTCTGTCCAGAGAAAAAGACTCAAAACTAATTAATCATGAAGGAAATCAAAGAGGGAAAAATGCATTAGAAAGGACTTACATGTTTATGTTTACTTTGTAGTGATGCTGTAGCATCTGCGGGTTAATTTCCTCCCCTCATTTCCCCATAGAGATTAGTCAGATCTAAGAAACCCTTTTTTTTTTTTGCTCAAGGACTAGAAATTGAGAATTTTCTACGAAATGGCTCTGTTACCAAATTTGATGCAGATCAAGGCAGTGAAAGCTCTTGCTTTATGAAATGATTTAGTAGGCTGCTGGTTTTGTAAGCACTCGTAATCATAGTTATAAATTTCAGTTTTGAACGCGTTTCGGCCCCCATGCCGAAATGCGGTGCACCATTAAAAAAAAAATTTATTTAATACCAAATTTCAGGAAAAATGCAATGTGGTTAAAAATTTTGAGATTTTTGGGTTGAATTTCTCGGAAATTGGGCGAAATCGTGTACCATTTTGAGTATTGGTGATTTCGGTTTTGGTGTTGACGGAAATCCGAAATTTATACGTCGGATTTTAGGTGAGATCACTTCTTCCACGATCAGAAAAAAGATAACAAGATTACAAAAGGGATTAACACGAACCTCATACAATGGTCACCCTTCTTTTGCTCTTCCATAGTAACACTTTATGTGAAGAGAAATTCTATAGTGCCCGATCCCGATCGGGCACCAACACTGGCGGGGCCTGCCCTTCATATTTGACCGAACAGCGAGCAGCCTCTTAGAAAGTTGAAAATGTGGTCTGCTGTTGGATCAAATATCAAGAGGGATGCAACCTTACAGAATCTCTCTATTTCAAAACCCCTTTCTCTAAACAAGAAACTACAAGAGAGAAAATCAAGAAACCGAACAACAACACATTACTGTTCTCCTTCGTTATCTTTTCCAAGGTATTCTCTCACACTCGTAATTTTCCCATACGCCTTCTCTTTACACCTTACATGCAATAGGGTCTTAAAACCGTCCCCAACTGTTTTGGAAAACAAGCCACTGATACCAACATAGAGAAAGACACGGTCAAAAGGTAAAAAACGCATCCTAGGAGGGGGTGAATTTCTCAGTGTCTTTTTCATTTCTCTCTTTGATGATTTGATCAGCTATCAGAAGCTGGGTTTTTTGCAAGAAAGTGGCAGAGAATCGATCATTGATTGATTGAAAATGAGAGGCCTTTACGAAAGAACTAAGGCCGGCGTGAGCATAGACAGCTCCTTGGAGATGAGATTTCATATCTTTCCGGGACCATTACCGCCCGGTTGGATCGCCTTACGAAGGCGGGACCTTCCAAATCGATATTCGATTGCCCGGTAATCAAAATTTCTCTACATTTTGCGTTTTCTTCATCGATTTTTTGATAGACAATGCAGAGAGATCGCTGGTTCTTTTGTGTTTGTGAGTGTCGGAAAGGAATTAGTTTGAGTGAAATGAAATGAGTTTATTCCATTTTCAGTGCCTCACTGTGCATCGATTTTCTTCGGGCATGACATTGTTTTTCCTTTGCATTCTACTGTTATACTACAAACTTATCACACCACCTAGGTACCTGCTCGTCCCTTCTATTTGTTGCTATCTTTCTAATAATATATTCAGCTATCCCTCAGAAAAGAAAAGCTACGAGCCTCTTGTTTTGGGATTGGTTCCCATGTTTATTCAATCTTCATGTATTTGACTAATTAGTTTCATCTACATAGTCATTTGCTTACGAGATTCTTAGAACACTGTGGATACAATGTGCCAGAGCAAAGCGGATGTCACAGACTCACATGTGAATTTTCAGTTAGAAATCCTTATGTTAGATTTTGATGGGACATGTCCCGAGTTTCTTCTATTTACTCATACTCCGATGACCTAGTCTCCTATCTCGCCCTTACCTTAGAGCTTTGCCTGAGCACTCTTTTCTTGTACATGGGCATGCCTTGAGAAGCTCAATATGACTTGCTTTTCGTAGATGTTAAGGATTGATTTTTCTTATCATCCCAATATGGTTATTCTATTCTGACTACTTTCATCATAGAATCAAGGTCCCTTGTGTTCCTCTTGTGCATAGCATGCCTAGACACTTTTGATTATGACTTCCCCAACATTAGCAGTCAAAATAGTGCAATCTGCTCGTACATTTTCAAAGAAGAATGGACGGCCGGTGTGACCTTGAAAGCAGTATTACTCTCTTTGCAAGGTTGCTTTCTGTTCCTAATCCTGTTGACCCTCACGATGCTGTTGTTGTAGCACAACAAATCTTGATTTCCTCCACCTTAAACCATCTCTTCCTTTATATCCTCCTCATCCTCTTATTTTCTGTGTTTGGCCATGGCAGTATCTCCATGACTACTCGGACTTTCTTGGTACTGCTCGCCGCAAAGAGGGCATCCATCGGAACTGAAGGTATGGAACTGATACTGGTGGGCTTTATTAAATTAACACATAAGCATCAGGGTTTTGTCAATACAAACATAATAACCATGTAAACTGATAATTAGATGAATTTGTTTTGAACCCTACAGGTGCAGAGGCTGGTAGAAATGGGGTTTCCTAAAGGTTTGGTGAGGAAGACGCTTGAAATTGCCGGTGGAGATGAAAATCTGGCCCTTGATGAGCTTTGCTTGGGTTAAAGCTGTTTAAACATTAAGTGTACAGTAGGGGTGTATGTTTAAAAGGGTCTTGCCGCTGCTTCCATCATCTTTTTCACTCTGGTCAGTTTTTCTATCTCATTGAGTGCCTGAAATTTATCAAACAGACAAGGGAGAAATTCATCATAACATTCTTTTTTTCTTCTTTTTTTGAAACGATTCATTGTGTCACAGAATTAATCTTTTTGCTCTTTCTATTCATTTTTTTTACCTCAATGGCCATCTCTTCCGTCGTCACCATCTCCATGCTGTCGTAGCCTAGTTTAGACGCTACTTCTGCACAGAGCAAAAGACTTAAAACTCATTAAGGAAATCAAAGAAAGAGAAATACATTTAAAAGGGATTACATATATATGTCTACTTTGTAGTGAGACTGTAGCATCTGCGGTTGCATATCCTCCCCTCATTTCCTCATACAGATTGGCCAGCTTCGCCAACTCCTGGATCAGATGGTAAGAGTAAGCGAAATATAAAGCGTGGAGTTCACCAAGTTAAACGAAAAAAAAAAATGTCATTACTGCGTTTGAACGGATGCAGATATATAATAGGATATGCTTTGGATCCATAAAATTTTCCAAAGTTGCAGAGGATATAATCGCAACTCAATTAGCTTCCTTAATTACTGATCAAAGACCCCTACTCCTGGATACAGATCGCTTGGAATGACTCCGATCTGCTTCAAGAATTCGGCAATTCGGCGGTTTTAGCCGCTTGGAAATTGGGATTTGGAGAAATGGACAGAACAGGTTGAATTTGGCAAATGCCATTCTTTGCTTTATAATTTATACATTCTCCTCGAAGGAAAGAAAAAATGCAAAAGTACATACCATTCTTCATATTATGCATTCTCCGCAAATAAACAAAATGCAAAAGTGCTGCTGAGAATGATTAAAGAACACAACCTATTTAGCAGTGCAATTCTGAATTTGGTGGCAGTCCCAAACTAGCTTTGCACCATGAAATCTTGAAAGTCATCCCAACTGATATATATTCAAAGCCTAGTGACAGATTTCCAGAAGTCAGTTTCTCCAATTTGTTTGTAGAATAAGAAACAAAGGAGGAGGACAGGCCCACTTTTAATAGCATTCAATCCAGAACCAGACAAGCGGGTAATTCAGACACTCGTGATCACGACCCCACACCGGCAATGGAATTAGAGTTTTGGTGGGCCAACATGCATAAATCTTGAGATCAAAAAGCAAATCTATTTAGAATTATGATTCGATCACATTCAAGAGCACATCGTACCTTAATTTCATCTATTGGCACTTCCAAGTACTTTAATTGACCATCAAAAGAATAGCTGACATCGAGCTCTAATCAGTCGCAAATCATCATCGAGCTCTAATCAGTCGCAAATCATCATCAAAGGTTTTACTTCTTTGAAAGTAAATGTCAACCGGGAAATTCAACTGTGCCAGTGAATTCAAAGTGATGTAATTGTCCGAGGAAGCCTCTAGATCTACGAAATTTGAGCATCTGATGCCCCCAGCAATCAATCAAATGGAACAAAACCAATCTTAAGGTGGCAAACAAGATGCACGTTGTTTAGTGTAATTTGCATTTGCGTTTTCAGCACCATAGAAAAAGAAATAAAAAAAGAAAAAATTCCAAGGAAATGGAGGTCCGAGGCAATGGTTTCTGAAAAGATAAACGATTTTTCTTTCTATTACTTTCTCTTTGGGGGAAGCAAAGGCATACACAGGGATAAGAAGATTTGGTCACTTCCCATTTGAGGGAAGACTTCAGGAATCGATTTCAGCTATGAATTTTGGAATTGCATTCCTTCATTGTGCCCTTGAGAAATTCAAATTGCCACAGTAGGATTCAGATCTTGACCATGAGAAACTTGAAAGGTATTTGTTCCCATTTTCATTCCCTTTGCACTTTTGCAGCAAATTGCTGTTCTTCTTTTTATGTTTTTGGTCTCTTAGTTTCTATGAAATAATTTTAAAAAGCTGGTATGTGCCTACAAATGTTCTAGCAGAACCCTGTGGGATGCTGAGATCCTAGTTTTGAATTGTATTCTAGCTAAGATTGATCTAGGAATTGTATAAACTTTAGACACGAAGTTCCTGAAAGTCATAAAAGTACGAGAAATCTCTCATTGCTGGTTAATCTAATCGTGGAATGAAATGTAAAAAATAAGTAATCTCCACAAGATAGGGTTAGAAATGGAAAGATGGGAGGAAGGTATTGACCTCAGTAAAAGAGTCAGAAGTTGATATTGCCAACGTGGAAGGGAGTTGATCCCTGCATTCCATTGTCTCCTTGGCTAGCATATCGAGTGGAACATCGATCCAAATGGAAATCCCATATCTCAGAAAAGCCCTTCAAGTTCATAGGAAAACAAGTAAGACTATACATAGCACATAACGACCAAGAATCAGAAATTGCCCAACCCATAAATTATATCCTTACAGATTAGTTGCGCTCTGAACTGCACCATTTCCAGCACAAACTACTAGGCGACCCATGGATGATAATTGCTTTAGTACTTCTGTCTGCCATGAAATCCAGAAATTGCATTTTGATAAATGAGCATAATTTTAGATACATGAAAACCAAAGCTGTATATAAGCAAATGCATCAATAGACAGCATACTTAAACTCTAGAAGGCAATCATTCCAAAAAAAAAAAAAAAGACACACACTCTAGAAGGCAGTCACCTCAGAGTTGCGAAACCCCTCTTCATCATTCTCTTTAAAAGCTCTTACGGCAGACTCACCACCAGCCGCTTGCTCGACCAAACCATCACTGTTTGTAGAAGGTAGAACAAAGTCAAGCAATTCACACAAAGGTAAATATCTTTTCGTGGTAAGCAGGTACTACAAAAACAGCATGTGACTGCTCTACAATATACACCTGTCAAAGTAGTAATATCTTAATACATCAGCTAAAAGTTTCCCCAAGTTTGTTTTCATGGTGCCATTCACCCCTGTAAGTAAAAGAGTTTCCAAGGATAAAGAAATGAATACATATTGTTGATCAGACCGACAACTAAAAGTGAAAATAATAATACTTACCTACAAGAAATATGGAGGTTCCTTTCAGCTCATACGAGATGTCTATTGCCTTATTCTGCAATAAGAATAATGTAAAAAAACATTTAAAACCAATTGGCAAGCCATTGTGTTGTTCACTCGGCATAAAATGCAGTTGGCATCAAATAAATTCATATGAATAATGTAAAACTCAATATGTCATGAATAGACTGGGAAAAACAAGGAGATTTTACCTTCAGTGCAAATGATGGTTCGTGCTCAACAGGAGATGTCCTCGCACCTTAGAAAATAAACTTAACGAGTAAGAAATCGGATGAACCCCATTTCTAGACCGAAAACCTTTTCTTTACTATAGATTTTGGAGCATCATCATTCATATCCAATAGTAAAAAAGAAAGGAAAACATGTACGGTTGGGACATTGTATCTGATATGTTTAGTGTTTACAAACATAATAAATATGAGAAATTCTTTTTATTATTTTAACCCTCCTTTGCACCACCCTGAGTGATATGGCTCACTTCCTTTCACGTAAGTGAAACTTAAAAACGTCCCAATTGTATCTTATATGCTTAGTGTTTACTTTTTTTATTATTTTAAACCTCCTTTGCACCATCTTGTATCTGATATGTTTAGTGTTTACTTGTTTTACATTGATAAGATTTGCATCCTCAGAAATCACCAATTCAGGATTTTCTGCATACATGAGATAATGGAAATGAAAGATACTAACAAAACAAATCTAATTTCGAAGAATCACATCATCTTACAATTCAAGCTTTAAAGACAACGCAACTAACATAGTAACAGAACACGGGCTTAATGCATGTTCCTTCAATGAGATTAATCAGCAAATCACCAAGCAGTTAATCGTCTAGTAAAAGTTCTCAACCCAACTTTAATCAGTCCATTGTATACTTAGCAAAATCCAAAAAACAGTGATCTTTGATCCCCTACAATCTGCATTTTCACTTTTCAAGTCTCTTGCTAAATATAGATAGCTCTTTCAAAGAACACCAAATTTTTTGATGTCATACAACAATCCTAGAATTAGATTGATGAGAGAAATCGTCGAATTGAAACACCATAGATACTACACTAATAAGTTTTCCAATGTTTCAGATTCCATTAAACAAATATTAACATAGTTACTAGGGTAGGAAACAAAACGTGAAACAAAAACAGGAAACACAAGAAAAAAAAAATTTAGGGGCAACGAGAAACAAGAAAATGATAGAAAATCTGAGTAACGTCTTAGGAAACGCATTAGAAGCGTTTCAGAAACAATAGAAAAACACAAATGAAACACAAGGAAAACACGAAAAATGTGGTTTTGTAGATTCAAATTTTGTTAATTCCAAATTTCTATTTGAATCTTTCTTATTTTTATTCTTATTGCAATATATGCTATTGTTTTCTTTTTTTAATATCTATTCCACAATTTTTTATGTGTTCATAAATGATTTTCACAAGTTCCACACATGTTTCCTAAACGTTTCACATACGTTTTCTACGAGTCTTGCATACATTTATCACATGTTTCACACATGATTTACATAAGTTACTCAATATCTCGTATCGGCTGCTGTGGTTGGGTTGACCTTTAGAGCTCGGGTCTAGCGGCCGTTAGATGTCCTTGATAGCCACCGTTACGGAATTGGAAAGATTTTCCCATGCGTTTCGGAAATATGTCTCTTTTTTCTTTTTCTTTTTCTTTTTTTATCGTATTTCGGAAACGTTTCCGAAACGCAGGAAACACGTTTTAGGCGGAAACAGCTTTCCACCCAAGCAGTTTCCAGCAACTATGAATATGATACTCTCTAAGGTAAACCCCAAAACTGATTTAAAAGGATAATTGAAGTTTGGCAACATCTACAGTGATTTCTAGCCGTAGATTTAACTGAAAACTACCAAATCAAAAACCTTGAAATATTACACTTCTGAATTTCCAATATCTCGGATATCAGTAAACACAGTAACCACAACCTCTTGCTAAATCTCGACCTTAGTTCAAATAATTACCGAAATTCACAAAAATTTACAGTGACCTCTAGAACTATATACAGTTCATCAAAGATCTTCTTAATTTGAAACCCTAGAAATAATGTCATCTATTTCCTCAAGGACTACTTCGAATTATGATCAAACAAATCGATTTTACATCTATCTCTTTGGATTAAAACAAGAAACATAAAATTTTAGTGAATATGAGTTTTAGGGTTTCAATCTGAGAGAAAAAAAAAAAACTCACCGGGAAGTTGGTTGGCGCGCGAGCTGATTCTCGTTGGAAATGTTGGAGAAATGGGAGGAGGAATCGTAGATTTTGTAGAAGGGAAATTATAGGGTTTATGGGAGAATGAGGAGGAGATTGGAAAAGTTCGAAGGCCATGAAAATTGAAAAATGAAGAAGAAAAATTAGGGTTTCGAGTTGGATGGAAATGGATGACATTTATCTCCATCTTAAGATTAGAGCCACCGTTTCCCACAAAGCTTCTTGGCGTTTACACACTGCTTGCGTGTATGTTATCTATGGAGCGGGGTTTTTTTTTTCATAGATGATGATGGTATTGAGCTTTCGGACCTTCCCGATTCCAACATTTTATATGGCGCAAGTGACTCGGATCTTAAATTATAACCGATTAGATTATCCTGGCCGTTGGTTTAACGGGAAATATGTATTTGCAGAGATTTTATATGATGTGTGTCTGTATAAGAAAAATTAAATAGGTTGTGCCCCAAATCATTTCCATAGGATAATCATAGTCCTCTCCGATCTATGGACCGTAGTATAGAGGGATGGCACATTGTGGAAACTCCTACAAATCGGAGGGTTAGGATCATCCCATGGAAATTATTTTGGGTCACAACGGGCAAACGGGCCGGGTGGAGCAAGTCACCAAGTTTTTTTTCTTTTTTTTTTGTTTTGCTGTTTTTATTTCCACACTATAGGATGATCCAAACCGTCCATGTGATTGGCCATAACGTAAATAAGTTGTGCGCAAAAAATCATTTCCATAGGATGATCCAAGCCCTCTGATCTATGGAGGAATTGCATATTATTATCTATGGAAACCTCTATAGATCCAAGGGCTTGGATCATCCTATGGAAATGATTTTTGAGGTACAACTTATTTACGTTGTGTTCCATCATATGGCCGGTTTAGATCATCTTATGATGTGGTCCACAAAGTACTTTCTAAAACATATGGGACTGGCTTACACTATATAAATCTCGATCATTTGGGTTTTTCAGGCATCTGTGGGCACCTGCAGGTAGGGGTGTAAATGGATATTCGAAAATTCGATTACCGTCCGCATAAGAATCTGTTTAAAGCGAATATTATCCGAATCCGTTTATACGATATCCGGCTCTTAGCGGGTGCAAATCTGGTAAATGGTACATCCGATCCGTTTAACATCCGAATCAGAGAAGTATATTCCTTTATCCTGAATATCCGCATCCGTATCCATATATCCAAATTCGTATTCGAATTCGATATCCGGATTTGTTTTATTATTTTTAATATTTATTATTAATAATATAATCAAATAAGTGAAATAACAAATAAATCCTCAAATATAATTATATTTACATTTTTGCCATCGATATATATATATATATATATATATATATATATATATATATATATGTAGAGAGAGAGAGAGAGAGAGAGAGAGAGAGAGAGAGAAAAGGGTTCCTACACATATGTGTAGATAAGTTATCTACACACTAGCTTAAAATACAGTGGGGGCCACATTATTTGGGTGATCCAAACCATTCATTTTTAAGGCCCTCACATAGATAGGGTGTCCACAAAAAATCAGATCAATAGGATCATTCTAACCATTCGAACTATGGAGGCAAAAAATGGACTAATTTGTAAAGGTTTAAAGACATCCATTTTACCTCCACAAATCGTAGGGTTGGGATGATCCTATGGATCTGGTTTTTTGTAGACACCCTATCTATGTGAGGGCCTTTAAAATGGATGGCATGGATCACCCAAACAATATGGGCCCCCACTGTATTTTAAGCTAGTGTGTAGAGAACTCTCTACACATATGTGTAGGAACCGTTTTCTCATATATATATATATATATATATATATTTACATTTTAATATTTATTTAATATAAGTTCCTAGCTTGCAAAATAATTGGTAGATAGTTTTTAAGAATCACGTAATATCCAAAGAGTCCAGTATTTTTAAAGGGAGCTGATAAATATGCCCCTTTTAATTATGCGGACACCCGATTTGATACCTTGTCACCAATTAAAGAACGTGGCCAGTTAGACGTAGTAAGACATTTTTGAAAATGACCAAAATGTCCATAAAAGCATATAAATCGCTAACTCTCCATTTGTCTCTCCCACTACTCTATTCCAGATCAAGCGACAAAATCCAGCGCCCAATCTCCCTTTTTCAAGCAATTTTAATTTGGAAGGGAGTTGAATGCTGAGTTCTCCTCTCTTGTACAGGTAGACGTGCTAAGGGAAACAAACCTAAAACAATGATCCTTTGTAGATACTTTCCAAAAAACCAAGAAAAAAAACTTAGAATGGAGAGATCTTCTAAGTTGGATTTGGGCAAGACACCGCTGGTTTTGGGTGAGAGATGGACGTGTGGGAGAGAGAGGGTTTAAGGGTTTGGAGAGAGATGGGTCCATGTCATGGGTATTTTGGTGATTTCCAAAAGTACTTTTGTGGTATATTTGGCTACCTTCTTTAGCCGGTTTGGTGGCGTGAGAACGGGTGTCCGCAGAATTAGAAGGGGCGTATATATCAGCTCCCTTTTTAAAATAGTTGCTAAGAAATCCCAATAACAAACTAATGTTAATTTTCTCACTAAATTTTTTTAAAATGCAATTTTGCAGTCGAACCAATAACTCGTCTTTAACTCATCGTTCAAAACTTGTGATATCATTTCAATGCCAACTCTTTCGAGAAAAATTCTAATGAGTAATGACAATCGAAAAATAGTATCTCTAAAAACTTTCAAGTATTTGACGTTATGGTGCCGTATAAGTTATAACTTTTGGCTCGATTTTGATTGGAAGGAAAATAACTATGCACATATTTTTTTCCCTTTAGGCCGTGTTTTGGATTGCAAGAAAAACATTTCTGATGGAAAAGTGGGCAATTTTACAAATGTTTTTCCTTTCCAAAATTTTCTACAAAATTACAAGTTTACAACAATCCAAACAGGGAGTTAACTTTAAATAGAAGCCAGTTTCTTAGAAATAATTCTGATAGAAATAATGTTCTTATATATAAATCCAAAATAACTACAATAGATATAATTTTCATGGAAATTATTTTCTCTTCACGTTTTAGAGGGAAATTAAATGAATATGGTTACTTGGAGCCTCAGAGGGCTAATCATTTTTATTTAAAGTTAATTATCTCGGTCCTGCTTGGATTGTTGTAATTTTGTGGAAAAGAGTGTCAAGGAAATATATTTGTAAAATGAGTCCCGTATTATTTAAAAAGTACTGTACGGAGTACGTCACAGGATGATCCAAACTGTCTATGTGATGGAACACAATATAAATAGATTGTTACCCAAAAATCATTTCCATTGGATGATCCTCGCCTTCTGATCTATAGGGGTTTCCAACTTAGGATCATGCTTTGGAAATGATTTTAGGGCAAAACATATATACTTTGTGCCCCTGCCCCTCACATGGACGGTTTAGAATTTTGGACCATCCTATAGTCTGGTCCGTACGGTACTTTTTGCAAAAGTAAGGGACTATATAATTTCTTAAAACCCTATTGTTTACTGTGGAGTGCGGACAGCCCCATTTACATAGTGTAAAATGCAAAAGAGGAGTCATAGATACACACTGAATGGGGGCTGCATGAAGTAAAAGTGGGGGGTAATGGGTAAATATCACTACCTATATGATATACATATCCAAATGAAAAGAAACCTGAAACCCTATACTCGATTCATATTCTGGCTCTCCACACGAACCCTGATCAGCGGCGCCTCTCTCCGACCGCCCACACCAAACCGGCAAACCCTAATCGGTGGTCTTCCCCAACCCATATCACCGACGTTCCTCGCCTCTCTCTCGGTACTCACTCCCTCTCTCTCTCTCTGACATGTTTTTCTTCTTCTTCTTCCATTCTTTTTTTTTTTTCAGAATAGTGTGGGTTAAGGTTTTCATACAAAAAAAAAGAAAGATTAGGGGTGTCAAAGGATCTTAATGTTAATGGATGTATTAGAGAATAAAATCAGATTTGGGGTTTTGGGTTTTGATTTTATCACTGTTTAACTTTTGATTCTACAGATTTGGATTTTAGGGTTACGTTTTTTTATTTTACACATTTTACAGATTTGAGGTTTAGGGTTTTCGGTTTTGATTTTTTAAATATTTTGTGTTTTGGGCATTGATTTTATTGAGCTAAGGCTTTTATTAAGGCTTTGATGTTACTAATTTACAGATTATGGTTTTGATTTAGGGCTTTTTGAGTTGGGCTTTTTTATTTACCAAATTCGAATTCGGATATGAATTATTCAAATTCGGATATGAATATTTCGAATTCGGATATGAATTCGGACATTCAGATATGAATTCCGTTACCAAATTCGGATTCGGATTTGAATTCGGACATTCGGTTATGAATTTGAATGTTCAACTTTACCGGATAAACGGATACGGATAATATCCAAATTCGAATATTATCCGCCGGATTCGAATTCGGTAATAGAAATTAAGATTCGAATTCGGATAGTGCAAATTATAATCGAATTCGAATTCAGATATAGCCATATCCGCTCCGAATTCGATCCGTTTACACCCCTACCTGCAGGTCTTCCCAGCCCGGCCCACTTCTGATGGGTTGAGCTAGGATGGGTTAAATTTCAACGGGTCACTAATTTAGTTACCCAGACCCGTAAATTACGGGCAGGCCGGGTGGACCCGCGGGTCCGGGTCACCTTTTGCCTGCACAACCTATTTACGTTGTGGCCCAACAAATGGATGGTTGAGTAGCCGGTACCGTGCTTTCTGAAAAATACGGATTTATACATTAACCATCATATATAGTCCCTCTACAGATCTGAGGGTTAAGATCATCCTATGGTGATGACTTGCGGGGTACAACTAGACCCGGCAAAAAGTGACCCGGACCCGTGGGTCTACCTGGCCCGTCCGGGTCACAAATTATCACCCGTTTTCTATTTTTAGTCGGCCCGTACGGGTCGTGAAATTGTGGACCCGTAGAGGGTTGACCCGTGGGTAACCGCGTGGGTACCCGTAAAACTTAAAACCTAAATGGGCAGTAAATACTAAATATCGTGTGAGAGTGAGACAAACTGCTCATTTTCTCTCCTCAACAGAAACAGAAGTTAGAGAACATCAAAACAAACAGGCTTCAAAGTTGAAACCCTAACCCCCTTCTCTCCGGCCGTGATTCCCGCCATCTCCGACCGTCCGTTCCATTGTCGGTGTCCGACAGCCTTCTACAGTTCTACCTTCATCCAGGTGTCTCTCTCTACCTCTCTCTCTCTCTCATTTGTTTAAACTTTATTTTGATTTTAACAGGGTTAGGCTTAGGGGGTATGATCCTAACCCTAACTCTATGTCTCTATCACTAGATTTTTGGGTAGGGTTTAAACTTTGGGGTTGGGTAATCCCTGTTAGGGTTTCGATTTTTTGTTGTTTTTGTGTTGTTCATATTTCTTTTGAGGCATGGGTTACTCAACCTTATTCCTAAATTTCTTGCATTCATGCAGTAGGGAATGAGATATATTTAACCCTTGAAGCTTAATTTGTGCTTATATATTTAACCCTTGAAGCTTAATTTGTGCTTATATATTTAACCCTTGAAGCTTAATTTGTGCTTCTTGCATCGGAGGATGTTAATTTGTTTATATGACCAGTTCATCTTCATGTTTTTCTTTTCTTTTTTCTTTTTTGATTTTTTTGGATGATATAGGAATTAGCTATAAGGGGCAAACAATGATTTTTATACAAAAATCAGTACATTTTTATTTATGAGATTTTTATATTGTGTTAAAAAACATGGTTGCCGGGTTACCCGCGGGTATACCCAGCCCGCTCAGGTAAGGTCCAGGTACGCCAAACGGCTACCCGTAAAATCACGGGTAATTTTTACTCGTACCCGTACCCGTGCTGGTTACGCGTTTGCTGGGTCTAGCCTACGCCATCGTTTGAAATATTTGGCGGGAGAGAAACAACATGATCTTCAACGACAAGTCAAGACACTGGAGTCATTTAGTGCTGGACACCAAACTGGACATTATCGCTAGGACAAAAATTAAAGACTCGCCACCTTACCCCACTACATCGATGCTTAGGAATTGGTGAGCATGGTTTTAAATTTCGGCCGAAATATTTCGGTTTCGGTGGAAAACGAAATGAAATTCACAGTGAGTCGGAAAAGTACCAAACTTCGCCGAAACGTTTCGGAAATTTAGGTGAAGTACAAAATTTCACCCGAAATTTCGAAAATTTTGGTGAAACGTTTCGGAAATTGAAATTTCGATGAAATTTTTACAAGATTTCGTCCGAAATTTCGTACTGAAACCGAAACGTTTCGGTTTCGGTGATGACTAAAACCGAAACCGAGATTTAAAACCTTGTTGGTAAGTGATTTTGAATGAAAAGAAGGTTAGGTTTAATATTCGACCGCTATGGACCCCGCTGCCTGAGGAAGGTTGGTTAAAGCTCAACTCTGACGGCAGCTCGAATGGAAATCCGGGGAGTGCAGGTTTCAGAGGAGTCATTCGTGATCCCGCGCGTTGCACGATTATGTCATATTCGGGTCCTGCTGGTTTCTATGATGCAAATGAAGTTGAGGAAAGTGACCTCCTATTTGGGCTAAAATGGTACGCAGTGAACAATATGGGACAACTTATCGTGGAAGGGGATTCATCCAACATCATTGCTTGGGCATCAAATCACAACGGATGACCGTGGCGATTGTTCGATATCCTGAATGAAATCAGCGATTTGGTGCGGATAATCCGTCCTCAGATTATTCGTAGGAAAAGATCTGCTAATTCAGTGGCAGATGGTCTAGCCAGGTAGAGAGTTTCACAATCAGCTGCCATCATCCACTGCCCTTATTTTTTCGGGCTCTTGTTGTTATTTTTCATCCATGGTTGTGGCTATGTATACGGGTTCTTTCTTCTGAAATGGGATTCCTTGTCCCTACCTGTATTAGCTTTCTCTTGCAATAAAATTGTTAATTTTCAAAAGAAAAAAAAGCCACTACCTACTGATTTGTCTAGGACATACTCATCAACCTAAACGAACAATCTATAGTGATCCTGCATAGCATTAACAACAGGATTTTGTTATTCGCTCCGATTTTTTAAACTATAACATAAATACAATCACCGTGTTTGTAATTATAATTAGATTTTATATCATAAAAATATAACTAACAAACATCGAAAAATGACTCTGTACACCAAAAACAAATATCAAACATCAAGGCAATGACAGCATGCTACTAACAAATATGAAATATCTAACACAAATAATGTCACTGACTCACAAATCCATATAATCCCAAGATAGGGAATAATAAAAATAGGGGGCTGATAAATTTGCATCCCCTCCAGGATAATTCACACCCCTTTTAATGTGAATTGACGTCAAAAAGCGTAAAGTCTGCCAAAGCTAACGTTAAAAGGGGTGCGAATTATCCTACAGGGGGTGCAAACTTATCATCGCCCTAAAAATATCAGAAGTCCTCATTCTCTCATCAACAACTAAAATAGTCCCCACTCCCTAGCCATTGCATTCTCAATAAAATCCCTAACTCATGCCTCTCCCTATAATGTTGCAGTTGCCAGTTGAAGGAATTGCATTATATATTTCATCATCTTCACGTTCACTATCCACAATCGCGTCATGATAGACAAAGTGCATGAACTCAACGTCTAATCGCATTTGGCTTCTAACGAAGTTATGAAGCGTACATGTTGTCAGGTTGAATATGGATTGTCAGAATCAGGAATCGCAATCGACATCATATTCCAATTCCTACTTCGATTCTCCCTTAAAGATAATGAGAACTAATTAAAATAAAAAAATTTAATTAAAAAATCTAATAAAAATTTCATTCTGACCTGGCCAAAATCAGAATACACGGGAAACAGATTCTGGCATTTGGGGTTGAGCCTCTAGTTCAATTGGTTAAGGCTCTGCTCTTCAACCTTGGGGTCAGAGGTTCAATCCCCAGCTTACCTGCTTAAAAAAACAGATTCTGGCAATTCCCTAATTCCGGGTGTCAATTCAGACCCTTGATTCTGTTCTGTTTTGAACCAAACGCCAAATCAGGCAGAATTGGAATCAGATCCCGATTCCTGCACCTGATTCCAGCAATCCAAACCTATCCTATAAGCCTTTGCAGTTGAAGCCTTAAGAGAGGAATTAAATTTAGGAAAGAAAAATAGGCCTTCAATGCACCAAAAATATCGTTCGATCACGTTACTCACTGAGAAATGCTTGTAGTTGGAAAACTCTTTTTGCCCTGATAGGATTTTGACCTGCACCCCTATACTCTAGCAAATAGTAATGTTCACCACACTAAAGTGTCAAAAAAAATAACACTTGTGTATATCCAAAGCCCATGATGTAATACTTATCTAATAAGATAGATAAAAGAAATGCATGTAGGAGAATTATATATGAAATAATATTTTTTAAACCCTGAACATATTTAGGGACCTGGGCTAGACCCTGTAAATTAATTGATCGAATAGATAATTACAACCTGAAAACATAAAAGCTTTGCCCGGAAAAGACTCAAACCATACAGAAAAAATAAGAAAAGAAAAGCACCAAAATATTTCCCTTTGATATTGGGCAAGCCTAGGAGATCATATTTCACGGCTCTACGGGCAGACATGGGGAGGTGACAATTTCTATATTGAAAGGATGTTGTAGCAAATTGCTCTCTCCTTCTTTCATTCAAGAGAAATTTCATAAAGTGGAGATCGACTTTCCGGCTAAACATACGAAAAGTGACTGACAAGATCAACCGATTTAGACACCAGGTGAATTAAGTACACCACTTTCAGGCTGAAGCGTCCTCATTTGGCGGTGACGATGCCATCCAGTTGCCTTTCGGCCCGGTACTACAGTTGAGGCCTATGTTCTCAGTCGGCAAAGCCTTGGTGTGCCCCCCGCAACAGCTTGAGGGGATTGTTCAGTTTGGTTCTTCACCCGAGGTTCCTCACTTGGATGAAAATGTGGTTGCCATATTGTCATTGGTAATATGGGATTGTACTACATCCCGACCTGAACATCGAGGCTTCGCCGATTGAGAACACGGGTCCCTTACTTTAAGGTTCTAGAACAATCAAATATAAGCGTTTTATGAAAGGGACTCGCTGAGCCTCAGTTTCAGGCTATTGTGTGAAGCTTTGTCTCTGGCGCTCTAGGAGCAGAAGTCTATAGTTTAGTGGAAACATGCCCCAGATTCAAATCTAGATTGTGATCGAGACCCGTTTCCATGTGGACAGAGACCCCTTTAAAGAATGAATAGGGGCCAAAGATCTTCCTCTCCACAGTGCTTCCTGAGGCTCCATTCTCTAATTCGACCCACCATTAAAGACATATTTGGAAAAGATGGGGATTGGGGCTATTGATCCGGAAAGACGAGATGGAATTGCTATTCAGATATAAACTTCCTGATACCATTCCAACAGTAAGATAAAGACCTGGGCGGGGTTGCATTGCCTTTTGAACATGTTTTCAAAAGCACAAATTCAACTTCCATCTCACCCTTGCCGTCAGAAAAGAAAATGGAGCAACACTGGCTACTACATTAGCAAGGGTATTATGTCATCTGATCCCTCTTATTCTAATGAAACAACCATGGTTGTGGCCACAACAGATAATAATGCATTGGTCTTCTGTAGACTGGGAGAAGAGCAATGGATTGCCTTTGAAGAAGAAGATGTTATCACACATGTATCGATGTATCACAATGATATCACATTTTCTAATGGATCGTTGTATGCCATTAATAGTAGGAATGAACTTATAATTTGTTAATTGGATCCCCCTTCTCATGTCTGGAGTGTACTTGTGCCAAGCGGAAGTTTTTCCTGTGAGCAAGCTAATTTGGTGGAATCTTGTGGAGAATTGTTCATGGTCAGAAAGTCTTGGAATGTGAAGTTTCGATCGGGACTATTCAAACTAGATGCAAGTATTCCCCAATGGGTTCATATAAAAAGCTCGTTTGACGAAGATCCATTGTTTTGGAATATTTCTCCAGTGCCAAATTTCTAGGGTGCTTGAGGAGGTGTATCTATGTGATTCAGAGAAACTGTGAAGATGTGAGTGAGATCATGTTTTTTCACCTAAAAGATGGCACTATCGTGAGACTTCTTCCAATGAAGAGGCCCTTACTCTCTATTACAGACACTTGGGTTACACCAGATTGAGAGAATTTTTTCTTGTTTTTTCTGCCTAAATTTTGTTGGAGGGCTTTGTTTTAGTTTGTTCTTCATCTTATGTAGGATACGAATGGTGGACACAATTTTTTCAGTTATCTATATTTTGTTTCAAGACTTTGTCTTACGCTGTTCTGAGTATGATCTAGGATTTGAACTATTTTGCTTTGTTTTTTTTTTTGAATGATGTGGTGGTTCGATTGAGTCCAGCTCTGAGGGCGTTTTGGGAGCAAGGCGCACCAACTCGTTTTCCTTCGAGTCTGGCGCATTGCCCTCCACTCTAAGAGACACACGGCTCAAGCCTTCACCAGAGTCACATGACTCAACTATCCAACTATTTTACTTTGTTGTTGTGATTTGATTCTTTTTCTATAGATATTTTTGCTTATAAATGGGGTAAATTTAACGAAAGAAATAAATAAAGTAATTTGTAAAATCAATTTCTGGATACTAATAACTTGTCCAAATCAAGAAGTTTTTAGACCCTAATAAGGGCCATGAAACTTTCCTGGAAGTCATTATCCTCAACAATCCCTAAAATGGACTTAATGCAACGAAAGAAAATAACGAAAAATATGTAAAATCATGTGATCCAAAATGATCATGGGCGGATCTCCGTCTTCCATTAAACGATGGAAGACTGAGTTCTTCTTTGTGAAGCCTCCCAGGCAGCTGGTTGGAGGTTTCCTTTTGATTGGAGGGAGCCCAACGAGGAGAAGATGGGGCTGAAATTTTCTTTGGTAACACTAAGTCAGTTGGTTTTCAACGATGTCGTAGGTAAGGGGTAGAAGTAGGAAAGGAAAGGTTTGATGTTCGAGATTTCAAATCCGAACAAGTATTGGTCAAGTTTGGCTTAAGCAATGTAGTGGTAGATTCGGAAGATGAGGCTCGGGATAACGAAGGGGACGAGGAGGAGGAAGATGACGAGACAAGTGTTGGCGAGAGTCAGTCCGGCTAGGGTGTAAAAAACCATCATTATCAAACTTTGAAACTAAAATATACAAAACACCACCTAGACATCAAATGAGTTGTTGCTTCAATAATAACATCCTCTTATGATGAGATGCCGTCATGAAAACGTGCCTCCAGCCAGCATCTTGGATCCTCGTTTTTACCACATGTGCGAGTGAAGTACAACCTATTTTCCTTGCAGCCCAATAAATGAACGGTTTGGATCATCTAAAGTGGGCCCACATGACTTTTTTGAAAAACACTGGACTTCACTCGCACATGTGGTAAAAAATCTCCATTTATACGTAGAATTTAAAGTCACGCACAAACACCGTATAAATTCTCTAGACCGCACCACATTTAAACTCAAAACCCTACCGCTCTCTTTGCATATGCTCTCCGTCAGTCATCTTCTCTTCTACAAAGGCTCCAGATCGTCAGGAACATCATCCCAGTACAAACGTTATCTCTCTCTCTCTCTCTCTAAAATCCCTTTTTTGGTTGTTTATCTTTATTAAAATTATATTTTTAGGTATTTAGACAAGAATCTTAGATTTGTGGGTTGAGTTTGAGTGTCATTTGGGATAATGTTTTGTCTCTGTTTCTTATTGTGTTTGTCTAATTTCGGGGATTGGGTTTATATAAATTTCGATCTTTTAAAAAGATTAATTAAATAATTAAACATCTCAGTTTTGATCAGTGAATTTTTTTCGATTTATTACATCCTTTTATCCTATCATGTTTTTTAAATGGAACAGAACCAGCCTTGAACTTAATGAATTAGAAGGAACCAAGAAGCAAGGAAATGATACAAATCTTTCTTTCACTATCTCATTAACAGAACTTCCCCTCCACACCATTCATCTCAATTTAATGGCCCCATTTCACATTTCAGTTTCATAGTACTTAATCTGATGTATTTTTTTGTTTATCCTCTTTTTGTCTATTGAATCAAGAGTTTAAATAGTCAGATTGCTTATATACTTTATATTTTATTTACTTTTTATGTTTCTAATCTATGTAATTAATCAGTAACTCGTTTCAAGTTTTCACTCCTTTATCTAAGATTTACTAAACAAACAGAAATGTTTCTTGCTTATGAATTTTTATTTTTCTTGTAACATGTATTAGACAGACAAAAATGCATCATTGAATTAACCAATAGATATGCATTATAAATATCATGGCTTGGATGAGATAAGCTTCCATGGTATATATTGGTAATGAAGATATATATTATTTTTTGTACTTAGCTCAGAACGCTAAGATTGTAGTTATTGAAGTGAACTGTTAATTTTGTAAAAGACACAAATGGCATATTGGAATGATTGGGATAAGCAGTAGGGAAGAACCTATGCAGGCTTCATTAATCCAAGTCTCTCACATTGACTGTATTCCGTAGAAAGAAGATCTTGAACTCTTCATTTTGATAAGACATATATGAAATTGTGGTGACTAAGGGGCAGACTGGGCAGTTATATCAATAGACCAATGGGCCTTCACACAACCCTAGATCCCACTCCAATGACTACAATGAGTTATAGAAAAACAAAAATTCCATGATTTGCACAATTATAATTTTAAATCACATTAGATGCAACTAGGATGTATTTTTTAATACATATGTCTCACAAAAACACGCCGTATTGATAGATTTCTTATTTGTCCTGGGTGGTTGAGTTTGATCCCCAAGGTATGTCAAAAATTTATCTCTCATTCAGTTTCGGATCATTGTCCCCTTATGCTTGATCCTAGATTGGAGTTGTGGGGGCCGCCGCTTTTTAGATTTGAAATTGCGTGGCTTAAGGAACCTAATATGGAGAAGAAGATGGGAGAATAGTGGGAGTCTTTCAAGGTGGATGGGCATGCCGACATTGTGATTGGCAAGAAGCTGAGATTCGTAAAGTCCAAATTGAAGGAATGGGTGGCTGAAAGAAGAGTGTCAAAGTTGGAAAGGCACAAATGGTTGGAAAACCGTATTAAGGAATTATCAGGTGATGATGAAAATGGCACCGCTTCAGTAATGGATATGGAGGAGTTGGGTTGAATTAAAGAAGAGCATAAAGGTATTCTTCTACAGGAAGAAATCTCTTGTAGGCAAAAATCTAGGGTGAAATGGTTGAAAGAGGGGGATAAAAACTCGGCTTACTTCCATGCTATGGCTAGTGCTCGTCGTAGAAGAAATAGAATATCTTATCTTAATATTGATGGGAAAGTGATTGTGGATAAGGAGGGTATCACCAATGCAATCTTGGAATTCTATGGCTTTCTCTATTCTTCGAAAGGCGTAGCTCGCCCTATCCTGGAGGAGGTGAATTTTAATAGTTTATCTATGGTGGAGAGGAGTTTGTTGGAAAGACCCTTTGATGAGGAGGAAGTTCAAAAAGGTGTGTTTATGATGAGTAGGGATAAAGCACCTGGACCTGACGGTTTTTGTATTGCGTTTTTTCAATCGTGTTGGGGGTATGTCAAGGAGGACATTATGAATTTCTTTCATGAATTCTATAACGGATTGGTGTTTTGGATAAAAGCACGGGGGCAACATTTATCACTTTGATTCCGAAAGTGAATGGTGCAGTAAAAATCTCTGATTTTAGACCCATTAGTTTGGTTGGCTGCCTTTATAAGGTACTCGCAAAAATTCTTGCTAACTGGATTAAAGTGGTGATGCCCTCGGTGATTTCGGAATGTCAAAGTGGTACTCGCAAAAATTCTTGCTGACCGGATTAAAGTGGTGATGCCCTCGGTGATTTCGGAATGTCAAAGTGGTACTCGCAAAAATTCTTGCTGACCGGATTAAAGTGGTGATGCCCTCGGTGATTTCGGAATGTCAAAGTGCATTTGTTTCTAAGAGACAAATCTTGGATTGTTCTCTTATTGCAAATGAAGCCATAGATTCTTACTTTAAGTCTGGAGAAGGGGGTATTGTGTGTAAACTAGATATGGAAAAAGCTAATGACTGAGTGGAGTGGGGGTGCTTGGACTTTTTGTTGGGGCGTATGGGGTTTGGAGACCGGTGGAGGGGGTGGATTAGAAGATGTGTTGAATTTGCATGGTTTTCGATTCTGGTCAATGGCTCTGCTCAAGGGTTTTTTAAATCTTCTAGAGGGTTGAGGCAGGGGGATCCTCTTTCTCCTTTTCTATTTGTTATTGTAGTTGAGACCTTGAGTAGATTGATGGCTATTGGAAGCGGCAAGGAGTTAGTTCGGGGTTTTGTTGTTGGGCGGGATAGGGTGGAAGTGTCTCATTTGCAGTTTGCAGATGACACTGTTATTTTGTTGTCCGAATGATTTTTTCATTTTAAATTTGAAAGTGACTATTCGATGCTATGAGTTGATAACTGGCCAGAGGGTTAATTTTCAGAAATCATGTATGTTTGCGATCAATATTCCGAGTGAGAGGGCCATTAGGCTTGCTAAGATGGTGGGGTGTAAGTTGGAATTTCTCCCGTCCTCGTATTTGGGTTTACCGTTGGGTGTGGAAAGACCCAAGAAGCATTTGTGGGATCCTATTGTGGAGAGAATTGAAAGAAAACTTGAAACTTGGAAAATGAACCTTATATGCAGAGGGGGGGAGATTGGTTTTGGTAAAGGCCGTGTTGGCTAACATTCCTATATATTTCTTATCTCTCTTTAAATGCCCAATCAGTGTGGATTTGAGAATTGAGCAGATTCAACGTAGATTTTGATGAGGGGGTTCATGTGATAACAAGGGTATTCCGCTTGTGAAGTGGGAGAAGGTTTGCTTACCTTTTAAAAATGGAGGTCTTGGGATAAGAAGAATTCGTGAATTTAATCATGCCTTATTAGGCAAGTGGCTGTGGAGGTTTGGAGTGGAGCAAGGTCAATTTTGGGTGAAAGTGATGAGTAGTAAGTATGGAGCAAAACCTTAAAATTGGGAGTCAGACAATCTTTACAACTTGAAGGAGGTGACTGTGTGGAGAGATATTTTGAAAATATATCATGATTTCAGCAAGGGCATCCGGTTTAAAGTCTATTCGGGTGATCGCATTAGATTTTGGCATGACGCTTGGTGCTTGGCTGAGCCCCTTATGAAGGTATTCCCGGAGTTGTTTGTTGTTGCTGCTTCAAAGGAAGCTATGGTTTGTGATTGTTTTGTTCGAGTGGAGGGAGGGGTGATGTGGATGCTGACTTTCAGAAGGAATTTCTTTGATAGAGAATTGGAAGCTTTAGCTCGTTTTATTGAATTGCTTGAATCTTGTTATATCAAACTATCTGGGTTGGATAAAAGGATTTGGAGTTGGGACCCATCTGGCTTCTTTTCCGTTAAATCTTTTTATTCCCATCTTGTTCTGTGTGGTGCGCCCTCTATCTTCGCCATGGTGTGGAAGTTTCCTTGTCTTCCAAGGGTATGCCTTTTTGCGTGGGTGGCATGTAGGGATAGGATCCAAACAATTAACTTTCTTCGAAAGAGGGGTATGCTTTTGGTGGATCATTGCTCCCTATGTTTGGAAGATGGAGAATCGGCTTGCCATCTCTTTATCCACTGCAAAGTTGCTAGAGAAGTATGGGGGTACATTTTGGGGAGATTTGAGATCTGTTGGGTGTTTCCTTTCTCTATTTCGGATTTCTTTTTGTGTTGGGAGTCCGTGCCATTGAAGAAAAAGGGTAAGATGTTGTGGAAGATGTCTCCTTGCTACATTGTGGGTCCTTTGGAAGGAGCGAAATGCAAGGATTTTTGAGGGGTCCAATAGATCGCCTTACTGGTTATACTAAATATCATTGCTCTTACCATTTCTTGGGCGAAATGTTTGCCTCCGTTCCGCTTTGTCTCTGCTTATGACTTATGGGAGGGTTGGAGGGTGGTGTGTTTTAGTGGAGAATACCGATCACAGGTGGTTCAAGAGTGGGAAGTTCCACCCATTGGATGGTTGAAACTTAATTTTGATGGTTCGAGCTTGGGCAATCCTGGTCCGGCGGGTATTGCTGGTATCTATCGGGATTCCAGAGGGGCTACCTTGTGGGTTTATTCGGGGCCGTCGGGAGTGTGTGACTCAAATGAGGCGGAAATCAGAGCGGTACATCAGGGTATTAAAAGAATTGCAATAGACCATATCGACACTACTATAGTGGAGGAGGATTCATTAAATGTGGTTAGGTGGCTCCGTGGTACCGCGGCTCCTCCTTGGAGATTTTGGTCATTTTTTGACGAAATCTGTGATCTTGTAGAGGGCTCATCCATTGTTTTCAACCATGTTCGCAGATCTGCAAATTGTGAGGCGGATTCTTTGGCTAGATCCGAGGTTGAGAGATTAGAGGTGGAGAGCTTTATTTTTTTCCTCCTTGAGGTTATTGTTATTTTATTTTCTTTATTTCCTTGTAATCCTTTTGGGAGTCTTTCTCAGTCTTCCCTGTTTTAATATAGTTGACTTACCATTTCAAAAAAAAAAGCCTTGGAAAAAAATCGCATTTGTAGAATGGGGCATGGATTATCTTTTGAGGTTATGCAGTAGATGGTTATTTTTTAAGTTTGATTAGGCAGTTAATGGAGAGATTTAGAGAAAATAAAAAGGACCTTCATATAATTTTCATTGATTTGGAGAAAGCGTATGATAGGGTTCTTAGGAGTGTTATGTGGTGGGTCCTTGAAAGGAAAAAAGTGCCTACTAAATATGTTGATGTGATTAAGGATATGTACGATGGAGCAATAACTAGTGTCAGAACCATTGGATATTCCAAGATCGTAATTTGATTCTGGTGGGTCCTCTGAATATCCAATACCTAACTCCACTCGACAAGAACACCTGGACCTCTGGAATCCAACACCTCTGGATTTCTCTGAAATGGTCAATCGATTAATCATGGTATCTTTACCAATATCAACTCACTTAGACCGACAACTCACAGCAGAAGCCCCGAAAAATCAGGGCAGTGGATGATGGCAGCTGGTCGTGAAACTCTCTACCTGGCTAGACCATCTGCCATTGAATTAGCAGATCTTCTCCTACGAATAATCTGAGGACGGATTATCCACACCAAATCGCTGATTTCATTCAGGATATCGAACAATCGCCACGGTCATCCGCTGTGATTTGATGCCCAAGCAATGATGTTGGATGAATCCCCTTCCACGATAAGCTGCTGCGTACCATTTTATCCCAAATAGGAGGTCCCTTTCCTCAGCTTCATTTGCGTCACAGAAACCAGCAGGACCCGAATATGGCATAATCGTGCAACGCGCGGGATCACGAATGACTCCTCTGAAACCTGCACTCCCCGGATTTCCATTCGAGCTGCCGTTAGAGTTGAGCTTTAACCAATCTTCCTCGGGCAGCGGGGTCTATAGCGGTCGAATATTAAACCTAACCTTCTTTTCATTCAAAATCACTTACCAATTCCTAAGCACATCGAGGTAGTGGGGTAAGGTAGCGAGCCTTTAACTTTTGTCCTAGCGATAATGTCTAGTTTTGTGTCCAGCACTAAATGACTCCAGTGTCTTGACTTGTCGTTAAAGATCGTGTTGTTTTTCTCCCGCCAAATATTTCAAACGATGGCGTAGGCTAGACCCGGCAAACGGGTAACCCGCACGGGTACGGGTACGGGTAAAAATTACCCGTGATTTTACGGGTAGCCGTTTGGCGTACCCGGACCTTACCCGGGCGGGCCGGGTATTCCTGCGGGTAACCCTGCAACCATGTTTTTTAACACAATATAAAAATCTCATAAATAAAAATGTACTGATTTTTGTATAAAAATCATTGTTTGCCCTTTATAGCTAATTCCTATATCATCCCAGAAAACAAAAAACGAAAAAGAAAAGAAAAACATGAAGATGAACTGGTCATATAAACAAATTAACATCATCCGATGCAAGAAGCACAAATTAAGCTTCAATGGCTAAATATGTAAGCACAAATTAAGCTTCAAGGGTTAAATATATCTCATTCCCTACTGCATGAATACAAGAAATTTTGGAATAAGGTTGAGTAACCCATGCCTCAAAAGAAATAGGAACAACATAAAAACAACAAAAAATCGAAACCCTAACAGGGATTACCCAACCCCAAAGTTCAAACCCTAGCCCAAAAATCTAGTGATAGAGACATAGAGTTAGGGTTAGGATCATACCCCCTAAGCCTAACCCTGTTAAAATCAAAATAAAATTTAAACAAAAGAGAGAGAGAGAGAGAGAGAGAGAGAGAGACACCTGGATGAAGGTAGAACTGTAGAAGGCCGTCGGACACCGGCAATGGACCGGACGGTCAGAGACGGCCGGAATCAAGGCCAGAGAGAAGGGGGTTAGGGTTTCAACTTTGAAGCCTATTTGTTCTGATGTTCTCTAACTTCTGTTTCTGTTGAGGAGAGAAAATGAGGAGTCTTTCTCACTCTCACACGATATTTAGTATTTACTGCCCATTTAGGTTTTAAGTTTTACGGGTACCCACTGGTCAACCCGCTACGGGTCCACAATTTCACGACCCGTACGGGCCGGCTAAAAATAGAAAACGGGTGATAATTTGTGACCCGGACCTGCAATACCAGGATGGGCCGAGTAGACCCGCGGGTCCGGGTCACTTTTTGCCGGGTCTAGTTGTACCCCGCAAGTCATCACCATAGGATGATCTTAACCCTCAGATTTGTAGAGGGACTATATATGATGGTTAATGTATAAATCCGTATTTTTCAGAAAGCATGGTACTCAACCATTCATTTGTTGGGCCACAACGTAAATAGGTTGTGCAAGCAAAAGGTGACCCCGACCCGCGGGTCCACCCTGTCTGCCCGTAATTTACGGGTCTGGGTAACTAAATTAGTGACCCGTTGAAATTTAACCCGTCCTAGCCCAACCCATCAGAACTGGGGCCGGGCTGGGTAGACCCGCAAGTAGGGGTGTAAATGGATCGAATTCGGAGCAGATATGGCTATCCGAATTCGAATTCAACTATAATTTGCACTATCCGAATTCGGATTTGAATTCGGCGGATACTTAATTTCTACTACCGAATTCGAATCCGGCGGATAATATTCGAATTCGGATATTATCTGTATCCGTTTATCCGGTAAAGTCGAACATTCGAATTCATAACCGAATGTCCGAATTCAAATCCGAATCCGAATTTGGTAACCGAATTCATATCCAAATTCGAAAAATTCATATCCGAATTTGAATAATTCATATCCGAATTCGAATTTGGTAAATAAAAAAGCCCTAAATCAAAACCATAATCTGTAAATTAGTAACATCAAAGCCTTAATAAAAGCCTTAGCTCAATAAAATCAATGCCCAAATAGGAGGTCCCTTTCCTCAGCTTCATTTGCATCACAGGAACCAGCAGGACCCGAATATGACATAATCGTGCAACCCGCAAGATCACGAATGACTCCTCTAAAACCTGCACTCCCCGGATTTCCATTCGAGCTGCCGTCGGAGTTGAGCTTTAACCAAACCTTCCTCGGGCAGCGGGGTCCATAGCGGTTGAATATTAAACCTAACCTTCTTTTCATTCAAAATCACTTACCAATTCCTAAGCATCGAGGTAGTGGGGTAAGGTAGCGAGCCTTTAACTTATGTCTTAGCGATAATGTCCAGTTTGGTGTCCAGCACTAAATGACTCCAGTGTCTTGACTTGTCGTTGAAGATCCTGATGTTTCCAAATATTTCAAACGATGGCGTAGGCTAATGACGCCCACAGAGATTGGCCCAAACATCCATGGTAGGCACCACACCAATTCAGCAAGACTTTGGATATTCTTCTTTGGACAACCTACATCATACCGAAAAATCTGAACATAGCACACCAGATGCTATGGGAATAGTGACAATGCATGAATAGATGGTCCAGGGTCTCTTCCGCCTCGCGACATAAAATGCACCTTCTTGTGAGTTTGGTGGATCGCTTCTTAAGGCGTTCACATGTATTGATGCAACGGTATCCTATGGTCCATACGAAAGCCATTATTCTTGGAGGGATCAGTTGGCGCCATATACTAGCTCGCCGTGATGTTGATCCTTCTGCTTTGCTCAGCTTAAGAAAAAAGGAGCTGACTGAGAAGCCCCCTTGTGGTTCCGGCATCCACATGCAGCAGTCCTCTTCGTGTTCCAATAAGTTACATTCTTTCAGGAGTTCGAGTAACATGGCGTAGTGATTAATCTCGTCATCCTTAAGGTGATGCCTCATTCTGACATCCCATACTATGTTCTCAGCTCCAGTTCCCAGTTCCCTGTACCATGTTACCGGAAACTACAGCTTCTGGATTGGAAGCCAATCTGAAGAGATCTTAAAATAGCTTGCAGAGAGGTCGATCCCCCAGCCACAGATCTTTCCAGAATCTCACATTGTTCCCCGTCCCACACGGAAACATATTAACGGCAGGAACCAGGCACGAACTGAGTTTATTGGTCTCCATACTCCTGATCCCTTCTCATGAGGCAGTTCCCGACAAATCCAGCCTCCCCATCCGCTGCCATACTTCCTGCCAATGATACCTGTCCATAGTGCATCCCTCTCAGTTCCGAAACGCCATAGCCATTTTCCCAAGAGAGATTTATTTCGTTTTCTCATCTTTCCAATGCCGAGGCCCCCTTTCTTTTTTAACTTGCTTACTTTTCCCCACCTTAACAAGTGTCTAATTTTTTTCCTTTCCTCCGAACCTTCCCACAACTCACATAGAAAGAATAATCTATGTACACGTGATAGTTTCCCATGTCAAATTTTATATCATTATTTTTTCTTTAAGCAAGAACACGATGATAATCTCATGTTCTATCCAGTCATAGAACGGATAGAAAGAAAGCTAGCCCCATGGAAAAAGAAAAACCTATCGGGAGGATAACTCTTATCAAAGCGGCATTGTCAAATATGCCTGTATATTTCATGTCACTCTTCAAAATTCCTTATGCGGTTGCTAAGCGTATCGAACAGTTACAAAGGGACTTTTTTTTTTTACCCATAAAAAAAAAGAAAGAAAGTCCCTTTGTAACTGTTCGATACTCTTAGCAACCGCATAAGGAATTTTGAAGAGTGACATGAAATATACAGGCATATTTGACAATGCCGCTTTGATTAGAGTTATCCTCCCGATAGGTTTTTCATTTTCCATGAGGCTAGCTTTCTTTCTATCTGTTCTATGACTGGATAGAACATGAGATTATCAACGTGTTCTTGCTTAAAGAAAAAATAATGATATAAAATTTGACATGGGCAACTATCATGTGTACATAGATTTTTCTTTCTATGTGAGTTGTCTTATTGATGTTCATAGTTATTTACATAGTTATTAAAAAGTGAATTTAATATATATATATGAGCATGCATTTGCTGCGCTCGAGCGCAGCTAAGCTTAGCTGCTCTCGAGCACAGAAACAGGGTGGGGCCACATTTTGGGTGGGATCCAAAGCATTCATTTGATGGGCCCTTTCATGGGTAGGGTGTCCACAAAATATCAGCTCCATTGGATCACCTTAGGGTGTCCATTTGTGGGGCAAAAAATGGACAGATTTGTGGGCAAACAGTATCTGTCCAATTTTGGCCCCACAAATGGACACCCTAAGGTTATCCAATGGAGCTGATTTTTGGTAGGCCCCCCATCCATGATGGGGCCTTCCAAATGAATGCTTAGGATCATCCTCCCAAAGACCCCACCCCCCTGTTTCTGTGCTCAAGCACAGCTAAGCCTAGCTGCGCTCGAGCGCAGCAACCCATTTCTCTCTCTCTCTCTCTCTCTCTCTCTCTATATATATATATATATATATATATATATATATATATATATAAAATAACCAATTAAGTCTGATTTTGATAACGAGGCTTATCTTGATTACCATGATAAAGAACAATTTAGCAGTATGTGCTTCACTCTGTCACTCGAAAATTTTGAAATCCGTATGTAGATACAAGTGCTTCACTTGGCCACTACATTTTCATAATACAATTTGAAACTCCAAGTATGCCATAGTGGGGCCCATAGTTTTTGGTCCGATCCACATAGATCATATGTCACACCCTATTTGGGCATGCATTCGTCTCAAAGAGTGATGACATTCCTAAACTGTATTTAATTCAGAATTCATCCTTTTTGTCACAATTATATGTCATTTTGCTAAACTAATAGGTATTCTTGGATGTGAGTTTTTGCAAATGTGAATTTATTACTAGAAGTACTCCAAAAAAATCATTCTGATTCTTGATTCCAAAATGAGAATCAAGAGAATAGTTGTCAAATACCCCTTTAAATGTTTAAAGTTGCTTTGGTTTTCCTCTTCTTGTTTCATAGAAATGGTGGATTCGAATATTCAAGTTGTCTTATAATCATTTAATGAATAAAGTTGTTTTTCAAAGTTTACTATTTAGATTAGGGGTTCTTATAGATGTATGCAGACATTTTCAAGGAAAAATATGAGCTGTAGAAATGCAAGTGAGACCCATTTGTTCAATGATCCAAACCTCCTATCTTTTAGTCATTGCTATAGATAGACCATGCACCAAAATCCATATCGGTCAATTCTAACCCTCCAATCTGTGGGTGTGAATGCCACAGTTTGGAGGGATATAATCATCTGATGAGAGTGGATCTTAATGCATTGCCCATCCATAGCAAAGCCTAAAAGACAAGTAGTTTGGATCATTTGACAAGTAAGCACCACTTGGGCCATCCCCCATTTTTCTTCTCTGAATTTTCTTGCAGCTCTGAGGCATTCGCGTTCTTGCAGCCACGAAGACCGCTTGAACTGTATAAAACGTTTTTGCACACCAGTTTGTGAAGGATTTATTAGCTCATCTTAAAAAATTCAGGAAAGGATGATGGCCAAGAAAGGTGGCAGCGATGCCGGAGAGCCAGCAAATGAGCAGGTAATTGCAAACTTATATGGAGCCATGAGGTCTGAAATCAACCAACTATACTCGAAAATCACAGAACTGGAGATGGAAGTGAGCGAGCACTCGTTAGTGATCGGGGCCATCCAACCACTCGATCCATCTAGGCGCTGCTATCGCATGATCGGGGGCGTTCTTGTTGAAAGAACAATCAAGGAGGTTTTGCCCGCCGTTCAGCGTAACAAAGAGGGTCTTGAGGAGGTGATTTTGCGGCTTAATGAAGCTCTTAAGAAGAAGAAAACTGAAATTGCTGAATTCGAATCGAAATACAAAATCAGGATCAGAAAAGCTGATGGTGAAGGGAATGATGAAGGTGGACTGAAGGAAGGTTCTGCCCAGGGAGTTCTTGTTGGACCTGCAGGTGGGGAGCAAGAATGAATTGTGTTTGGTTTAGATTTTTCTTGGGTTTTGTTTGAAAAACAGGTAGTCATAACATTTGGTAAACTGTCTTTCACACTGTCAAGTGATGGGTGGCTAAAGGTTTTGTCCTCTCCCATGCATCTTTATTGTTATTATGAAAAAGGGTATAAAGACATTACTCATGCTCGCTTTCAGATTAGGAGTGGTCTCTTTATTACTATTTGTTATTTTGTTCTGGTTGTTGAATGCTTCATTGGCTTCTTGGTTATTATTGGAACAACCAATGAGAAAAGTCTAAAATAAGAGAGGAGTGCCAATATAAAAATATAGAGGGCTTCGGAGACTAGTGTGACCGCTTGCTAGACTTGATTCCAATGCAGAATTCGAGAATTGATTTCTAAATTCCTTTTAGTCGATCAAAATTCTTCTATTGGATTTCAAATGTTTGACTTGCATGCCATCGAGTTGGTTTTTCAACAAATCCTACAAGAACGTGGAAAAAACCAGACCCAACCCAAAAAACTATCAAGTGTAGGGTTGAATTCTGGTATTCTAGTCCAAGGTACAATGTGGAAAGCCATGTTTTAATAATTGCACAAACCTCGCTTGTTTTCTCTTCTATGGTACAATTTGGAAAGGGAAATGATATCACCACAACCATATTTTTATAATTGCACAAACCTTGCTTGTCGTTTCTTTTTTAATTGGCTTGTGAGAGATTCTGTGGAACTTTGATAACCTTTGACATCTCTTTAAATAATAAAAGACGTGAAGGTTTAGTGCAAATATCAAAACATGGTTTGCTGACATCATTTTCCTTTGGAAAAAAGCTACAAAGAAATAATCATAAAATTACTTAATTCCATGGAGTGCTATTATCAAATCAAGGGCGTGCAGGCATCATCTATGAAAGCTTCTACTACATGTTTTAAATATGTTAATGGCACCCTTTTACAAGTTCTTGTACAGCACATAGAATACAAATTACATGCCCCTTTCGCACTATTATTCTACCCTTTGGTCTCACAGTATCATCTTACATATAGTCAAAGTTATATAAATTTAATAAATTCTATTGATTTCATATAATTTCTTGAGGCTCCTCGTTTTGTTCTTATCTGCATGAGGACCGTTAAAGACTGATTTAAGATAAGTAAGCAATAAACTGTCATTATTTATAGCTTAGGTCAATGTGTATCAGCAAATAATTAGATTAAATTATTAAATTAGTACAAGAGGTTTTCTAAAGTGAAGGCAGGGACTGTAGAAATATTCTAAACTAATACAAATGTTCAACATAGCTTATGTGGGATTGTAGAAATGCATTATTAAAGCTAAGTCAAAGAACAAGACCAAAGTGCATTTAGAAACACGTAAAGTCAAAGAACATTAAATGGGTGACATTCCACCAATGGGGTGCACTTTTATCTGGTTTTTGCAAGGGTGCCACTGACTTTAGGATTCGTCTTTTAAAATAGATACTAAGAATGTGATATATACACCCCTTCTTTTTTTCTAATAATAGATGCACCCTCTCCATGTTTTTCATTAGCCTTTATAACAGATTTGACGTTGCAACAGCCCATACAAATTGTTTTTTTAGTAGGTAAGTTGGGATTGAACATTTGATCCTCAGACCCTTTAGGTTGAAGAACCAAAGCCTTGAAGGGGAGGAGAAGTGTATCTACCAAAGCAGGGGGGGGGGGGGGGGGGGGGGCTGCAAATATCAGTCTCATAAGTAGGAAACTGTTCACATCACCTCGTTACTCTTTGACAGCATTATATTTGAAAAAAGGGATTTGCTAGAGGCAATCGCATAAGGCATTCCGCAGATAGGCTGTTGCATGGGAGAGCATAATGTAGGCTAACTTTTGAACAGATTTTGTCTTATTAATTAAACTCAGCTGAGGTGGCTTCACTCATGTACTTCAATGATGATCGAATGATTAGGATTACTCGATCGTGAATTTTGGTGGGCCTATCACGATCAGTCAATAAACATAGGGCAGTGATAAATTCGCACCCCCACTGTAGGATAATTCGCACCCCCTTTACGTTTTAAAAAGGTAAAGCGTGGTGCGAATTATCCTATAGGGGTGCAAATTTATCATCGCCCTAAAGATAACTGGAATAGGCATTGTTGATACACCGAATTGCAGTGTATAGTTTTATAATGGATCAATTATTGTTGCATGCCGGAGAGTTGAAAAAATGACGAGAAAATGTTGAGTTTTGAAAAAACACTAATAAATGCTACTTTATTAAAAGAAATGTTGCTATGGACGAAAATACCCCTCAACTTACTTTAATCTTTCTCTTCTCTTCTTGGTTTTACCATTTTACTCTTTTACTTGCAGGTTTTACACTCTTTCATTTCTAGGTTTTACTCCGACACATTTTGTGTGAAACGACGAGATTTTCCGGCGATAGAAGCCTTCTTCTCCGGCGAAAAATCTCATTTCTCTGGCAGCAGATGCTCCTTTGTCCTGAGGGATTCTGAGGATCAACAACTATGCCTTTCTTGAAAGCCAAGAGCACCGATCTATCAATGTTTATATCGTCATGTGAGCAGAGGAATAAAATAGAATGGGAAGATGAGAAGGAGAAATTGGATTATGGCCATGTTGAGAAACCCCTTTGATAATTTTTTGTTGTGTTACTGTGGCCAATGAAAAACTCCACTACCTCTCTTAACTTCTAAACTTGTAAAAGAGATGCTATGGCAAAGTCATATGTTCATCATTTTCGTGCTATCCAATGGACATCAAATGATTAGTTATTTTCAGAGATCTCCACATCTTATTCTCAACGCAAAAACAGGTACTCGAAGCCAAAACAGGATATTCGAAGTCAAAATTTACTTGGTCGAAGTGAAAAATGTGTTTCCTGTAACATTCACCGTTGTGTTTTTTGCTTCGATTAAAGTTTTTTAGGCTTCGAATAATTGGTTTTTTTGCTTTGACTAACATGTTTTTGGCTGCGACTAAAACTTTTAAATTCCAGTAACATTTGGAACTTTTTTCGTCTTTAACTAATATATTTTAGCTTCGAGAAATATTTGTTGGCTTCGACTATCATTTTTTTTTGCTTCGACTATCATTTTTGGGATTCGACTATCATTTTTGGCTGGAGTAACTTTTTTTTGGCTTCAACTAGCATTTTTTGGGCTTCAACTATCATTTTTGCCAAACTTACATTTTGCTTCGAGTACCATTTTGGCTTCCACTATCCTTTTGCCTAGTAAAAGCTCTTTGGGCAATTGATTTTGGCTACAGCCACTAGAAAAGGGAAAATACTTACAAAGATAATGAGATTTTGGATATTTGGAGTAAGAAAAAGAAAATGAGAAAGGGGCATCTCTAGAGAACTCCTTCTAACCTCTCAAGACAAATGAGCATATGCCGAAGAAATGAAGATGTTTCGCCGGAGAAGAAGGCTTTTATCGCCGGAGAAGAAGGCTTCTATGGCCGGAAAGATAAAGTGTAAAAACAAAGAAGAGAAAGATAAAGTAAGGTTAGGGGTATTTTCATCCTAAAAAGTTCTTTTTTAATAAAGTAGCATTTGTTAGTGTTTTTTCAAAACTTAACATTTTCTCGTCATTTTTTCAACTCTCCAGCATGCAACAGTAATTGATCCTTTTATAATGGGTTATTTACTGTTACATGCTGGACATTTGAAAAAATGACAAGAAAATGTTGACTTTTGAAAAAACTCTAAGAAATGCTGTTTTATTAAAAAAATAATTTGTTAGGACAAAAATACCCCTAACCTTACTTTATCTTTCTCTTCTTTGTTTTTACACTTTTTTTACTTTTACTTTCAAGTTTTACAGTTTCATTTCTAGGTTTTACTCCGACCCTTTTTGTGTGAAACGGCCCATTTTCCGGCAATAGAAGCCTTCTTCTCGGGCGAAACATCTTCATTTCCCCGGCATATGCTCATTTGTCTTGAGAGGTTAGAAGGAGTTCTCTAGAGACGCAATTTTTCTCATTTTCTTTTTCCTCCTCCAAATATCTAAAATCTCATTATCTTTGTAAGTATTTCACCTTTTCTAGTGGCTGTAGCTAAAATAGGTGGCTGTAGCCAAAATCAGTTGCCCAAAGAGCTTTCACTAGGCAAAAGCATAGTGGAAGCCAAAATGGTACTCGCACGGGTTATTCATAGCCAAAAAATAGGTTACTTGAAGCTAAAAAAATGTAACTCGAATCCAAAATCGATGGCTCAAACCCACAAAGTGATAGTCGAAGCCAAAATAAGAAGCAAGGCACTCTAAGCAAAATGTAAGTTATTTGAAGGCAAAAATGATAGTCGAAGCTCAAAAAATGTTAGTTGAAGCCAAAAAAAAGTTACTCGAAGCCAAAAAAAAATTTACTTAAGCCAAAAAACTAGTCGATACCAAAAAACAAATTACTCAAAGCCAGAAAAAGTTACTTGAAGCAAAAAAAAAGTTAATTGAAGCTAAAAAAAGAAGTCGAAGATAAAAAAAATTTAGTCGGAGCCAAAACGTGTTAGTCAAAGCGAAAAAAGAAGTTTGTTGAAGCCCAAAACGTGATAGTCGAAGCCAACAAATATTTCTCGAAGCTAAAATATATTAGTTAAAGACGAAAAAAGTTCCAAATGTTACTGGAATTCAAAAGTTTTAGTTGCAGCCAAAAACATGTTAGTCGGAGCAAAAAAACCAGTTATTCGAAGCCTAAAAAAATTTAGTCGAAGCGAAAAACACAACGGCGAATGTTACGGGAAACACATTTTTCACTTCGACCAAGTAAATTTTGGCTTCGAATATCCTGTTTTGGCTTCGAGTACCTGTTTTTGGTTTGAGAATAAGACGGGGAGATCTCGAAACCCTTTTTGAGAAAGATTTGACGAGGCAGAAGGATGATGGGTCCAATTTTATGCATTTCAAGCAAAAAAAACCTTTGAATACCCTAAAAAATGTGAGAGAGAGATGATGTTAGATGGAGTTTTGAAAAAAAAAAAAAAAATAGAGAGAGAGAGGGAGAATGAGATTTCAGGCTTACCTTCTTACGTATTGCCGGAGAAAAGAGTAGGTTTCGCCGGAGAAGAAGCACTTCAACTAGATTAAACAGGATAAAAGTAAAACTGTAAAAAGAAGAAGGGAAGCAGAATAAATGTACTGAGGGGCATTTTGGTCCTAAAATTTGATTTTTTATAAATCAGCATTTATTCGTTTTTTCTCAACAAGTGACATTTTTATGTCAATAATGAACTCTCTGACACGTAACAGTAAATAATCCTTTTATAATAGAGAGAGCATTGAAGAGAAAATAGAGGCCATTAATGGCATTGAAAGCCTTCCTGCGGGGACAACTGGAACCACCGACCCAGTCGCCAGAATGTCATTTCTTATAATAGTAGGCTCTTGAAATTTCTAATACCATGCGTCTCCCGTACTTCAGTAGAAACAATGACCAACCATTACCCCTGCCTTACTACGAAATGATGAAACTACCCCTGTCTTTTGTTTTCGGTCTTTTCTATTTTTCTAATTTCCAAGTTTCTTACTTTTAGCCTTTAGCCCTAGGCACTGTTATAAATGCAGGAATTTTTTGGAAAAATATTTCTAAATTTTCATAACTCATCTTACACACTAAAAAGCATGGTTTAAAATTTCGGTTTCGGTAACAGTTTCGGACCCACCAAAAACCGAAATTTGGTAATTTGGTTCCAAATTCCGGACCCAAATTTGGAAATTTCAGACCGAAATTACCAAAATTTTGGACAGCAATCCGAAATTTGGTAAATGGCAAAAAATTGAATTTCGGAAATTTTTGGTTTCAGTCCCCACCGGGACTGAAATTTCGGATTTCTACTGCTTGAACCAACCATATTCAATTTTTGTTTATAGAGAACAGTTCAAGGGAAAAAATATATGAGAAATGTTTTTCTTACAATCCAAACAGAGCCTTAGTGACTCGCTCTTCTTTGATCGTTAATATGATTTGAGGATGTTGAGGGGCAGTCCTCCAGCCTCCTTCTCAGTAATCTATGAATTTAACAAATTTTCACTATAAAAAAGAGAAGGTGATGTTAGTCTTCAACCAGGTAGAAATAAAAAAAGAGAGATCGTGGTCTCCTTTGATGAAAAGCCCTTGTAACCACGAGAAAAATATAAGAAAAAAACATTAATTCAGATTTTATTCAATGAAAGATAATCATAACAGTCATTCACGACAAATATTTTATGGCTACTGATTTTGGTACTATCATGTTTTGATAATTGCACAAACTCCGCTTTTCCTTTATTGTTTTAGTTGTCTTCTGATAGCTTTTTGGGAACTATAATGACTTTTCACAGCTATTTAATAATAATAATAATAATAATAATAATAATAATAATAAAAGACAAGATCAACTATTTAATGATAAAAGACAAGATGGGTTAGTGCAATTATCAAAACATGGTAGTGCCAATATCAGCTGCATATTTTATTCATCCTAAATCACAGTTCTAAAGCTATATTTGCGGGAGAAATTATATGATGAATGGGCGTATAAACACGTATAGTTGGGGATGGGTTGATGAGTACGTGTTTATACGCTCATTCACCATATAAATTCTGATATTTATAGTCTCGTCATTAAAACTCATAAACAAGCAAGTTCTTTCCCGGAGGTCTAAAAAGAGCAGACGAGTGAAACATCAATTAAAAGAATATAGAAACAACTGTACAAAATTTAAATTTTGTAGCTACGTAGAATGCACAATCTGTTTTAATCCAATTCTGTGTAAACACTAATTACGAGTCCAAAAGCTTAAACTGTTAGAGTTGGTGTTATCTAATCATTTATATTTCAACACTCCCCTTCAGGTACGCGTGGCCCCTCTATTTTTGGTTAGCTGTACACGTGGCACGTGTGGCCTCTCTTTTGGGTTGGCCATACATGTGGATTCTTAATATTAAGGAGTTGTTGGGTTTTGAACCCAGGGCCTATCGTGAGGTAATAGCTCTGATACCATGTGAAACAACCAATTACTCCAGAAGCTTAAGCTGTTAGAGTTGGTGTTATTTAATCATTTATATTTCAACACATTCTATCAATTCTTAGTTTTATGAACAGTTAAATGTATTTTTTACTTGTGATGGATATTCAAAGACAAGAAGAACATATTGAAAATATGAAAATGCTTCTACCAACAATGGACTTTAAAATTCGAGAAGAGCTTCTTGAGCATGGGGGTAGCAATGCAAAATTCCAAGGGCGTATAATAAGCATTAAGAAATCAGAGAAGAGCAAGAAAGTTATCCTTTTGTCATGTTACAATTAGAATAATTTGCTAATAATGAAAGGAAAAAATTTGCTCTCATGACCTAGCAATGTATTTTCCTTTCTTAAAAAAAAAGACAATTATGTGTTTCATTTGAATTATTAAGAATCTGGATGCATGATCAGAGTGCTATTCATTGACATATGAAGAACTCATCATTAATTAATTGAATTTTTGTTGGTCTTTAGATCATCTATCATGTAAATAACCCTCTTCATATTATTATTAGTCAATCACTCCTCATTGGAGCACTTGTCTATGATATCGTTGATTTTCTAGTGTACTTACTATCTTGTTTCAGAATCCCCATGGCTTCATTTTAATGAAATACCTTTCAATTTACTTGTAGATTCTGATTAATTGGAAAAAAAAAAATTGTTAAACTTCTGGGACTTCAAAGTCATGCATTTGTTTAGTGACTAATGCATGACTTCAATGCTTGTGTGACTCCGAAGTCCTCACCAAAGTCTCAGTGAGTCTACAAAATGTTCATAGGAGTTCCATTGTGTGACATTTGGGTCCAAGTCCTTACAGTCCTAAATTGTCCTAAATAGTATGTGAGAGTCCACAAGACATTAAAAATCCCCCTATGCTAAAATCTAGGGCTGCAACTCGAGCCGGGTTTTACCCGACCCGCATCGACCCGACCCGAAAATACCCTGGGTTGGGTTCAGGTTTCATGGGTTTCGGGTCGAGCCGGGTTTGAAGGGGCCCGACCCGACCCGACCCGAGTTACATAAGTTATAGTATGTACATTTTTTTCTATTGTTAGTTAAAAGTTAAAAGTGAAAACCCACGCACCCACTGTTACTGTATGTGAGTGTAATTTCTGCTTCTATGAGTTGAGTTGATTCAAGTGTTTGATTCAGCATTGTTTGATTCAAGTGTAATGTGAGTGTAATTTCTGCTTCTATGAGTTGAGTTGCCTTGCCAAACAAGAATTTTCCCTAAAAAATTGCGTCAATGTGAAAAAACCCGACCCGACCCGACCCGAGCCGAGATTTATCATGGGTAGGGCCGGGTTTGGGAATCGTGGGTTTTCCGAAAAAAAACCCGACCCGACCCGAGATATTTCTCGCGTAGGGTTGGGTTCTCCAAAACCCGACCCGCCCGACCCGAGTTGCAGCCCTACTAAAATCACCTTATAACATCAAGAACGGATGGTTTGGTGTGGAACGGTGCACAATTGTTTGGTACATCAACACTTCACATTCTATACATAGAATGATGACGTATAATATTATAATATTATAATGAGGAATGCTAAACTCAGGGGTGCCCTTGCAAAAATGGGCTGGAAGGGCGCCTGATTGGCTTTCACGTCACCATTGTACATTTTTTTGGTAGGAAAGCTGGAGTTTGGCGAAGACCCGGAGGGGGATTATTAGATAAAGAGAGATTTTACATTCATGGATACAAGACACAATCCCTAACTCAGAACACATGAGAGAGGGAGATCCAAAAACTCGGGATAGATAAAAACCTAAGAGTTCAATCTGCTCGGTGTTAGAGGTAATTAGGTCAAGCAAAGGTTGCTTGAAGCATTACACCCTAAGTATCTAGTTTGGAATACCAAGTTTGTTGCCTCCAGCCCCTATATATAGAGATACACTAGGGTTATTGACTGGTTAATGAACTCTAGCCCATGTAGGCCCACTACATCAGTCCAGTATCTTATTTGGCTTATATTAGAACATACATGAGTTATATCATATACCCAATACTCAGTACTCTTGAGTTACATATTCTACTAACTTAATGGGAGCATGTCGGCATCTTTTGGGAGCGCCTTAGTAAAATATCTTTGGAAACTTTCATAAGATAATCCTGGCCCTCCAATTTGTGGATGTGTAAAATGGATGGTACACATTAAAACCTCCACAGATAAGAGGATTAGGATCATTACATGAAGAAGCTAATTAGGGCACAGCCAACCTATCTTGAAATCCAACAAATCAAAGATTTAGAGACCACCCCATTATGCGGGTCCTATGGACGACTGGCACGAAGAACTAACGAGATAAGTGTCAAATAGAAAGTGGACTGCCAATATCAAACAAAAGGGATGCGGATATAATGCTAAGATCAATAATGGCATTTTCGTTATTTACAAAAAACCAAGGGGTACTTAGTACCCACTCCACATTGAATAGAACACCAAGAGAGAAGAAGAGACCTTCGAGCCGACGCGAAAAAGAAATAAAAAAAAAACCGCTTTTCGCGCCCAGAAACCCAGAAACCGGTAAAAATCCAGAAAGAAGAACGGCGGTTTTTTTACTTCAACCTCCGTTATCTTCCCAAAGCAGAAATAAGCTCCACCGTAAGTTAACGGCATCCGATCCCGGTTTTCCTATCACCTTACAACCGTAAGTTAACGGTACCTGATGCCGCCACGTCATCCTGAAAACCGCTACCGGTTTTTCTTTACCAGAAATTAGATGAGGAATGGGTTGCGTGTTCGGTAAACAACCCGCCGGAGATGGCCAGAGAGTGGCCGGAGCTCGTGAAATTTCCGTCAAGGTCGAAGAAGCGTCGGATCCTGTAGCCGTTGATGTTTCCGTTAATGGAGTTAGGGTTAGGAAGGAAGAGGAAGAGAGGAAGAAGGAAAGGGAAGAGAGGAGGAAAGAAAGAGAGGAGAGGATCCGGCACCGGAGTGGAGAATTCCGGCCGCCGGAGCGGCGAAAGCCGAGGGCAAATCCGTCTCTTCGGAGTCTACATGCAGTTGCCGCCTCGGGATGGCCGGAGTGGCTCGAGGCGGTTGTTGGTGATGCGATTGAGGGTTGGACCCCGCGCAGAGCTGATACGTTTGAGAAGCTTGATAAGGTATTCCAAACCCTAATTTGAAGTTTGGAATTCTTAATTCTTGCCCTAATAGTTTCTAATATGATATTTTGAAAAAAAAGGTTCTGTTTTTTTTTTTTTGGCTCTTGGTTTGGTTAGATTAGGTGTTAGGGTTTAGAATTAGGTTTCCTAAACCCTAATCTAAACCTTAATTCGAAGATCGGAAATCTGAATTCTTGGCCTACTTGTTTCTAATTTGAAAATTTGAGAAAAAAAGTTCTGTTTTTTTTTTTCCCTTTTTTTGCTCTTGGTTTGGATAGATTGGGCATTAGGGTTGAGAATTAGGTATTCTAAACCCTAATTTGAAGGTCCGAAATCTGAATTCTTGCCCTACTTCTTTCTAATTTGAAATTTTGATTTTTTTTTTTTCCTTTTTTTAGTTTTTTATGCTCTTGGTTTGGTTAGATTGGGTGTTAGGGCTTATAATTAGGTATTCTAAACCCTAATTTGAAGATCAGAATTCTGAATCTAGCCCTACTTCTTTCTAATTTGAATTTTTTTAAAAAGTTCTGTTGTTTTTTCCTTTTCTTTTTAGTTTATTTTCTGCTCTTGGTTTGGTTAGATTGGGTGTTAAGATTTAGAATTAGGTATTCTAAACCCTAATTTGAAGATCAGAATTCTGAATTCTCGCTCTTCTTTCTAATTTAATGTTTTGAAAAAAAAATTGTTGTTTTTTGTTTCTTATGTTTTGCTCTTGGTTTGGTTAGATTGGGCAAGGGACTTATAGCAATGTGTACAAAGCTAGAGATCTGATTACTGGGAAGATTGTGGCATTGAAGAAAGTTCGATTTGATAATTTGGAGCCAGAGAGCGTGAAATTCATGGCGAGAGAGATTCTTGTGATGAGGCGTTTAGATCATCCCAATGTGCTCAAATTGGAGGGACTGGTCACGTCACGGATGTCATGTAGTCTCTATCTGGTTTTTGAATACATGGAACATGACCTTTCCGGGCTCGCCGCTTGCCCCGGGGTCAAATTTACCTTGCCACAGGTCCACTCATTTTAATTTTATTTCCTTTTGCATTTCTTAGTATATTTGATTGAGCTTAGAATAATAGTGAATGCTCTTATTTCTAACTATGCCATTAGAATCTGAATTGTTCACTGGTTTCAAATTTATATTTGTTCTGTTTTTTAGCTGTTTATGGTTTTGTACATGGGAATTATAGCCTTCTGCTTTACTAACTAGACCTCTGAACTTATATTGAGGGTTATGAGTGTAGAAAGGAGGGTTTTTGTTTTGGTAATGCTGTTTGATTTCACTTGATATGCATCTGATTTCATTTGGTACTCCAATCTTTCTCCAAAGTAGCCGTGCCCATTTGATCAATGCACATATTCATACACCAATTTTGATGTTATTGTACAATTGCAAGTTTTTTTTTTTTTTGGGTTTTTGTTGTCGAGGAGTTTTGAATAGAGAAAGAGATATAGAAAAAGGTTTTGTGCTTGCAACATCTATGTGGTGAAAGCTCAGAACCTACTATCTATTGAACATTTGCTGAATTGGTTGATTCTATTGAGTGGACTGAGTTTGAAACTCAAATTCTCATACATAACTGTCTATGGCTGTCATGAAAACACATTCCATACATGTTGCAGAATCACATGAGTTGCCTGTGAAAGATAAGCTATCGTATTGTCATATAAGACTCTTAAGAGTCCGTAGAGAGTGCAAATATAGAATGTATAATGTAGGCTAAATATAGGCAAATGTGTTTGTAGATCATCTGCTTGCTCTCTAATTGTTGGCTAGGTCCATCTGGAGTTCTGTTCTTCCTTTTGACATTGCTTGGGTGTCATGTTGAGATTGATTGCTGGGTTGACTGAGGTTTGGCAGTTTTCCCCATGGATGTCTAGGTGGAAATTGCTCTGGAGTTTGACTCTCTGCTGCCTTGTGGTCAATTTGTAAGGAGAGGAACATGAAGGATTGATGGTAAGGCAAGATCATTGGACACGCTGGCTCTTGATGTGCGTAACCTCATTATTCAGCAAGCGATATCTTCTAATCCTTTCGAGGTATCTCCAGCACAGAGCTTAGGTATCTATGGGACTTCGGAAATTGATTCGTGTGAGCAGAGATGTCATGGACCCTAGATAGACACCTCCTCTATACGTCATCAGACTGAATTTCAACGGGTCTAGCGTTGACAATCCTGGGTCAACTAAGTTGGTAGATCATGAGGTGCTGGTTAAGCTCGCAATCTCTGCTCGATTAGTGTTAAGGACTCCAATGGGGCGGAGGTGATGGCCCTTATGCGTAGAATAAGATTCTGTTCCTCACATTAATAAAATCCTTTGATTGTTGAAGCTGATTCTGGTAATGTAATTAAATGGCTCCAATCAAAACACGTGTTTCCTTGGCATTTCTAGGATTACTTTGAAGAGATTATTGACCATGTGGGAGACCATAATTCGATTATACAGTATACTCTGAGGTCTGCAAAGTAGGGAGGCCAGCTTGTTGACAAAAATGGGATTGATCGTATTGCTATTATCTCTGATGTGTCTTCTCCTATTGATTAAGAGCATTATGTGTTCATCTCGGTCTCTGATTTTCTCTTTATGTAGTTTTATTCACCACTCAAAAGAGAATATAGGAAAAAGAGCTAGAAGGCAGCTTTTGATAGTAGCATTTTTCTCTTGCTGATTAATCACAAATGGTACCTAGTAGTGAGCAAGTGGATCAAAATCTAGGAATGGAGAGCTGAATTGTCATCCAATGCCTCCTTATGCCATTCAGAGTGTATGAGTTAGAAATTGCATTAGCTTATAAAAGATTATGGTGAGGAAAACCTGGGAAGAGCAAATTTATCCTGAATGTCTTCCAGCACAAGCATTGATCTCCATCAGACCTTATTCTCACAATCGACCCATTGGATAACATTAAGGGAGTTCACTTCCCACTAAAAGGAACTGAAATGGAGGTGCTCCAATAGTGGCCATGCATCTGAATTCTCACTCTTCAAAATAAATAGGTCCTGCAAAAGAAACTTCTATCATTCCACCATCATCTTCGGCGATTAACCCACCAACTCCTGATGGATCCCATCAACTACGGTACTTTGACCAAAATTAGTTTATTGACCAAAATTAGTTTAGGAGTCTAGGCAAATTGCACAGGTTCCGCAAAGAGGGTTTGATGCTTAGGTGAATGTTACTTAGGCTGTTGCCTGAAACTTACCGCTTCTAAAAGGGAAATTGGCTATAGATGGGCTTCTTACTCGTGTTGTTCTTTTCCTTAGCCTACTTCTTTTCATGATGGGTTATTTGGAAAGATTGAAATACCCTTACTCTTGTTGTTATTAGTCACATATCATATACTAATAACTTTTTTTTTTTGAAAGATGCATTATATGGTTGAGACATGCTAAACCAGGTTAATATACTAATAACTTAATTTACTCATAGGATTGTATTACATGTAGGTGTATGAAGCTTTTGAATATATACATTTGTAAGTTTTATCAGTAATTGTTCTAGGGTTGCTGCCTACACAAACTGAGAAAAATGGAGCCGACTGCCAATTCCAAGGCCTTCTCTTGAAGCTTCTTCTCCCTGCAGTTGCATCAATAATGCTGATGGTTGAATCTTGTGTGACTATAACCTAGTCCTATTTGTGGCAGTTGCACCTGTTTTATTAAATCCCTTATCCATTCTAGTTACATTCTCATTGGGAAGGTCTGAAGGTTGCTGCTTCTTCCATATTGTTAGATAGCAGCAATTGGAGTAAATACCATTCAAAAAGAAGAAGAAGCAGCAATTGGAGTAAAGAGAGTAACTTATTAGTTACATTCTCATTGGGAAGCCTCTGGTCCAAAGTTCCTACAGAGCCAAGGAATAAGGACACTATAAGAATGCATAAAAGATTCATACAAAAGACGTATAACTGCTGGAATAAGTGTATGTGCCAGGCTATGCACATGGTTGCTCGCAATGTCGTGCAAAGAACACATCCATGATCAGCATGAAGACCCCCTTTTCTTGCCTTTAAACAAGCCAAAAAAAATGCAACCGGCTCTACCTTCAGTTCTCCACACCGACAACTAAACATTCTTCATCCTTGCAGAGAGTCTCTAACCTCATCCCAAAAAATTTTTCCAAAATATCTCATGTTTGTTTTCTTACTCACAGTCTTCCTGTTTTATTGTTGAAATATGCACTTATGGTGATTGAATAAATGAACATATGCTTATGTTTTTTGTAAGTTGTAACCGACAAATTCAGCTATTATCTTTAATAAGTCAAATTTAGCTTCATTGGGACAGATAAATTTAACTTATTAAAGATAAGATAAAGGATAATATGTGCATGCTTTGACAAATTGGGAAAGGGGGCTGATAACAACACCCTTTGTGATAAGGACAGTCCTCTGTCTTGACTTTGAAAATGTCACACCTAACACATAAGATTGGGAAGAAGAATCATTATCAAAATTAAAAATCTCATAAATAAGGTTGTCCTTCTAAAAAAAACAGGGTGACCTTGCCAGCTCCTATTGGGAAAAATGTCCATAATTGTTACTTCTGTCGCTGACCTTAGTTGCGGGAAAGTTCAAAAAATTTGAAAGTTACTTCATTTCAGATGGAGGATCAAAACCTTTAATGCTTTATAAACATAAACTTAAACATACACCTTTAAGTGGCCAAGTTAAGTCCACTATCATCCATGATCCAAGAATAAGTGGGTCCCAATCCATGTGTGGTCCACCCAAGTAATGGTATTCTTTTAGAAGTTATATATTTCTTTTATAAGTTATTCTGTTTATTTGTATTAATTAAGAATTTTAGTAGTTTGCTTTAGTTAGGGTTTAACTATTCACGCCACTATTCCCGTCACTGCTCATCCACTTGTTAATGTTTTGTTATTAGTTTTTTTTTTGCTGAGTTTCAAGTGAGAAGTTACTAAATGTTAGTGTTTTAGTCGTTAAGTTAAAGATGACTCACATGTTAGGGTTTTAAGTTGTTTACGGGTCTTTTAGCAGTGGTGGAGAAGTCTATATATTGTAAGCCTTCTGGTCATCGAGGTTATTGTGATGATTGTATGGATGGAAAACTGCTCTTGTTTCGAGAACTCTTTTTGAAAAGAGAAAAGGAGCTGTTGGCTTATGGGGGCTAGCGATGCCCCTTTGCTCAGAAGGCTCATACCGCACTAGGGCGCGATTAACCCGATCTGTCCCGCATGGTGCTACTCAATAAAGATAATGGTTGCGCCCTTTACATCAGTTGTAGCTTTTGGTAAGATTGGTAGCACCACGATCCTTCTTTTTCTTTTAAATAAGTAGCGTAACGATCCTACAGGTGGTATCAGAGCGAGGTCATGGATTGGATATTTCCCATGTTCCGGGGTGTTGGGGGAGAGAGAGAGGGGGGGGGGGGGGGGGGGGGACTCAGAGGGCTCAGACCACACCAGGGTGTGATTAATCAGCCTGTCCTGCGATGGTGCTACTTAATGGTTGTGCCCTTTCCATCAGCTATAGCTTTTGGTAAGATTGGTACGCCACGATCCTACAGGGGCTATCAAGATTACTGTGATGAGGGTATGGATGAAAAATTGCTCATGTTTTGAAAACTTAGAATTCTCTTTGAAAAGAGAAAAGGGTTCATCAAGATTATTGTGATGATGGTATGGATGAAAAACTTCTCCTATTTTGAGACCTCTAAGTTCTCTTTGAAAAATACGACATTTTTCTCTCTTGGTGGTGAGACTCCATCAAAATCCTGCTCTGCAATAGTGAGGCTCTATTCTTGTTAGCCTTTATACGTAGGGAGGCTATATCCTATCCTTGTCTATTGTTTTTCAATTCCTATTGAATTTTCTAGCTCTTTAGAGTTAGTTTTTTCATATTCTTTGATTTAGATCTATCATAGAAATTCCATTGCTTTAATTATATTTTATGCATATTTCAAATTGCTAGACACCGTCATCCCAAATTTTTGTGAAGCTTTAAATCTCTCCAATTTTCTAGCCACCTTAAACACTTAATCTACCAATGTCTAGTCTTAATTTCCGATTTATTCTATCCAAACCTCAATTCTCCAATACCAAACCCTGCCTACTTTCTGGAGCCCTATTTCTTTTAGGAGTCCTTTTAGGATCTTGTTTTCATTGTTGGCTGGCTATCCTACATCAATTTGGCAGAAAAGTTGTTTATTTTTTCTAATTTACATTTTTATGATCAAATCACCTTAAACCAATTGTAACAAGTTTTTATTTTTGAAAAATGAAGATGAAAATTCATTCTTTCTTACAGAAAATACCATTGTCCTTTTTTAGCCATTACATTTTTCTATTCTTTGTATCCAGACTCCATGAAACCCCGTCATAACATTGTAATGTAAGGCATGTATTGTTTTTGCTGATATGATTGTGAAGCAGTAGTTTTCATTCATTGAACACAGTGTGAAACTATAAATGATGTACTATATAGTATATACTACCATAACTGCATAACAGCTTGTGATGTGTAGGACAGTAGGAGTGTGCATTAAAGCTTAGTTCTTCCTCACATATTTTCCTTTTATTGAGTTGATTTCTTTTGTAACTATTACTGTGGTAGCAGGCCAAATGCTATATGAAACAACTATTCTCTGGGCTTGAGCATTGTCACAATCGAGGTGTCCTCCACCGTGATATCAAGGGTTCAAACTTGCTTATCGACAAGGATGGGATTCTTAAGATAGCTGATTTTGGACTAGCTTCTTTTTATGATCCTGGTCATAGGCAACCTATGACTAGTCGAGTTGTCACTCTGTGGTATCGCCCTCCGGAACTTTTACTGGGGGCCACATACTATGGTGTTGGCGTTGACCTTTGGAGTGCTGGATGCATTTTGGCAGAGTTGCTTGCTGGGAAGCCAATAATCCCAGGACGGACAGAGGTATTTTGTTTTTCTTGCGTACAAACATTCTTGTAATATCATTCTTTTTGCGTGCCCCTATCATTAAAAAAAAAAACCTTATTGCATGCCCCTTTCCACACTTACTTGAATAAGTTTTGCTACTGCAACCTACTCTACATCAGATTATGACTCCTATGTGGATAGAGTTATGGTTTCGAAGTTTGAGCTGTACCTTTTGTGAAGAATAGAATAACTCGTCGTCAATCTTTAATCACCTAATCTCTTATATCATGCAAAAGTTATCACAATCTAATGTGTAAATAAAGTGAGTGAAAGATGAAGAGAAGAGAAGGAGAGAGAAACCCAAGCAATCAGCGGGGTTTGTGTTCTGTTATTTCATAATAGGATACAGCCCTAACTAGTAACTTATATAATGATGTGAGTTACATTAAATACAGAACTGTTTTGGGTTTGCCTGCACCAATCCTCGAGCCCTCAACCTTTGTGGTTTAATAAACATTAAATAAAGAACTGTTACTAGCTAAGAACCACACCAAAATACACTTTTCTAGCTTTCTTTGTACCACAGTGAATACTTGGGATTATCTGTTATTTCCTGTTAATGTAACATGGTCCCAATAGGAGGAGAAGAAGAAGGAAAAGGAGGAGCGGAGGAGGAGGAGGAGGCAAGGTTTTAAATCTCGGTTTCGGTACGAAATTTTGGACGAAATCTTGTAAAAATTTCACTGAAATTTCCGAAACATTTCCTCGAAATTTCCGAAATTTCACCGAAATTTTGTACTTCACCGAAACGTGTCACCGAAATTTCCGAAATTTCACCGAAAGGAAACGTTTCGGCCGAAATTTCCGAAACGTTTCGGCGAAGTTTGGTACTTTTCCGACTCACTGTGAATTTTGTTTCGTTTTCCACCGAAACCGAAATATTTCGGCCGAAACGAAACGTTTCGGCCGAAATTTAAAACTATGGGAGGAGGAATGAGGGAGGAGTTGAGAGTCTCCTTAATAGAGCTCCCATGTGTGTGCGTGCAAAATAGGTTTACATGCACAAAGACCTGAATACGCTTCTAACAATTTCCAACAAACAGAAGGCCTCCACTGTTGCTTAAACATCCACTTTTATTTGCCACGTTGGGCCAATGAGCCATCAATCATAAATTAAGGAGGTTTTGCTTTAACTTTGGACACCAATAACTGCATATGCTTTTTCTAAATTTGTAAAAATGTTTTTACACTTAATCTTCTTTAACTCCTGTAGGTAGTCTGGATTCTTGAAAATAGATGAGAATCCCCTTGACACTCCAAACAGTCAATGAATAGTGTTGTATGCTGCTTTTTGAACTTGCCCTCCCATTAACCCACAATGACTATAAAAGTTTGTCTTTATTGTGCTGGCTTCTTTTCCGGCATCTTTTATTATTAATTTAGTATCTTTGTCTTTATATTGTTCACAGATGGCTTGTCTCATCTGCTATTTTTTTAGGTGGAGCAACTGCACAAAATTTTTAAGTTGTGTGGTTCCCCGTCTGAGGAATATTGGAAGACGGCAAAGTTTCCACATGCAGCTATCGTTAAGCCACAACAGCCATATAAACGTTGTATAGCAGAAACTTTTAAAGAACTCCCACCTTCTTCACTACCTCTTATAGAAACTCTTCTTGCAATTGACCCAGACGAACGAGGGACTGCTACTTCTGCTCTGAATAGTGAAGTGAGTGTCCCGATCATAAATATTCCTATGCATTTAACCTTATGCTGTTCATATTTTGTATTACATATTTTTTTTTCTACGTAAAATGAACGCTCCCAAATTACTTATTTGGAATTATTTTTTTGAAAATACTTATTTGGACTTATCATAAATTCATAATTACTTTTGTGAGCTTTAGTAATGTATAATGATGAGTATAACATTTTGTTTCAAGGCAAGAGTGAGTACTTCCAGATATTATTTAGAGGTACTTTGTGTTACTTTAATTGTAAATAATAATGATCTGAGAAATTTGGTCATAGCTATACGCCATTTGATAAACTCATCACTGGTTCCATTTTTTTTCTCCCTCTTTATTGCCCTGATAAGTTTTAGTCAGAGCTATATCAGTTTTAGATAATGGAGAATGTACGCTCTCGTTCTCTCTCTCTCTCTCTCTCTCTATATATATATATATATATATATATATATATATATATATAGGAAAACTGTTTCTGCACTCGAGTGCAGAAAACAGGGGTGGGCCCACATTTTTTGGGAGATCCAAAGCATTCATTTGATGGACCCTGTCATAGATAGGGTATGTACAAAAAATCAGCTCCATTGGATCATCCTAACCCTTCCATTTGTGTGTGTGTGTGTGTTTTTTTTTTTTTTTTTCTGGATTGCCGGGGCCGCGGGGGGGGGGGCTTGGACGGATTTGTTACACACACACATCACAAATCTGTCCATTCCCCCCACCCCAGCCCACCCACAAATGGAAGGGTTAGGATGATCCAATGGAGCTGATTTTTGGTACACACCTTGACTATGATAGGGCCCATCAAATGAATGCTTTGGATCCTGCCAAAAATGTGGGCCCACCCTGTTTCTGCACTCGAGCTCAGATAAGCTTATCTGTGCTTGAGCGCAGGAACAGTAAGCCCTATATATATATATATATATATATATATATATATATATATATATATATATATATCAGTAGAATTCTTTTACAAGTCCCCCAAAAGACACTTCCAGTTCAACCACCGTGACAGACCAAGACAGGCGTTAGGTATAGAGCTGATAGAGACGCTCTGAATCCTGAAATCCAGAGTAGATATCTCAATGTCAGTGAGTCGATCAGGATTGCAATTTGTCAATCTAGGGCTCCCACACAGGTGTGAACCCATTACCTCAAGGATATCAAAGATCTCAAAACTGTTTTAATCCTCGACATAAGCTAACTCCTTTAGCGATGAAGAGACTGATTGTTGTATAGTGTTAAGAGATACAATGGGAATGTGCGAAGAAACCTAAAGCCTAATGCTTGTTTTCATGCCTGAGTTTGACTATATCCTTAAGTGACCTGCCTCTGCCTGTGCCAAAAACACCAAACCTTCCTGTAATAAAGAAGAGATGGAGGATACATTTGTAGAATTTCTGATTAATTTAAAAAATGAACTAGTGAGCTCTTATATGCCTGTAGACAAGAGTTGCAGAGACTTGAAAGTTTAAACTATAACTTGACTATCAGAGTGGGGTAAGCATTCAGATCCTCAAGTATTGCTTCTGCTTGTGTGATCAACTTTATACTTGGTGGAACTAGCTGTGCCAACACCCAACAGCATGGAACCTTCTCCCTGTAAAGGACAGATATGGAGGATCACAATGTCTGAGGAAATCTTATTACCAAATGAGTCAATAAGCTCTTAAATACATTTTCGTTGGAGGTCAGATGAACACAAGGCCCTTAAGGGGAAAAGAACTAGAGTACCTCTATACAACAAAGTAGAGCAAACTAGGACTAGATATGCCTACCTCAAATTCAATTGGGACCATACAAATCAAGTGGGGAGAGTTCTCCCAACAAAAGCTTGTAGCTATGAGACACCATAACTCTACTGAATAAAATCATAGTCTTATGATTAAGAGAAATGTATTATGGATAGAAAAAATATATGGTGATATACTGTGTGAAAGTGGCAGTTGATCATAATGTGCTTCTTTCTTTGAGAAACTGGCTTGGAAGCAATTCGAATAGCACTAGTATTGTAAGTAATGCTTTGAGAATAGCAGCACTTGATGGAGAATTCTGCAGAGTAATGCATGGTCTTCAAAACATTGATGAGTTCAGAAATCGCGTGTCTGGAATCTAATAACTGCCTCTTCAAATTTCTAACATCATGGTATGAGGATCCCGTTTAACAACATGTGTGACTTGTGATTTCCACATAGCATAGTTGAATTGTTACATGTCAAAAAAGCATAGTTAAATTTTTGACGAAGACAAAATGGTGATTCCATAATCTTGTAGTTTACAGTAAAGAGAAAGTAGTTCATCTTCATCTAATAAAATGGCATGTTCCAAGAAGATGAAGCTTGGAAGATTTTTTTTTGGGAGCAACCGAAAGAAAAGAGGGAAAACACTATCATTTCAAAAAAGAAAAAAAATCTGAGATAAAAGTAGAAGTGGATGGGGTTGAGATTGAAGAGATGTTGCATAGAATGAGGCATCCTATTATCAAGTTGCTTCCTCAATGATGAAAGGTCTCTCAGGGAATTGACATGATTATCTTTTGGTATTGTTGACCCCTTTGTTCGGACTGCTGAGTATGGATACCGATACCCAAGGCACCTCTTATGTTCGTTCTTTCTTCAATAAGTTATTGAGGAAGATAATACACCATCATGCTATTCAAGGCTTTGGAAAGTTGTGGTGCTGCCTCAAATGGTTGCATTTGCTTGGACAGTGGGGGCTAAGAAAATCAACACGTGATCGAGTAAAAAAAGAGGAAGGTATTTCTTGCAAGTTGGTGCATTCTTGTAAGCAAAAGGAGGAGTCGCTAGATCATCTCTGGGCACAATCCTCTTTTTCCAACATGGCCATGGCAGTCTATTATGAAAATCTTTGGAGTCATGGGTGTTTCGAAGATCTATCAAAAGTATTATCCTTAACTAGGGTAGTGGCCCTGACCCCTTTGGCAAAACAGATTGAATCATGTGGAGCTTGGTGCCACATGCAAGGATATGATTTTTTTTAATGGTATGCATGGAAAGAAAGGAGCAAGCACATATTTGAAGAAAGGAAGAGGCATTTGAGAAGAATTTTGCTTGAAATCAAAATTGATCTCATCCTATGGGAAGGGAATGATAAAAGTTTCTCCAAATATAGCATGGGCGGCATCCTTAGTAATTGGAGAACAGTGTTTAAAGAGAAAGGAGGGGAGATTATGTCCAAGCCAAGGTGGCAACCGCTCCCTTTTGGTGGGATTAAGCCTAATTTCAGTGGAAGCACCAAAGTTAACCCCGTGCTGGAATTGGTGGTTTATTATGGGATTCAGCTGGCTATACATTACTATCCTTTTCAGGTCCGGTGGAAGTGTGTGATTCCAATGAGGTGGAAGCAAGAGCCCTCCTTTTGGGGGCTGCGGTGGTTAACCCATGCAATGGAGGCCTCATTGATCATTGAGGAAGATTCTTCAAAAGTCATTGCTTGGGCTTCAAGTAAAGCTAGCGGCCCATGGAAACTTGCTGGCGTCATCACGGAAATCAGAGACCTTTGAGCCAAAATTGCTCTAGAATTCCAACATAGGCTGAGGTCGGCAAATGAACAGGCAGACAAACTGGCCAAAGGAGCAGAAAAGGAAGATATGGTAGTAGTTAATGATAATATCTAGGTGAAAGGTGGGTGGAGCCCTAAGGAAAAAGAAGGGTGTTAATGCATCTCTTCTACATATGTAGTGGGATAACTCATCTCATATATTTACATTTTGAAGAAGATTTCGGTTTTATCAATACAGTCTGTTACTTTTGCAGAAAAAATTCTCTCTCCAACAAGCTTTTGAAGCAATGCCAGAAACAGCTTGATGGGAAATGCTAGAGATATAAAATTGAATCTTATTGATTGTGTATCTATTGTGTTCTTATTCATGAGGTTATTTATTATGGTTACTTGATCTAAAACTTGAATATTTATATTACCATATGAATATGTTTGTGTGTGTGTGTGTGTGTGTGTGTGTGTGGCCCATCTAGTTACATTGGTATTTATATTATTCTCTTTCTCAGCTGCAGGATTTTAACATACAGACCTAAAACACCAATTTACTTATATTTTTCATGTACATATCGTCAAAAAGAATGGCTGATTTCATTTTAAATATCTTGGGTTGCTTTTTTTTTTTTTTTTGAAAGCTGACATATTTTCATTGATACTATAATAATTACATTGTGGACCAGGAGTCCCACCTAGCATTACATAGTACCAAATAAAACTGGCCAGGGCATACCCTAAGCCAGAAAGACCAAGTATAAACAACAAAAATTGGGCCCTTTCTATCTGAACCATGTCGTATGCAATTCTTACACTCCAATCAATTCAAAAAGAAGCTTTCCCCGACCGTGCCGAGCCAACTGCCCTGCATTACGATCATTTCAACCTACATCCATCATCTTCCTCCAACTACATTCACCACATTCCTTAGCTAATAGCAGCAAAGAAGAACAACCAGGCAACATTGTCTCGGCAAGCGAAAGACCATGGTCTCTCAAGCTATTGAGAATCTAATACTTTCCTCGGCGCACCTGGAATCTGATGTTATATGGGCCAATTACTTACTCCGGCCATCTCTCCAATCCTCCATTCTAAGGTATCCCCTTGACACCAACCAAAAGAACTGAGGCCAACTTCCTGGGTTCCACAAACTAAGTAACAAAACACCCAACTTCCCCTTTGACCATCCCATTTTCTTTCCTGCCTCTATTAAAAATTGAAAACAGCAAACATATCTAGGAAGACTCCACTAATAGACAATTACAATGCTCCCCAACTATTGAACTCCAGTTACCTAGGTGCTAAGGAAATTAGTAAACAAAGACCCACTAGTGCGATTCAAATAACTAACCACTTGAGCTAAGGTCCCTTAAAGTCATATTCCAGATTCCATTTCAACCTCCTTGGCTCTTTCTTTTTCTCCCTCACAGCTCTGGCTTCCATGCCTAGAAACATTTCTTTAGTCTTTTCTAGGTCCTCTTGGTATGAGATACCAAATACATCTCCTATTGCGAAGAAATCATTAAATCCCTCCGGCTCTCGATGTCCAGAATCTTGGGTTGCTTTTGTTTCAATGCTTTACATTTACTTGTTTATGAGCCAATATTGGAAGTGAATGTTAAGGATTTAACTGATCTTAGTATGAATTCTTACATGTTAAATAAAATTATTAAGTTCTAGTTATTCAATGCAGATTCTTAAATTGGAGTTCTTATGACATGTTTCTCATTAATAAATAAAATAGATCGGAAATTTTCTCTAGCAAATATTCTTCGCGAATCAAAGTAGTTCTGGTTCTTTAGGTGCTTGTTTAATTGATATCTTTTTTATGTATGCAGTTCTTCAACACAAAGCCTTATGCCTCTGAGCCGTCAAGCTTACCACATTATCCTCCAAGCAAAGAAATGGATGTTAAATTAAGGGATGAAGAAGCTAGAAGGTTCCTTTTTATTTTTATCTCCATTTCCGCAATTTGCTCCATTACTTAAGCCAATTGTTAACAGATTTTATATAACTTGTCATAGGCAAAGAGGTCTTAGTGGGAAAGGCAATGGTGTCGATGGTGTGAAGAGAGTGAGAGCGCGAGATCGAGGCAGTAGGGCAGTGCCTGCTCCGGAAGCAAATGCTGAGTTGCAAACAAACCTGGATGTATGTCACATGACCTATCCCTTTCATTTTATTCTGCATAAACTACATGAAATTCTGGGTAATATTTCATTTTTACAATTCAAAAACCAAAATCATTCCTAAGAAAATCAGAAGCAAAGAAATAAAAGGTCAAGAAAGGAGATTTTAAGCTAATGAAAATATCGTGTTTTCACTGCGACATTTTGATAAAACGACAAAATCCCGAGATTTTAAAAATGTTAACTTACCAACTCCCAAAAGCTTAAGCTGTTGGAGAAAGGCGTTATTTATCTTTTATACTAACACTCCCTCGCAGGTGTGCCCGACTTGGCAAACACATGGCACATGTGGTCCCACTTTGGGCTGACCATCGCATGTGGATTTTTGCTATCCGGGAAAGTCTGAACTCGAGACCTTTGGCTCTGATACCATGTTAACTTACCAACTTCTCCAAAAGCTTTTTTTTTTTTTTTGGGGGGGGGGACCTGGGAGGGGCGTGGCTGGAGGGTGGTGGAACAAGGGGTGGGAGGAGGTGGGGCTGGAGAGGGGTGGTGTGGGGGTCAGGGTTAGGGAGAGAGATGAAGGTGAGGGAGAGAGATTAGGGTTAGGGTTTAGGCATGGAGAAGATGGAGGCTGAAGGTAATCCCTAGAGATCAAAGACCCTATGGCTCTGATACCATGTTAACTTACCAACTTCCCCAAAAGCTTAAGCTGTTGGAGAAAGTCGTTGTTTATCTTTTATACTTTAACAAAAAATATAGTGATATTTTCATTTTTATCATGAACGATATTTTGTGACATATTTTAAGCTATGATTTGTGGACCCGTCACGGGTGTCGTGTGTCGACACGAACATGGGGTGTTGGACACGGCGAACCCCCAAAATTTAGAAATGGGGACACGGCTAAAATATAAAGTATATATATGATATAACAGCAAATATTAGTCAAAGAAGAGCTAACAAGAGTTTATAATAAAAGAAGAGTTAACAATAAAAGAGGTAAACACAATATGCAATAATAAAATAGAATGTTACACTTGACACGGCACAAAAACATGTCCACACTGCCAAATTAAGTTTAACACTTATAGCAGTACATTTAAAAGTGTCCAAAGGAGTGTCGACACGGGTGGACACGACACGCGTGTCGTGTCGGACATGGCAGGACACGTGTGTCGGCAATAAATTCATAGTGTCGGCTAAATCATAGATTTTAAGTAACATAAGAAACCCATACGTGCTTCTCAAGATTAGAGATTCAACTATTGAGAAGTAGCTGAATTGTTTGATCTAGAAATTTACATGACCTGCTTTTTCCATGCAAGTACTGAGGAGTTGTAGTTTAGCGTGTAGTATTTCCTACACAATTGTGATTTATGTGCTTCTTAGTGACACCTATATCAATTGAAGGATGAGATGATCTTGTCTGAACGGTGTGTGATTGCGTCTCATCAACTTTATTTTCCTTGCTTTAATTTTCAGCGTCGGAGATTAATAACCCATGCAAATGCCAAGAGCAAGAGCGAGAAGTTCCCGCCTCCTCATCAGGATGGAGCAGTGGGGTTTCAATTAGACACATCACACAATGGCCCATCATCCTTCATTGCGCCAGACAATTCCTTTGCCTCATCTGTTTTTGATCTACCGAAATCAGGAGGGATTTCAGTTTCTGGTCCGATGGGGAATCCTACAGCCACTGGGGGACCTTCTAGGAGGAGGAAAACAGGCAAGGAAGAGTATCAAATGGGTTCTGCCCGAACATTTATGGGCACGTTGAGGCCATTCTCGTCTGGCCTTTTGCTTGATCATCGGAAAGACATGAGGAATGGGAAGAGAGGAAAGGGAAAAGAGATTGCTTCGGAAGTATTTGGCGGCGGCATGTAGAGAAAGGATAAAGAGAGCATTGGGTGTTTTCCCCAACATAATAGATTTTAATTTTGGGTAAGTTCTTGAGTTGGGTTTATCTCCCTCTTTTCTTTCTGTCATTTATCACATTCCATCCATATAAGTGATTGGTTGATAAGGATAATGCACTCAATGAAAAACTTACCAAGATATTTATCTGTAAATATGTACAGTTTTTTGAGGCAGGATGGAACTCTACAGTTACTACAATCTGCAAAACTGTGTTTTAGTTCATTTTGTTTTAGGGTTTGTAACTATAGATTTCAAAAATAGTAAAAAAATGTCAGGGAATTGTTATACCCAGTCTGTTGGTTTGGCACTGGAAAATTGGAAATCCACCCTTTATTAAACATCTGTAGTTGACTATTGGTTACTAATTTGGAAATTTCAACATCTTTTAGCTGCTAACTATAGAGTGTAAAATAAATAGAAGAGTGCCAACATTAAAACAAAGAAGTGCAGACATCATTTTGTAAAATATAGTCTGGTCTAAGTAGGTGCTTTGAAATTTTTATTTATTAGGAGTAAAATTTTTGAACCCCATATTTTGGATCAGGACCCAGGCCTTGATGGATTTATTGTTGGTTTCTATAAAAAAGACTTGGCAGTGAGTGGGTCTCACTGTGTTCCACATCATTAGTCTGTGTTTCATTCTGAATAATAAATAACACATGATTAGGTCTGTGTTTCATTCTGAATACCATCTCAAATAACTTAATCAAACATATCTGGTTCTCATTTGCATGGAACCCAATGCTATTGAAATGAACAAATTCTGCCTGAAGAGTCTTTTGCATCGTCAGTTACAAAATTCTCTCAAAAGTTTTAGCTACAGAATTCATGAAACTATTTTCATAGCTCAAGAAATTCTCACTTCATTCAGACACTTGGAAGGATGGTCCTAGCTACTGTAGCCTCAAGGCCCAAAAATCTTTCGTCTCTAATTTGAGGATGATTTAATGATAATCGCAAAGGATTCTTTCTCGAGTTGCCAGGTTATCAAAACCCTCCTCTACTGATTTGTTCTCGGTAATGGGTCTAACCATTAATAATCAGAATTTCTTTAAAGTGACATCTATAATTTATTCATTATAGAAAATGAAATAAGAGAAGCTGAATTTTACAAATCTGCCGCTTTGCCTTCTGCATCAAGGTTTCCTATAACTAACCGTATGCCTTCCTTCTCCACCCTTTCTTTTGCCAACTTATACACTGCATCGTTGGCTGATCGCAATTTGTGTTGGAACTGTGAGTCAATCCTTCAAGCAAGGTCTTTAATTTCTGCAATAATATGAGCTTTCTACCAATGACATATCGCTTTGTTTGTGGCCCAAGCCCCAACGTTGGCCGAGTCTCCTTCAATAATTAGTTGTCCCGCGCCATTTCAAGTCTTAAAGAGGTGATTTTGCTTGGCCTCGTTTGCATCACAGGTACCAGTCGGACCCGGGAAAGACATTATTACACCCTCACTTTTATGTCGACTAATACTGCCACTCTCTGCTTGCCTCGAATTTCCTTCTGCACTTCCACCTTCAAAGTTAAATTTCAAACAACTGGTCTTGAATTTCCTTCTGCACTTCCATCAAAGTTAAATTTTAAACAACCGGCTGGTGATGGGATCCATCTCGCGGCTGCCTTGTCTTTCTTCCTTCTTTCACTAGTCATCACTTCTCCAATTTCTCAAAGTTTCTCCGAAGCTTTAGTTGGATGCCATTTTTGTGTTCCCCCAAAAAGATCATATCAATTTTAATTTGTAGAAGTATTCGGGCTCACTCTCCTCTCTTTTTCTTTAAAAATTCTATTATTTCTCTCTTTCCAAATATGCCAAGTCATTGCGAACGGTAGTAGCTTCCACAGAGTCTGCCCCCTTTCGCCCGAACGGTCCTCCCAACCAATTTCATAATGTCTTTCTAATAGATCCTTGCAATACCCATGTCAGTCCAAAACTGTTTATCATATGCTGCCAAAGTCTATATAAGAATGTGCTTTGGACCAGTAGATGATCAAGTGTTTTTTTCGTTCTCCTTGCAAAGCATGCACTGGGTCACAATCTGTAATTCTCTCCTCTAGTCAAATGTAATGATCTTTCTTTTCATCACCGTCCAGGCATAAGCTACTATCCTTTGTGGGCAATGGATTTCCAAACTCTTGCACTTTAAGACCCTTTGATAGGGAGTAAATACGGTAGAAGCGTCATATCACGCCACGTGTTCCCCATACAAAAGGAATCTAATTATGATTAGGAAGAGTGTTAGAGCATGGCACAATCATGTGATACTGCCACGTGTCACCTCCCCCCCCCCCCCCCCCCCCCCCCCCCCCAACCCCCCCCAAAATCCCAATCATGATTATCCATCATCATGATTATGGAAAGAATCACGTAACTAAGCCAGGCACGCCGCCAAGAAGGACAACTCAATCCAACAAAAAGAAAGCTTTCTCTCCAAAATGATTAAGGACATCCACGTGGCATTCAACGAGAAGGGATTTGCACGCAGGGAAGAAAGATAAATAGGCTACTAAGCCCTTGAAAAAGGGACGATTCAACCCAATTTGGGAGAATTGGGAAAGACAGAAGCTTAAACTAGAAAAGCAATACACCATGAAAGGATAACCTTAACTACTCATTAAGACAACTCGACTCCAAGGAAAAAGGAAGGGAAAAGGTGTTGGACGCCCGCTCCCTCCTTCCTACCCCCCCGCCCTCGAGAAAAAGCCCATGCGTCATTCTTGGTAAACCCGATCACTTCTCATTTAATCTTGTTGTTTATCATACGGTTGGTCCAGAATCTGACTTGGGTGTCGATGTGGTCGTCCGGGACCCACCCCGGACCTCCCTGACCCCTTTGTTTGTGATTGCAGACACTAGCAGAGGAGCTCTACCCACAGTGTGATCGCAGACCCAGATTTCGGCCCCATCATGTTCTCATGCTTAACTGCAAAAGAAAGATCTAACAGAAAAAGACCCTTGTATATCTGGTATTCACACTACAATCTGATGAGGTTTGGAAGCAATAAAAAGAGGAAAGAAAGGCCAAGCAAGGACGACAAACTATCAATCTCATCATCTTCTTAAGGTTAATTAATAATAAGAAATCATCCATTCACTGTTCTAATAATGTTGCCCATCGTAATGGACAGCTAATCCATAGGAGACTCTTTAAGTTCCTCAGACCCTAGCTGCTAGAAAATACCTGGGTCTTCCTCTGTTGGACAAGAGACCTAACAAAACCAGCTTCCTTGACCCTGTGGATCGAATTAAGGAAAAGCTTAAAGGTTGGAAGATCCATACCCTCTCCGAACCTCAACATCGCCATGAAAAATGGACGTAAAATTTGTTTGTTGTAAAAATGAACATAAAACAAATTTTACGTCTGTTTTTATGTTGAAAGAAACGGATAACCTTTTCATTTGGACAAATGACAGTGAGTCTCTTTTTAAGATTAGCGGGTGCGAACAATCCCTATGAGCAAAAGGGAGAATAGGAGATGGGTGCAGTGGTTTTTCAAACAAAACTCACAACCTCTTGAAATTTTATTGATAAGACATCATCAAATGTAGCCAATATCCCGACAACCTCACAAGAAAAGAAAAGGAGGCATTTACCTATTACAGAGATGGTGCGATTTGATTTTTTTACTCATATTGATTAATTTACTACTTACCGCCCTTAGTCTTACGAGAAAGAGAAATGATTCTGAACATAGATTAATAAAAAATCCTGGAAACGAAATCCTGCCACTTCAACTTATAGGAAAACTGAAATTGAATATCAGTTTTTTATTCTACTGCACCACACATCCAATGGAATAACCAATGATAGTACCATCTTCACCTATAGAGGATTGCATGGTTTTCTGGTAGTTATCGACGGTAGACACCTGTTGCCTCACCCAATTTTGAATTGAAAACAAACACAAAGATGAAATGTGGTATGAGATACCGTCGTACCGATATTTTGAACCTTGGATACGACACATGATTGCAACATATATCGCAAATGGTAATTCATGGCAAGCATAGCACTTTGATAGAGTACAAAAAAGGAAGTAAACTTTACAGAGTACAAATTGGGTCAAGCAACAATTTATTTAAAGGAAATACATTGTAAATGGCACTAAAGAACTCACATCTCTGAAGATAAAGTAGTCATGCAAGTCTGCACTAAAGATTCTATGTTTGTGAAACTAACATCAAACTTCTGAGAAATATGCTCCAAATGTTCCACAGTTATTCTGGAAGCCATCTCATAACCCTCTGCAATCCGAACAGGATGAATACCACGTTCTAGGAGCCGCTCGGCCAGCTCAAGAAGTGTACCAGCCATTACAACAACTCCAGTGGTTCCATCACCAATTTCATAGTCCTGACTACGGGAAAGTTCAACCATCACCTTTGCTATTTGATTATCAACATCCATCTGCTCCAATATTGTCGCCCCATCATTTGCTGTCAATAATACAAAAGTGGTGATCTAAGTGCAGCAATGAAAAAATATTAATGTGTTCCGGCAAAAAGAAATGGTAATACCATTAAAAAAAAGCAAAAAGAAATGGTAATGAGTGCAACAAACGTATATAAGTCACAAATATCGTTCTCGGGAGGTGAAATCTCGGGATATATTAAATTTGTTTTATTTTTTCAAGTTTATATCGGGGGAAAAAAGGGCAGCCCAGTGCACGAGGCTCCTGGCATTACAGGGTCTCAGGTTTATATCGGGAAAAAATGATAAAAAAATTATTTAAAAATATATAAAATTTGAAAGAAAAAAAATTAAAAAATTCGTAAAATATCGTGATATATGTGATATTACCGTGGTAAATGAAACTCTCGTTATATTCTTTAAATTCTCGGGATTATTTCGGGATTTTGTTGTTTTATCAAAATGTCGCGATAAAATCGCTATATTTTGAAAATGCCCAAGATATTTGTGAAATATGATCTAAATGACGCAGTGCCTGCAGCATACCAGTAACACAAAAAGATGTCAAACATCAAAGGGCCAATGGATGATTAATATGCATACATAGAAAATTAGAAACCATTCAACCCATGCATGCTTCCTCTAAGACATTATTCCAAAAAACTGTAATCCCTCCAAATCAGTGCAACTTAGATCGGAAGACTGCAAAAAAGGGGTCCTAGAGATGGAAGTTGGGTGATAATGAAGAAGACTAAAGTGCAGATTTAGAATTCAATTTTTTCTTTTGAATGCAACTCATGTTAGATTAGCAAAATAGTGCACAACAAAATTCCTATTGGACGAGAAATAAATAAATAGACTTTACTAGATTACATGCAGAACAAAATCCAGTGGCTTACAGGCTTTAGTAGATTAGGGTAATTGCCAGTTTTGTGCACATGAAACAAAAAGGAATGCAATATGGTTTTAAGGGTTAACATTCATGGTCGTACGCATTCAGTTACAGATATGAAAGATGCCAACAAGACAATTGCATGACATAAAAACAATTTCCAATGAATTTCTGAGTCACTCTTACTGGTTTCATGTCACTTCATCAATTTCCAAACCCCTCTTGGAGTAAGTAATGAGCAACTCATAATTTTATGTCATTCATTTATATGAGAAGCAACTCAATATGACAGAACATGAATGATTGTTCAAATCAAAGTGTTCACGAAAAACAAAGAAAAAGACCATCCAATCTCAATCCAGAGTTAATGTAGAAATTATCATAACAGATCAGGAAGAAGAAAGTAGGCTAGCTTTCGGCATTTCTATTATTTCCCTTTTCAAGAAGGCTATTAAAAAGGTTTTATGAGGTGCCAAGTGATGTAGGCAGGAAAAAGAGAAATAGAAGAAGAACAAGAACAAGAAAGAGCGGAGAGTAGAAGTAGAAGAGGAGACTTTAGGGGGAAGAGAAGAAGAAGAATTATGTCGGGAGAGAAGTTTCACTCAATTCATTCAAAGTTAACAAAAGAGATGTAGCTTTGCCTATAAATAGGCAATTAACAATCCTAAAATAAAGAAGCTTATTTAATTAAGACTTCTTAAAAGACTAAAAAAACACCCTAAAAGCAATAAATATTAAAATAACCCTAATAATATCAAATAATTCCAAAAATATCTCTAAGACAATAAAATAACAATAAAAAAGATCTCTACGGGATTCCTTGAGAGCGGCCCCTCCGAGAATAAACTCGCAGGGGACGTTGATCTCCATCATTTCCCCCATGCTAAAAAGAACTCTCCTCCGAAGAGTGAAGAGTTGGTACTCCTCCAAGATATCGGGGTCCAAACGACGAAGCTCCTCCTCTGTAAGCCAAGTAGCGTTGGAATCTGGTCGACGATGCCACTTGACAAGATAGCACTGAAAACCACCATGGCGTGATGAAACAATCTTATCGGCAAGTATAGCATCAATCTGGTCTGCATGAAGTGGTGGAACCACTTGTGCTGGTGCTGGTGCTGGAACAAAAGAACTGGCAGTCTGACCTGTAGAAACATTTGTCGACATTCCTAAGGCTTTGCTCCCTTTGATGTTCGGGAGCATTGGGGTTTCTTCTGTAAGTAGAAGTGTTGAAGGCGACTCCTCCAATGTGAATGCATGGGTGTCAAGCAGGTGCAGCGATCCTTAGAGGCTTTATCAAACGATCGATGCAATCAGAGACTTATCCTAAATCTTGCATCCTCAGTTCACTCATAGGCGGAGATCTGCTAACTCATCAGCGTACGCGTTGGCCAGAGAGGGGGTCCACCTCACTGAAATTCGTGTGACTTATCCCATTGTGGCTAGGGCTACCCCTTGAAGTTATTTCATTTTCATTGCATCTATCGGTAGAAGGATGGAATGAATGGCTTGTATGTTGTGGGAACTTCTTGTCGCCCTGTTTTTCTTTTCGATGGAATAAAAGTTTATGTAACCTTTAAAAAAAAACAAAAAACAAAAAACAAAGCAACCATTGTTTTACACCCCCCCTTCGTCAACATGAACTTCCCCGAGCCGGCTCCATTTTCCCTTGGCCGTATTCCACGTTTGCCCTACAGAGTCAATAAAAACCCCTTTGACTCTCCTGCGTTGTGACCGCATCAACCGAGTATCAACCGCATCGTGCCGAGTCGACTAGGATTTTCTTCAGCCATGTTTTGACCCGCATCTGAGTTTTGAAAGATCGGGTCGAGTTTGAACAGAGGCATTATCCCTACAGCAGGCATCAAACCATAAAATTAAAGCAGATTGAATACAGTCAATCAAGTTTAGTTGCTTTAGCATTCCAATATTTTCAACTAAGCGAGAATTTATTGACTTGTGAAATGAGTCAGTACAATGGATTTACCCATCCACATATAAACTAAACCATCACAGAATTAATAAACAGAAATAGTTCCTTTTTCAGATTTTGGCAGTCTATTGGTTGCATTTTGGCCCACCAATTCCCCAGTTAATGAAAATCCTAATCTTGACAAGACATTGCCGATCCAAAGTCTGCCACCCTCCTAAAAGTAGCCTCCATCACTCTATGAAGCAACTGCTGCTCCACGATGAAATTGATTTTCGTTATGACACAAATCCACGCTGTTCTTCCTTGAAGATGCACATTCTTTTTCCCTTTTCCACATAACACACTTAAAATAAAATTTTGGCCTTGCAATTCTTTCAAATTGATATGAAAACATCAAGAAAAGTAATAGATCATATTCAAGGTACATCCACAAGAACATTAGATGATATAAAAAATCACTACTCCGTGCATCATCTCCTCATTCATGCTCTCTCAAGTCTCTCTCTCTCCCACTATGTCTACTGCTCGCTAAACAAATATAAGATAATAATCCATGAAAAAAATCATAATTGCCAAACATGGACTAAAAGTGGGAAAACAAAATGTTAGCTATTTTGAGTAAGATTGTTTGAATGTTATGAAAATACCTCCTGAATATACACAAATTAATGAAAATATGACGGGTATTTTCTTACATTGGCATCATCTATTCGGATTTAGGTAACTAAATTTTCAATGCACCAGTGTTGATTTAAGAAACTAACAACTATGCATCACAGACTACTAGATCGCGATCAAGAAAAGAAAGAATGAATAATAAGATATAATCAGGGCAAGTAAAGAGTACAGCGTACGAATATAAAAAGACGATGAGAAATTGATTTTCATTACTATACAAATCCACGATCTTCTTCTTTGAAGATGCCCACTCTTTTTCCCCTTTCTACATAACCCACAGAAGATAAATTTTGGCCTATCCAGTTCCTTCAAATCCATATGAAAAACATCAAGAAAAGTAATAGATCAAATTTAAGGCACAACCAAACAAACATTATGGATTTTATAATCAGGGACTGTAAAATATTGGATTTTACGCTCTAAAATCTGGATTTTATAAGCTAAAACTTAGATATTACAATCCTGAAACTGTACAATCTAAGTTTTAGCTTATAAAATCCGTTGTTTTAACTTATAAAATCCAAGTTTTAGCTTGTAAAATCTAGGATTTTGCAATCATAGATTATAAAATCCTTTTTTTCTTTTCATTTCTGATTTTGGTCGCGGTTTCCAGTTTTCATCGAATTTTCGGCCCTTTATCGGGTTTTGGGATGGGCGATGACGTAGCGAGGCCCCTTCGCAGGGATTGTCCTCGAGCCCGCGGGCAATGACGTAGCTTGGCCCCTTCACAGGAATTGTCCTAGCTGAGCTCAACGATATGCTATGATGACCGTGAGACTGAGATTTGTTCGATCTTTAACGGACCAGGATCGCAGGGCTTGATTCTTTTAGAATGGCTCCCTGAGCCTATCGTATGTCCCCTTTTCTTTTCCCTGGCATTTCTGGTCTTCGTATACCGTTGATTTTCCAATTCCTTTCTTTCCTTGCATCTTTTAGCTCGTTATGTGCTTGCCTTGGTTTCTTATGTGTTTACTTTTAACTTGCTTGCTTTTCTAGCATGCGATTGATTACTATTTCTTAGCATTATCTCTTGCATAGGCTCGCATGCTAGTGTATTTATTCAACTGCTTTGATTGTTTGCTGCTTTGCGTTATCTTCTGCGTAGTTAGGTGCATGTTAGTGTGCTTACTTCTTTATCATGAGTGTTTGCTCTTTGGATACATCTCTTGTGTAGTTTCACATGCTTAGCTGTAGCATTTACTTATCCATCTTATCTTGTTTATCTGTTTAGCTGTAGCATGCATGCCTATGTTTGCTGCTTTCCTAGATGCGATGAGTTAGGGTTAGATGTGATGTGTTAGGATTAGAGGAGAACATGTAGCAAGGTTATCTGACATTGGACGTGCCTTAGATTCCTCCACCTCCTCTTGAGCGATTTGAGATCATTCATATGCTCTACGTGCTTATTGCGTGTACATTATTTCTCTTCTTGAGAGGAGGAGACGGCGGATTCTAGTGTATATTCCAATGCCCGGTTTTACTCATGCCAACCCTCCATAGGACTTAGATGTTTTATTTTCTTTTGCCCATTCCCGGGCCATGCATGTTTAGGTAGATGTCTTCTCGGGGATGCCCGTTCCCATTACACATGATTTTTGCCCAAAATTCTTTGAAAATAATAAAAATGGCATAAGAGACCGAGTGCGCTCGGGCAAGTAGAATGCCTAACACCTTCCCTACTCGTAACTAGGCACAGACTCAGTCATCTCTGGTTATCCATTTGCACAGAGTATATTTTTTATTCCATGGCCTATCTATGGATGACGACTCTTTCATTGTTTTAGGTACGTCTTGGTTTCGAGGCTTGTGTCTCTAGATCAAAAGGTATCTCATATATCGCCACTCGTGCTATACTATGAGGGTGTCACCATTTTGAGAGTTCCCTAGTAGAGCTCTCCTTCACATGTGGAGATCTTAGAGGATTGATGGGGATCTTGTATCCTTGCCGGTTTCCTCAGGATCGGGGTCCACAGTTCCAAATCATAATGGCTGCGATAATTCGAACTCTAGCTTCAAATTCAATTGTGATAAAAGTTGGAAGGAAATACGATTTTTGATGAAGACACATTGAAGTGATGGAATAATCACATGGTTTGGAAAAATCAAGATGATCTTAGCATGGTTCAACTAATTTATCTTCGTCGGCATCTATTCTTTCTTTTTTTTCCTCCACCACAAGATCAATATCTTCGAGATTCAACTTTTCTCTATCTTTACGCATTTCCTTGATCGTCGTGTGGATTTTGTTCAACCTTCTACAAATTGTCGTTGTCCTTCTATCATTTTCGACACCAATGCTTTAATCTCTTGTAGATCTTCGTGTATGGGTTGGTGTAGCCATGGCGTAGGATCAACGGCTCTGATACTACTTGTTATGTGCCTAATTGGCCATAACACAAATTGAGAAAGGAAAAAAGGCAGAAAAAGAGGAGATATGTTGATTTGAGGCTGTAGACACCCCATTTTGACCGAACCCTAATAGAGTCGTTAGGGTAGAAACCCTATTAAACTAGTGTTTTAATGTCCCAAATTTGTTCCTAGAATAGGTTAGGGTCTCATCTAGGTCCCCGTAAATTTTTGTCCGAATCCGTCGCGGTTTGCCTAGCAAACGGACGATGTTTGTAGAGTAGTGTAGTGTAGGATTAAGGGTGGCGATTCAGCCAGAAACGGGGGTGCGCAGTAACCTAGAAAACCAGTTCAAATTTTCCGTCATGGGTTGTCCGGGAAGAAATAGGGGTATACGAATTAATGTGTAACGTAATTAGGGGTGTATTATCCTGAACCGGGGCAATTTCGTAATTTGCGAAGATGCTTTTCTTCCCCTCCAAGTCACCATTAAGCCCTAAGCTAGGTTAGTGAGATGGTTAGGACTAGGATTAGTTAGAGGGAATCTTAGTTGGTTATGTTTCTTTTGATCTCAGCCCTTGAATGAAAAAGGCAATTTGGAGGGTTGAGATCAAAGGGAGAGAAGATATTTTTGCAAATTTTTTTCCCCTATTTTCTACTTGGGCCGCCTCTTATAGAATAATAGTTGACCTAAATTTGCCAAGGGGATTGTCTTGGAAGGTTTGGGGGTATCAAATATATCATTTCTCGTTTTCTTCTTGGACACCCCCCTGCCAGTTAAAAAGTTGCTAAAAATGACATTAGAGGTGGCTATCCAAGTAAATAAGGGGGGGACCAAATTTATCCTCTCTCGTTTTTCTTTAAAAATCCAACGAAATAGGGTTTTGACAAAAAAAGACCGATCTTCTGGAGAAAACCCCATTTGCAGAGAGCATATGGAGAGAGTGAGAGAGGGAAGGATTCCCATCTTCTCCGGCCGAACCCTCCATTAATGGCCACCTCCACCTTTTCCGAGGCCACGCCACCATTCCTTTTAATCCCCTTCTTCTTCTTCTTCTTCTTCTCCCAGCCACCACCCATCTTCTCCGGTGGGCTTGCCGGAATCCGGCGAAGCCATCGGAGCCACTATCACCTGCACCTCTCCAACCCCAATTTCTTTCATCATTTTCTTCAATCTCCGAAACCCACCTCCATTAAAAACCCATCCCAGCCATCATCCTCACTCACCCATGCAAATTCGACCCTAGCTAGCCTCCACCTTCATCTCCATCTCTCAGCCACTGTTGCAACCCTCCTCTCCGGTGACATTCGCCGGAATCCGGCAAACCTCTGCAATTTCTAATCAATTCCTTGCCTTCTTCGTTCATGTTTCTCCTTTACCATCATTTTCACCTCACCTTCTCCTTTGCAAATCTCAATTTCCATTTTCGTTTGAAAATTCCGAGAGAAAATGCAGAGAAAGAACAAGAGAGAGAGAGAAAGAGAGATCTGAGAAATTGAGAAATAGAGAGAGAGAGAGAGAGAGGAAAGTTTTAGAGTCGAGTGAGGGGGGTTAGAGAGTCTGCAAAAGCAGAGTAAAAAATAGAGGGATCGAAAGAGATTAAAAGAGAGATTCGAAGAAGGAGGGAATGTTCAGTTCTAATGATATCTGAATTTTTGAGAGCCTCCATTAAATAAGATCTTGGATCTTGTTTAAGTCTACATTTTCTGGCGAGATCGCACCAATTTTGAACAAGTGCCGATGATTACAACTGGCTGATAAAGAAAGGTTTGAGCAGAGAGAGAGTGAAAGAGAGAAGGTTCTGAGAAAGGAAAGTTGCAGAGAGGGTAAGAGCCATCCATCTCAGGCCAATATCCATCTCTGCATTTCAGGTAATTCGTTATCTTTCTTTTGATTCATGTTTAATGGTTAGTTCTTGCTGGTTTGGATATAATATGTTTGCATTCTGTTTGATTATAACCTTTGTTGATAGTCTAAATCATTTGGTTCATCAAAAGTAGCATGGCTTAATAGCAGAAAATCAAGGAAATGGGCCTGACCTTAGATTCTAGCTCTTAAGGTGTGGTTTCAGGTTAATAATAAGGTCTCATTTCAGAGACTAATATCAGTATAATCAAGCCTTAAGAGATATTTAAACTTTGCTTATTTTCTTTGCTTTCATTGGTCCTTGATCGAATTTTGAGTGTTAAGATGGCTTTAGTTAACTTCAGATCAAATATAAGTATGTCTCAATTGTGTGATTATGTTTGCGTATAGAATCAAGGGTGGCATCTTCTTTAGCTTTGTTTATGTACCAACGAAGCTGGATTTTGCATTTGGTCGTATTGTTCACAATGGTGTTCAGTAGTTGGAAGGTCAAATTATAGTATGGGTTGAGTCGGGTTAGGTGCAATTCGCAAGATAGTGTAACACCAATGCAATCCTCTTTTTCTGGTTATTGGCAAGCGAGGCCACTTATTTGTTCGTAATATGAGCTTAAATGGGGTGAACCTTTCAAGATTGAGAATGAACAAGAGGCCCACTGGACAGTGTGCATGTTTGGTTGATGCTGTTGGTAACCGTACCATGCGACCATGTCCTTCAAATGACGTTAAGATTGAGGTGGATGAGTTAACCAGAGAGGATTTTAAGGGTTCCAAGTGGTTGGCGCTGAGATATGGTTTTTACAGTTTAGAGCTGATTCATATGGTGATTAGGATGGCCAAGCAGGAGGGGTATTTGTGCCTTTGATTTTAACTAGTTCTGAGATGGTTCGAGACTTCAGATCCCCCTTTTTAGATTTATTGGGGGGTGGGAATATTGATCTCTGTTTTGCCAATGAGGATGAAGCAAGGACGCTGCTAAGGGGTGAACCAAACACTTATCCCAAGGACGGTTTAGTATTCTTGGCCAAACATTGCCAATGGACTGTGTTGACGCTGGGTCCTACAGGATGCATTGCAAAGCATGGAAAACAGATTGTCTGAGTTCCAGTCATCACTGAAGCAGATCCGACTGATGCAACTGGGGCATGTGATCTCTTTGCAAGTGGGTTCTTGTAGTGGGGGGTACGTGATTCGTTCTCTTGGCGGCAAGGTGAAACCAAAGAATTGGCTATGGATGTATAAGCAGATGCAGATCAAGGGCCTCTTTATTCCTGATGTCCCCCGATAAAATCTAATTCCCATATTCTTAGCTTTGATGATGTTTCTGGAGAAATAGTGTTGCATTTTGGGGCATTTTGAACGGGTGTTACTAGTAGGATCTAGTGAGAGAGATGGGTTTAGTATATGGGGTATGGTGGTATGAATCTTTTACATAGAGTGCCATTGATTGTGTGCATCACTCGATTAATTGCTCAAATGGGTCTTCATTTGATTCATTATGCAATAACTTGTATTGAGTAGCATGAGGGCATCAATGGGTTATAAAATCTTATTTCTTGAATACACCTGTGATTTGGCAGCCCTATTCATTTTTCATTAGCATCTTTCACTCCTGAAAATGTTAACCCTCATCCTCTTGATATGTCAGCCCTCATTTTATAGTATAAGCAAAGTGGTGTCAATAACAGTCCTTTTGGTTTTTGGATCATATTGATGATGTAGCAGCCCCCCAATCTGTTGTGTAAGCATAGTGATGCCTTAGGAGGTCCATAAATCCGGTAGTTTTTCCTGAATTCTTGCTTAAAATGGTAGTAGTTGTGCATTGTATTAATCTGGTTACTATCCGTTATTTACACTGCTCCTCCTGGTTTAAAGTAATTCAGTCGTGTGCTTTCTTACATTGGAATTCATCTTTATTAGGGGATTTGTCATTCTTTTGTTCATATTCGAGGTCAATCCCTTGTCAGATTATTGTTTTAGGAAGAATAGAAGGAGGATTACTCTTTACAAACAGGAGAAATAAAGGCCCATTTCCTTCTTCACTGCAGCGAGGGCGATGGAGGCGCTAGCCCAAGCCCATCCTCTTAGGGAGACAAGCTATGTCTCAACAGAGAGTCATACCCTTTAGAGAGACAAGTATGTCTCAGCAGAAGAGTCAAACCTTTAGGAGACTATCTTGGTCTCATTAGAAGAGTCCGTCATAGGAGACGGGCTTTGTCTCATTTATAGAGTTCGCCTTTTAGGAGGCTTGCCTAGCCTCATTTGTGGAACACCGTTATAAATAGAAGACTAACTTAGTCTTTTAGTTGCCCTAACCTTGTTCATCATTGCAAGGGCTATGATGAGGCTACTCGGAGCCCCTTCTTTTTCTTTTTATCTTTACCCCTGTGGGTTTTGGTATTGATATTCGGGTTTATTTGGGATTTCTTGAGCAAACCCTTGTCATCTTGATTTTCCATTAGAGCTTAAGTTTTTCGTAAGTGTTTGACATTTCTATCGATTTTTTGGGAATTTTCCTCTTGGGTTCGGGGCGATGAAGGCGTTAGCCCAAGCCCATTCTTAGGGGATTTGCTCAGTCCAAGTAGCAGTCCCCTCTTTTATCTAGTGGGTCAGTCCGGCCTTTTGTATACCATTAGACATAGTAGCCCCTTCATTGCCTTGGGGCGATGAAGGCGCTAGCCCAAGCCCATCCTTAGGGGACTTGCTCAGTCCAAGTAGCATACCCCTCCTTTGTATATTAGGAGACTTGCCCAGTCTCATCAGAACCCTTGTTTACGTCATTTGCGTCTCGAAGACAAGCCTTGTCTCATATAGAGAGTTTTCCCTTTAGGAGGCTTACCTAGCCTCATGTTAGAATGGCCTCCTCTTTTAGAGTGAGTCTTTGACTTGGTAGTGTTATTAGAGAGTCTCCGACTCATTTGTACTCCCTCCCTGGTGTCATTAGTTAGGAGTATTTCCATTCAAGACTAACTCAGTCTTATTAGAGCATTCCCTGCTTGGGATCTTAGATTATTTTCTCTGTTCTTGGGGCGCTATCTTTCTTGTTGTGGTTTGTCTATTTGAGACGCTAGTTGCTTATTTGGGGTTTTCCCTTTAGATTTAGGGCTTTTCCCTAGTTTGCGGTGTTACTTGTGTGTTCCCTTTAAGATTGAAAACATTTAAAGGTTCAGAGCATTGGAAAAACTTTAAAATCCAAAAACATTAGAAATTTGAAATTCAAAAACATTTGAAAACTTTAAAAAATATCAAAAACATTTGAAAAATATTAAAACCGTTAAATCATTTGAAGTGTTAGGTTTTAGTTAGGAGAGTTCGTTTCGAACTACGTTGGCTTGATCCTCTTCTAAGAGGTACGTAGTGTAGCTTGAGATACTTATCTCAGGTCCAGCCAAACTTTGTAAATAAATCATTTAACCCTTTTAAAAATACAAAAATATTCCAAAGTATTATTTTTTCAAAAAAATCTTCCTCTAGAGTTAGGACTTTATCTTAGATAGAGAGTTTTAGAGTTGAGGTTTTGTTTTGATTTGTTGTCTGTTTGTTGTGTGCTTGTTTTAGAATTAGGGGTTTGTCCTAGAGTTATAGGAGCGCCTCCGTCCGGTCAGTTGGCGATCCACATCGCCAAATGATGACTAGAATAGGATGCGTTAGTCAACCATTTGTTTTTCTTAGGAAATACAGCCTATTTACACATAGGTTGTAGGAACCATCTGCATTAGCTTAGGACTAACCTGCATTTAATTAGGGCATATAGGGTGTCCTAAAATCTACAATCCACTAGAATTTAAATAATCGTTCAAGAAACTTTAATAACTAGTCCGGTCTTTTAGATCGAGTCTAGGATAGAGGTCTATGTGTCTTAGGCATCATAGTTTAGAATAGGTGCGAAGAACTACGTTGCCTTGATTCTCGTGGAGGCGGGGATACGTAGGCTTCTTTGGATGAATACCAGACCATTCGAGGACTCGGGCTAATCATTTAGAGTCTTAGGATTTGTTGTGTAGTCATCGTTTGTTTTGGTATGTTTTCTTACTTTCTTGTGCAGACCTATACCTTTAGCTGTAGCATGCATGTGTTCGTCCACCAGAATTTATACACCTGTTAGGCATGTCACTCATAACCTAGCAATATTTAGGTGGCACCTCTCTCATTTATTTTTTGTGTGCTTATTATTTTTATTCTCAGGAAATACATGCTTAGATAGACGACTCCTGAGGATTGTTCCCATTTCACATGATTTTTGCCCAAACTTCTTCGAAGTTAATGAAAAATGGCATAAGAGACCAAGTGTTCGCACTCGGGCGAATTGGGGGCGCTCTTCGGACCTTCTCCATTCGTCATCAGGCACGGACCTTTTGTATCTCTGGTTATCCATTGCAAACAAAGCATTTGTTTTGGTTCCATGGCGCATCCATGGATGTCGACTCTGAGTTATTTTTAGATATATCTTGGTTTCGAGCCCTGGCTCTGGATCAGAATGTATCTCTTTCTTTTTATATCGCCACTCATGCTATGTTGTGAGGGTGGCATCCGTTTCGAGAGTTCCTTGGCAGAGCTCTCCTTCACGTTGTGGAGATCTAGAGGGTGTTAGGGGCTCGTCCCTCGGCACCGTCCTCGGATCGGGGTCCACAGAGGCATGGTTTTAAATTTCGGGTTTCGGTGGAGACCGAAACGAAATTGGCACATACCCGAAACGTGTATTAATTTCCCACGAAATTTGGAATTTCGGCTGAAATTTCGTTATTTCCGAAATTTCGGGCGAAATTTTAGGGATTTCGACTATTTTTTGTTTTTTAATTATTTTATAATTATTCCGAAATTTTGACCGAAATTTCAGAGATTTCTATAACTGTTAAAATATTGTTTTTATTAATCGCCGGATTTCGAGCGAAATTCCAAAAATTTGGTCGAAATTTTGATTTTTGTAGGGCCCGAGACAGGTAATGAAACCGAAATTTAAAACCTTGATTTGAGGTAACCGGACCTTTTAGTAGTTCAAACTGAGGGGAACCATGACTCTCCTAGAAACATAAGTTCTTTTTTGCTGTAAAATTACTCTTCCTTTTTTCATTTCATCGAAATAAATGAACTTAAATACAAGCACAAAGATAACATAATATCATCAACCCATTTACCCACTGAGACCGTTTCACATGCGTCGCGACAAACGCCAACAAGCTTCGTCGCCTATGTCTAAACCGTTTGATTAAATGAGCGGTGGAGATTAGTTAGGGTTTAAAACCCGCTCTAAAGGTAACCGGTATCCCAAATTCCTCTTTTTTCTACTTTTTAGGACGACAATGGGGATCGCGAATCGATGCGCCCGTTTTCCATTTTGCCTCATCCTCCATCATCTCCTTCTTAACACGATTTTCTTCTGTTCTCTTGCAAAACTGAAACAAGGAATTTTGTGATTCACCAGAGCACTGAAAAAGCCAGTTCCTGATTGCCACCATTGTTGGAAAAGGTTTGATTACGGTCTCACAGTTTTCACGAATTGCAGCTGTCCAAGAAACCCTTTTATCCAAATTTATCAACCATGGAAACTGAAATTCATGGAATACCCAGTTCCAGGTTTCACAATTTACAGGAATTGGAAGAAAGACGAGATGATTCGCACAAGAATAATCAGTAATCTAAGAGTCTGGTAAATATGTTCTTTGCTTCAAACGCCACAGCAGAACAATTTTTTTTTCCAATTTTATTTCTCAGGAAACCCCTTTTGGCAAAACTGGGATGCCACAATTCAAATTAACCTGCAAAAAATCTAAAAAGCACGCTTTAAAACTAGCCTTCTAGAATTCAAGTTTATTACAGAGAAAACGATGGCACCTCTATTTATTACAGAGAAAATATGACAAGTTCTACTGAAGTTACATGGCCACCGACCGTTGTTTATTACAGAGAAAATAAGACAAGTTTTAGTGAAGTTACATGGGTAGCGAATTCAACTTTTTTTATGGGTAAAAATTACACCTTGCTGAAACTATGGTTTAAAATTTCGGTTTCGGTACCGGTTTCGGACCCCTGGAATTTCGAAATTTCGGTCGAAATCCGGTACCACAGAGAAAAGGGTATTTTATTTAATATTAAATTTCGAAATTTAATATTAAAATAATAAAAAAAAAAGGTTTTTTGGTTTAAATTTCGGACAAAAGCGAAAATTTGACCGAAATTCTGAAATTTCGCGTGAAATAAATGACCGTCTCAGGGAAAGGCCATTTCGGTGTCGGTAATTTCGGATTTCGGTCGAAATTTAAAATCATGGCTGAAACTCGATCAGATGTTATTGATAATCTTCCTGCCTTACATGATTTTCTTTCTTCGAATGTTCACCATCCCCAATACTGGAAAACATTCAATCATGCGAGGAGGAGATGAGGGAGGGCGATCAAATTAGTGCAATTTTTCTGGGGATTGGAGATCACAATTTCTCCATTGTCGTCCTAAAAACAGGAAAAAGAGGAATTTGGGATACCGGTTACCTTTAGAGCGGGTTTTAAACCCTAAATAATCTCCATCGCTCGTTCAATCAAACAGTTTAGAAATCAAACAGTTTAGACATAGGCGACGAAGCTTGTTCGTGTGTGTCGCGACGCATGCGTAACGGCCTCTTACCCACTAACACGACCCATAATAAAAACTAACACCCAATAACTCTAAAACACAAACCCACAAACCTAAAATGCATATCCATGCAATAACCACCTTGCAACTACCTCCTATAGTCCTATACACAATAAGCATATCTTCGCAAATTGCTCACAAGTACATATTAGTATGATTTTTTTTTCTTTTAAACGTCTAAAAATTCTCTATTTGTCATCCTATCATCAGTTGCACGCGCATTTTTACTAGTGATAAACGACAACAACAATTGTCCAAATGTTGCTCACAGTTTCTTTGTAGATGGAAGGGAAAGGAAAGCCACATGTGAAACTTTAAGAAGAAAGAAGGATCTTCCCATCCACGACCAAAGAAAGGAAAGCGGCAAAACCTTCTAAAATCTACTGTCCTTCCACCGCATTCATCACGTCTAACGTTCGGATCTATTGTTTACACAGAGGAAATATTCCATGCAAAACAAAACTCTAGTGCCTAGTAGGGTGGCAAATTTTTGGGGAAAATTGGGGAAAAGTCTGATTTGGCAAAAGATTTTCGCGGATAGAGTTGCCAAACATTAGAAAACTTATTATTCATGCATCCAAACAGCCAGTAAACAAAGCAATCAACTTACTAACATCATTTCATCTTCATAAAATAATCTGAGGACTGACTGATCCTCATTAACTAGGATCAAGAAGACCCACAATGCATTTACAAGGTGTAAATAGATGATCCCAACCTCTTATTCCAAAAATATTAGTTATTTTAAAACTTTCTTAAATCACAAACCAATTGGTGAAATGCTCTTCAGTTTACTAGAAGACAAGATGAGTCGGTGAAAATATCAAAATATGGTTGTGCTGATATAATTTCCCTCAATAACAAGGTGAATTTGTATCAATTTCAAAACATCATAGGATGCCCTCTAACATTTTTTTTTAAATCAGAACAATTTCCACGATAAAAGGATGCATTTTGTGAAAAAAAACCCTAACTCCACCCCTCCTCTCTTTCTCTTACAACTTTATGCTGTGTTTGTTTGGCCGCTGTGTCTATCCGTAGGGAATAGTCCTACTCTCGAAGGGGGTGGGGACACCCTGCGTCATAAAATAAATAAATAAAAAGAAAAAACAATACTTTATGCTGTGTTCTTTAGTTTTCTTTTCCGTCACTTTTCTGCGGAAAAGTCCCTTATTTTCCGCGGAAACTCCTTTTTTTTTTTTTTTTTTTTCCTGTTTCGTTGTTTTCCCTGGAAAAGATTTTAACTGACGTGGAAAATCTAAAAAAAATACGTGGAAAATTAGTTTCAATCACTTTCTCGCTATTCTTTGAACTTTTCCGCGACTCTCTCTCGTTCATCTCGACCCAACGACAGAATAAAAAAAAGGGCCTCGTGGTTTGACGCTCGCCATCTTCCCAATAACACTGGTATGCTCTCATCCCTCTCTATCTCTTTCACCACTATATCTGTCTCTGTGTTACCGTTTTCTTTTTTCTTTTTTGGTTTTTGCATTTCCATTTTCGTATTTGAAGTGGGTTTGGGGTTGATTTTTTTTCCATTTTTTGTTGCTATGTTCAAGATTAGGGTTCGGGTTGTTCAAGATTAGGGTTTAGTTGTATCAATTTCATTTTTAGGGTTAGGGTTTAGGGTATCATTTTTGTTTTTAGGGTTGGGGTTTCTGTCAACAGATTAGTGGGTTTTTTTATGGGTGAGATTCTCGGGTAATGCTCAACAGTAATTGTAAGCAAATAGATATTTTGCTTACAATATCGATTTGCTTACAATTACTGTTGAGCATTAAACACGAAAATGATACTCAAAACCCTAAACACGAAGTGGCTCTCTTTCTTTCTTGTTAGTCTGGAAAGTTTTGTCTATGAGTTTTGGTGCCTTTTTCCCTTAATCTTGGGAATGTGATCATAGGCTTTATTGGCCCCTCATTCTTTCCCCCTTTTCCTTTCGTCTGCTCAACTGGGCAGCAATGGTTTAGATTAAGATTTCATGGGTAGTTTTTATGAGAATAGCTGTTGTTTGAGAAACCCACGTTGAGATTCTTGCTTTGGTGGCTTGATATTGATAAATACCGATATGGGGTTTGGTATTTATTATTGTATTTTTGTTATTTTGCGGTGAAAATGTGTTTATTAGTTTAGATTGGTTCTGTAGTATCTGTAATGCCCTGGAAATCACTCTAATCTGATAATTATAGCATACATTAAGTATTTTTTGTCGTTAAATATGGACGGTCAAAAACGAAGTATAGGCATAGTGAGTCCTACCTTTGAGCGATCTGATCCGTCCAATTGATAGACCTTGCTTTGGACATCGTATGACAAAAAATACACCAATCATGCAATCTTAATATCTAAATCGTGTATTTTTTTCTACCATTGAATGATCAGGGTGTGGGCTCACTGTTTTTTGGGCCCAACGTGCATACACGCAAACCCTAGCTTTCACTCTCTCTTGGCGAAGAAGGGGGAAGAAGAAGAGACAAGGAGGTACGTGCCTATTTTCTCTCTTTTTTCCCCTTTATTATTCTCTACTCACCTCGTTGTTTTCCCCCTTTTCTCTACTAGCTTTATGGTCGTTTATATTTCTGTAATTTGAAATGTGGATACTGTGGTTATTGTCGCAACAAAAATATGATCATGCTCGTACAAATAGAAGCAAATCTAGGTCCTGTCACAAAGTCCAGACCTGATTTTATAGGTACATGATTCTTAAACTTATTTGCCCACATTTAAAATTTAGATATGAAGTTTATTTCATTGCAAGTTCAAATCTTTCATCTATGTGAATCACTTGAATGTCTAATTATAAACCCAGCAGAATGGTACTACTTCCATGGATCATATTTGTTGTTTTCATGGTTTTTGCATTGATCAGCACTTAAGTTATTGTGCAGAGTTTTTAAAATCTAGGGTAATTTCATGCATCATGCCTATGTTAGTTTCTGGGTTTAGATTTTAGGGGGTTTCTATCCTTTGTTGAGATTTTTACAGACTCAACGAGATTGAAATTTTTACAAGAACTACTAATAATAGTTCACTGACAACAAGTTATGTAGTAGTGATCGTGGACTCCCTTTTGCTTTGGCCGCGTTCTGCGTTTTGCCCTGGCCGTGTTCCGAGTTTTGCCATACAAAGTCAATAAATACTCCTTTGAATCTCTCAGGTTATTACAACGTCAACTGAATACTCAGCTGCGTCAACCAAGTGCTCGACCGCGTCGTACCGAGTTGACTAGGATTTTATTAGGCCGCATTTTGACCCACACATACGTTTTGAAACACCGAGTGAGACCATTCCTGCCATGTGGCCACATTTTATATTATAGACCCTAATGCATCTGATCTTAGCTACAAAATTGCCATGTCAGGCGCTTGTCCATTTTAACTCACTTGGTTGTCCCTTGCACAATCTGAAGAAAATACTGAAAACTCTGTTTCTATTCATATACTATTTATCTATTCTCACTCTTTCTATTCATATACTATTTATCTATTCTTAATAGTAATGTTTCACAACTCAACTTGGATAAGATGTGGCAAACATTGTACATGAATCATACATCTCACTCGATAATGAATTGACATAGGGTTTCACATCTGTTCGTGGTTTTAAAGCTTATTTCTGAATGAAGGGAAATAATTCGAATGCTTAACAGAATTGAAAGAGAGAAAGTGCAAGGTTCATATGCAAACTTACAATGGGTGAAACTAAGTTTGAAACGTTATCTGGAAGGTCCACACATGAGTATCACATATAAAAAGCTAAAGACTCTTCTTAATACTATATCAATTATCAAGGCCCACAAACTACAGGATTTAGATCAAGTTCATATAAATTCTGTTGCTCGAATACAATAGAAGGAGTGCACACTTGTATCTTGGTACTTCTATTATATAAGAAAATTAGAGAAATCTGGTGTTTTACTGAAGCAATAGTTTTGTCTTAGAAGTCTTACTTCTAAAGGTGAGTCGTATTGGATTTAACAAGGCTTGCCACATGAAACTAAAGATTAGAGGGGTGGAATTTAAAAGAATCAATCAAGAAAAAAACAGCATGGTTGGGATGGGATTTCAAGGAGAGCTAAGAGGCTATTTTTAGTATGAAAAAAGACAAGGCAAATGGCCTAGATGGATTACCAATGGCTTTTTATCAATGATATTTGGAGATTATAAAAAGAGACATTATGACATTTTTCAAGTAATTTCACGGAAGAAGTAGATTGGAGAATGAAGACAATACTAGTTTCATCACCTTAATACCTAAAAATGAAGGAGTAATTGAGCTTAAAAGATTTCTTCCCCATTAGCTTAGTGTATGGAGTGTACAAAATTTTGGTCAAAGTTTTAGCTAGAAGAATAATTGGAGTGATAAAAGAAGTTAGCTTTTAATATTAAGGAGCATTTGTGAATAGTAAACAAACTCTTGACGGTGTTCTTATTGCAAACAAATGTCTTGATTCATGAAAAAGAGAGGGAAGAGCGGGAATAGTGTGCAAATTTGATATGAAAAAAAATCAATTATGTAGAATGGTAGTTTTTGGATTTTATTCAAGATAAACTGGGTTTCGGTGAGAGATGGAGAAAATGGGTGAAGGCTTGTATGTCTTCGAAAATTTTCTATCAGTTTAAGTGCGTCACTGATGGGTTTGTTTGCTAGCACTAGAGGCATTCATCAAGGAGATCCATTATGGCTTTGATGCAGTGGCATAGCCAAAAGGCAGCCATGTGCTGGTTCCATTTGTCATCTATGGTGTTTTTTTATATTTTTTATGACCAATCACATTGTGTTCCTCGGGTATGTTGTGACTACAGGTGGCGCCCAAATGGACACTCATAAAGTCCTATGTGTCACAAATATTGGCGAGAAGTAAAAAATCTCGCAAAAAATTTGCGAGATTTTGGCTAAACGACAAAAAATGAATTTACCAAGAACATCTCGTGAAAAAATGAATTTATTGTGAGAAACAAATTTACTTTGAATTAACCGCGATAATATACATGTATGCGGGAAAGTGTTTCTAATGGATACCTTAGATAAGGTATCTAAGGGATTGCTCAAAAACCACATGGGGCCTACATTGTTTGGATCTTAGAACTATGAACCTTCCTCATGGGTGCTGCTTCCATGACAAAACCGCAATTCGGCGCTCCTTAGGATGGGAACCGCTCCCATGGCACTCCCGAAGAGACGGGAACCACTCTCATGGCGCTCCCAATGTGCTCCTATTATACCATCAGTCCCACCATCACCAACTTCCTTGCATCAAATTCTAACTCTTCAAAGTACTTCATTGGAGCAAGCCCAAAGGCATCTTCAGAAGGCACGATGAAAGATGGCACAAAAATGAAGATGGTTAGAAATTATTACTTTTTGATGTACTTAAAATCTGAAAGATATATGTGAAGATGGTTAGAAATTACTATTTTTTGATATACATGAATTTTGATGTACGTAATAATTTCTAACAATTTTTTTGGGCACACCCTATCTATGTCAGGGCCTATCAAATGAATGTGATAGCTGAGTTCGCCATTTGGTCTTGGATCTCATTAAACCAATGAGAGAATCTTTAATAGTTATTTTTTTTTTTTGAATGATAGCCAATTTTATTGAATGAGACTAGATGGTCAGAGTACATAACTGAAGACAGGAAAACAATAACTAATAAAGATTCTTTCTTCATAAGGATGAACTAATTTGGTTTTCATTATTGGTTATGGTTTTTTGGTATTCTTTCTGCTGCAATTTAGTGGGATTTTCTTTGTCTGTTATTGCTTGGTTTCGATTTTGCATTTTACTGGTTTTTATTTATTTATTTCTTTTGAAGTTTAATTGTTTTAGACGATACCAATCCCAAACTTCTTTTTCCGAAGACTCACTTTATTAGTGTCCTGTAGGGACAATGCACATTATGTCCAATCACCACTGTCGACAAAGCACAATGGTTTACTAATCAGCTAATGATGGTGCTTCTTATTATCATAGAGCTTTGACAATATCATATTTCCCTTTTTTTATATCTGCTTAAATTTAATCTCATTACATGTTTTTGAAAGATCCCATATATGTGTGAGATCCAAAAATGTTGATCCGGTGGAACTGACCATAGGTTGGCCATATTCAAATATCACAATACTGATCAGTCAGTTGGAGGACCATTTTAAGCAACCAAAAGTATAGGTTCCAAGTGGATGCTATAAATGTACTGTTTCTGTTCTTTCTTAATTTGTTCTTTATATCATTTTCTTGTTTTCATCAACATAACAAAGTGGAATGATACTATCAAAGTCTCCTATGAAACCTTTAGCCAAAAGCCCCACATAATACTTCATTCCTGCTCACACAATATCGACTTTATTTTAACCATTTGTCCGATACGATGATATGTATGGACACCTCAAATTTGGTTATATTTTGTACCATTTCAATAGAAAAAAAATACAAAGATTGTATCGGACGATCATACATTTCTTGGAATGAATAGTGTGTATGAAAATTTGAGACGTACCGATTTGCACGCCTTGTTAACAACTGTTTTTGTAAAACTGTCACCCCATTTTGGCCGCCTTTTAAGTGAACATTATATTTTGTACCATTTCAATAGAAAAAAAATACAAAGATTGTATCAGACGATCATACATTTCTTGGAATGAATACTGTGTATGAAAATTTGAGACGTACCGATTTGCACGCCTTGTTAACAGCTGTTACTGTAAAACTGTCACCCCATTTTGGCCGCCTTTTAAGTGAACATTCTTTTTTTTTATGGGTAAGCTGGGGTTAGGCAGGACCGCTACCAGATATCATTGAAATAAAAAGAGGTACAAATTAGGGGGGCTCAAAAGCCAACAAACAAGGATCTAGGATCCAAAAACACCTTGGGCAACAGAAAATCATTTAAGAGAGTTACATTCGGGGATATTGGGCTCCCATGGAGTCAGCCATTACAAGGTTTAAAAGCTGAGGGGGGAGGTTTTGATTTGGAATTGAATCACCTTTTACTGGGCAATCAACTTTGGAGAGGAAGTCTGCTGCTGAATTTGCCTCCTTTCATGTGTGAGTAATCTTTTTTTTTTTTTTATGGGTATGTGTGAGTAATCTTGTATGAAGAGAACTCTTGAAGAATAGTTCTGAGGTTGCAGAGGGTTGGGATTTGCTTCCATAGGCACTTGAATTTCGAGATAGAATTAACCACAAGCAAAGAGTCAGATTCGATCCAGAGGTGCTTGAACTTCAGGTTTTGGGCTAGGATTACACCTTGAAGAATAGCTTGTAATTTGAGTTCCTGAATTGATTTTGGAAGGATGTTGATGGAGAAGGAAGCTAAAATGTTACTGCCATTGTCTCTAATGATTCCTCCAATAGCAGCTGCATTTTCTTGGAGTGATGCATCCGTATTTAGCTTGTAAAAACCTGGTTTAGGGGGGTACCAACTGCAGGTTTTTGGTTGTTTGAGAGTTGGGAGTCCAAAATGCAAAGATAAAAATGCATCTCTTGAGTTTTGATTGCTGTCCAGTCCTAGGAAGAGGACTTTGGTTCTGATTATGTGGATGATCTCCTGTAGGATGTCTTGCTTATGCTTTTACAGTTTTCAGAAACTCTTTTGTTTCTTTTGCTCCAAAGTCCAAATGCAGTAGATAGATGCGCAGAGAGCGATTCTGAGCGATATGGCGAACCTGTTTTTTCCTTTGATGTTATTTCTGATCCAGGTTTCCTCCTCTATGAGAGATTTTGCGGGTTTCCTTCTGAGTGAGAAGCGCCAAAGTAGGGAGCGCCATATCCAAGAGGAATAGGGGCATTTGAAGAACAAGTGGTTGATGTCTTCTCTTCCATGCAAGCAAAGAGGACAGTCAGTTTCTCTGGTGCTTCTGAAGCGAAGTAGCCTTACTTTGGTTCTTAATCTGCCATGAAGGGCTTGCCAAGTAACTAGACTGTGCCTGGGGGTGTGTCCTTTGAATCAGAGGGATGATTGCCATTGGATTTTGGGGTTGTGGGATCGAATGCTGTTCCAGGCACTAGAGATGGAGAAATGGCCATTTGGAGCTGGTTTCCAAATGGCATTATTTTGGGTATCCGGGGTGATCAGGGAGGAGTTAAGAATGTGGTGGATGTTGGGGTGGTTGATAAGGAGGTTGGGATCCCATTCTCCATTGTTTAGGATTTTGTCGATGGTTACATTTGGAGGAAGGGAATTTAGAGTTCTTCCTTCGGGGTAGAGATGGATGAGAAGGCCATTAGGGTGCCAGGGCTGCTTCCAGAAGTCAATTCCTTTTCCATCTCCTAGGATATAGCAGATATGGTGCTTTGCTTCATCTCTGATTTTAAATATACTCCTAGCTCCCCATGAGGGGCTATGAGGCATGGTCCTAGTCCATAGATTTTTCTTTTTCAGGTATTTGTGGTTGAACCAGTTAGACCACATTGATCTCCTCCCATTGATGACATTCCACAAGTTTTTGAGTTGGCATGCTGAGTTTGTCCTTGAGCCTTCTTATTCCTAGCCCCCCCTCAGATTTTGGAGTACATATAGTTGACTAAGCTATAGCGTGGTTGGACCTTTTGAGGGAAAACTACCCAGATGAAATCCCGAATAAGTTTCTCGATTTTTTCAAGGATTCCAGAAGGAAGGTTAAGGGAGGCAGACCAATAGAGCTGGAAAGAGTTATGGACAGATTTTGCAAGCTCGACTCTACCTGCTCTTGAGAGGAAATTGTTGGCCCACCCTGCTATCCCCTTCTGAATTTTACTGATGAGCATATTGCAATCTTCAGATTTTAATCTGGTCGAGGTGAGGGGGAGCCCTAGGTATTTGATGGGGAGATTTCCTTCAGGAATAGATAGGATGGACAGAATGGGATTACTGTTCTGTTTTGCTTTTTTTGGTGAAAAAATTTCGCTTGCGGTTATGTTTACCTCAAGACCAGTGCAGCTGTTGAATCTTTGGATGCATCTCTTGATTCCTTCAGCAGTATGGGTGGTGGCTTCAGTAAACAGCAAAATGTCATCATCAACGAAGAGAAGGTGGGAAACCAAGGTGTCTCCTTGAGAAAAGGGGGAGATGATATTTGATTTTGAGGTGGCTTCATCTAAGATGTTAGAGAGCATCTCCATACAGATGCAGAAAAGAAGGGGTGAGAGGTCGACTTGAAATAGCCATGAGGGGCTCCATTAATGAGGAGGGAGAAGGATGCCTTTTGAATACATTCTTGGACCCAAGTGCACCATTTGTCATTGAATCCTATTTTCTTCATGAATAGGATTAGGGAATCATGCCTGATCGAATCAAATGCTTTTTTTAAAGTGAACATTCTTATTCACATGGCAAAAGACCTTTGGTTGCCACTTAGGATAGAGTAAGAGCAACTATTGGCTATGACCAATCCATTATGTGGCCAGCTGTAGCTGAGTAATTGTGATATGTAAATATTCATTTATTAAGCTAATTTTCTTATCCAAACACTCGGGTTTTGTGTAACGTGCTTTGACTTACTACTACTTGTCGTCTCTCTCTCTCTCCCCCTTCCTCTCCCTCTATTGCTTAGCTATTATTCTGATGTTTCTCTTACTTTTGCACGAAACAGATATTCCTAAAAGGGCCAAACAATGGCTCATTTACGTTGTGGCAGAAGTCTTCTACGTGAACTCGTCAAGGACAAAAGTGTGCCCAATTGTAGTTGTATAATTCATCCAATGTTATTTGTTGGTCAAGGAATCAGATATAGAAAGTTGGAAGTTATTCTTACGACGGTGGGTGAATGAATTCAGTAACTTCATGGATGTCTTATTATCTTTTTATTTAGTCAACTGTTTTATAATTTGTTAAACTTGCAGAGTATTGAAAAGCTTGGTAAAGCCGGGGAAACAGTGAAGGTTGCTCCTGGGTATTTTCGGAATCACCTAATGCCCAAGTTGCTTGCTGTTCCGAATATTGAGAAATATGCTTACCTTATGAGGGAGCAACGCAAGGTTTTCTCAACCTTTCCATATATCATCATCATCTTTTAATATGGTCCATTTCATAGATTACTGCATAAAGATCATTATATATATGTGGTTTTCTCAACATTTCCATATATCATCATCATCTTTTAACATGGTCCATTTCATAGATTACTGCATAAAGATCATTATATATATGTTCAATCTCGTCTGTTAATTGCGAATTTGAGCTATTGCCAAACAATTTGTGGACCAGATCATAGTTGCTGCTAGCCTATGATAATTTATAAATATTTTAGATGTGTGTCCCATTTGTCATGTATGTGTGGCAGATGCGCATGTGTAGAGACCTAGACATGCAATATATTGGATGGGGTTACATGCATACAAAGCTGGCCTGCACTTAATAGAATAAACATAGCACAACAGAGATTTGATCTGTTATTTGTCCTTGCATAACATTTTGGGATAGCTAGTAGAGTAGTAGGTTAAGGTACACTCTAAGAAGGGCTTGTTGATACTGTGTTCAGAATCTTGCCTTCCATCAAGCACTTTCTAGCTTCAGTATGAAATTAAGAAAAATTTTATGTATATTTTGATTAAAATTTTAGTCTTTTTTTTTGTTAGGTAAGCTGGGATTGAACCTCCGGCCTCCAGGCTGAAGAACAAAGCCTAGACAATTGAGCTAGAGGCTCAATCCCTAAAAATTTTTGTGAAGTGAGAAACAATTATTATATTGTGGTCATGCATAGGCAAAATACATAAACATGCCTACTACTACATCCTAGATTACCTGGATCAAAATCGTACTCCGCGTATTGGATTTATACCAACTTAATCCTATGATAATGTACTAAGACAGATGTCTCTAGTTAAATGGCAGGAGGTTTGCAAACCGATTGAGGTTGGGGTATTAGGAGATTGAAAGTGATGAATTATGCTCTTTTGGGTAAATGGCTATGGAGATATGGTGAGGAATCTCAAAGCTTTTTGGCATTCGATTCAGGGTCTATTAAGGGGAGAGGGCTAAATTTTGGACGGATAAATGGTGTGGAGACTTCACTCTTTAAGGATTTGTTTCCTGATATCTTCAGCATCTCTCGTAAGAGGGAAGGGTGGGTCAAGGAGTTTATGGTTCGTGGGGATAATAGATTAGCTTGGAACCTCAATCTCAGTTCTTTGATCGGGAGTTCGAAAGTCTTTCTACGTTGTTGGGAATTTTGGAGTCGCAATATGTCAGCTGCTTTTGGTCGGATAAGAGGGTTTGGATCTGGTGCACAGTTGGGGAATTGGGCACGAGATCTTTGTAGGCCTCCAAAATTTGGTTCGTTCCAGCTCTTCCCAGGGTTTGTGCTTTTGGGTGGACAGTGGTTGGACGACAGTGATGAACAAGATCCTTACAGTCAACCATCTGCGAAGTCGTCATATGCTAATAGTAGATCATTGCGCTATGTGGTTAGAGGCTAGTGAGACAGTGGAGCACCTTCTTTTGCTTGCAAGTTTGCGCGCATTGTCTGGAGTAAAGTTCTTGTTAGGCTTGGCATGAGTTGGGTCTTCCCTGCCAAGTTGGAGGTTCTTATTTGTGCTTGGACTCTTTCCCTTGGAGAAAGAAGGGAAGATCCTTTTGAATTTATCGTGGTTGGCAACAATTTGGATGCTATGGAAGGAAAGAAATGCTAGGATCTTTAAAGGCACGAGTAGAAAGCCGCATCATATATTTATCAGGGCCATTGCCCTATCCATCTCTTGGGCTATTTCCCTTTCTAGTTTCAGATTCATCTCCGCATATGACCTTTTGTATGGTTGGAAGGATATCTCCTCCAATGGTGAGAGTGCTAATTGAGGTGGGCCTCAGCGGAGCCCTACTCCTCTTGGATTTCTCAAATTCAACTTTGATGGATCCTGCTTGGGTAATCCGGGTCCTGCAGGGATTGGAGGTCTTCTTAGGATTGAGGAAGGGGTGAAGATTTGGGCTTTCTCGGGCCCGATTGGTCGTGCAGACTCAAACAAGGCTGAAATTAGAACAACGCTCTAGGGCCTTAGATTCCTGGAAGCCCATGACCTATCTAAGGTTATAGAAGGTGACTCGCTTAATGCTATCGGGTGGCTAAAGGCCAGCAAGGCTTTTCTTTGGAGATTCGCATATTGGATCGATGAGATTGGGGATTGTATCGGCAGATCTGAGTGTTCTCTTCAAAACGTTAAAAGATCCGCCAATGAAGAAGCGGACAACCTTGCTAGGGACGGAATGGTGAGGCAGGACCTTGTATTTTTTGACTTCCAACACCCCCTCCCCCTCCCCCCCCACCACCACACCCACCACCACCACCACCACCACCACACACACACACACACACACACTCTCACACCCCTCCCTCTTAGAGTGCGGTGTTGGTTGTATCTTTTCTTTCATTGTTCTTCTTTTTCTTTCCTCTTGCTTTCTGACTAGGGGTGCAACTCGGGTCGGGTTGAGGCCAACCCAACCCAACCCAACCCAACCCGAGGAGCTCAACCTCCAACCCTAACCCAACCCAACCCAACCCAACCCGACTTTCAACCCGGGATGGCTAACCCAACCCAACCCAAATTGGTTTTTCCCTAACCCAAACCCAACCCAACCCAACCCAACCCGAATTCCCAAGTTGGGTCGGGTTTAGACATTTCAGATGAGATATTTAGTAAGGTAAATGGCACCCAAGTTCAAAACCAAAGGAAAAAAAACAGTAAAACACTACTAGAACACATGCACATATTAAATAACTGCAAATGATGCAAGGAAAACATGACAATCACAATCACAAGGATATGTGAGTGTTTAGTCCAGAAAAAAGAAGGTTGAGATCATCCAATCAATCGATTTTTGCATGCTTCAATCTTGCGGTTGAGATCTCTTCTAGGTTAGGGTTTCTACTTTAGTGACTTTAGCCCTCTGCTTTTTGTTTTTGATAAGTATCTATTATTATATTTGCAAAGATAGAAAGAAACAACAAAACGTCAGAAACTACAAAGTACAAAAAGTAAAAAACGTGTATTACTCTTTGTCGGGTTACGGGTCGGGTCGGGTTGCCTGATACCCAACCCAACCCAACCCGAATTTTGGTGGGGTTGCCAAATCTCAACCTGGACCCGAACCTAACCTGGACCCGAACCCAACCCGAATTTGGTCAACCCAACCCGCCCAAAAATCGGGTTCAACCCGACCCAAGTTGCACCCCCATTTCTGACTAGCTCCGTTGGCCTTGTATTTGTTCTTTTTATTAATGATATATTTTTTCCATTCAAAAGAAAAAAAATGTACTAAGACGGTCAAAGCAAAATTCAAACCGTACCATATCCCATACTCCAGAAGCTTTTTCAGCATATTGAAGCTGATCAGGGAGGGGGATAGTGTTGAGCATGAAGAGCTTTTTTCTTTTGTGACATAGGGTATCCCCACCCCAATTTTTTAGGGCAGGACTATTCCCTATGGATGCGCGCAATCACCCATAAACCACGTGCATCGGGTAAGCCCGGGGGGATTCGAACTTGCGTCAATGGGGAGCATACCCATGACTTTAAGCCAAAGAGTCACACATGGACGGGTTTGAAAAATCATGGAAGGAGGGCATAAAAGACACGCCTTGGCATTTCTTATGCATTTGTGCTTCTTTGCAAGTTCATGCTTAAACCTATGATGCCGTTTTTTGATGTTGTATACCAAGTAGGGGTGCAACTCGGGCGGGCTCAACCCGAACCCGGCGGTTTCAACTCGGAAAAAACTCGGGTTGGGTTTAGTTCAAGTCGGGTTCGGGTTTCTCAACCCAGGTTGAGTTCGGGTTGAGGGCTTCGGCAACCCGACCCGAGTGCAACCCGGAATTTTTAATAATTTTTTTAGTTTTTAAGCTTAAAATCTCGGGTTGGCAAAAACGTTTGCTCGGGTCGGGTCGGGTTCGGGTTGGCAAAAACATCTGGTCGGGTCGGGTCGGGTTGGGTTCGGGTTGGCCTCAACCCGAACCCGACCCGCCCGAGTTGCACCCCTAATACCTAGTTGTGCTTTACATCAATGTCCTATATTAAAAAACACATGTTTGTGTACATATTTGACAAAGTTTATTGTTGTCGATGAGTAAGAAATGAAATTATTCTTTAGTACTGCATAGAAGTTACCTGAATCTAATTGTTACTCAACAAGTTGATGTGCTGAGCAAAATAGGTATTAGGGATTGCTTTTTACATGAGGAGAAGTGATGACCAGGCTATGTTTGCTTAGTGAGTGGGAATTAAAGATTCTACCTTCTTATTAGGAAGTTGGGTTGGCTGGATTGGAATCTCCAACATTAGAAGTGATGACCTCTTTAATTTCTTGTGGAGAGCGGGGGAAAAAATTCAACGTTCTTATTGTCAAATTGGTTTCCAATCCACTAAATTTTTTTCTTCTAGTGGATTGGAAACAGCCTCTCTGCAAAGCAGGGGTAAGGCTGCATACATCTAGCCCTCCTCAAACCCCGCAATGGTGGGAGCCTCGTGCACTGGGCTGCCCTTTTTTATTGTCAAGTTGGTATGTTGGATTTCACTCTGCAACTTGTGGGGACCTTTTGTAAGTGAAGAAGAGAGAGACCATTGAGGTGGTGTTGGGATTTTGTAATTAGTTTTGGTTATTTTTCAGTTTTTGTTTATTTGTTAAACTGTGAAATAATCAGTTACTCCAAAAGCTTAAGCTGTTGGAGAGGGCATTACTTAATCTTTTATACTTTAACACTCCCTCTCACGTGTGGCCCCTCCTTTTTAGGTTGGCCTACATGTGGCCTCTCTTTTGGGTTTGGCCATTGCATGTGGATTTTTACTATCAAGGAGGTTTGAACTCGGGGCCTTTCGCTCTAATACCGACTATCAAAGCATTCTTCTAAGCACATAGGAGCTTCGGTTTTTATACGATGTGAAACAACTAGTTACTCTAAATGCTTAAGCTGTTGGAGAAGGCGTTTCTTAATCTTTTATACTTTAACATTAACGAAGTGATGTGTTAATACTTTTATCTTTTTTTTTACTTCAAGTATGTACGTTTGGTACTTTGGGTAAGGAGAAATTACTTTTTTGCTTCTCAAGATTGTTTAAAGTTTACTCATGATTAAGTTAGTGGATCTTCTTGAAGTTGAATAAGTGAAGTTTATTACAAGTGGTATAGAAAATTTATGCTGCAAATTTGTGGTTTCACCTGTTTGCATCTAGTCGTGTTTCTTCATCATACAAATATTTGATATTTATATTGGAAGGGCCTCATTAAGCTGCACATACATCTATTTTTTTAATCACTTGAAGGTTTTCAACTCTAATGTTAGAGGGTATGTTTACTTATATCATTGCAAAACTAGATTTAGTTTGGTTGCTTAAAAATGGTTATTTCTGCTTGATAGTTCACGTGACGGTTTTCAACTCTAATGTTAGAGGGTATGTTTACTTATATCATTGCAAAACTAAGATATAGTTTGGTTGCTTAAAAATGGTTATTTCTGCTTGATAGTTCTACCATAAAATTCAGGTTTTAAAGAAGGGATATTTCTAGATTTTGGCTTCTATGGTTATTTCTGTAGAGAACTTTAGGTTTTAAAGAAGGGATAATTCTGCTCACTAGCTTTCTTCATCTAGGTTTTGGATTCTAAACCTAGTCTTGTGTAAATTTGATCAAACACCTCTCTCTCTCTCTCTCTCTCTCTCTCTCTCTCTCTCTCTCTCTAGATTCCGGGGATGAATTTCATTGCTTAACCCAAATGGTGGATTTGGAATTACCGTTCCGTTTGATGGGAGAATCAGAATAGGAATAGATGGGATGCCGAATCCCATGCTTGATTCCGGCAATCCAAACACACCTTAAGAGTTTATTTGCATTCTGTTCCTTTTGATATAATTGCTACTGCCTATAAGAAAAATAATTATGCATATTCTCTTTGTTCCTTGACAAAAAGAAAACCAATGTGAATCCCTAATGCTTCGTTTGGTTGCACAAAAGCTCGGTAGCCGTCGGAATTTGGTTTGGATTTGGCATCCCATTCCACCTTTGGTTGCCAAAAGGCATTGGACTCCCTTTGATTACCTTGGATGTCTCTGATGTAATAATTGCTTGTCTCTTTCTTGTCCCCTTCTTCCAAAAGCAAAGAATTATAGTTGAATTTTCTTGGGAATGATGCTCTCTCTTTCTCTCTTTCCTCTCTCTCTCTCCTCTCTCCCTATATTGGTAATGACACCCCTTACTTTTTCTCCTACTCTCCAAGTATATGCCGCACAACCAAACACCACTACACAATTTTCTGAGGTAATTCTGGGAAAATAAAAATGCTTGTCTCCTCCCTTTGACTTCCCATTCCACTACTTTCCGAGCCAACCCAAGCCACCAAACATAGCATAAAGATAAAGGATATGCAAGCCAAATTAAAATACCTTGAACTGTAGGACATTTTAACAATTGGAAGAAGAAAATATCGAGTATGGATTTGAATTAGATCATTATTTGCTTGAAAATATATGACATTTGTTGCAAACAAACCTATTTAAGTCACTAGTCGCTACCCAACAAATGAATGGTTTGGATTGTGGGGAAGAGAGGGAGGGAGGGAGGCATGTTTTAATGAGATTCTGCCAAAAAAAGATGAGATTTGGTTTGGATAGAGAGGCGTTACGAGTTTTAAGAGTTGTGATTCTTTTCAGTTGAGAGAGAGAGAGAGAGAGAGAGAGAGAGAGAGAGAGAGAGAGAGAGAGAGAGAGAGAGAGAGAGAGAGAGAATTAATATTTCAAAGGAGGGGATTTACTAGTTTTAACTTTTAAGAGATGGGACCTTTTTAAGTGAGAGGAGGAGAGGAGGGAGGGGTAGAGAGAAATATCTATCATTTTTCAAAAGATTAGTGTTTTCACGCTAATAATATTATTGGAGGGAGAGATATTTCAAAAAAAAAGTAGTATTGGAGGGAGTTAGTAAATGATTTTTACTGAAAGGAAAATTAATCTATAATTAAAGTAAGTTGGTAAATGATTTTTTTAAAAGTAAATTGGCAATTAACAAAATCTTTTGGGGATTCTTGTAGATTCATTTTGATGTTGGGGGTTTCTACTAGTTTCCCCCATTTTGGTTGTTTTTATTTTATTTCTTTTTATGCAAGTCCTTTGATTTTATTGTTTTTCTCATGGCTTTCCTGAAACACTAGTTAGAAATGCTCGTGCACACCGGTGAAGCCTTCCTAGCATATATTGGCTTAACGACCAACTTTTATGATCTACTGCAAGCTAGTGCTTCTTTTGTTCTCATTTTAGATTGGCAACCTGTTGCATTTACTTTATGTATGTATTTTGATCAGCTTTATGAACGTGAAGAAGTTGAGACTGTAACGGTCGTTCCAAAAACCAAGGAAGACAAAATGAAAGAATATCAATCAGCAGCAAGGAGATTAGATAATGCTCGCCTGGTGTGTAGTCTAATTCTATAGTTGGTTGGGGTTTTACTTTACATATTTTTGAAATCTGGCTAATTTAGAGTTTCGTTATAGCAGAATATATATTCTATTTTGCCTATGGATTTTTTTTATTATAGTTGGCTAATAGACCATTTTTACTTATTTATGTACTATCATCCGGTGTTTGAATTCTGTGTTTGATTTGATTATCATTGATATAAATATATCAGTGCTATCATATTCCTGGGAAGTATAATGCTGTATATTATTTGTCTTTCGATGCAGAAAATAATGAAATAAAACAAAAATCTCAGTAAAATAGGACAATAGAACAGAAGAACCGTGTGAATCAAGCTTTAGAACTGTTTCTTATAGCAAAACACACCAACTAAAACACTTCAATGAACAAAGACATGAACACTAACCTTCTCGTTCTCCACACACACACACACACATAAGGTAATGATATTTGCACTACCATATTTGATAATGACACTAGTCATTTCATTTTACACTATTCTGTCTGGATGATGATAGCATCTTGAGTACTGTAACTGAATTTAAAAGCTAATAAAAAAAGTGTAAAACAAAGTGACTAGTGCCATTATCAAAACATGGTATTGCAGATTTCGGTACATATATGTGTAAAACAAAGTGACTAGTGCCATTACCAAAACATGGTATTGCAGATTTCAGTCCCATACATATGTATATATGTATGTATGTATGAATATGCACGCGCGTCACACAGAGACACATATCTATTATATAAAGAGGAAGGTGATTTTTCTCACGATGACATGTCAGCCTTCCCTTCCTCATATCTATGTGGCAGCTAAAAATTCTCAAAAACAAATACCCGGCAAAGCCAGGCAAAACTTGTCGTTTCCTTTCCTAATTCCTCCCTAAAATATGCCGCTCTTCTCTCTCTTCAAAAAATTGCAAAATATCACGATACGTTTAAACAAATACAAAGATATTTATGACTATGATTTCGGGTCAATGAACGTATTTACAAAATTCTATCAATAATTGGACAATCCTCAAAACCACATTTTTTAGGCTTTATATTTAATTTTAAAAACTCTTTAATAATTTAAATATTCTCGCATTTTTTCAAATTAAATGTGAATTTTTCCGAAGTTGTGAATTTTCCTAAGAGTTCACAAATTTCTCATATTTGTAAATCTCGTGAAATTCAATATAGTTCTAAACCCATTGTAATGGGGATTGAACCTATATACTTATACCTGGTGAACACATGAAATTTACTGTCATTTCATGCTTTTCTTTGTGTTCTATTTTGAAAAATAAATTCATGTTCTATTTTGAAAAGTAAATTCATGTATAGTAAATATACATGTAAAAAAAACACATGCAATTTTCTATTCTTTTTCTTTTTCTTTTTTTCTTAATTTTTTCGTGAATGCTTACCAAATATTTGTATTTTTTGAAAGTTGCTTCACAAAATTAGTTCCAAAACTATAACTTTTTAACTGTGGCATACAATACCTCTAAAATTCTTTGCTGCTTAGGAGTTGGACCTCAATGGATTTTATGGACTTGCCGTTTTCATACTGTGGGAATCTTGGTTTTCCCAATGAACTAGGAGGAAGCCTGTAGGCAAAGTCAGTCCATTTTGCTTTCCTTAACTGGGCAATAGCCACCATAAAAAAGGCAATTCAGTTTACTGTAGTGAAAATTGTATTTAGAAAACCTGTCTGTAGACCTTGAAAGGATATGACTGACTCCTTTTACCCTTTTCAAAAGTCCTTCTAGTTGTAATATTTTTATCAGAATATGGACTTTTTGAAAACAGCTGATAGTTTGCACGCAAACTAATAAAATACATGGAACTGTGCCATATAGTTTGTCTAAAACTCAGATGGGGCTCATGATAATTTTGAGAAAAATATCAGTTTTATGTTGCTTCATTGCAAGATAGGGTAATATAACTAGTATACATTTCTTACAGGGGCTTAGGAGGTTCATCAACGTAGACAATGAATTGCGTTCACCTGTGACAAAAGATGAACTTGTGGCTGAGGTATGCCAATTTCCCCTTTTATGACTAACTGCTATTTCCTATAAAAATGTTTCTTTTTTACATGGAGCTCTTTATTTATGTGGTGCCAGTAACGGTATGTATGCCTCTTGACTGCTATCTGGTGGTATCTTGTTTTGGGTCGTACATAGTAATCCAATTACAAAGTAGAAAATACCCTAAATTCAGTGTTCCTTATTGACTAACCAAGAACGTGGAAGAAGAAATGGAACTTCTGATCATGATTATCTAACAGTGTCTTTTTAATCAAAGCAGTTATGGCTGCTGAAATATTATCTAACCTTTCTTCACGTTTTTATCCTTGTTGGAAGCGGGGTAGCTTTCTTCTTTGAGAAGCCTTTGGTAAAAAAATTGGCAGTTCTATTTCTTATTGTTACATGATGTCTTTAATATGTACTTGTTTGGTGTGAACATGGAAGATAGATGTGTTTGGAAAGTAGAGTAGTGGATAGTTGGGATCCGTGGATAAACATATGGTGTTTCTTAAACCTATTCTCTGAATTTCAGATATATCGTGGAGAAAATTAACAAAATATGTATTCCTCAAGTAATGACTAGAAAAGATGAATAAAGCTGGTTTCAGTTGATGTATTCCTCAATAAATCCACTTGTTTTTGAAGAAAGCTCATTGAGTCAATTCATTAGGTTATCAGTCTGAGAAACTAGCAAAATTGCAATTGTGAGATTGTGAAACACAATGTTTTCTTGGCACCCTGTATAGCTGTATTGTCTGATGCAATGTTACAGTACGTATCGGATTTTGAGATGTCTGATACATGCCAGAAGTCCGATACTTCTAAACCATGGATCCATGTGTCTCATATGTTGCCTTTTGAAGTAGGACTCGGCCACGAAAGCAACACAAATCAAATGGTTCCTTTGTGGCAAAATGATGTAGCCTGACTGTGCTTGCAGGGACGTTTGACCAGGTTTGAACGACAATCACACTTACTAGCGCAAAGTCGAGAAGATAAAAGGAAAACCGTGGACGTTTTGCCCTTCAGTGTATTATTTCATAAAATCAATAAAAGTCCATTAAAATGGTTTAATAACATCATTCAAAAAAAAAAAAAATTTATCACAAAAAGAAATCCTCAAAGCAAACTTAAGACCTAAGCAGCTAATCTCAAGGGTACATCTAAAGTTAAAAACTTGATAAAAATAATCCTAAAATAGAAATCTCGTAATAGACATTCACCACGTCTGTAAATCTGCCATAACTTCCTCAAATCATGTCGAAATCGCGTGATATTGGGCTCGTTAGATAGGTAATTCAAAAAACTTTCTAATGATACCAAAATCAAGAATCAAGCCAATCGAACACAATTTGATGCCTAAAAAATAGGCTACAAATATGATGATGATGAAAGTAGAAGTTCTTGGATAGAAATGACCATGCAATCTACGGCTATAATGAATAGTTGGATAGCAATGAGCATGCAATCTACATCTATAATGAATTGACAACAAACATGCAATCTACAGCTAACATGCTTGTGAAACAGAAAAACAACCGCCTAAGCATGTGGGCCACTTGGGCGCTCTTGGCTTTGAGTTTGAGCTTCTTTGACCAACATCGTACGCTTTGGATGTGCCCGATTCTTCTCAAATTTATACTCTATGATCATCCTTCTCGAGTTGGAGAAAATCCGTCTTCGGATTTGAATAATCCGAAGAGCCCATGTTCTGAAACAAGTTTTCGAAGAGCACATAATCTTCGTTGTTCTCACTTGCATCATTCTTTCATTGTTTAATCCTCGAGTTTTGAAGGATTGAAGAACAATCATCAATCGAAATTTTCGATCAAACCATGTTATATAATCTCTAAGATGAAAATATATTCTGTTTTGATCTTCAACAAGCTTGAAGCCATGAGTATCCATTGTAGGCTTCAATACAGGAGCTAATAAAAATGAGTGAATCTTTATTAATCCTCCTAATGTGATGTTAGATCTAATTTCTTTTGGTCTTTCGTTCATTATTTTACCACCCACATCAACCATCACTTCAAGTGATTTGTTGATCACTTTGTCACCATTAAAAGTCAATAACTCATTGCTTGAACTTTTTAGGAACGATTAAATATCTATCGTCCGAATATTTGTCGTATATTGATGATGACTCTCAATCTACGAATTCTTGCTTTTAATAGAATGGTTTTAAGTTTTGTGTTTCCTTCTCAACTCTTGACACTTGATTTCTAATACTTGGAATCACCTCCGGTAGCCTCAACTGTCGTTGGTCGTCGTGACAGATAACCCTATCGTTGGCTCACGGCGTCTATGAATGACCTGCTATTCCTGTTACAGAAATCTAAACCGATCTGAACTGCTATGTGAGTTCCCCCACCTGCCTCTGAATTCTGTGATCTTTCCTTGGGATTCTTTCAACACCTCCTGAATCACTACTTGGGTCATCTATCTCGTTTTTGGTACCATTGATGAGTGTCTTGATTGTGAAACTGAAGCTCTGATACCAAATGATGTAGCCCAGCTGTACGTGCATGGATGTTTTACCAGGTTTGAACGACAATCACATCTACTAGTGCAAATTGGAGAAGAAGATAAAAGAAAACCTTGGACGTTTCTCCCTTCATTGTATTATTGCATAAAATCAATAAAAGTTCATTAAAATGCTTTAATAACATCTATTTATAACAAAAAGAAACCTCGGAAGGTAACTTGATCCCTAAGCAACTAATCTTAATTGTACATCTAATGTGATGTAAATAAAAGTTAAAAACTTAATAAAAATAACGCTAAAATATAAATCACGTAATAGGCGTGCTATGCCTTAACTACCTCAAATCACATCCAAATCGTGTGATTTGGGCTCGTTGGATAGGTAATCGAAAAACCTTTTTCATGATACCCAAAACAAGCCAAATGAACAAGATTTGATGCCTAAAAAATATGCAACAAATAAGATGACAAAAATAGAAGTTCTTGGATGGAAATGGACGTGTAATTTAATCTATGGCTATAATGAATTGACAAAATACATACAATCTACGACTACCATTCATGGGAAACGGAAAAATAATCTATGTCTGTGGATGGAAATGACGCCTAAGTATGTGGACCCGCTTGGGTGCCCTTGGCATCGAGCTTCTCTGACCATCGTACGGCTTTTGGATGGGCCTGATTCTTCTCAAATTTGTACTCTACGATATGGATTGCATCCCAAAAGCCCCAACAAATTGAAGGCCCCCTTACAATAGGATTTTTTTGAATGATCGCCAATTTTATTAAGAAGGAGATCGAGATGGTCAAGATACAAGATACAAAAAAACCAAAAGATAAAAATACATGAGGAACAAAAAGAAATCATGGTGGAAGAGAGTCAAAGAGGGCCAAATATTCTTTCGACAAACCCAATTTAGCCAAGCTATTGGCCACCTCGTTTGCCGGTCGACAAACATGCTTGAAGGATAGATCCAAAGATCTAATACAATTTGAAATCTCATCAAAGTGTCTACAAATCTCCAAGGATTCCTTTGGGTTCCATTAAGCCACGTAATGGCGTTCAAAGAGTCCCCTTCAACCACCACCTTTTCCGTCCCATTTGATTCCAAGAGTATGATGCCCTGATGGATTGCAAAACCTCTGCTTCCAGAGCATCCGCTACCCCTATATGATGGGGACATTAAAAATGCGAAAGAATTCAAGGATTACAGCCGCAGACATGGACGAGACTGATGGTGGAGACTTCGGCATTTTATTATTTATCTTCTATTTTTGTCATTTTATTTGTAGACTACTTTTTAGGCATCAAATCTCATCCGTTTGGCATGTTTTAGTATTCTTAGAAAAGTTTTTCAATTACTTATCTAATGAGCCTATGATCACATGATTTAGATATGATTTGAGCAAGTTATATGTGTTTTTAGGAAGTGATATAGGTCCATCACGGATTACTATTTTAGGTAAGTTTTAACGTTATTTAGTTTACTTTGGATTGGATGAGTGGTTGGGATTAGTTGCTTAGGTTTTAAGTTATCTTTTATGGTTTCTTTTCTTATAAATACATCTTATGAAAGCAATGTAAGGACTTTTGAAGCCCCAACTAGTTTTTGAGATCCCTAGCCTAAACCTACAATCAAAACCCCTCCCTTAACCCTAGATTTACTTCCTTTTACCTTTCTCGATCATAAATATAATCTGGACAGTAGTCTAGCCCCAAAATCCCAGTTCTGTAAAATTACCAAAATACCCTTTTAGCCTAAATCTAGACTGTTTTGAACCCTTACTGTTGATAATTTTTCTGCTGTTCTTCATTGATTATTACTATTTTCATGTATGTTTACATCTAAGTCATCGGTATTTGCATTAGCTTTTAATTCTTTTATTTGGTTGCATGCGTAAAACCTAGTTTAGGACTAATTTTGCTATTAACAAATCATCCTACGAATCTTTATTTTTTGATTGGTTTGCATAAAGTTAAGTCTTGTTAATTGTTAATTTTCTAATTATTAACTGCAATTTAGTTCTCATTATTGCTGCTGCCTATAGAATAATCACGTGTTAATTCATCCCTAGATAGTTCCTAAAACCTTTATCCCATTTGGAGTGTTGGATTTTCCCTTGATTAGGTATTATCCTGCATCACTATAGGACCCGCAAAGGCCCATACCATCTCCCCTCGGTCATTTCTTAGCACCCCCCAATTCCTGTCGGACCGGAATAGCCCAGACTAGATGGATCTTTAGCTTAAGGGAGCCAATAGGCGGAGGTTCCCAAAACTGAGAGACAATTTGCTTCTTTTCCACGCTCATGCATACTTCATTCCATCTTTCCCAAAGGTCGTACGTTGTAGCAAATGTAAAGGATGGGAGAGATTTTACCCATGAGATAGTGAGGGCTATCACTTTAATAAAAAGGAAAGCGGGCCCCCTCACGTGACCCTGAATAGCTTCGCATTTCTTTCCTTCCAAAATACCCAGATAGTGGCTAGGAGGGAAATGTTCCACAAAATTTTCCCTTTTTTCTTCCAAGGGACCAAAGTCCAACTTTGGAGAAGTTCCATTATTGATTCAGGGAAAACCAGTGGATGCCAAATCTATTGAGCACCTTACCCCAAACCCCCCTGGCCACTTTACAATGTAGAAGAAGATGATTTGCTGTTTCTCCTGCCTTAATTCATAGTGCACAATGATCTACGATTATTAGTTTCCTTCTTCTCAAGAAGTCCACTATCTGAATCCTCCTGAGACAAGCTGCCCATCCTAAAACACCAACTCTAGGAGGGGCTTAGATTTCTATACTTTGGCTATTTTTGTAGATGCAGGGCATACAACTAGTTGTATGTAAAAATGTTTTACAGTGAAGTCTCCCGATGAGTTCTAGATCCAAACCCCCTTTTATCCTCCCCTTCCCGCTTTACATAACCTTTTTCTGTTCTTCAAGGGCTTCTAACAACCTGGCTAAGGATGTGATCTCGCAATAAAAAAGATTTCTCCTGAGCAGCAGGTTCCATACCATCTTGCCATCGCTTTTATCCATACAGTCCTTTACAACTCCATCCTTATTTACTGCCATAGCGAACAACTTCGGAAACATGACTTTAAGAGGTTGATTCGAACACCACTTATCCAACCAAAACTGAATCCTTTTCCTATCATAGACCCTGAACCTTATGCCAGCGGTTTCCATACCCCTTACAGTGAGAAATTATGGCTGCAGTTTACAAAAAGGAAAAGTGAGCAATGGAGAAGTGTTAACAACGCCTGCACTTCAGAGACAAAAATTGAATTCGTCGTGTTCATGGGGAGAAACCTATCCCAATCCGTACATCGAAAACAGGTAGTTTTTCTAGATAAGGAAGAAAGGCTGACAGTGAAGAAAGCAGGAAAGCGACGAAAAGAGAAAAGTGGGGTTTTCGGTTTCTTTTTGGTGTTTCGCAGACTGCCGCCCCAAATTGGGACCGACTGATTCATTTCTGTTAAATCCACATTTTCAAGATACAAATGATAGTTGAGAACAAGAGATGAAATCTCTCTCTCTCTCTCTCTCTCTCCCTCCTATTTTTGTTTCGTACCAACTGATTCATTTTCTGTTAAATCCACATTTCAAAGATACAAATCATAGTTGAGAACAAAAGAGATGAAATCTCTCTCTCTCTCTCTCTCTCTCTCTCTCTCTCCTATTTTTGTTTCTTAATCCTCATCACCCATTTCATTTTCTCTTCTTGCTTTCCCCCATTCTTAAATGTCCAGATGCTAAGAGACGCTTGATGGAAAGGCTGAATAAATATGTGTATATGTGACCAAATGTCCAGATGCGAAATGGAAAGGCTGAATAAATATAAAATTTCCAGATGCAAGCCTTGGCACAACGGTAAGGTTGCTACACTGTGACCTGGTGGTCACGGGTTTGAGTCACGAAAACAGCCGCTCTGCAAAAGCAGGTGTATAAAATAAATGTGTGAAAAGTTTCATGAAGGTGAAAGGATCTAAATGTATGTGTTTACACGTACATTTATATAAAAGGACATGATACCTCGCCCCCGGCAGTACACGTGTCCCCCTTATAGCGTGAACAGTGGGCAACTTTAACGCTTTTTGACGTCAAATCAAGTTAAAAGTGGGGCGCATGCGTACTGCAGGGTGTGTGTGTGTGTTTGAAAATATCATCGCCATTATATAAATGATCGTCTAGATGAATGGTTTTCCTCTCCTATTATTTAGGAATTGATAAAATGTTCATTTGATAGTCTTTGCACATGGGAACCGCTAATCACAAATTTCCATTTTCCAACTATCACGGATAGTTTTCATTACATGCGTATTTCACACACTACTGCCTTTTTTTTTTTTGTGCCACATACATATTATATATCACTTTGGATTTTGTTTCTTTAGATTGAGCTTTAATTTCTTATCGCCAGGTGGCAAGGCAACTTGGTGTGAGCATCCAACTAGAAAATCTGCACCTACCTTCGCCCTTGACAACGTTGGGAGAGTTTGAGGTGCCCCTCAAGTTGCCAAAGTCAATTCCATTGCCTGAAGGGAAGCTTCACTGGAGTCTCAAGGTTAAAGTTCGGAGAAAATAGATTATTTCCTAAAGTGCTGTCCAATTTTTCTTAATTTTCAAGTCTGAAGAAAAAGACAGTCCGTTTAGCTTGGAAGAACCAAATGATTTCTGGTCAGAAAATGTAATGTGTGCGCACTTCCAATTTATAAATGAAACACATTCATAGATGATGAACAGGAGTAGAAAGCTTGTGGCCCCGTCGAATCTCTCAATGAACAGTCTTTGTGGCATTTATCAGACTTTTCCCTTGTCTAATCAAGATATTCATGTTTATTTGAATGTAGGATTGTGGGTCATTTTTTGTTTTTAACCACCTCTGATTTGTAATTGTTTGGTTGCAGCGGAATCTACAGTGGCACCCACTACAAATTAGTGTTCTGGGTCTTGTACAGTTTTGGAGTTCTATTAACTACGCCTGATTTTTTATTTACCCGGTGTTGAGTTTTTGACAAAATTAAACCCGAATTTTCTGTAGTCAGACTAGTAAAAGAGGAAAAAAGAAAAAAAAACTTTAGTCGGTGTTCTTCTTGTAGCTTTTGGCTTTAATCGGTGATCTTCTTGTAGCTTTTGGTGACCATGCCAGTTTAGCTAATTTTGAGTCTTTGACTGAGAGAGAGGTTTGGTAGGCTTTATTAAAACCAAACATATTGAAAAACTTAAAATGTTTCAAATAATGCTTCAATATTCTTCACAATACCTAATACATCGGTTAGTTTTAGATCTTAGATTTTGACAACAGATTGTGAATCCAACACCGCTTTATTGATTATTGGATTGTTGCTTAAAGTCCAATAATCGTTTTGGACTTGCAATTGGTTGTCAAATTCTAATCTAAAACGAACAGTGCCTAACCTTTTCCGTTCAATTGCTTTAGAACAGAAGCTTCACAAGCTCTCACAAAGAGGGACAACTGTAGTCACATCCAATATTCCAATGGTGGGGCCATCCAAAGCTCTACAATTTCGGAAAAGCATTGCAAGCTCAACTGTAGACATCCTTATCTTCAAATTTCAACAGCTTATTTTATTTTATAGAATAAGGGGCTGTTTGGATATACGGATTTTAGAATCTGGGATTTCTTCAAAACTGTAGATGGGAGACGAAAGAAGAAAGAGACGAAAGAAGAACTGAGAGACAATTTGCTTCTTTTCCACGCTCAATCGCTCATGCATACTTCATTCCATCTTTCCCAAAGGTCGTACATTGTAGCAAATGTAAAGGATGTGAGAGATTTTACCCATGAGATAGTGAGGGCTATCACTTTAATAAAAAGGAAAGCGGGCCCCCTCACGTGACCCTGAATAGCTTCGCATTTCTTTCCTTCCAAAATACCCAGATAGTGGCTAGGAGGGAAATGTTCCACAAAATTTTCCCTTTTTTCTTCCAAGGGACCAAAGTCCAACTTTGGAGAAGTTCCATTATTGATTCAGGGAAAACCCAGTGGATGCCAAATCTATTGAGCACCTTACCCCAAACCCCCCTCGCCACTTTACAATGTAGAAGAAGATGATTTGCTGTTTCTCCTACCTTAATTCATAGTGCACAATGATCTACGATTATTAGTTTCCTTCTTCTCAAGAAGTCCACTATCTGAATCCTCCTGAGACAAGCTGCCCATCCTAAAACACCAACTCTAGGAGGGGCTTAGATTTCTATACTTTGGCTATTTTTGTAGATGCAGGGCATACAACTAGTTGTATGTAAAAATGTTTTACAGTGAAGTCTCCAGATGAGTTCTAGATCCAAACCCCCTTTTATCCTCCCCTTCCCGCTTTACATAACCTTTTTCTGTTCTTCAAGGGCTTCTAACAACCTGGCTAAGGATGTGATCTCGCAATAAAAAAGATTTCTCCTGAGCAGCAGGTTCCATACCATCTTGCCATCGCTTTTATCCATACAGTCCTTTACAACTCCATCCTTATTTACTGCCATAGCGAACAACTTCGGAAACATGACTTTAAGAGGTTGATTCGAACACCACTTATCCAACCAAAACTGAATCCTTTTCCTATCATAGACCCTGAAACTTATGCCAGCGGGTTCCATACCCCTTACAGTGAGAAATTATGGCTGCAGTTTACAAAAAGGAAAAGTGAGCAATGGAGAAGTGTTAACAACGCCTGCACTTCAGAGACAAAAATTGAATTCGTCGTGTTCATGGGGAGAAACCTATCCCAATCCGTATATCGAAAACAGGTAGTTTACAAGATAAGGAAGAAAGGGTGACAGTGAAGAAAGCAGGAAAGCGACGAAAAGAGAAAAGTGGGGTTTTCGGTTTCTTTTTGGTGTTTCGCAGACTGCCGCCCCAAATTGGGACCGACTGATTCATTTCTGTTAAATCCACATTTTCAAGATACAAATGATAGTTGAGAACAAGAGATGAAATCTCTCTCTCTCTCTCTCTCTCTCTCTCTCTCTCTCTCTCTCTCTCTCTCTCTCTCTCTCTCTCTCTCTCTCTCTCTCCCTCCTATTTTTGTTTCGTACCAACTGATTCATTTTCTGTTAAATCCACATTTCAAAGATACAAATCATAGTTGAGAACAAAAGAGATGAAATCTCTCTCTCTCTCTCTCTCTCTCTCTCTCTCTCTCTCTCTCTCTCTCTCCTATTTTTGTTTCTTAATCCTCATCACCCATTTCATTTTCTCTTCTTGCTTTCCCCCATTCTTAAATGTCCAGATGCTAAGAGACGCTTGATGGAAAGGCTGAATAAATATGTGTATATGTGACCAAATGTCCAGATGCAAAATGGTAAGGCTGAATAAATATAAAATTTCCAGATGCAAGCCTTGGCGCAACGGTAAGGTTGCTACATTGTGACCTGGTGGTCACGGGTTTTGAGTCACGAAAACAGCCGCTCTGCAAAAGCAGGTGTATAAAATAAATGTATGTGTTTACACGGACATTTATTTTATTGTATAAAATAAATGTGTGAAAAGTTTCATGAAGGTGAAAGGATCTAAATGTATGTGTTTACACGTACATTTATATAAAAGGACATGATACCTCTTATAGCGTGAACAGTGGGCAACTTTAACGCTTTTTGATGTCAAATCACGTTAAAAGTGGGGCGCATGCGTACTGCAGGGTGTGTGTGTGTTTGAAAATATCATCGCCATTATATAAATGATCGTCTAGATGAATGGTTTTCCTCTCCTATTATTTAGGAATTGATAAAATGTTGTTCATTTGATAGTCTTTGCACATGGGAACCGCTAATCACAAATTTCCATTTTCCAACTATCACGGATAGTTTTCATTACATGCGTATTTCACACACTACTGCCTTTTTTTTTTGTGCCACACACATATTATATATCACTTTGGATTTTGTTTCTTTAGATTGAGGTTTAATTTCTTATCGCCAGGTGGCAAGGCAACTTGGTGTGAGCATCCAACCAGAAAATCTGCACCTACCTTCGCCCTTGACAACCTTGGGAGAGTTTGAGGTGCCCCTCAAGTTGCCAAAGTCAATTCCATTGCCTGAAGGGAAGCTTCACTGGAGTCTCAAGGTTAAAGTTCGGAGAAAATAGATTATTTCCTAAAGTGCTGTCCAATTTTTCTTAATTTTCAAGTCTGAAGAAAAAGACAGTCCGTTTAGCTTGGAAGAACCAGATGATTTCTAGTCAGAAAATGTAATGTGTGCACACTGTTAGGAAATAATCCTAACGGTGGATGTGACTTTTGCAAGATCGATGGTCAAGATCATTTGGTTAGTTAATTGGTTTTGTGAAAAGTCATTAATGAAAAGACTTTATGTGAAAAGGTATGAACGTAAAGAGACGTTTGGGGAGAGGGATGGGCGTGATGAGGAGTCGCATCTCTTCCCACAAACGCTTATAAAAGGGAACTCTTGGGTCCTATTTGCACACAACAAATTCGTTTTGAATCTTTGAGAATCCACGCTTGAAGAGAAAGAAACCGGTCCCCATCACCGACGGTTGTGTAGCGAAGAGAAACTCAGAGAGAAAGAAAAACCCAATTCATGGCTTCCGGTATGATTTTTCTCATTTAAATTCAATCCATATTGTTTCTATGATTTTCTCAATGTTTAATCGCCAAGATCTGTTGCCTCTTACATGTGGTATCAGAGCCACGGTTATAGCGAGAAAATCTGATTGAAAAAATTTATTTATTTTTGGGAATTTTTGACATCGCCGGAAAACGGCGTGCCGCCGGAAAAAGGTTGCTCCGTCCGGTGATTTTCCGGTATGGATGTGAAGTTCGTCGAGAGACGAGTCCAATGCAACAAACGGTGCCTAAATCCGATGTCAAACGAACCCAGAAATTGAAATTGAAATTTGTTGTTTTTTTGGGATTTTCTGGAATTTGTAACTGCTGTTGGAGAAGATGATGAATAGTGATGGGCCGATGGGCCGCGCAGGCCCGTTAAGGATCCATCAAGGATCCACGATTTTTGAAAGGCCCAGTTAACAGATAAGGCCCATAAAACCTGTCTGGGCCCAGCAGACCCAACCCAAATCGGCCCAAGGACCTTTTTTGGGCCATTTCTGGCATTTTTTGAGGTTTTGGGTCCGGCTAATATTAGTTTTAGGGGTTTGGAACCCTCCTGAACCCATTTTTGGAGTCAGTTTTTTCATATGAGCACTGTATTATATGGTTACAGTGTAAATTCAACAAAATTTGGTTATATTTGTTTGATTTTGAGTCAAATTATTTTTGGGTTTTGGGCCGGGTAAATCCAGATTTAGGGGATTTCCACCCCTCTGAACCCAAATTTGATGTCTGTTTTCATGGAACTTGAAAACGGGTTTTATGTACACATGTTTGTACACTTTGTTCATTATTTTAGTTGTGAATGAACAAACACTTTGTTCATTATTTTAGTTGTGAATGAACAAAGAATTGTGATTCCGACTGGGAAACGGAATCGCTTAGGATTAGTGGTTTAAATAAAGAACAGTGTCGCATATAGTAACACATTATGAACTACAAAACCACTTTAAATTCCGTCCATTTGTCCAAGAACAACACTCAGCCCAACGGATGACTGTTGCTTTGCACAAATATGCGGTGTGAGAGGGCTAGGCCTGGATAACTTGGTTTGGGGTTGCGCTTCTGCCCAACGGTGATGTGTACCTTAAGTATAGAGTTATTTGGCCCTAGTTAGTCTCATGGATGAGAGCCAAATGTGTGTCGTGGCACGGCCCAACGGACGACCCATGATGATACGCTGATGTCTCCCTAGAATCACATTTATGTGTTTCTGTGATTCTAGGCAATCCAACTAACTTCCCTAAAGATAAATTGACTTAAAAATGGAGCCACTTGTGTATCGTGGCATGGCCCAACGGACATCCCACGGTGACACACCGGGTGCTCCATCAAGAACACACTTATGTATTTTGTGTTTCTGTTTACTTTAGTCATTTATTTTAAAGTTGGATTACATTAAATCGTGGATTTTACTGAATAAACTCCTTTTGTGGATTTAAATGGTGTCTTAGATAGTGAGCAAAATTGTAACTGTCTGTCTTTTTCGTCTACAGCATTGAACCCTAGTTGTATCTCTAGTTATTTGTTCGGGATCGAGGTTTTGAGTGGGACTAATTTCGGAAAATGGAAGGATCATATTCACATAGTCTTAGGTTGTTTGGACCTAGATTATGCACTTAGGAATGACAAACCTGAAGTGCCTTCTAATGAAAGTACTGCTGCGGATTTGGCTACCTATGAAAAATGGGAACGGTCAAATCGCCTGAGTCTTATGATTATGAAAAGCACGATCTCTACCTCTATCCGAGGAGGCATTCCCGACTCAGAGGAAAATGAGGAATTTACTGCTAGCGAGTACCTACAGGCAGTAGAGGATCAGTTTAAGGGATCGTCTAAGGCTCTTGCCAGTACACTGATGATGAAGATGATCACTATGAAGTACAATGGTAGTAGTGGTGTGAGAGAGCACATTATGCGAATGAATAACATGGCCTCCCAGCTAAAGAAAATGAACATGGAGATCTCTGAGGGTTTCCTTGTTCATTTCATGATGACATCTCTTCCTGCGCAGTTTACTCCATTTAAAATTAATTACAATACTGTAGACACCCCATTTTGACCGTGCCCTGCACCTCCATGTTTCGTGCTTAACTTTTTCAAATCAGTGTGCTAGGATCCTAAATTACACCCTGGGCTGGCTTAGGGTCCCACCAAGGTCCCTGTGAAATTTCGTCAAGATCTGAGCTGATTCGCCTAGCGAGCAAGCCTCGATAGTGTCGCGGTGCAAATTCAGAAGAGGGGTAATTCACCCAAGAGGGAGTGCCTTGTAAGTGAATTAAAAAAAAAGAGAGGATACATTAGAGGCGGTTGTCCCAGCGAGTGAAGGGGGGGCTGAATTTACCATTTTCTCATATGAAAAGGGGAGTGAATTATATGAAAGAAGAGCTGTCCAGAAAATGCAATATGTGGCTGTCCAGAAAAGAGAAGGGGGGTGCTAAAATATCATTTCTTTTCCTTTGCCCTCGCTATTGCCCGAGCCCCCCCCCCCCCCTATAGGATTAAAAGAGCAGTGGGAAATGCATTAGAGGGGGCTGTCCGGATGAGAAAAGGGGTCGAATATCATTTTTTTTTTATTATATATATATACTCGATCGGTTAGGGTTAGAAGAAGAGATTTTTTTTTTAAAAGAGAAAGAGGCAGAGAACGAGGGAGGGTGAGAGGCCAGCCACCATCGTCGTCTTCTTCTTCTTCCCCACCTCTCCCTATCATCCCCTAACCCTTCATCTTCTCCGGTAGCACCACCACCGAGCCACCATTTTCTCTTCTTCACTACCCCCAGCCGAAACCCATCTCTGCAACTCCGGCCGGCCACCACCATCTTCTTCTCCGGCCTCATTTTCTGTCGGAATCCGGCAAGCCCTTCTCCGATCATCACCATCGGCCACCACCTCCATCAAACCCCCTCTCTCAGCCATCTCCCTCCGACCTCCATTAAATCCGACCCAAACCATCATCTTATCCAAACCCGCTTCAAAACCCATCAAACCCACTCCGATTTTCTCCCATCTGCAGCCATCCACCACCAATCTCCACCATCGAAACCCCAACTACCCTCATCTCCATCTTCTCCTCCGTTTTTTCTTCTTCTTCTGCAAAATCCAAAACCCTTAAACCCATCCTCTCCGGTAGGTTCCTCACCGGAATCCGGCCGTGCCTTCTCCAAACCACCGGATCTCCGACCACCCCCCACCTTCACCACTTCCATCACTACCAGTACCCTCTTTTCCCCATGCCCAAATAACCTAATTCCATCTCAATTGCCCTCCCGAGCAACCATTTTCTTCATTCAATCTGGAGAGTTTCCGCGGATTTTGATGACCGACACCTCGCTCTGGTAAGCCGTCTTCATCTTTTCGATCCGAGCTACATTCATGCAACTTCGGCCATCTTCACGCGGCTTGGAAATCATTTTTGGATTGGTTATTCCACATAGTGTCTACAAAGCATCCTCGCTTAGCTGATTCCAAGATCATCTTGGGTGACAATTCAGGTAATCTATACTACCCTCTTTTAACATATGTTTGAGTTGGAATCATGCCTATTGTTATGGAGTCGGAATCATTCCTATTGTTATGGAGTTGGATTTGCATTTTTTATTGTCATTTCTAGTAATCTGTATTTCCCCATGCCATCAAAATTCTAGCAGGTCTTATGAATTAGATCTAGCCTTTTCTTAGACCCTCTTAAATTTACATTCTACACTAAGCCTTATGTCTTGATTGTCTAAGAAAGCGAACTTTGGTTGTTTCTGTTGCAAGTTTCCTTTAGGGCTTTTTTCTTCCCATGGTTTAAAATCCAGCTTTTATGATCATTGGCTCTCTGTAATCTGATTTCAGGGGTTAGGGTTAATAGATTTGTTGTTTACTTTTTATTTGGATTACCTTTGAATATGATGGAGGCCTTGTTTCACTTTCAGTTTGGATTACCATTTCTTTTCATCTTTGGTATTCATTATAGCGGTGTGGATGAAGGATATGTTTCTATTTTCTTCATATCGGAGCTCAAACCCCAAGTAGAGCATGTCTGTAGCTTTCGAGAGTACAACTGTGGTGATGTAACTGCCCCAAGGTGGTGTTAGAGGGTTCATATTTGCACTACTCTGTTGTGATAATGGCATTGTCATATTGTTTTACGCTCATCAGGTTTAATGATTAACCTATGCATGCCATGTCATTAATATAATCAACCTTCAAATAGATGAGTGTATGGCAATACTAACAGTGAACTTATCCAAATATTGTAATGTGGATAATGGTGTCATAGGACGATATTGGCAATGCTTCATTCTAATGAGTATTTCAGATTCACCTTTTGGTTAGGATATTCATGGCCCATATTATCACCTCAATGGTAGATTCCTTTACCATGGACAGGTCCTAATCGCTGCTTCTCGATTTCCAAGTGTTGGCTCTTCCTTTTTATCTTTGTTTTTTGGGAATCCTTTTCTCTTCTTTGTCCCTCGGGATCACTTTCGAAGTTTAAGATTCCATCGATCTTGAAGCACATTTCTCGGGTTATGGCGATGACGGAATATTTCTTGAGCGAACCCCCTTGCCCTTCTTATCATTTTTCCCCATCTTAGGGTTTTCACAGGGTTTGAGGGGTTTCCTTTCTTTCCGGGACTATTCTTTGCACGTTCCTCGAGATCCTTTTCGAGTTTCAGGATTCCATCGATTTTGGGAACACTTCTCTTGGGTTTGACGACGATGGAACGTTTCTTGAGCCAGCCTCTTCCCTTCCTGCCTTAGAGTTTTCTCAGGTTAAGAGATTCTCTCCTCTTATAGTGTTTAGCCAGTTAGAACCCTTCTCAGGGCAATGATAAGGTTACTTGGAGCCCGTCTTTATGTTTTATGGCTCACCGCTTCACACTTGGATCTGCACAAGTTGATGTCCCATGTATGCACTGAAATTTTTAATAAATTGGAATTATCATAATCTTTTGATATTTTTTTTTTATATTCTTCTCTTGTACTAATCTTTGAGTTAGGTTTTGAAGATGATAATAAATGGACTGCTCAGGTGAGACTCTCTTGAGGTTCATAAACTTGTCTTTTATTTAAATAAATTGTTTTAGGAAAGAAGGAGATCAGATGACTACTCTATTCGATATTATCGACATGAGTACTGTCTGATCTCAAGGCGGGCTTAGAAATATTATCCTGTGTATTTGTGATATCAGATGATTACTTTAGCATCATCTGATTTCACCCCCATATTGGGGCAGTGGTGTTTGTGGTTGGGCATAGAAGTGTTTGATATTGTTTTTGCTTTATTAGGCTATCCAGCGGCTGGTCTGGACTAATTTATGTTGTTTATCATTTTATGATTGCTATAGGTTGTGTATTTTTTAATTGAAAATTCTTCTTTGATTAACACTTGATTTATTTTTATAATAATTGAATGAAAATCTGAGTTTGCTTGATAACCTTTTTCTTCACTTTGATTAGAGACTAACGCAGTCTTATTAGAGCTTTGCTTGCTTGGGATCTTGGATCGTTTTCTCTCTTTTTGGGACGCTATCTTTCTTGTTGTGGTTCGTCTCTTTGAGACCTTTGTTGCTTGTTTGGGGTTTCCCTTTTTTGCTTTAAGGCTTTGCCTTAGTTTATGGTATTACTTGCGTGTCCCCTTTAAGATTGAAAATATTTAAAGGTTTAGAGCATTGGAAAAGCTTTAAAATCCAAAAACATTAGAAATTTAAAACTCAAAAACATTTGAAAACTTTAAAAATATCAAAAACATTTGAAAATATAAAAAACCTTAAAAAATCTGAAGTGTGAGTGTTTCTTTTAGAAGCGTAGTTTGAGAGTTCGTTTCGAACTACGTTGGCTTGATCCTCTTCCACGAGGTACGTAGTGCAGCTTGGGATACATATCCCAAGTCCAGCCAAACTTTGTAAATAAATGCTTTAACCTTTTTTCTTCAAAACCTTGTTTTCAACAAGATCTTCCTCTAGAGTCAGGACTTTGTCATAGAAGGAAAGTTTTAGAGTTAGGGGTTTGTGTTTGTTTTTAGTCTTTGATTTGTTATGTGCTTATTTACGTTTGTTTTAGGGTTAAGAGTTTCGTCCTTGGTGTGTTGTTTGATTGTTGTGTGTTTTGTTTGTGTTTGTGTTAGAGTTAGGAGTCTGTTACGCCTCCGTCCGGTCAGTTGGCGATTCACATCGCCGACTGATGACTAGGTCTTGGATACGTTAGCAATCCTATTGTTTTCCTTAGGGCACAGCCTAGTTACACGTAGGTTGTAGGAACCACCTGCATTAGCTTAGGGTTAACCTGCATTTAGTTAGGGCATATAGGGTGTCCTAAAATCTACAATTCACTGGAATTTAAATAATCGTTCAAGAAGCTTTAATAATTAGTCCGGTCTTTTAGATCGAGTCTAAGATAGAGGTCTAGGTGTCTTAGGCATCCTAGTTTAGAATAGGTGCGAAGAACTACGTTGCCTTGATTCTCGTGGAGGCGGGGATACGTAGGCTTCTTTGGATGAATATCAAACCATCCGAGGACTCGGGCTAAATCGTTTAGTCTTAGGATTTGTTGTTTTGTTATCTTGTGGGTTTTGTTGTGTTTTCTTACTTTCTTGTGCAGACCCTATACCTGTAGCTATAGCATGCATGTGTTTGTCCACCAGAACTTAGACACCAGTTAGGTATGTCACTCATAACCTAGCAATATTTAGGTGGCACCTCTTTCATTTATTTTTTGTGTGCTTATTATTTCTATTCTCAGGAAATGCATGCTTAGATAGACGACTCCTGAGGATTATTCCCATTTCACATGATTTTTGCCCAAAACTCTTTGAGGTTAATAATAAATGGCATAAGAGACCAAGTGTTCGCACTCGGGCGAATTGGGGGCGCTCTTCGGACCTTCTCCATTCGTCATCAGGCACGGACCTTTTGTATCTCTGGTTATCCATTGCAAACAGAGCATTTGTTTTGGTTCCATGGCGCATCCATGGATGGCGACTCTGAGTTATATTTTCAGATATATCTTGGTTTCGAGCTCTGGCTCCGGATCAGGATGTATCTTTCTTTTTATGTCGCCACTCATGCTATGCTGTGAGGGTGGCATCCGTTTCGAGAGTTCCCTGGCAGAGCTCTCCTTCACATTGTGGAGATCTTAGAGGATTGCAGGAGGGATCTCGCGTCCCTCGGCAGCCGTCCTCGGATCGGGGTCCACAAATACGCAGAAAGAGAAGTGGGAAATGAGTGAACTCATAGCCATGTGTGTTCAAGAAGAAGAGAGGTTGAAGACCGAACAACTTGAAAGTGCTCATTACACCACAGAGGGAACATCGAAGGGTCACTTCAAGAAGAAAACCAAAGGAAAGGGCTTTGGGAAAGGCAAGAAGAAGGTAGCAAGTGGTTCGGCTCAGGGCTTGACCGGTGGGATGAAAAGTCGCATTAGGTGCCATTTCTGTAAGAAACTTGGTCACATAAAGAAAGAGTGCTCCAAGTATGAAGAGTGGCTGCATAAGAAAGGTAATAATTCAGTTTTTGTTTGTCATGAATCTTTCCTTGTAGATGCTCCTAGAAATACCTGGTGGATAGATACAGGTTCCACTATTCACATTTCGAATTCCTTGCAGGGATTTCAAGAGAGACGGAGACTCAAGAAAGGGGAGCGAACCATTAAGATGGGAAATGGAGTAGAAGCAGACGTCAAGGCTATTGGCACTTTTCATCTTGTATTAGATAGTGGCTTCATTATGTATTTGGAAGACACATTTTATGTACCTGCCATGAGCAGAAACCTTATATCTGTATCCAAACTTGTTTCCTTTGGATTTGAATTTAAGTTTGGGAATAAAGGTTTTACATTACTCCATGATTCCAATGTTGTTGGTTCTGGTCCTCTTGTGGGCAATCTATATATGATTTATTTAGATAGCTCGTTTGCACATTCTCTGTTATCCATGCATGTGAATGAGGAAATCAGTTACCGTGGCAATAAACGGGGTCGAGTTGATGAAAACTCTTCCAGTTTGTGGCATAAGCGTTTAGGCCACATTTCCATTAGTCGTATGGAAAGACTGGTGAAGGATGGAGTTCTTCCTCCTCTTGACTTTTCTGATTTCGGGATTTGTAGGCAGTGTCTTAAGGGTAAACAAACCAAAACTAGTAAGAAGGGCGCCACTAGGAGTACCGGCCTGTTAGAAGTTATTCACACTGATATATGTGGGCCATTTCCTACTCCTGTCCTAAGTGGCGAGAGATATTTCATTACCTTTATCGATGACTTTTCACGTTTTAGCTACGTCTATCTCATCAAAGAAAAGTCGGAAGCACTGGATACTTTTAAGATCTATAAGGCTGAGATTGAGTTACAACTTGACCGGAAGATTAAGGTTGTGAGGTCCGATAGAGGTGGGGAATACTATGGCAGATATTCCGATACGGGCCGCAGTCCAGGTGCGTTCGCACTTTACCTACAGGAGAACGGTATTGTCGCTCAGTACACGATGCCAGGTACACCTGAGCAAAATGGTGTTGCTGAGAGACGAAACCGTACTCTTATGGATATGGTGAGGAGCATGAATTGCAATTCACCATTGCCTGAGTCCTTGTGGGGAGAAGCATTGAAAACAGCCGTTCATATCCTAAATCGTGTACCGAGTAAAGCTGTGGCTAAGACCCCTTATGAGTTATGGGCCGGTAAAAAGCCTAAGCTAGGATATTTGCATGTTTGGGGCTGTATGGCTGAAGCCAAAGTTTATAACCCCCAGTTGAGAAAGTTAGATGCTAGGACCATCTCTTGTTACTTCATAGGTTACCCTGAACGGTCTAAGGGTTATAGGTTCTATAGTTCTACTCATAGCACCCGGATTGTAGAGACAAGATACGCTGTATTCTTAGAGGATGGTGATCTCAGTGGGAGTTTTGTGCCTAGGTCACTTACTTTTGAGGAGAACCAGATATTTGTTCCAATACCGGTAATCCAAGAAAGAGTAGTGTCGATTCCTCCACCTGAGGATATTGATGCACCAGATGGCACATTGGAGGTTTCGCCCCACATTCCTGATGCTCCAGCAACGATTGTCGCTGAGCAATCTGTGCGTAGGTCACACAGAGAGAGAGGAGGTCAGCCATCTCTGATGACTATGTTGTCTATCTAAACGAGTGTGACTACGACGGTGAAATGGATAATGATCCACTTTCATTTGGTCAAGCCATAAATAGTGACTGATCAGCTCAGTGGCTTGAAGCCATGAAGGATGAGTTGCTCTCGATGGAAAAGAACCGTGTCTGGGAACTTACCGAGTTACCTAAAGGGGTCAAGCCTGTAGGCTGTAAATGGGTCTTCAAGACCAAAAGAGACTCTAAGGGCGGTATTGAAAGATATAAGGCCAGACTAGTCGCTAAAGGGTTCACTCAAAAAGAGGGAATAGACTTCAAAGAGACTTTCTCTCCAGTATCAAGGAAAGACTCTTTGAGGATAAGCATGCCTTTGGTGACTCATTATAACTTAGAGTTACACCAGATGGATGTGAAGACTGCTTTTTTAAATGGTGATCTTCATGAAGATGTCTATATGATTCAGCCTGAAGGTTTTAAGGCTGAGAGCGAAGAGCACCTAAGCTGTAGGCTTAAAAAGTCCATTTACGGACTTAAGCAGGCTTCTAGGCAGTGCTATCTGAAATTTCATGAGGTAGTGTCTAGTTTTGGGTTCAAGGAAAATGCTGTAGATCAATGCATATATCTTAAGGTTAGTGGGAGTCGATTCATCATCCTAGTGTTATATGTTGATGATATACTACTTGCCAGTAGTAACCTAGGCATGCTGAAAGAAACAAAACAATTCCTCTCAAGGAATTTTGATATGAAAGATCTTGGTGAAGCTTCCTATGTTATAGGAATAGAGATTCATCGAGATAGGACTCGAGGATTGCTGGGATTGTCTCAGAAGACCTATATAGAAAAAGTCCTTAAGAGATTCAGCATGGAGAGGTGCTCCCCTAGTCTTGCCCCTATAGTTAAGGGTGATGTATTCAGTCAGTTACAATGTCCCAGGAACGCACTGGAACGGGATGAGATGAGACATATTCCTTATGCTTCCGCTGTTGGTAGTCTCATGTATGCTCAGGTCTGTACCCGTCCAGATATTTCATTTGCAGTTGGCATGCTTGGTAGATACCAAAGTGACCCAGGTCTGGATCACTGGAAGGCAGCCAAAAAGGTTATGCGTTACCTGCGAGGGACTTCAGATTACATGCTCACATTTAGGAGATCAGATAGCCTTGAGGTGATTGGCTATTCTGATTCTGACTTCGCTGGTTGTCGGGACACCCATCGGTCCACTTCTGGTTATATTTTTATGCTTTCAGGAGGACCTATTTCTTGGAGAAGCGTCAAGCAGAGAATGACGTCTTCATCCACTATGGAGGCAGAGTTTATTTCATGTTCGGAGGCTTCGGCTCATGCCTTTTGACTGCGAAATTTTCTTTCAGGGCTTAATTTGATTGATTCTATTGAGAGGCCGCTGAAACTTCTCTGTGATAATTCCGCTGCGGTTTTCTTTTCCAAGAACAACAAGTCTGGAGACGGCTCGAAGCATATAGATCTAAAGTATCTTGTTCTGAGGGAAAGAGTTCAGAATCAGCATGTATCTGTGGAATACATAAGCACCGCACTTATGTTGGCGGATCCCTTCACTAAAGGCTTGTCACCAAAGCTCTTCAGAGAGCATGTAGCGCGCATGGGATTGGTTGACACTTTTGATAGCCTATGATAGTGGGAGTCTGCATTTGGTATTGAGATACACTGTTGTGATCACATTATATTTTATGATTCTGATATATATTATGATTATTTTCTACCGCTCCATTTCGTGCACATTTTGTAAATGGATTGTTAATAAGAGGTAGAATGTGTCTGTATGACTGTTTTGGACCATGTTTACATCTTATGCATGTATACTTTTACATTCATGTTAGTAAGAATTACTAATAATATAATCATGGGGTAGGCTATTGGGTAGAGTTGGTGACCCAATGGTTACATGGTTTATTGTTGGTAGTTTTGCTAAACGGAATGTTGGGTTTATTATCTAACTAATTTAAAGTTATGATCCTTATGTTTGGCTCAAAGATCTTGCTAGCCAAGTGGGAGAATGTTAGGAAATAATCCTAACGGTGGATGTGGCTTTTGCAAGATCGATGGTCAAGATCATTTGGTTAGTTAATTGGTTTTGTGAAAAGTCATTAATGAAAAGACTTTATGTGAAAAGGTATGAACGTAAAGAGACGTTTGGGGAGAGGGATGGGCGTGATGAGGAGTCGCATCTCTTCCCACAAACGCTTATAAAAGGGAACTCTTGGGTCCTATTTGCACACAACAAATTCGTTTTGAATCTTTGAGAATCCACGCTTGAAGAGAAAGAAACCGGTCCCCATCACCGACGGTTGTGTAGCGAAGAGAAACTCAGAGAGAAAGAAAAACCCAATTCATGGCTTCCGGTATGATTTTTCTCATTTAAATTCAATCCATATTGTTTCTATGATTTTCTCAATGTTTAATCGCCAAGATCTGTTGCCTCTTACACACACTTCCAATTTATAAATGAAACACATCCATAGATGATGAACAGGAGTAGAAAGCTTGTGGCCCCGTCGAATCTCTCAACGAACAGTCTTTGTGGCATTTATCAGACTTTTCCCTTGTCTAATCAAGATATTCATGTTTATTTGAATGTAGGATTGTGGGTCATTTTTTGTTTTTAACCACCTCTGATTTGTAATTGTTTGGCTGCAGCGGAATCTACAGTGGCACCCACTACAAATTAGTGTTCTGGGTCTTGTACAGTTTTGGAGTTCTATTAACTACGCCTGATTTTTTATTTACCCGGTGTTGAGTTTTTGACAAAATTAAACCCGAATTTTCTGTAGTCAGACTAGTAAAAGAGGAAAAAAAAAAAAAAAAACTTTAGTCGGTGTTCTTCTTGTAGCTTTTGGCTTTAATCGGTGATCTTCTTGTAGCTTTTGGTAACCATGCCAGTTTAGCTAATTTTGAGTCTTTGACAGAGAGAGAGGTTTGGTAGGCTTTATTAAAACCAAACATATTGAAAAACTTAAAATGTTTCAAATAATGCTTCAATATTCTTCACAATACCTAATACATCGGTTCGTTTTAGATCTTAGATTTTGACAACAGATTGTGAATCCAACACCGCTTTATTGATTGTTGGATTGTTGCTTAAAGTCCAATAATCGTTTTGGACTTGCAATTGGTTGTCAAATTCTAATCTAAAACGAACAGTGCCTAACGTTTTCCGTTCAATTGCTTTAGAACAGAAGCTTCACAAGCTCTCACAAAGAGGGACAACTGTAGTCACATCCAATATTCCAATGGTGGGGCCATCCAAAGCTCTACAATTTCGGAAAAGCATTGCAAGCTCAACTGTAGACATCCTTATCTTCAAATTTCAACAGCTTATTTTATTTTATAGAATAAAGGGCCGTTTGGATACACGGATTTTAGAATCTGGGATTTCTTCAAAATTGTAGATGGGAGACGAAAGAAGAAAGAGACCGGCCACCGTTTTCTGATTTCTCGCACTTCTTTCCAATGGCAAGAGAGCAGCAGATCGTCCCATGTTTTCAGGTTTTAGAAATCTAAGGATGCGGGAGAGATTTCTAAAACCTGCATTTCTTACTTAAAATCCAAGAAACTCTGTGAGTATAGCATACATCAGCTTGATCATGAGAGAAATTATATGATCCCCGACCGTGAAGTCGCGTCAAGGTAGTATGTCAGAGGTACCACCCTTGATATTTGATCCAGCAGCCTCTTAAAAAGCGGTCTGCTGTTGGATTAAATATCAAGGGCGGTACCGCCTTGACGGTAATTCACGGTCGGGGCATCATATAAATCCTATAAAAACTCTGATCATGAGCCCTCTTTTAGTCTATTTTCAAACTAAAACGCCTATCCAAACGGCCCTAAAAGAATTAAATCAAGGTCACTTCTAGCTGTGGGTCCACCTTACAACTCTCACTTCAACTACAGGCCAATAAATCAAATGTCGATGTAAGCTGCAAACATGCTAAGAAGGCAAGCAGAAGCTGGCGAATCAGCTCGAGAGTTTAAGAAATTACAACACTTGGACAGGCACACATAAAAATCAAAGAAATCAACAACGCAATCCACATGAAATATTCAACTTCTTGCCAATCCAACGTGACAGATGAATTTGGCTCATCTTCAACACCTTAGGACAAGTCCCAAATTGTTCGATTGAGCAAGAAAAAAGAATAATAAATAAATTTAATTAACTTGGGACACCCTTCCCTATAAAATAAAACCTTCAACTGCTAAATAAAAATAAATTTTCAGATAATTTAAACTTTAAACCTAGGTTTTCATTATATAAGATTAAAGCTTTTAAAAATAAAAATATCATTATAAGAAGTAATTAAAAAAAAACAGAAATTTCAGCTTTTGGTGACTTCAAGCCTTAAAGTTATGTGATCAGTCAGGACCATCGATCAATGTTGATCCAAATTCAATGGTCTAGATTGAGTATTGTAAAATGATTATTTTACCATGATTTCAATCAAACTAGGAATGAAACCGAAAAAATTCCAAAAATACCATTCAAAATACAGGTATTGTCTATAAATAGGGTCTCATCCCCCCTTAGGTAAGATACCCCTCATACTAAAATCCTTCAAAAGGCCTACAAAAATCTACAATTTAGCTTTTATTCGCATAGCATTAAAAGAGACTTCATGGTTCAGCATGCTGAGATCATCTGACCAAATTTTAATTCACGAGATAGAACAATATTATTCATCACGTCCACAAGATAAATGTGGGAGGCAAAAAAAGTGATAGTTAGGAGAGCTTCATCGCTTAGCGAGATAATAAATGTACCTCATTATACATAGTTCTCGATCTGTTTTGGAAATAAAGACGATGGTGGTTATTAATTAAAAGGAAAACACTTTAAAAAAAAATAAAGCAGAGGTGGAATTGACCTACAATTTTATCCTTTCCATAGTGTTTATTTTGCATTTAGGCTCTGTTCACTTCTTTTTCCCGGAAAGGAAAGGAAAGGATTTCGTTTTCCTTTCCTTTCCAGGTGACATAGCAGAAGGGAAAGGAATGAAGAGGAAAAGGCTTCGTTTTCCATGGAAAGCCTCTTTCCGATATATTTAATCGGAAAGCAAATCTCAAGTAACAAGGAAAAAGTCAATTTCCACGTCATTTTTAGCCTTTAAATAAGAAATTCCACATATGATAATAGTTTTCCCTGGAAAAGAAGTGAACCCAAAAATTCTGTCTTGTCAAGGTCTTGTCAGGAAAAAAAAAGGGCTGTTTTCCAGGGGAAACAGCACCAGGGAATAGAAGTGAACAGAGCCTTAGTGGCGATCGTGCTCACTTCCTTGTCTTGCTCTTGTGCCACATTGAAATCCCATTTTGCCAGCAGCACTCATTATTAAAATGCTCTTCTTCTAGAGTTAAATTTTCAAATAAATGTCATTTTAACTGACTTTAATACCCGGTGGTCCTCTGCCATAAATGTTGACTAAGGTCTCTTTCTAAGCCATTGTGACATCGAGAAAAGTCTAGTAGGTAAAAGCTAGTTTGAATGCCGTAGAAAATCAATGTAATGATATCCGATAAATTTAAATCTATCTTATGGCGGCAAGTGGACAATCTTTTGCCAATCGCGCTTTGTCATAGTGTTAAGGAAAAGCTTGGCCGGTAAAAAGCGGTCTGTCGGCTATTAGAAAACCAATTTAATATATGTTAGAGATCCATTAAGATCTGACCACTGGAATATTGGGTAGTATATTAGGTAGTTATTTAGATTTGGCAATTTGATTGATTAGGAATGCCTCTCAGTAGTTCTTATCCATATCACCTACCATATTTATCTCTTGAGTGCTTTATATAAGCACTCCGAATTGTCAATGAATGTCAGCAAAGATTACTGAAAATCTTCTTCCATTACCCTAGTGAAAGTTGGCTTACTGTTTTTATTATTTTCAGCGGAGGAAGATGCAATGAGAGAGCAACGCCTGGTTTAGGGCTTTGACGATTAGCTTGATTATCCATAATTCAAACCTTGCTTGAAGGTACTAAAGAAAAGCATTTGACGGATAAAGAGGCAAAAGATTGGATTCCAACACGCAAGAAAGGAGGAAATCAAACGAGCAAGTGAAATCAGGTATATAGTTTTTTGCTTGGATTTTTGTAATTCCAACCCACTTCTCTTTTTACGTAAGATGTCACGCAGAATGATTACCATTCGGGAGAGATTGGTGAAGAATGATAAATCCTCGAGTGATATCTGTCTTTTTCCCAACGGATTCCTTGGTTCGGACCGAGGAAGCAATGTCACTCGATCATTAACCCTTGCTCAACTTGTTTACAACGATAAGAAAGCTATTGCCCTAGGGACTGGTTCTAGTCGCACTGAGGAACAATTGTCGAGAAATTGTTTTTGAGGACATGCAGAAGAACTGAATCGAGCGTATCCAAATTCAAGCATAGCTGTATGTAGGGACGCTCTTATTTATCTGCTAACTCCAAGCTCAGAGATTTTTCCTTCTTAGCCAATGCAAGGTAGCCGTGGTCCTAGAATTGAGGATCATCACATGCATCTATTACTTGTTTAATGAAATAATAAATGTGCCTCGTTGTTCTATGAAGGATGCTCTTCCTTATTTCTCTATTTCGGAAATAAGGATGCTCACACACACCACACACACACATTTTTCGTTATAAGCAAGGGGTCTGGAGAAAGTTCCTTCAGACCAGACTGGAGGCAAGTCTTATTCCAAAAAAAAAAAAAAAAGGCTTTGGTATAGATTTTTCACTTTTGTAAACTTGGCTTTTTAAATTGCAGCGCCATCTTGATAACCGACAAAAAATCACCATGCCCATATTTATCTTTTGGTGATTTGCTAGGGAACTTCTCAAAAGGCTATTTCTGGGCTCACTTTTTCAGGAGTGAACATACAGCTCATATGAATTAAATGAATTAGACAAAATCTGCTGCTAAAAAGTGAGCCGAGAAATGGCTTTTTTCTTGGAAATTGCATTGCAAATCCCTTTTAGTGAGTTGGTCTATGCTTCTTTGCAACTTAAGTCGCATTTAATGAGCTATGGGATGGCTTTTTTGAGAACTTGCCTAGCAAATCGTGCTTAGTGAGATGGTCTAAGCTTCTTCCCAGCTAACTTATTCGCATTAAGTCAGCCGTGAATGGCTTTTTTCGCGAAATTGCCTAGTAAATCCCTCTTAGTGAGATTTTCTTAATCTCTTTTGCAACTAACATGGTTGCATTAAAATCAGACTTTCACTGTTTTTTTATGGCCCATATGTATGCAAAGATTTTACACAATCCTGGATTTTACTTGCTAAAACCTGGCTGCAAATGTACAGTACAAATGGGCCATCAGAGGCACCTCGTTGAAATGGATGTATTAAAAGTATAGGACGTTGTGCAGCTGTTGTTATTGAATTTAAGGTGTTTTACAAGCGGCTCTAAGTAAAAACCTAACTGCCATGGCTATTCCCTCCCCAACAACACCACCCACCCCCCCCGGGGCGTCTTTAACAGAAATCGTTAACTTTTACGAAGGGGTGGAGAAGCAACCGTTAACTCCAAAAGCATAAAAGTTAACGATTTCTGGGGGTGGGGGAGGGGGATATCACTCCCCTAGATAAAGGAACAACGGCTTATAAAATAATTAGTTTAACTCTTCTGAGAAGAACCTTAAACAAGGGAACTTGTGGTCTTTGCTTAGATCAACAAGCCCGATCACATACTCACATGTACCAAAGTGATTATTGGTTAATAACTTCGTTAAGAAAAATGATTGGGAAACCCAAATGGGAATCAAGTACGGAAACAGCAATAGGCTCTTAACACATTGGCACCTACATTCTTTATGTCTTTTGTCCTAAAATGACAAAACCACCCTTTCCTATGCCATGTGCCATGTAGGGATTTGCTCGGTTCCACTATCGGCTGACGGGTTTTCATAGCAACATTCCCTTTTTAATATATTTTAAAATTATATTTTACTTAAATCAATATAAGAAATATTCTTCACTGGTTTATGATACTAAATGATCAATCTTGGTCCCTTAATGGGTATATATGTCTAATCAAGACCGTTGATCTTTTGGAGGACAGAAATCCATTGTTTAAGAAAAAGACGGATCTTCTGTCGTGACACATGCTCAAGAAGACAAAGAAGTGAGCTCGAATCCCCACCAAACGCTAAAAATATTGGAAATGACAAATTCGTCGGTCATTTTCACTTTCGTCTTTATTTTCCACACAAATTTCCAGTTTGGTAGTGTTTTCCGGTCGTTTATGTGATGACCAAATTTTTCTTGGTTCCTCGCCACACGACCATCATATCAATTCCATAAGGGCCCGTTTGGATACCTTCCATTTTGTATTTGGATTTGGAATTGAGTTTTGAATACAAAATGAATAGATCCGGCAACTCATGTAGAGGGAGACAGAGAGGGAAGTGGATACTTCCTAGTGGAGGAGAGAGGTTGAGGAGCAAAGAGGGTGAAGGACACTGCTATATATGTGGATTTCTAATTTCTTATTTCCACAGCAAATTTAGAAATCTGATTTTTTTCACTGTCAGCTGCCGAATTGGAAATCCAAGAATTTGATCCGATCCAAATTACAATGCAAAAAGTGCTGCAAATGTGAGAAATCCAAATCAAAATTTTCACGGCATCCAAACGGGCCCGAAAAGATTACAAAATTCAAAGATTTTTGACGCATTCCAACTTCACAAAGCCTTGGGTCATCTGCTTCATTGATTGCGCCATGAAGATGTCCAATAGAATATTTTCTTTAAGATTGTTAGAAATACTAGTGTGGAGATGGTTAGAAATAAAGAAGAGTAGAGATGCTTCAAGACGCGATGTCGCTTTCCTTAAGACAATATTTTCCCCCACTAGTAAGTGTGCAAGGGGTACCACGAATTTCTCCAAGATACAATGAAGCCCGTCGTAATCACCACCAAGATGTCTATTGACCCTTTGCACTAAGTAGAAACAAACCAAGAATCCCTTTTAGAACAAACAAGTACTTGAGACCCCTAGTTATTGTTTTTGTAGAAAATAATAAACTAGATTTTTTTTTCTGGAAGAAAAACGTAAACAGAAATTTGAAATGCTTTTTAAGGGAATTTGTGGCTTTCAAATTTATCAAATTTCAAGTCCCACATGTGGATTTCGAGTTCTGTTTGCAATGGTATATTTCTGCTCTTTTTATAGAGCTACTGGTGTCTTTACTGTTGAAAAGACACCCTTACAGGGCACCTCTTTAGAGCTATAGGGAAGCTCTTTAGCGCCCTATAGCCCATTGCCCACGCCGTGCGTGTGAGCCTAAAAAAGCGCCACTAGCGCCCTAGAGCCCATTGCCCACGCCGCACGTGTGCGCCTAAAAAAGCGCCACTAGCGCCCTGTGCGCGTTGCACCGTCTGGCGGGTCCACCAAATGGCTAAAGCCCATAGTGTATTAAAACAAAAGAGAGAACATGGAAAAGCTATTTAAACCCTTCTCCAACTTTCTCTCTAATCAATATGGGACTATCTTTCCAAAGCACGCACTTTTTTTGGTAAATAGCAACCCTTTTTAGAAAACAAGAGCAACTTTTCTTGTAAATACTTTTCAAAGCCTATTTATTTTGAAAATACACTAACAAAAATGCCTTCAGGCCAAGTTCCCTAGCAAATCAAGATAGCCCCACTGTTGCAATTTTTCACCGTTGGAGATTCAATTTAGTGTCCTCCTAACTATCATGATAAGTAAAAAAATGTAGGCTCTCTCTCTCTCTCTCTCTCTCTCTCTCTCTCTCTGGCAGTGTGTTGCACTGCTTGGCTTGCCACATCATCAAAATGCCATGTCAGCAACAGCATTTATTCAGACGAATAAGAAGCAAAAATCCATGCAAGCTATTCCGTTATGTACAATTTTCGTTCAATGAAGAAAGGGAGATATTTTTCCGTTTGGGGGGTGGATTTTTAGTTATCCAATTTGGAGTGACTTTCCATCTCCAAAATAACCAATCTTTTAGGTCCATTAATTATCAGATCAAGGGCCAAGATCAAGACTACTATCCGGAGTGACTTTTTCATGTATAACATAGAGAGATTTTTTATCTACAATATGGTCTTTTCTTTACCCATCACATGCATCCACCTAAGAAAAATACCCTCTCACATTAGGTAGGATATTGTCAACCACCTGATGAGTCAGCCACACAAAGAAAATGAATGAATTCGTACCAAAGAAAAAATGACTGAAATTTCATACTATGAAGACAAAGTTAGAAAAACACCCTTTCCAAAATCAGCCAAACTCTGTTTTGAGTGCTGCTTTCTATCATTTGCTAGAATTATACAGTTTGCCTGTTATTGTCTATGGGATGGGTGCAATTATCAGATACTGATGATTTTCTAGCTGACTGTAAGACTGCGTAAATCCAGTTGCATATTATTCGCCCGCCGGCATCTGATTGCAAGAAAAATATTTCCCCCATGATTTAGAGGGAAATGATATGATAATGGTTAAATTAGAGGGATATTATCATAAACCCAATGTCCATTTTAAATAAAAATTGAATAGGTTTGGTTTAAGTTATATTTTTTTGTGTGTAAAAAACTAAGAAATTTTAGAAATGTATTTTTCTTTCCAAACTGTTCTAGAAAATTCCTGTAATCCAAACAGGCTTAAGGCTTAAGGCTTAAGGCTTAAGGCTTAAGGCTTAGTATCTTCATAGAAACGCGAACTTTGGTGACCAAATCTTGGCATTAAGGCTTGTTATGTGAGACCTGTGAATCAGAGAAGTGTGTACCGAATGTCAATCAATCACATAAGTTCATAAGGAATGTCGATCGTGAATGACTATAGCAGCCCTTTATAATTGCCATGAATGCACTGAGGTCAGCAATCTTACTATGAAAAAAAGGATACCAACCTTAAACGAACCTATTCAGTGACAGAAACACTAATGCAGTTTTTGGGGAATGGGCTACACTTCCCAAGAAATTTAGAGGAGCAGTTAAATGCGACAATCATGTATTCCTTATATTCACACTGAATAAATATAGTTTTGTTTCTATGTAAAGGGGTAAAGGGTTTATGTTTTTTTTTCCTCTCCTTGTCTCGTGTTTGGGTTAGAGGCAAGGTTTCAAGTCCTCTTGTAACTATTTTTTTCTCATTAATAAAATTTAAGGTGCCCGCCCGCCCCGGGTTCCTAGATAAATTCCGGGTTAAAAAAAGAAAAGAAAAGAGAGCTTTGTCTTATCAATGATTCAAAGCATTTTTGACATTACATCTATCTCATTCAAGCGAGTTCTCGCACCACACCAAGTTCTAGATATGCTCTAGATCAAAGGAATGGGGAACTAGACAAGGAATCCAGGAAATATCACATAAGATTTCCATGAGGCTCTATCATGAAAAAGTATTCCATTGAATATTTGTGGGCCAGTTGTGAGAGATGGGAGAGAGAGGGAGAGACTTGAGAGGGTGGGAGTGGAGCATGAAAAGCTCCTTAAAAGCAGTTTTAAAAAAGGCATTTTTTTTTCACTAGTTTTTGGGGATTTTTAAGCTATCGCAACCAATCTGTTCTGAAAATAAAAAACAAAAAGGGCCTTAGATTATGTGATCTACATATCAGTTCTGCGGACTCATCTCAAGCTTTAAAAGAGATCAACTCATCAGCAGGGTCAAGTTAGAGAAATTTGACGTGGTCTAAGCTTTATGAGAGTTCATGATTCTGATCAATAGGCCCAATTAGATGTTCGGGTCATCAGCAGGGTCAAGTTAGAGAAATTTGACGTGGTCTAAGCTTTATGAGAGTGCATGATTCTGATCGATAGGCCCAATTAGATGTTCGGGTGCTGCTTTTGTGTGCTTGTGACTTGTGAGAGCCCCTTGCAAAACATCAAAATTTCGCCCATGTCTAGACTCTCAGACAAAATCCAACTTTTTAAGACATTTTCCAAAAATTTCTGCCATTGAAATACAAGCCCAGATCGAGCAAAGAAGAACTCTCATCACTACAAGACCTACAATAGATATTGGGGTCATAAACTAAAGGGGTATGGTTCACCAGGAAGTGACTTAAAATTTCTCTGGTCCTTTCTTCCTCTGAGTAAATGAGAAACGGAAACAAAGAGATGCTATTATTTAACATAATTTTCTCATTCAAAAATGTAGAAAACTGAGAAATACCTTCTCAAATAAGGATCGAACACCATAGACGATGGGTGAATGAGGTGTCCGACAGCCTAGCTAAGTCTGGAGCTGAAAGGGACGAGTTATAAATAGTATCCTTTCTGTAAATATCCTTACTGCTTAAGGAAGGATCGAGTATCTTGGATTATTGAATTGTCACTTGTACTTTCTGCTCATGCTTCTCTGTGTTGCCTTCGGGTATGCCCGGGCCTGCACTTAATATTTTGTAAAAGCAGGCTAGGACTCGTGGTCCCGAATGCTAATTCAATATTAATGGAATACGTCAATTTTTCATTAAAAAAAGAAAATAAGGATCAAACACAATTTGCAACAACCAACAAGAAAAGATGCCAGAAACAATCACACAAAAAAGTTGACAAGACTTACATAGTTTGGCAATGTGCCTACGTCCACGAGAGATGACTTACACTATTTCAGTTTTTGAGAGAAGAGTTTAACTATTTCAGTTTTTGGGGCTACAAAACTCTCCTCAGCCCAGAAATCACAAAGAAAACCTTGCAAATCTACATGGCTTATATATCAAAGCCACTACATCACCAAAATTGCCGAAATACCCTTTTGTGTCGAGCACATTAGTCCGTCAAGGTCCTGTATAATGCCAGAATACAAGACGTCCGCACAGCACAAAATCTGTCATCCTCTTTCTTCCCTTCTACTCCCATTTCATTATCTTCTCTTCTTCCTCTTTTTCTCATACTAGCCAAAATCATTTTCCCATGGCAGAAGATTATTCCTTGTTTGAAAGTAGTGATTCAATGGTATTTCAGATGGGGGGATTTGAAACTATTTTTGCAACATAGAAAATCATATCTGATGACCTGACCACAATGACACAATCAGATTACTCCCATAATAAAAAATAAAGAAGTGATGATGAAATGAGAATTCCAGGTTTGATTGAACTATCCTGCTCTTATCATAATCAATAGCTGGAAAAAGTACCAAATTAAAGGTGCTAACATAGATTGAAGATCATCTCCCAGTAATCATTCCACTATAAACAGATGATCCAGTGCAAACTCCATACAGTACACTTAGAAATTCATTTGTGAAAAACAAAAACCTCATTCCATGACACAATGTGTTGATGCAAAAAAAACATTATTTGATGCATTAATATGGTTCTCATCATAATCAATCGCTGACAAAAAACAAAGATTAAGATGAGAAAACTAATGATACACAGTATTTACACAGGGCGTATGGGATAGAGATCGGTTGCTACATAGAATGCCTTTTGGAAAAAATTACACGAGACATGCAGAGGAAGTGGGTAGGTCAATCCACGCCTGCGACCAAGGAAGAACAGTTAGCTATCTCAACCAGAATCATTATTTTTACAAGGTACGAAATTTGCAATTATATGCAATGATATAATTGGACAACAGAATACATGAAAAGGAGAAGTGTAGGCCGATCCGTTCACATTGGTGCATTACTTTTTTTCAAAGAACATTTTATTCAAACCGAAAGGAACAGTAGAAACATGGATACAAGGTGTCCCAAACACAAATACACCAGTCACAAATCTCAGTCCTGTACCCTACATTCCTTCTCCCTCTCTGGACTAAACAATCTCCACATCCTACTTTTCCACTCCATCCTTTGCTAATTGATCTGCCTTATCATTTGACGATCGCAGCATATGCTGAAATTTGGGATTGATTATCCCCGCTACATCTCTAATTTCAGAAATAATCCCTGCTAGTTTCCAAGGACCATTTGCTTTATTTAATGCCCACGCCAAGACATTTGACGAGTCACCCTCAATAATTAGGGGGCCTCCACCTTCCATGGAAATCCTTGGATAAGGGATTGGAAACCCTGCTTGGATAATTTTATCTTGAATAAAACACCTAGGTTTCGATTCCTTGCTTGACTAGCATACCCTACGCAATAGGGCTGTTCTTGATGTGAACGGAGGATAGCAAGCCTATCTGAGGATAAATTACACCCCACCTTGCCATCCCATGGAGAACCACCCGAATTGAGGCCTTGCCATTCCCATGGAGAACAGCCCCAATTGAGGTTATCTTCAATGTGTCTGAATGATTAGCACATCATCCAAATTTTTAGTCTAACACATCAACGCAAGAATCTTATACTTGGGATGCCACTGCTTGATGCCCTTGCTTCCTGCGGGTTTGGGTAACCAAGGTCAGATGTAACTCCTAACTGAAAAACTTGGACATTATTGATCCCAACTTTTGAGTATATAGGGAGCATCTTGACTTGCACCTCAACATAAATGCCCTATCATGTGATGATTATACAATAGTACAAAACACAAAGTCAAAGCACAAATCCACAGTCAATAGATTTCAGTGAACAAGAGACAACATGGATGGAGAGGCCTTCACGTACATGAAAACACATTTATTTAATTGCAGGGTGAGCACGAGAAAGAGAAGCAAATACTGTCGAAAAAGGGAAATGATCTGCACTCCCTTGTTTTTATAATGGTACTCCTACTTTATTGAACACTTGTTTGATTGGCTGTTGACAGTTTTTTTTTTTGGAATTGTAACAGCCTTTTTTCCCGAATGATGAACATTCTACCAACTGGATAACAATATATAACAATAAACCCCCCCACCCCCGGCGCGCGTCAAACACCAGAAACAGAGGAGGCCGGGGCTACAACAAGAAAGGTAAAGCGTAAGAACATCCCACAGGAGAGTTAAAACAAGGGAGGGGATTCTTCATAAAACAGGGGAGTGTGGATATCATCATTTGCCTTAAAAAATTAAAAGATCACAAGGGACCAAACATCGAGGGGGTAGTAGGCTAGTAGCCACTTTCATCATTTTAATTTCAAGAGTGGTAGGGGTTAAAGGATTTCGAGCAAATTAGTGTGCACAGCTGAAGACTCGTTCAGATTACACAAGGTCCTCAAGATACCTCACCAAAGTGTTCAATAAAATAAAATAATAGCTCACCATTCTTTTTTTTTGCGGTCACTGTCTAGGATGGGGTCCTACTACACATACCTTGCTCTGCCTAATCTCTTCCCAAGACAGGTAGAAAGATGACACAGATATCCCACTGAATATGAGAAGGGTCGATGCCCAAAGAACCGCCATAGAAAAGATTTGTCTATGGATACTGCGCACATCTTTAGATACCCCTCTAGATACTCGCTTGTTTCTTTCCTTCCATACAAGCCAAAGAGTGATAATAAAAAAATACGTTCCAACAATCCTACCTCTAGAAGACGATGGGGCAAATGTACTTGACTCGAAACGATCAGCAATATGACCACGGTGAACGTAACAAACTTTGAAAAGACCAAAGATGAAGTACAAGAGCTTAGGTGTATAGCTACACTGAAGAAAGAGATGGTCTACAGAGCTTACGGGAGCAAGACAAAGCAAGCAGTGACAATTATCTGTCTACGATGGCAAAGATGACCCACAGTGAGAATCTTGTGAAGACACGCATACTAGCAAAAAGCATTAACTCTCAAAGGAGCTTTGACTTTCCATGCACTTCTAGCTAGCAAGGGACATGATTTTTGGACTATATTCTTGCAAAAGGATTTAACTGTAAGCATGCTCATCGATGTCGAACTCCACACTCTTTATCGTTTCACCATCCATTTATGCAAGTCAAATTAGTTCTTGAGAGGAAAGACGCTACGGTGTCCACTTCCTAATAAAAAAGAAATTCCACCTGAAGTTGAAATTACATCCCATTGATCCGTCCAATCTCAGAAGACTCGGCCACACTGAATTCTTTGTTTGATGCCACATTGAAAAATGAAAAGTAATGGGAAATCCTCGTTTAAGGGTTTGTTCCCATACCATTTATTCGTCTAGAATTTAATCTTGCCCCTGTCTCCCACCCGCCCCATACCATTTATTCGTCTAGAATTTAATCTTGCCCCTGTCTCCCACCCCGAATCAGATTCCTTTCTGAAAGAGAGAAACTTTATACTGTTTCGCCCAACAGTAGTTCCATGAAGCCTGTAATCATCTGCTGGAGTCCATCCTCCAAAGCGTGATCCATACTTGGAATTTATTACAGATCGCCATAGAAGACTTCTGTCTTCACTGAATTTCCAAAGCCATTTCTCAAGCAATGTTCTATTCATCATTTTTACCCTTTTGATGCCCATGCCTCCCTCTGTATAAGGCTTGCAAACTTCAGCCCATATTACCAGTTGATACTTCCTAAAGTTTTCTCTGTCATTTCATATAACATTTCATTGAAGTTGATCAATTCTATGAATGAGTGATATCGGAAGATGGAATGGTGACATGAATTAGCAGTAGCATTGCAAACAATGCTTTAATAAACGTAATTCTACCACCCTGGGAGAACAAACTTTTTTTTCCCAGGGTAGAGTTTTCTTTGCACTGGCTCGATAATCAGATCCCAAAGGCACTTAGGGGGCTGCCCACTCAGGGGGGAGGCCTAAGTAAGTGTTTGGGATGGGTTCCATTTTGCAACCTAGAATATTGGTGCAAACCTCCGTCTCTAAGGCTCCAAAACCAATTCCCATAACCACAGATTTGGCAAAGTTTTCAAAACATTTAATCACAGCTCTAAGAGTTTTAATCTTGGTAATGTCTGGACCACTGAATAAGAGTGTGTTATCAGTGTACTGAAGATGAGCTATTTCTATCGCCGGATTCTCAACTAGGAAACCTACAATCAATCCTTTAGATCTATCCCTATCCACCATCTTACTAATGCTTCGCACATGATAGTGAATAGCAAAAGGGGATAGAAAGGGGCTCCTTGGAGGAGGTTTCAAAAGAACATTTAGGCTCTCAGTTTAGTAGTATCGCGCACCATGTCGACAATAGACAATTTGCCATCCAACCTCTCCACTTGGAACCAAAATCCATTCTCCACAAAAGATAGTCAAGACATTGTTGTCCCACTTTATACTTTTCCCATGTCTATCATACACAGGACTCTCAATTTACCAGAAGTATGGTAGAATTCAATACATTCATTTGCGAGCAAGGCTCCGTCCAGAATCTGTCAACCTTAAATCTAAGCACTCTGGTGAGTTTGGATGTTAAAGACAACGGAGATTTTGAAGACAGGAAGAATTATAGATGGGTGGTTGGGAAACTCATATGCTTGACCAGATATCCCAGAGCCATTGGGAAGCAAAATTGATGGGTGTTGTGAGTTAGTTTGTGGAGAATCTCAGTCATTGGGACGCAATGTGCAAAATTTTAAGGTATCTAAAGAGTGCTCTTGGCAAAGGACATGTATATCATCCACGAAGAAATCATGACATGTTTGGCTATTCAATTGAGGATTGAGGAGGATCTAAATCTAAAAGATGGTCCGCTACAGGTTATTGCACTTTTATTTGTGGTACTCGGGTTATTTGGAAGAGTAAGAAACAGATTGTGCTGGATAAATCTAATGCAGAACAGTATAGAGCTACGACATATGTTGGGGTGAGATGATGTGGTTGAGGACTTATGAAAGATTTGGGTTTACAATGAAGAAACCCATGGCTATGTTATATTGTTATGTGATAACCAAGGAACTATCTAAATCTCTAGTAATCCAGTTTTTCATGAATGAACCAACCATATTGAAGTGGTTTGTCACTTTGTAAGAGATGTAGAGTTTGGGTTTACAATGAAGAAACCCATGGCTATGTTATGTGATAAGCAAGCAACTATCTAAATCTCTAGTAATCCAGTTTTCCATGAAAGGACCAAACATATTTAAGTGGTTTGTCACTTTGTAAGAGATGCAGTTATAAGCAAATAGATATGCACTCTATATGTGAAGTTTGAAAATCAATTAGGTGATATTTTCACCAAAGTTCTTGCCCGTAGTATTTTTCATCTCTGTGTTCTAAGCATGGTTTTAAATTTCTACCGAAAGTGACACGAAACGACCGAAATGTTTTTGTTCCCATGACCACTGAAACGAAATCTCAATAGTTTCGTTTTGCTTCATTATTTCCATCAAAATTTCAACCGAAATTTCCAAAACTAGATGGAAATTCGACGAAAATGGTCGAAACAACAAAAAATAAAAAGATGTTATGATTTATAGTGCATAAAGCTAATTTTTCTTTAAAAAAAAGAAAAAAAAGAAGCTGCCCTAATCTGTTGTAAATAACAAAAACTACAAATCAAAGAAACAAGTTTTTTCCTGCTTTTGCATGAATTTTTTTTCGGAAAACTCTGTTTTGGAAAACCCTAAAAAGTTTGGAACTTTTTCTAAAACCCCCTGTTTGGGAAAACCCTAAAAAGTTTGGAATTTTTTCCTTAAAACGTGTTTCTTTGATTTGCTTTCACTAAGACCCTATTTTTCTATTTGGAACATTTTCAATTGTTACCAAGTCGTGTTTCAAAGATGGGGGTGGCACCAATTGAGGAGAAGATGAGAGAGCACTGCTTAAGATGGTTTGGGCATATCCAACGTAGGCCTTTGGATTAGGCCTGGCAAAATTGGCCGAACCGGGCCGAAACCGAACCGATAATTCGGTTTCGGTTCGGTTTCGGTTTGAACCCTTGCCGAACCGAAACCGAACCGAAACACTAAAAGTATCAAAACATATTGATGGGGGTGGCATTTTAAAATTCAAGGGGTGCCTATTTCATTCGGTTACTTCTCTACACAGATTACACACGTGTGATTAATTACCGCTTATTTCACCTCAGCCCTTAGGATTAGGATCATCTAAACCGTAGAAATTAGGTCGTGGAGAAAACCCCAACGACATAGGGGAAAAAAAGGTCATTCTTCCTCTTGTTGCCTCTCTGTGAAAGTCTGAAACCCTCATCCGCATTTCCTTCTCGAAATCTCGGGTGTTCTCCTCGCTCAAGCTTTTGCCCTTGCCCTCATCACCTCGTTGAAGCTTTTCCCTCCTTCCTCGGGTGTTCAAGTTAGTATTTTTTATTTGCAATGGAAAAAAAAGAAATTTTAGATAAAAGAAATCTTTTCTTAACTTCTTCAAACAATTCCTACATATCAAACAGGGCCTTGAGGACATAAGAAGAAGGGCCATGTTTGGATTGCAAGAAAAACATTTATGTTGGAAAATCTTATCTTGGATTTTTTTTTCTCCGTCCACTATTTTGAGGGATATGATATGATTATGATTAATTTACAGGGATATAATTATAAATTGAAGGTCCCTTTTAAGTAAAAATTGTGTAGGATTTGTACAGGTCATCTTTTTTCTTGTGTAAAAATGTAGGAACTTTAGAAATATTTTTCCTTTCCTAACTTTTCCAAAATATTCTTGCAATCCAAACAGGGCCTTTAGAGATTTTTAGTATCGAATATAGTGAAGGATTGAGGGATTCGTCGTGGAAATAAGGGATTATGTTGGTGATTTCTGGATTTTGATTGATTTTTTTTATGACTGTCATTGTGTATTTTGAGAAGGATTAGTATTAAAAGTCGGTATTATCTTTCTGGCTGCTGGGTTCTTTTTTTTTTCAGTTTTAGTGTGAATTTGGGGCAGTAATGTGTAATTATGTGAAAATTAGGGATTTATTTTGGTTTTCAGAGGGTTTCACCTGTCCATCCTTATATTTTAAGTGATGTGCGAAATTGAATTTGAGGCAAAATTTGAGGACTTTTTGCTAGTTGCCGAATTTGGATTGTTTATGCTATTTAGGGCAGAATGTGCTGTGGGTGAAACCTGTTGTTTTTTAAATTATTGTTATTATTTTTTTTCTTTTTTGGGAATCTGAAAGTGTTTAGTAAAAAACTTGGAGGCTTTCATATTGTATTTAGTGCAGGACTGTGGAATTATGATGAACAATAGGGCTATTTTAGTAATGCAATATTGATTTGTTTTGGAGATGTTTAAGGATGAATTTGGTGGCAAAATGAGCCATTGGGGAAAAACATATTTTTATTTTTGCTTTTAATTGTAAATTTAGTAGCTTTTATTGTGTCGGTGTGGATGGGGGATTTTAATGGTCATTTTGTCTGAACTTTATTTCTGTTTTTTTTTCTCAATTTCTATTTTTCTGTTTTAGAATACAATGGATGGATTTGTGGTTTTCTCAATTGGGATAGATTTGATGTTTGGGTGTTCAATGTACGGGTTCTCTGTTGTTTTTCATCTGTGAATGCTGATCCGCAATCTAAACATAGTGGTAATTGATTTATTCACACAATATTCAGATTTATATTCGTATTTTACCAATTTAGATGTCGATTTTTCATTACGACTCTCTCGTGATTGCCTAAGAATTAATTTGAATTTCAATGTGCCTCAATATCGTTGATTCTGTTATGAATCTAGAATCATTTGATCGCTGCATGACCTGCAATTGCTATCTTCGTCATGTTATGAATCTTTAAAGTAATTTTTTTCTTTTTTTCTTGTTTATAGTACATATTATTGAACATTAGTGTTGTTCAAAGTTCAAATTTTCTGTTTTGTTTTCTTCTCCTATTCTGTGAATTTCATGGCGAAAGAGATAAGAGATAAAAGAAAAAGAAAGGAAAGTTTGAGTAAATTTCCGATTCTTTTAGTCACTTCTCTTTTCTTTTGTAATTCTGATACATGTGCAAACTTTTTTATGGATTGCAAAATCTGGTGCATTCTCGTTTTAACTCTATGTGTTCATATTGGCTTTGCCAGGGCTGCATATCTAACAACTAGACTTGTGTCTAAGACATAGTTGAATCCTACTCGATCTTCAATCCGTGCCTAAGGTAATATTCTTCTCTTGTCTCTAATTCACAAGAATAGAACTGTAAATGAAGCCTGTTAGAGTATTGTAAGTCTAATAATTTTTGCTCAACCTTTCCTAACTTTGCAGGAAGATGAGTTCGCAAAGTCCTCCAATTGAGACTACTCAGGAAGTTGTTCGTAGCCCACGTCGTGCTCGCATCCCCCGCCCGGAAAAAAGGAATCTATCTTATCAAGGATCTTCAAGCCAACCAGTGGCTACGTATATAATCTCACTTTTTAGAACCTTATTATGTTGTTTTAGAAGTAGAATGACATAAGAGTTTTTAGATACATTTGAAGAATCTACTTATTTTCTTTTGTTACAGTCATTCTGATTCTGTGGAAATGAATGTGCCTATTAATGTTGATGAAGATGATATTCCAATATCTGATAAAGGTGCCTATGATAATGCCTTGAATTTGAGATCAAAAGTGCGGATCGATTTTAGGAAAGAAAAAAAGGAAGATGGGTCTGAATGGGCTTATTGCAAACATTGCAATAAAAAATACGCAGGAAGTAGTAGAGTTGGAACTAGTAGTTTGAGTAACCATTTAAAGACGTGCTTTGCTTATAAAAAGAGCAAGAGACAAAAGCTTGATGTGGGCCAACAGATTCTTAAAATGGGGGAGAAAAAGATTGATGGGAGTGTTGATATTAGTTTTTTTGAGTTCAATCAACAAATAAGCCGTGATGATTTTACTCGGATGGTTATTTATCATGAATATCCCTTTTCTATTGCCGATCATGTTTTTTTAGAGTTTTTCTCAGAAATCTTCAGCCGATGTTTAAGTTGATTACTCGGAATACTGTGAAAGCAGATTGTTTGAAAATGTATGAAATTAAAAAGAACATTTATGAGGAACTTGAGAGCCTTCCTTGTAAAGTAAGTCTAACATCGGATATGTGGACTTCAAGAACCATGGAAGGTTACTTATGCTTAACGTGTCATTTCATTGATAATGATTGGAAGCTTTAAAAGAAAATTTTAAACTTCATAAATGTTGAAACTCCTCACACGGGTGAAGAGATCTCTAAGTCAATTACTGCTAGACTTTATGATTGGAACATTGATAATAAAGTTTTTAGTATCACCTTGGATAATTGTACTACTAATGATGTTGTCATTCGGGAGATGTTGAAAGTATTCCACCCAAAGAAATCTCTTACCTCGAATAGAGAGTTTCTTCATGTTAGGTGTTGCGCACATATCTTAAACCTCATTGTTCAAGATGATTTAGGATATCTTCGTGAAAGCATCCACAATATTCGTGAAAGTATCAAGTTTGTTAAATCTTCACAAGCTAGATTGGAGACGTTAAAAAAAATTGCAAATCAAGTTCGGTCTCCTAAAAGCTCTCTTTTTTATGATGTGCCTACTAGATGGAATTCCACATGCTTGATGCGTGTTAACACTCTTAAATTCAATGAAGCTTTTAATCGTATGGCTGAATGTGATACGAAGTACACTTGTGCACCATCAGAATATGAATGGAATCTTGCAGAGATGATTGTTGGTTGTTTGAAATTATTTTATGATGTTCCGAAAGGATTTCTGGTTGTGGATATCTCACATCAAATCTCTATTTCAATGATATTTGTGATATATATCTTGCTTTGAAGAAATGGAATACTAGTGAAGTTAATTGCATTAGCAACATAGCCGCGTCAATGCTTGAAAATTTTGAGAAGTATTGGGGAATTACTAGCATTATATTGGGGATTGCTTCCATTTTAGATCCTCGATATAAAATGAAATCGATTCAATACTTCTTTCGAGAAATTTATTCATATGAAGAGGAAAGAAAGATGAATATTGAGAATGTGAAGAATGCATTATTTCGTCTTTATGATGCATACGTGGAAAAATATGAGACATGATATAATTCCACATGGGCATGTTTCCACATCGATTGCAACTTCCTCGACATCAAATTCCAACTTGGCAAAACTTGCTGTTTTTGTTATGGAAACTACCGAGGAGACCACAAAAATCTAAATTAGAACTCTACTTGGACGAAAAAGTGCATCCTGGGGCAGAGATTGAAGATGATACCTTTGATGTATTGTCTTGGTGGAAATTAAATGGTCGAAAGTATCCAATGGTTGCTCAAATTGCTCGTGATGTTCTAGCCATTCCAATCTCTATTGTTGCTTCTGAAAGTGCATTTAGCACAGGAGGTCGAGTTCTTGATGAGTATAGGAGTAGCTTGAAACCAAGTACTGTAGAAGCTTTAATTTGTACTCAAGATTGGTTGAAGGCTAAAGGAAATGGTAATGTTTTTTCTTTACTTAATAAGTTTTTTTATGATTTATCTTTTTTTAACTATGTAAATTCTTTTGATATATTTATGCTTTATTTTTCATAGGGATCGCACATCTCGAGTCGATTGATGCATATTCAATTATTACCTCGGCTTCTACAATTGATAGTGAATATGATAGTCATTTAATTGAATCATTGGATGATGAATCAACGATTGGATGATGGTAGGTAATTTTAAGCATTAGTAATGTTGCATCTTTTCAACATGGAATGTGTTATGGGTGGGATGGAAGAGTGTTTATTAGTAATAACTACTTGTTAGTGTTTATGTTCATACTTATGTTTGTTCGTCTTCTTTTCTTAAGTCATCTTATTGGTGTTGTTTTAGATGCAATACATGCCACCATTCTCACGGGGAACGATGAGGAAATGGTTGGAGAAGACGTATGTTTTTAGTCATATGTAATGTTAGATTTTAATTTCTCGAAAAACAAAAGGAATCTATTTTATGTTTTCCATAATGTCCACCCCTCTTTTTTGTCTTTTTTATGGAAACAATATCTGTGGAGTTACTTATTTGATGTCTGCACCATTTACACCCTAAATTTGATATAGTGGGTAATTAGGATTTATTTGATGGTTGCACCATTTTGTATGCTGCTTGGTGCCATAGCCAATTGCGGTCTATGACTTGACTTGGGAAAAGAAATTCCTACATCTCTTTTTGAGACTTTTCTCTTTTGTATGTAATGACTAGTCATCATATAGTAGTGTTGTGATAATAGAGTGTGTGTGCCATGCTACATAAATGTGGGTGGGTTGCATCTTTTCGGATTTCTGGATGTGTACAATGGTTCTTTTAGTTGTGGGGATGTCTGTAACCTTGTGAAGATTGGTGGAATCTTTCCTTGATATCATGGCAATATTTTTCAGGCAGTATATTCTATCGTTGTGTTTTGTTGGAGGCAGCTCAACAAATGGCAATATTTTTTTATGCTTGATTCATAACATGAGTGGGGCTTATCAATTATCATTTTACATCAGATGTTAAGGTGAGCACATCATTTTACAACCATAGCATGGGAGGCCTCACATTTTACACCTCATGTTTTCTATATGGTAGGGCCCAATATAAACCCATGCGTATGATGGGGCCCATCATTTTATACCATCAGTGGGCTCACCATTTCCACCAAAACCCATGTTTTCATAAGGTGATTACCATCCATGCCAACCAAATCCATTAATAGGGTGGGCCCTCCATTTTCACCTCATGTTTTTAATGGAAAGGGGCCAATTATTTTACACCTCGAGAGAAACCGAAAGAAACCGAAAAACCGAACTGAAACCGAAATTCTCAAATCAGTTCGGTTTGGTTCGGTTTGGTCATTCAAAATTTCGGTTCGGTTCGGTTTCGATTTGGAGTGTAGGATGGTTCGGTTCGGTTCGGTTTCGATTTGGAGTGTAGGATGGTTCGGTTCGGTTCGGTTTGGGGGTCAAACGGAGCCGAAACCGAACCATTGCCACCCCTACTTTGGATGCTCCAGTGAGAACAAGTGACTTGTGCCAAGTTGGAGTAAAATGAGGTAGGGGCAGACCGAAAACAACTTGGGTAGAAACAGTAGGGAAAGACTTGAGGGTTAGGAACATAACAGAGGACATGACCTTAGATAGGAGAGAATGGAAGAAAATGATCCATGTAGATGAACCCAACTAGTGTCAGGATTAGACTTAGTCAATTTGAGCGGTAGATCCTTTCACCTTCTTCATGAAAATTTTCTAAAGGATTCATTAGCTAACCCCAACTAGTTTGGGACAAAGGCTTAGTTGAGTTGAGTTGAGTACCAAGCCTTGTTTCCAACATTTGATTTGATGCATTTATAGATAAATTTTTATTCGGATGTAAATGGTGCAAATATTGGTGCCAAAACCAATCACAAAGGTAGAAAAACATTTAAGTTTTTTAATCTTTGTCAACTTGTTCTGTGGGCCCAAACTAGTTGAATCAAATGTGGGCCCACTTTTCGTTTCAATGTGAAGAGTCACGGGAATTTCAAAACCTAAGCATCACATAAATGATGAATCTCTGCGGCAGCATAGAAAGGGGCATGTATTTTTTTTTGGTAAGCCATTTTACTTTGCATTGCATTTTATTTCATTAATGTAGAAAATGATATTTGTTAGGAAGCATCATTGATGTGCATAGAAAGTAACCGTATCTCATGTATGGAATGCCAGATCGGCACGGGACCAGTAATACCTCGTAATTATGTGGTATTGACATAGAGTTGGGTCCTTGAAGGGAAGATCGATCATTGTACATTCTTATATTTCATTATATTGTACTTCTTTATTGACTTTAATGTTCCAAACATGTGTGATAACAAATGTCACTACATGTTCGATGTGATTAAGCCATTATGGATGAATTTCTTGCTTATGTGATAGTTTCTACGTATGTATTTATTCTAGCATTTCCCAAAGTTTCATCTTAAATTTTCATCATTTGCATGTTTCCATATGTTTCCGTGATTTACAAGATTTCCACTGAAATTTCCAACCAAAACTGAAATGTTTCCATTTTTGTACCGACCGAAACCAAAACTTAAAACATTGGCTCTAAGCTGGGCATGGGTGATATATACAAGGTTTTAAATTTCGGTTTCAGTACTCATTTTGGACCCCATCGAAATCCGAAATTTCAGGCCGAAATTTGGTATTTCGATTCGAAATTTTGGACCAAAATTCCGAAATTTTGGCCGAAATTTTGTATTTCGCGAAATCCGGAATTTCGGCAAATTTCGGTTTCGGGTATATATCAATACATGCTACAGCTGGAGGGGGTGTTGAAGAGGATGTATGTAGCAGGTCCCATCATATGGCTCACACTTCTCTCTTAGATTTATTATGTACTGATGGGTCGTATCTCTATGTTGTAATATTAGTGAATAAGAACATAAAATATATTTTTGGATTTTCATGGAGTATTGCGAACCTCATGGATTCTCCATTTCCCCCATTCTCTTTCTCCTTGTCTCCATTACCATGCTTCAACACTAATTATTATAGTATTTGCATAAAATAGTATAACAATAATAATATACAAAAGATTTTCCCATAAATATAAATGTTGTTCCTCTAAAACCAACAGCTTAAGCAAGAGAAACACTACAATTCTGGCCTATGATAACCACTCATTAGTATTACTTGGATCTTGGGATAAGCATCTAAAACCCAAATCTATGTTTAGAACTAGAACACCCTACCTTCCAACTATAAGGACTGTTATCTGGAAAGCCAGAACTGTGGTATCAGGCATTTTCTTTCCCAAATGTAACCAACAAGTTGAAACAGGCATGATATAATTTTACAGAATCAATGCTTATTTTCCAATAAATACAACCAACAAATGAAGTAGCATTAGGGATGCAAAATATCTAAATGAATTTTCAAGGCTTATAGAGCAAAAAGGAGTTTATCATGTTAGCCTCTAAATATATCAGTAGGCAAAAGCCATAAAATAGCTATGAAAAAAAAAGGAAAATATTGTAGGGGCTGTCATTTACCTCTGGTTTTTCCAGGCTGAATGGTCAATTCAGAAGCAGGTGGTGCTGTTTGAATATTTGTAAAAGAAATGGGTGTCAAAGGAGGAGAAGCAACTTCTTCAGTGATGTTTGGATTTTGAGGAGCCTCTAACAACTTTGGCACATTCAATGTTATTGCCCTCTGACTGCTTGAGGGTATAGAAAAACTGCGAGGAACAGTCCCAGGAGGTGTTGGTAGTGGAGATGCTGCATGTGAAGCCATTGAAGGCCTCTTGATGGTCGCAGAAAGCTCTTGACTTCTAGACACCAAAGGCGCTGAGTGACCAATTAAACTGGACGGTCTTGTGGGTCTCACTTGACTGGCTGGTGGCCTAGGAAGCTCATGAAGTTCACTTATTTTTGGTGAAGACATAAGAGGAGGTGAGGCATTAGGGGATACTTTTGGAGATGTGGACGGCTGAGGAATTGGAACACCTCCAGGCATCGAAGAAACTAGTTGAGGGTGTTCTACTGAGCTAATGGGACCACTAGAAGATATGATCGGCTTGCCTGACCATGTTTTACTTGTTAATGGACCAGAGAAAGCATGTCTTTTGATCTTTTTATTATCGGAAGTAGTACGTGGGTCAAATTGTGCTAATGAAAAACCCTCGGCCAAAGCAGGGGGAAACTTGATGGAGGTACTAATAATGTTACTCTCTTTAAGTACAGACTGTGCTTTTAAGTTGTTGGTAGGATCTGACAATTGATTATATTTGGAATCTTTCGCATGCTTCCTTGGTTCCAAGGGGGATGAATGCCACAAATTGCGTGACCGACCACTCATGCTTGCATGTGCTGCGCCAATAACTGGATTACTTGATCCTGTTGGAGTTGAGTTCTTATGGTCAACGGGTGTAGGTAGCACATACGTGTAGAACTTCCTTGCAGAAGATGGTCCCATGTCTTTTATTTCAGCTGGATCGAACTTTTTATCAGGGAAAATTGGAGCAGATTGGCTGCCAAACCAAGGTGCCCTACCTAACGGGTGCAGATCCCCTTGTCTTTTATCCAAATTTTCCTGAAAAATACAAATAGATAAAGAAGACATAAATCTTCTAAGCAAAGACATGGTAGCAGTAGAGATTTACAGCCAAATCTGGAATAATTGTTATAATGAAACAAGCAAATTTGACATGCGATAAGTGTTGATGTTTCCGCAACTGCAATCGAACCAAAAACAACTTCAGGTCTATGCTTACACATCAAAGTATCAGTATGAATACCATTTTGCCAAATATCCCCCTTCAATTTCCTTCTATTACCAATTGCTTAATAATTTTCAAATTGCAAGTCAAATTTATTTATTTAACTTTTCTGCAAGCCGACTTGCCATAGCAGAGCGAGAACTTATGGAAATTTGATAGCAGAACAATTAATTCCATGTATAATAATAGCACAACCCCCACACCTAACCCCCCACCTCTCACACAAGCAACACCATTCCCTGGAAATGTATTTTCCAGGATCCCAGCAACAAGAACACAAACATAAATCAGTAATTTGACTTGCTTGATGGGGTCCAGATACAATCAGAATTCAAATCTTTTGTTACAATAAAATAATGCACGGTTGAAGCACTTCCAGACTCCAGTTATTCACCAGCTGTCTCAAGGTTATAGTTTTTTGTTTTTCTTATTCTTCCTGAACAAAACAGCACCAATTATTCATCTGCTGAATTTCTCTTCCACTACAGGTCTATGCTGCAGGATCCTATCATCCTCCCCTCCCCCCCCCCTCCACCACACACACACACACACAAAAAAAACCCCACCCAAAAAAAAATCAGTCAGTAGAATGACTGATTTAGCGAGTCCAATTAACATCAGCATTCAAATCTTGTCGGCCGGTATAGATAAAGTCTGGGAGATGCATCTGAAGTACTAGAATTTTTTTATTATTCGCATCTCAAGTCATTTTTTAGATTGAAACGAGGAAAATTTACAAGGTGGTTTCCTACCACTAGATGCTACATGAGATCTTGGTTTTATTAAGTGTAAACATATGCAACTACTTTCTAGTTCCTTTCCCAAACTCACTCTGAGCTGAATCATGGTTTTAAATTTCGGCCGAAATATTTTGATTTTGGCTTGCTACGGAAACGAAACCAACTTGGTTTCAGAAAAATACAAGATTTCGTCCGAAGCATGTAACTTTTCAAATAAAAAAGCAAATTTTCTATCGAAATGTCGACCGTCCGATAGAAACCCTGACAAAAAAATCAACTCCAAAGATCAACGAGATTCCTTTTAAGTAATTTCTAAATAAAAAGAAAAACTAGTGGTGAAGAATCTTACTTGGTTATCGGCCGCGATTTTGTACCAAAGTGTTTCTATGAATTTACAAGATTTTGGCCAAAAATTCGTACCAAAATTGAAATATTTTCGTTTCGCTGATGACCAAAACAGAAACCGAAATTTAAAACTTACTCTGAATTCATCATTTGAATGAAGAACACCTCAGTCCTTTCGGATAGGGTACAAATCGGCAATCACAAATAAATCTCTATTAACACTCTCCCAAGCTAGCTCATCAGCCATTAACTACTGAGAGCAATCACTGTACTTGCACCGAATTCACAATGGCACTAAAATTGCATGCTCGATTGTTCAAGTGATTTCAACAATCTTAACTCAAGCTCTTGTTGCAACATTTGCATAAGTTCTAATAGAATTATGCCTTCATAGAGTGGACGTGTATCTAATTAGGGTTTTTGCATCCTTGGGAATGTGAAAAACCTATGACTTTAGTACTTTTCTAAGTGGATTCCAAACTAAGTAGCAACTGAGCAGAGTCAAGAAAGTGAATTTGCCTCTCTGGTTCTGAATTTGCCAGTCTTGGGGAAGTCCAGTGTGTCAACATTGATTTGATACGCTTGTTGAGCCAGCAAAGTCATTCCAAAGCATGGATGATTTGAAGGGAAGGTTTTAAATTTTGGTTCTGGTTGCCACAGAAACAGAAACGTTTCTGTTTCAGTTTGAAATTTCGGTGGAAATCCTGTAAAATCACAAAAAACATAAGAAAGCATATGCAACTGATAGAATTTAAAGATGAAACTTCGGGAAATGCTGGAATAAGCACAAATATACACTTAGAAACCATCACGTAAGCAAGACAGTCCATAATGGTTTTAAAACACCGAACACCTAGTGACATGCACTATCACACATGTCAGATAATTTAGCACATACCAAATTTCACATGTAATTGATATAAATATTTATCCATAATAAATGCACCACATTCACAGGCAATTTGTATAAATATAATTATGTAACACATACTGATATAGAATACCACTATTATACTTACAATTAGAGTCTATGCATTTCGGTCGTTTTGGTTTTGGTTTCGGTTTTGGTTTCGGTGAGGATGGAAACGGAAACATTTTGGTTGTTTCGTGCGGTTTTGGTGGAAATTTAAAACCAGGTTTCCAGACCAATGTTACTCCAAGTAGGGATTAGAGTCATGTATACTGGGTAAATCCCCATCATGGCTTCTCAGAGTTAGGTGATGCATAATAATATTGACGCCTGTGGCATTCATTTCAAGCTAGGTAAACCGGATTTCGGCATGAGAAATGACTCCTACAAATAGGCATGACATTTGCCTAACTCACCAAGCCACCAACTCAGTAAACTGTTAGCACACAACTAAGTTCTTGATAAAACAAGGACATCAAGTATAAGCATGGATAATAGATACCTGCTCACATTCAGAAATGACCGATGAAAACAGTTTCAATCAGTATAAAAAAAACTGATACGTAATTCCTTTTTTCCTTTCTTGTTACTTGTCTATGCGGAACCGCATGTCATTCAATAAAAAATTGATCAAATTTGCTCACTTTCAGAAATGATCACTTCCAGGTTTATTATCCAACGGATGAGCAAGATATTCACCTTTGATGTTTCCATAGTTGACATGGGGGCAAATGTAAGGTCCACTTGATCTAGCTGCATGACAAAAAAAATCCAATATCATAGTTTAGGCATTAAGAAAGGCACACAATAAAATCTGAAAACAGTATCAAGTGACTGACTACGCTAACCACAAAAAAGAACTCTTGGCGCCTGTGAATTTGTAAGATATGAGTAACCAAAAGTTTTGCAACATAAACACGATTACTTTAGAGAGATGGGCGACATATAGAAATATTTTATTTTATTTTTTTGACAATTGACATTTATTATTCCAAAGAGTGCCAAATAAGGGACCTACAACAATACCACCTTCTACATATAGTAGAAATATCTGGTGTATGCTACCCATTCCACTCCCCATTACATTACCCAATAGTCTAACTTGCATCGAATCCAACAAAAGTGTCATATTTGTGGGGCCCCACCAAGTCACTATGCGTGTCGGCCATGCCACACAGACTTGTCCACCACATTCCAACTAGCGAATTTGATTTTCAAAAATCCAACTCGAGGGCCTAGAGTTATTGTGCGCCCCTAACCGTACACGATAGCCATATCGTACGCCAGGCCATCATTTTCGGGTGCAGTATCACAGAGAAAGATCGGGCCGGTGGTCTTCTCCGGCGAGCCTCCCCGTTGACAACCACCTCCTTCTCCACGGTCACCACCTCCATTCCCTCCTACATTTTCTCCAAAAAAACCATCTCCGCTGGAAGAATCTCAGCCACCACCACGGTCTTCAAGAATCCGGCAAACCTCCATTGCCACCACCCACGATCTTGATTCCGAAGACCACGGCCTCCTACGAACAGACCCGGCAACCAACAGCCTCCAACATCCTCCACGGCCTTGCCCGCCTATAGCCGGCCCTCCACAGCTCTAGATCCTGCAACCCACGGCCTCCACGGCTCTAGATCCAGCCACCATAGCCCCAAATCTGGTCTCCACGAAAGAGCCACACTCCAGATCTGGCCTCCACGGTTCCAGATCCGGCCTCCACAGCTCAACTTTTTCCAGCAAAGAGGAGAGAGAGAGAGAGAGAGAGAGAGAGAACCCGCCTCCGTCGACCTAGGAGGGAGTGAAATCGTTTCCAACGTCGACCTAAGAGAGGGAGAGAGATATAGTGTGCTAATATTATATAGAAATATTATGTAGTGTTAATTACCTCATCACCACAGAGAAGGAAATTCCTTGACATATCGTCTCACCAACCGTAGTGATATTTGCATTAACGTATATTCCTAGCATTCAATATCTGACAAACAAGGCTTCTTCTTTCTTTTTTTTTGTGGGGGGGGGGAGGGGGGGGGGGGGGGGGGGGGGGGGTGGGTTTCTTGGATAGGCCCTTTGTTTTGTGACCTTGTTTCTCGTTGTATTGACTTGTATTATTTTTCATTTTAATGAAATTTCATCTGCTCAAAAAACGGAAAAGTGGCTAAACAATCTACAATCAAAATGTCCGCATGAAGAATGCTTCAAGTCATTATTTTAACTAGTTTGATTGGCAAAAGGAAAATCCATAAAACATCAAAATTCCACATATATAGTGCCATACTACAAGAATCACAAGATATCTATGCGCAAAATACAAACAAGCATCAATGCATCATCTCTTTCCCCACATGGATAACCAACCTATCCACCACCACAGTGAACACTTTCCATATATGGAAGAATTTGAACACATTGAAACCGAGCAACAGATGAAATAAAATATATGCATTATGAAACTCGGAATGCTTTTATAATCTTGAGGACCATTACAAGTACTGAGGAGGAATATCAGAAATTTTAAGAAATCATGGTATACTCTCTGATGTTGCGCACCATGAAACTAACAAATTAAGAATTTGCATAATATTGCACAATCACATATTATGAACATAAAACAGTACATTAAAAAAAGAAAAATAAAAACAGTAAAGAATCACTAAAATGGGTCAAAACTGACCAAAGTCTGGGGGAAAACGCAATACCGGGCCTTCAGTCATTGCTAATTTGCTCACGACCGAATAAAAGTTAAATGGACCAAAAAATTCCAACATATAAGTGAGCTTAGAAGATATCAAGATATTCAACAATGGCATGCTCTAGATTTTTTTTATATATAAAAGAAAAGCATTAATGTCTAATTGTACAGAAAAAGGTCAGCTTACAAAAATGACAGCTAAAATTCACATAAAGTTTGAGTTGACATGGACATGACCTTCTCTATTTTATGATATTCTGATGGATGTTTTAAGAGCTCGGCCAAGAGATTCTTTGAGTGTTTGAGTTTAAGATGATCAAAACAGATTCACACATAATAACTACTAACAAATTTTGTTAATCTGTCAGTGTTATCAGTGTTGTTGTTGAGAAATACTATTATGAGAAGGTAGATATATTTTCTATATGAATAGAATGTGTGCCTCAAATTCTAACAAGCAGTAAATAAAATGAGTTCAAATAATATCTCTAAGCGCCTTGGCATGAGATTTGGTAAGCCATCACCAGTTCCCTATTCTCCGACTAAAACTCCAACTGCATAAATTTCTCACCTCCATAGAATTCCTAGATGTTGAAACAACATCTTGTTGTATATGGTCATTTTGCCCATAGTCGAAACTCAATTCCCCATCATCATTGGCATCATAAACATCATCATAATCACCATCCTCCACATCATCATCAAGTCCACTGAATTGATAATCAATATGTTGTTGCTCAGTAACCAGTTTTACGTGCGGCTCAATTGCCTCAAGTGATTGGAGTCCTTTTCTGAAGAAATTCAACTGCTCTCAACCAAGAAACAAATGAAAGAAAGCTGATTAACTCTCACTTCAATAAAGACAGTCAGGAGTCTTAACCATGGATTTAAATTTCAGTTTTGGTTTCAGTTTCAGCCAAGGCCGAAACCGAAATTTTGGCCGAAATCCGGTAAAGAAAAAAAAGTATAAATTTATTAATTTCAAAATTTCCTCCGAAATTACCGAAATTTTGGAATTAATAATATATTTTTGAAAAAAAATCAGCATGTTGAAATTTTGGACGAAATTTTGGATTTCGAGAAATTTCGGTTTCTGTCAACCGAAATTTCAGATTTCAGCCAAAATTTAAAACCATGGTCTTAACATCTGAAAAGCATAAAAATAAACCTGTGCAGCATAGTGCCGAGCTGCCTGTGTCAGAAGACTTCGAGACTGCCCTTGCTTCAAAGATTTCAAACGAAAGACAAATAAAGTCGCCTCCTCATCATACTCCTCTTGAGCTGTTTGCAACTGCTGAGATGAAATACTTGCTCCTCTGGAACTTCTTGACTTTCCTTTTTCTCTCTGAGCAGCCATCATTTCTTCATATATGTTTCTGAAGAGGACATGCCCGACCTTCAGGAAAAAATCACTTCAACTAGACACAAAAACTAAACACGGAAAGTGTAATGGTTCAGACCTTTTTTCATCGCACTGACGTTTCATGTCCTGAATCAGAAAATGGATGAGTCATTAAAAGATTTCATTAATGAAGGACAGAGACTGAGAAGGTCCCTGACAATACATATCTAATCATAGAAATCAAACATGATCAAATATACATCATTCAAATAGAAATCAAACACAATATCGAACTTCTAATCACGACATCTTACAGTAACGACCTTCAATTGCCAATTTGCCACTTAAACTCCAAACACTCCACAATAGAGCATTCGCCATTATCCAAAGAAACAACCCCAACTTGGCCATCCTCTTAGTCTCAGCCCTTCCTGCCCCTACCATCATAATGGATAGAGAACGCAAGATTTTGCAGACCTCTCAAAGCTTTTTAATTACAGTAAATGATCCACACCTAATGCCTTTGCTCCAACAATAAGTACCAAATCCCCAACATGTTCATTTCCTTCAAAGATAGCCCTAGAGCCCACCTCATTTTTCCCATGTTAGCTTCCACACAGAGTAGTTTTTTATTGACCACGAAGCAACCAAGGAAGAAAGCTGCAATTGCTCCAATTCGACTATGTCATCCCACTTTAGCCAATCTCCTTTTTTAGAGATCCCCCCACCGATCATGACATCCCATGGCACAGACCTAACTGGGGAGATGACACTAATTGTTTGGAGTAAGACCAATCATAAAATCTAACTTCCTCCTACCTGTACAACACTGATTCCTATCTTATTTGAACAGTCACTGGAGGGCACAGAGGGCTCAAACTGAACTCCAGCATTTAATGCCGTGTTCCCTGTTTGAACATCATGCCTTTCTCAAACAGAGTATTAGTTTTCCCCGAGTAAATTTGTACTATACTATGTAAAGGTGCTTCCATTTTGTGGAAATAAAAATGTCCATTTAAGACAGTTCACTATAAAGTGTGGGCAATAATAAATTCACACCCCTAGTAGGATAATCCGCGCCCCTTTAAAGGAGGGTATGTGGCAGTCTTTAACGCTTTTTAACGCCAATTCACAATAGAGGGGTGCGAATTATCCTACAGGGGATGCGAATTTATCATTGCCCTAAAGTTTTTCATTTGTAATTATTTGTTATTAGCATATTCCCTAGTAAACATAACCCCTATTTCAAATCGTGGTAAGATGGATATTACCCGCAGGCTGATACTAAACCAATGCCTCACGAACCAGGAGTGAACAAAGATAAACTAAGATAGAAAGGTTTCAGGCATATAACATGTGGATAGTTTCACAAAGTAAATTCCAAGGGCACTTTTGTATCACAGAAACAAATGAAAAGTGACAAATTTCGCAGAAAATGAAATGTAAAACTAAGTAACTATATGCGCACACATAATCAGTATCTGATACCATTTTCAATAGTATTTTTGAAAGACGATAATATATCAAAGTAAAAAAAAAAGGAAATACAAAAGCAAAGGGCTGAGAAGACATCAAAAGAAAAGGGGAAAAAAATCAAGTACACTAGTGTAGACACCCCATTTTGTCAAGCCGCGCAGGCTCCCACAACTAGCAAAATGACAGTTTAGTAGTTGATCAACTACAGTGTGCACTTTTGTGTCACCATTTTTTATTTTTCCAATAATAGAGAGAGCCAAATGAAAATGAGCAAACCTCTACAGTCTGAAGTTCATTGAGAAGAGACTCTGATGGGATGGTAATTGTTTGCCCAATATGTAAACGCTGAAATGTGCAAAGTAATAAGTTATTACTTGGACCATCAAAAATTATGAGAGTGCAAGTGTACTGCATAGCAATCAGGACTTACATAGCCATCAACGAGTTTCTGAAGTAAAAATTGTACCTTCCCTATCATTAACAAGACTCTACCTGCATTACAGGAAATAAAATTAAATTATAACTAATAACGCTGTAAATTAAACATTTTAGCAATCAGAACAGATAACATTACCTGCAGCGGAGTGGTTACCTCCAATTTTAGAATGGCTGATCTAGAAATGTTTGAATAATGAACAAACGGCATGTTGGTACTTGATTGCAAGGACTAGGGGACAAGGTATCATGTACTAACTCAGTAAATGAAAAAACGACTTGATATGCTAAGTTCAGTACAACACAGGTGAGTCTAGGGAGGACGTTTTGAAAATAAGAGAAGAAAATTAAGAAAAAGAAAAGAAAAATATGAAAAATCAAGAAATTGTTAAACTCCATAAACAAGTGATACATAGTGATTTGCACTACCATGTTTTGATAGTGAGACAAATTCAACTAGACATGTACATATAGGCTAGTGATATTTGCACTACCATGTTTTGATAATGAGACTTCACAAGCTAGGAGCTCTATTTTTCCTTCATTGAATTCTGCAAAAAGATGGCCAAAGGCCTACATTTACAGAGCGGGAGGGGTTCAGGAGAACTCCTAACCCTTTGTCCAAGAAACCAAATAAATAAATAACCCATTTCTAAAAAATTCCTCTCCAAAACTCACTAAAACATGTTGTGAATAGTGACAAGAATACTGCTGTGAATAGACAGTGTTGTGAATAGTGGAGTGAACCGTTTTTATTCAAGCATCATTTAAGTGACTTTAGCAATTTTAAAGAAAAAGATGCTTCTTCTCAATGACTTAAAACCTTATAAAAGACTCAACTAAAACCCTATAACTAAAATAAATAAATAAAAACTTTACTTTGGTACAAATGTTAAGCCCAATCATCCTCTTTAACTATTTCTTTATTCGTCTGAAGGATGGTCCCCATCACTTATTCAAGAAACCCAAAGGTCCCAAACAAGGAAATCCAAAATCAGAAAACAAGGTCCGCATTCTGTTCTAAGCAAAATCCAAGTCTTGTGTGTAATTGGTGCAAGGTGCATAACCCAATCGGAATGAATGTGACTCATTGCAAACAGGACGATTGTGATTTTGGTTTAGATCCATATGTCCCTTGGTTGGTTTTTCAGACTCATTTTTTCGAATATTGACTCAACCAAGGCATATCATCTTGGCTGAGTCTTTAACCCAAAATTTGATAATACACTTTTAATTGTAAAAATGAATTCCACAATAGGAAAGAAAATAGAGGAACATTAATATACTGACCACTTTCTTCATCCTCATTCAATGCAGTTTTCTCAAGAAGACAAGCACCCATGTCCCGTAGTGACTCTGAGAATTCTGCAAAAATACTCATTATGAGGTGATTACTCGAAATAAGTGTAATGTAGTGCGATGGCCTAAAATCAATTCATACAAGGTTTGTAACTAGATAACTAAAGTGATATTACTTCAATATGGTCTATTTCGAACTTGGAACCAGGAATTTGGTAGCCATCATAGAAACTTAATGTTCTTTGATCAGAACTTGTATGGCCAAAACACTAGGCGGAGAACACTCATGTTACAAGCATGGTTTCAAATTTTGGTTTCAGAATGCGTTTCGGTCCTCACCGAAACTGAAATTTCGGCCAAAATCCGCCGAAATCAAACTAACGGCTATTTTATAGCGTACAGAACTGAAATTTTGGGATGATATTAAATAATTATAAAAAATCAAGTTTTTTGCGTGAAATCCCTTAAATTTCGAACGAAATTTCGGGGTAAACGAAATTTCGGAATAAACTACCGTTTCGGGTATTGCTGATTTCGGTTTCGGTCGAAATTTAAAACCATGGTTACAAGACACCCCGAGATGTGCGGCATATTAGTGAAAATTACACTATCATGACACCTTACCAATAATACTCCAAATTAAGTATGAAGAATGCATGACATTATGAGTTTTGACTTAAAAACGTGAATAGAGAAACAGAGCGTCAATTAGTCGGGTGGAATCCTCTAGTTCAATAATGAAATATAACCGTATAAGCACAAGAATTACGGTTCAAAAGAAAAAGAATTAGCAAAAGAGACATGGTGATAGAAAAAAAAATGGAACCACTTAGAATCTAAACAGTATGCTACAGCATCACAGGAATGGATGTACCATAAGCACTATTTGTAGTCGCGGCAGCTGCCAAAAGTAAGCTATCATAGCAGTTTCTCATGTCTTCCAAGTCCTGCAAGAAACAAACCCATTCAAATTAAAGAAATCAGAAAGAAAATGTCCCTAAGAGAGGATTGCACCAGACACGTTAGTTATATCCACAAGGATTCACTCATAGATCATCAGTTATATCCACAAGGATTCACTCATAGACTCTGATCCAACGATGTAATGTTGAGGGGGCACTGTACATAGTGATGAGTCAAGACTGGACACTACTGTGATGGAAAATCATGGGCATAATCTAATTTGGAGGTTTGAAAGCTCAAATTGTTGGTGAAAAGGTAAAAAAATGTTTGAGGGTAGTTCTCCCATCCAATAAACGTGAAAATTGAGCCAAGAATGATGATGCAGGATTTCAGCTCGTGGGTAAACTAGAAAAGCATGGTAAACTCCCACTGCAGAAAAACCAAAAATTCCACCTACCCCACTTCACTTAGCAGGAAATCTAATCTAAAGCATCATCTTCCCTACAATGCTTTCAATCAAAAGGGAGATCATATAGGAATAAAAAATCAATAAGAAAGCGAATTTGGGATCATCAACATACAAAGACTCAGACCACATTTCTCCCAGCCTTTTGGTATTAGGGAAACAATAGAGACGAAAACAAAAACCCTAGAATTGAAAATCACCCACGAATTTCTTCGTAATCAAGTCTAGCAGAAGAGATTGTAAATTAAAAGGAATCTGTTTACATTCAGCAACTCCGAAATTGAAATCACCAAAATCATCAACAAAAACAAAAAACAAACCCTAGAAAGAGAGAGAGAGAGAGAGAGAGAGAGAGAGAGAGAGAGAGAGAGAGAGGGTAAGGGACCTGGGAGGCTTGAGCGAGTTCATCTAACTGTGCTGAAGGGTGAACGTCTCTTTTGTCCTTGGGATCGTTCTTGTGAACACCAAACCCTCGTAATATTTTCAAAGAGGACTTCATCTAGGCTATTTGAGAAAGAAGGGAAAATCTGGTTCTCGTTCTCTTAAGTCTCTGAAATCGAAGGAAAAGTAGAATAGGAATGGAATCGATTCTCTGAAACGAGATTTCTAGAAGCTCTGTTGTTGGGGAAAGAGAAGATGTTTGTTTCCCTGGTTAGGTCAAAAGCAGAGGGGAATAGAGGAAAGAGAGTGAGACTAATATCTGAGATGAGGGAGAAACTGACTTTTGATTTTAACGGGAGAATTGGAAAGACGGTGAGTTAAAAATAGGGCAATTTCCTTGTTAGTTGGTAATTTATTTCAACACAGCCTTGTTTTAATAACTGCACAATCTTAGCTTGTCTTTTCGAGAAGTAATAGCTTCTTCACAAGTTAGCAGTCTTGTTTCCTTGGTTCCACTCTCGCTCCCCAAATAGTTCTCCATAGTAGAACTCTGGTTGTGCTGATATCACTTCCCATATTTTAAGGGCTCAAGGCCGGTGATGTTTTGATAACTGTACTGAGTCGTATAGCCTTATTATATGGACAAACTCGAGGTTTGTTGGATCAACAGCCTGAGAGTAATTTCATCAAGTTTTTCTCAGCTGCATTTGGCTTGAAACTAGAATTTCTTTTGAGTACTGATATTAGCACTACCATGTTCTAATAATTGCACAAACTCAGCTTCTCTTTTATTATTTAAACAGCTGCTAAAGGCTATTACAGTTCCCAAAATGATATAGGAGGCCAATTAAAAAGCAAGAAACAATATTAGTTCGTGCAATTATCAAAACACGGTAGTCCCAATATCATTCTTTCCTCTTTTTGAATTTGGATTTTAACTTCTTAACCTTTTTTTTCATGGATGGAATGTGCAAAACCCTAGATTTTGACTGAGGTAGTATTCGAATTAGTTTTTCACGGCTCTGCTCAGATCGGCTCGGCTCAAGTCGGTTTAACGTTGCGTCATACCGTTATTCTCACGGTCAGACTATCAAACTTTCTTAGTTGCTCCACGGTATTTTATCTTCCGGAAGTGATATTTCCACCCCCTTGCTCTACATTTTTAAATTTTCTTTTGTTTTTTTTTTCAAGACAAATAAAAGGAAGTAGAGGGGTGGAAATATCATTTCCCAATGTTTTATTTTTATTTGTTTCTTGCAATCTAACTTAGGCTATAAACTCGCTACACAAAAGTCCAATTGACGTTGAGATCACATTGATCGGGTGATCTAAGCCCTCAATCCATTAAGGCCATGTTTGTTTTGGATTTTGAGAATCTATTGTTAGTCCAAGAATTAGACACTGTTCATTTGAGATTATGTCGACCGATTGTGAGTGCCAAACCGATTGTTGGACTCAAAATTACGTTTAAATTTGAGTCCAACAATCGGTCTAGCACACACAATCGGTTTTCATAATCCTAAACGAAGAGTGCCTAAGTATTGGTCTCAAATTTACATGTGACCCTAGTTTTGGATGTTGAGAACCGATTGCCAGTCCAAATCTGATTATTGGACTCAAAATTAAGGCTCTATTTGTTTGGATTGTGGTAGCCGAACATGAGTATTGGACTCAAAATTAAATGTAATTTTGAGTCCTATAATCACGATCGGCCGCCACAATCTCAAACAGACAGGGCATAAATGTAAATTTCAGTCCAATTATCAGTTTTGGACTCATAATCAAAATCCAAAAGAATACATCCTTAATTTTGTATCCAATAATCAAGTTTTAGACTCACAAAGTGTTCTCAAAATCCAATACAGAGGGCCTAAAATGCCATGATAATTTATTTTTCAAGAACAAATGATCATCAGTGCTAACTTAATAAGGGATTTGCTAGGTGCATAATTTCTCAGAAAACCATTTCACGGCTCACTTTTGCAGGAGATATACACCAACGCTCACTTTTTAGCAGATTTTGTCTTATTCATTTATTTCATCTGAGGGCCTTTTCTCTTGCGCAAAAGTGAGCCGCAAAATGGCTTTCCAATAATTTCCCCAGCAAATCCCGGCCAAACTATTATGTTTTTCTTTTCATCCTTGTCGATGATAAAAATAGGCAATTGATATTGGCAGTACCATCTTTTAATAATTGCACTAACTCACCTTGTATTTTATTATTTAATCTGCTGTCAATGGTGATTACAATTCCCAAAAAGCTGAGAGAAGCCAGTTTAAAAAGAAAAGACAAATGTGAGTTAGTGCAATTATTAAAATATGGTATTGCCATTATCACCAGCCTAAAAATAAGGTGCATGTATGTTCTAAATGGAAGATGATATTTCGGCCCCCTTTTCTAGCATTTCTACCTTTTGCTTGCAATAAGTGATTGCATTTCCACTCCCTTGTTATGAAGTAATCTTTAGGAACATACACACAAGAGGGGTGAAAATGCTTGGAAGGTAAAAATAACATTTCCCATCTGAATATCTGAAATTGGTTACAAGTCATTCCACTTTATAACAACCAATCTTGAACACAAAAAGAAACTAGAATAGGTGGCTATATAATAACAAAATAGGAGATGACCTACTCTGTTCATTTAGGGATTCCAAAACCTTGAAGTCTGATGGATGCATAAGATGAGATTACTTTTGGGACACTATGATCTATAAAATATAAAGGGAAAGGGAAATGATATTCTCTTCCCCCCCCCCCACCCGACCGCAGTAGCGTTATTCGTTAGATTTTAAAGGCAAAAGAAAAACATTAAAGCGGTGAATTTATCCCGAACCACTCTCACAGAAACCGTTTAAGGGGGGGATTTCATCCGTTTACCGGGGCGGGGGGATTTCAGCTACCAAAGGGAAATGATATCGGCACAACCATGTCCTTTTCCTTATTCAAAGTCCTACCAAAGTCCATTGACTAAGGGCTTCTATGGATGTCACCAACATTGGTCGGTTGGTCCTATTTCGTATATAAGATTATTTTAATTTCACCTTATTTACAAAAGAGGCACTGAAGGCTCTGAGTGAGACTAACTATATTATTTATAAAAAAATATCAAACCACTATTTACAAGCAATCACATTTACTTCAAAAGCATTTGAATATAAGATTATAAGCAAATAGTTTTTAGAGGTATACAAAGAGGTAGCTTTCTCTGCAGCGCAGGTCTAGCTCATTGAAGATGTGTTCCAAAGTCGGTCAAATATGTACAAAAGTGTCGCACCATTGCCATTTTGAACAGGGAAGTGATATTTTAGCCCGCTTTTCTTCCCAGGCCACCCACCTCCAGTGTATTTATGACTACTCTTTTTACACTACAATGGGTTGTCCGAGGAAGAAAAAGGGAGCAAATTTTATTCAAAACTTTTAACCAATTGAAAGAAAAGAGTGTAACAAATGAACAAGGGGAATGATGTATTTGCCCCCTTTTTTTCTCTGGGCCAGCCCCTCTAGTGTAGAAAGAGTATTCATAAATAGGGTTGCAACTTGGGTCGGGCGGGTCAGGTTGGGTTTTCTTTGAGAAAACCCTAGATCCATAACCCTACCCAGGTCTGGTTTTTGCTATTTAGAGTAGGATAATGACTAGTTTTAAAGATTGAGGAAAACGACAAATTTTCACGCCAAAAATCTCTAGATTCATATTATGATGTGTATAAGTTTAAGAAAGAAACTACTTTTTCACATTACAAACATGAACAGCCTCATAAAAAAAATTATATCAACATATTAGAAAATAATTCACTATTTTACCTAAGAGATATTTAAGAAAGTCACTGGGTGTTAGGTTTTTTTTCTTTCTTGAAACCCTGCCTGACCTATGATTGAGTCGGGTTTTTCAACCTAAAACCCTACCTAAATCATGACCTATGATTTCTAAACCCGTCCCAGGTTATTTTTGGCTCGGGTTTTACCAATCCTTCATATTACTCTTTTAAGCAAGCCGAGCCGATCCATTCCAATCTGGGCTGAGCTGAGCTGTGCCTGACGCCATTATTTAAAAAAAAAAAAAACCAGACGTGGACGGCGTAGATTTCTTTATTGACACGTTCACGTCTGAAAGTCTCCCTTGTTTTTTTCTCTTTTTCCTCTCTGTCTTATGACATGAATTATGAAACAGTCAAAGTCAGATTCTGGTGACTGAAGAGAGCCCTCATTATTTGGATTTTTGAAAAAAAATCCCACTTCCACGGTCCTAAGTTTTGACCGTAGGTGGGTCAGATCCCGGCCGACCTAGACACTCCGCGTATCACTTCCACGGTCCTAAGTTTGACCGTAGGTGGGTCAGATCCCGGCCGACCTAGATACTCCGCGTATGGACACCCAAAATGGCCGAATTACCCTTTTGATATTTTTTCATTACAATTTACAAAATGACTAATGATACTGGCACCATGTTCTGATAACGAGACAAACTCACCTTCACTTTTCCTTTTTTGATGGACTGCTGAGAGCTTTTGGGTAAAAGGAAATGTTTTCAGTACAACCACATTTTGATATTTGCACAAACCCAGCTGTCTTTTCTTCTTTAATTGGCGTTCGTTGGAGCTTTCCGGGAAATGTAATAACCTTTTGACATCTCTTTACAGAGAAATTATATGGTGTAAGGCATTACAATAATAAGGCCTCCGTACGGTGGAGGTACCATCCTTGATATTTGATCCAACAGCATGGTTGTGCTGACAAGATGGCACTCCTAACATATAGTTGTAAGGCCTTACACCATATAAAAACTCCTCTTTACATATTAAAAGACAAGATGTGTCAGCAAGAATATCAAAATATGGTTGTGCTGATATCATTTCCCTTTTGGGAGTTTTAACAGCTTTTGATAGCTGGTTAAATAATAAAAGACAAGGTGAGTTTGTCATGTTATCAAAACATGGTAGTGGGAATATCAGTAACTTAAAAAATAGTCTCGTAATTTCTAATAGCGTATTGATGAAAGAGTTCTCTTGATTTTTTTTCCACGATTTAAATAACATATAACTATTATGCATTACAGTATTGTATTGTTTTTGCTGTAATGAGTTCCTCGTTTGATTAATTTATTTACAAGTTTGAATGGAATTTTCCTTTCATTCCCTTTTTGTTCTTGTGTTCATTTGCTGGTCAAAATCATAAGAAAATTCAAATTAGAAAACTAGTTGAAGGGGTGTCCTAAGTAAATAAAGGGAGGATTAATCATCTCCCTTTTGGTCTAACAATTCTTTTTAACCGCTGATGAATGTCTAGGATCTCTATCTATGGGTCATGACCAATCAATAGGGCCCACCAACATGCAATGAAACTAACAATGCTTGGGGACATGCATGCATCACATAACATGGATCCACCATCTAATGGTGGTTAGCAATTAAAAATTTACCAATTGTATGCATTTTAATACTTAATAAGAGGAATGCCAAACTGAAGCGTGCCCTTCCAACAACTCAGCTGCAAGAGCACGCAATTGGATCTAAGTTGCTCAACCTGCACTGACAAATATAAAATTAAAGGGATGATAAATGCAATTGGGTAACGTGGTTACAATAAGGCGCTCTTGCCGAGTGTTTGCAAGGGCGCCCTTCAGTTTGGCACTCCACTCTTAATTAACTGGGAGACCATTGTAGCAAAAATGATTTAATGTGCATATTAGACATGTGGATGTGGACAGAAGTCTTGTTGTTTACTCACCTTGAACCTTTGGTAATAAATCCAGCGACAAGCAAATTTCGAATTGTCAAATTGATCTTTGATTCTAAGTGCGACTTTCAGCTTCACTCCATATACAAGAATTTTTTTGGTGATTTCAATAGTTTCTTTGTATATGCTATGTTTGGTTTCATTTTTTTGAGAAAAATAGCAGGGAATGTAATTCTACTAATTCGCTGAAGGGTGTTTGGTAGGGAATTTAGCGAAATTGGGGAGTTTGATCGCCGGGGATGTCGGGCGCTTGTCGGTGACGTGGAACCCTCAAAATTCGTTGGATGAATTTCTTCGAATCGAAGAAAAAATGGGAGAAATTCTCAGGCAAATTCTTTTTTCCCGTAATTGTCATAAGTTTTTAATTTTCATTGTAGTTTTTTCGGTAATTGTCATATGTTAGTACCTTCTGTTGGTATTTTTTTTCGTAATTTTCCGGCTTCCATTTTTCCGTAATTTTCATTTAAAACTTAGTATTTCTCCACAAATCGTAATGATTACTATTTTTTGCTATTTTATGTTTTGCTAGCCACCTTTGCTCCCATGTTACTTCTGCTAATCTTTGAACAAAGGATGGGCCACAAGCCGACAAGTGGCCTCGGCGAAGGTGGCTAGCAAATTCCTATACAAAAAAAAAGGGAAATGTTATCAGAACTACTGTTTTTTGATGAGGGCACTCCTCTCTTTATTAAAAGTACACACCATAGGATGATCCAAACCGTCCATTAGATGGGCCATAGTCTAAATAGGTTATGCCCCAAAAATCATTTCCATAGGCTGATCCTATAGAGGGTTGATCCTAACCCTCCATAGATCGGAGGGTTAGAATCAACCTATGGAAATAATTTTGGGGCATAACTAGACCTGGCAAACGGGTGGGTCGGGTCGGGTCGACCCGCGGGTCATGCAGGTGCGGGTTGCATTCCTGCGGGTCAGCAACCAGGTGACCCGTGCCCAGTGCGTGTGGGTCGGGTCGACCCGCGGGTTACCCGCATGTTTTTCCAAAACAGGGTTTTTATTGGGCAGTGATAAATTCACCCCCTAATTTTCAAAATGGATGGTACAACCTACACCATAGGATGATCCAAACCGTCCATTTGATGGGCCACAACGTAAATAGATCGTGCCCAAAAAATCATTGCCATAGGATGATCTCAACCGTTCGATCTATAGAAGTTTCCATATTGTCAGTCCGTCTTTAGATCGGAGGGTTAGAATCATCCTATGCTAGTGATTTTTTGGGCAAAACCTATTTACATTATAGCCCATCAAATGCGCGGTTTGGATCATCTTATGGTGTGGGCTGTACCTTCCAATCCTCCATTTTGAAAAATAGGGAGTGTATTCATGCATAGTAAATTAGTAATGCCCATGAGCTGCTAGAAGTTGGGAGTCCTCAAAAAGTGAGATGCTGTTAGAAGGGCTGATTTCTAGACACAAGTGCACTATTCCAGCTCAAAAAGTGAGATGCTGTTAGAAGGGCTAATTTCTAGACACAAGTGCACTATTCCAGCTCAAAAAGTGAGATGCTCTTAGCCCTTGATCTCATTTTCTATTTTTTTTTTAAAAGTGTTAAAAAAATCCAAAAAATCGCCGGTGCCCGCGGGTTGGGTCACCCACGGATCGGTTTTGGTGGGTCACTAAAACCTCAACCTGTGCTAGCAAATTTGCGGGTGGGTTGGGTCGACCCGTGGGCACGGTTTGGATCATCCTATGGTGCGGGCCATACCGTACTTTTAATAAAGTGAGGAGTGCCCTCATCAAAAAACAGTAGTGCTGATAACATTTCCTCAAAAAAATACGGCAAAAAACCTCCTTCACATCTCCTAACGCAACCAAATAACGTCTAGGAGAGTTACTTTCAATCTCCCCCTGACTGATTTGCTTTTAATTTCCCTTTGACTTATTCTTCTCCAAATCCTCTCAACATCTACCAACATCCAAACAGAGCAATATGGAATTTGCTAGGGACCATCGCAGAAGGCATTTCCTTGACTGGCTGTTGCATGAGAGAGCAGCCACATAGGCTCATATTTTGTCTTATTCATAGGGACCAAAAATCTTATCCGCGGATTTTTTTTTACCAGGGATTTGCTAACGTCCATCACAGAAGGCATTTCACAGATGGGCTGTTGCATGTGAGAGCATCCACCTCGTGCATGAAGACAAAATCTGCCCAAAAGTAAGCCTGTGTGGTTGCTCTCACATGCAACAGCCCATCCGCGAAATGCCTTCTGCATGGACGCTAGGAAATCCCTTCTAACCGGATGCATTTTATATAAAAAAAAGGAAAAACATGATATAGAAACCTCCATAAATCCCACAAATCATGAGGGTTAGCATCATCCTATGAAGATTTTTGGATACAGCACATCCACATGGGTACCAACAAATGAATGGTTTAGATCATCCATTTATGAGGGTTCCACTGTACTCTTTGGCTGTTCCCTGGATTGTATGTATGATCGTTCAACCCACTAAATGATCAAATTGTACCCAATTTAACTATACTGCATCCCATATTCCATTCCTCATAAACCCATCAACATTTTCAGAACAGAAATGCAGAAGTAGATCAAAATAAAGTCCAATGCCCTATCTCCTTTGTCAACTGGAACGAGGGTTTCTAAATCTCCAATGGAAAATCTGAAGCTTCATCTCATGGAACATAACTCAGATAATGGCTATTGGGTGCCTTGAATTTTTTATGGTTGAGAGAAGACAAAAGTTTAGGAAAACTCCTCTCTAGGTAGAGAGAAAGAACATCAAAACAAATACAGAAAAGAATAACCACAGTGGTGCAACAACAGATTAATTTAAGCAGTGGCAGCCATGGGAACTGCTCTGTAGCATGCCCTCTTTGCTGCTCGGACAATATCCTCGACCTGAAGAAAAATAAATAAAAACTGTCAGAATATAAATGAAAAAGACAAGCAATGAGATCAGGCTTTTAGGACGCGAACATTCGAATCCATTCACTTAGGCCCTATTTGGATTGCAGGAATTCTCTGGAAATGTTTGGAAAGGAAAATATTTCTAGAATTTTCTACTTTTTTACACACAAAAGATAATTTGAACCGACCCTATTCAATTTTTATTTAGAGGGACCTTCAATTTATGATGATATCCTTCTAAATTAACTGTAATTATATCATTTTCCTCTAAATCATGAGAAAAGAAATTCTCTAAGGGCATGTTTGGCTACCATGAATTTTTTTCCATGATATATCGTTGTGTCTCCAAGTGGAGATGAGGGTGAAGTGGCTAAAAATCAGGAAACAAAACATGAAACTAGTGTATCCAAGTGATGAGAAGTGGCAAAAAAATCAGGAAACAAATAACTCTACTCAAAATCAGATCGACATTTTCCTGATTTTTAGCCACTTCTTAGGCTCATCTCAACCATGCACTCTCAAATCTCTCTCCTCCTCCAACTGCCCTACCCATCAGAAATGTTTTTCTTGCAATTCAAACAGGGCCTAGAAACATGAATTTCTCAGTTGAAATCACACAAATTGTCCAGCTGTAAAGAAGTTCCAAAAGAATTAGAAAACAACCAACCTGTGGAACGGCCATTCTCTCGAGATTAGCTGCATAAGGCATGGGAACATCAGCTCCAGCGATCCTCTCCACAGGTGCATCCAGATACCCAAAGCTTTCCTCAACAACGGATGCACTGTTTGACAGAACACACCTCAAAAGTAAGATGTAATGCAATTTGGTGCCGCAGGTTCACTAATTCACGCACAAAACGGACTTGGATCCACCAAGTAGATTTAATTTTCCTTTTCTGTCAGATGTCTTAAAGGAACCAAAAGAAAAATTGGACAAAACTGTATCCTTGGGAACATCTAGAAGTTTTTTTTTTCCCCCAGTAATAGCCTTCATACATGGGCAATACCGAAGATCCGTAACTTCTGTGGAATTCCCTTCGTTCTTTAGTCTTGTCGCCTTTTGTTATTTTAAGCTGGTTTCTTAAAAACTGGACTGACTTTAAAAAAAGTTGATGATGCCAAAAACAAGATAAGTGGTTAGTCTATTTAGGATTGAAGCAAACCAGATTTCAGCGCCGACACCATGCTGGGGAAATCCTTCTTCAACTGTCACAAGTCTGTTGGTTTTCCTGACAGAGGCATTGATAGTATTTCTATCAAGAGGCCTAATTGAACGTAGATTTATCACCTGTATCAATGAGATTGGTTATGTTCGGATAATGGAACTAGAATTTTCATACATTTGGTTTGATTTTGCAAAGGAAATACTAAGTTGCTCTTTTTCATATCTTTTGAGGATGAATTTACCTCGGCGCTGATTCCTTCCTTGGAAAGTATCTCTGCAGCCTGGACATTATCCACTCGAGTTACTTCCAGATGAAACATAAAGAATCTAGACTACTGAAAAGAACAAAGGGGCAAAAAACAAAAAACTATAGAAACTAAAATTAAATTCAAAAGCATACACTGAAACAACCACTGATCATTTACTAGTTGGATTTAGATGAATATTTGTATATGAAGTACTACATGTACATCATGGTTTTAAATTTCCGTTTTTTTTACCGGTAAGCTGGGATCCAACCTGAGACCTCAAGGTTGAGAAACAAAGTCTCAAACAGGCCCAACCACGGTTTTAAATTTCCACCGAAACTGACACGAAACAACTGATATGTTTCTGTTACTATTTCTATCTCCACTTACGAGCATACCAAAACCTAAACGTATATCAAAACTAAAATCGTAAGTGTACACATTACATTATTTCGATTTAAATTTGGAATCACGTCAGTTTCAGTTTGAAGTTTGGACATTTCAATGAAAATCCCGTGAAATCATAAAAACGTATGAAAACATGCAAATTGTGGAATTTAAGATGAGGCTTCGAATAATGCTATGCAATTAATTATTTTATTTAAAAATAAAAATAATAATTAATTTCTCATATTAAAAATATCAAAAAAATTATTAAATAATATTTAAAAATTAAAAAAAATTGAATACACAACAAAATTATATAAATAACACAGCTCACACTATTGTAGTGTGATGCACTATATTTTATAATACTATAACTAATATTTTGTATTTCCATTGAAAAATAAAAAAAATTGTTAAACTTTTAAGCAAACTAACAAAATCAAAGCATGTGCACATTTAGCCAACCATTATTATAGATAAATTTATGTCGCATTTTCTCACTTTTTATTTTAATTGTTACTTTTATAAAATAATAAAATTATTTAAAAATTAAAAATATCTTTCTTTGCCATTCAACATATTAGTGGTCATCTTCAAAAAATAAAAATAAAAATAAAAATAAAAATAAAATTAGTGGTATAATATACTATTATCAGTTACAAAATTATATGTAGAATGTATTTTGTATAAATATTTATCTGAATTGCATGTAACATGTTGTTGGTAGATACTATCAGACATGTGCGACCACATATGTCACGAGGTGCTCGACGTTGTTAAACCATTACAGGATTTACAGGTGGTTTTCTTGCTTATGTGATGGTTTTTTAGTGTGTATTTGTTCTTATTAAATGTGCATCATTTGCATATGCTTTCCATGATGTTGTAGGATATATACCAAAATTTCCATCTGAAACCCACTTATTTCCAATTCCGTCACAACCCAAACGCATGCCGAAACCAAATCCCGAACCTTGATGAACATACTAGATTGTTTTAAAAAAAAAGCACCACACATGACGTGAGCTTTAACTGGGACAGGTTTCAAAAAGAATGATGGCATTCCATGCAAAAAAGAGGGTCATAATTAGTGACATTGTCTTGTACGACAAGCTTATAACAGTATACCATTTGTGTCCTACGTTTTCAAAAATGTTTATCGATTAAAACACAAGACCATGCCCTTTGGAACAATAACACCCAATAAAATAACGTATACTACCATTTTTGGAAAAAAAATAACGAATACTACCTCAAAAATTTGTTGTCCACAAGAAACCAATTTTGGACAAAGAAGAAATCATCATTTGATGCCTCCGCCAAGGGCATCATATCGGACGCAGGCAGGCAATGATTTTGTAATCACAACTAATTAAAATAGGGAAATGTTATCAGCACTATTGTATTTTGATGATCGCACTCCTCACTTTATTAAAAGTACGGTATGACCCGCACCATAGGATGATCCAAACCGTCCATTAGATGGGCCACAACCTAAATAGGCCCCAAAAATCATTTCCATAGGTTGATCTTAACCTTCCTATCTGAATGTTAAAGTGTTGATCCTAACCCTCTATAGATCAGAGGGTTAGGATCAACCTATGGAAATAATTTTTGGCGCACAACCTATTTAGGCTGTGGCCCATCTAATGGACGGTTTGGATCATCCTATGGTGCGGTTCATACCGTACTCTTAATAAAGTGAGGAGTGAGATCATCAAAATACAGTAGTGCTGATAACATTTCCCTTAAAATAACAAAAACACATACAAAGATCCAAAGTGGGAAGAGTAATGCATTGAAAATTTGAAATAGACAGCTGCTAAGGAGAATAGGAAACTCAGCCCCAAGGTTATGACCCAGCTTGCACTTCTGACGTTGATGTTTTTCCTTGTAAAAATATGTGTGAACACAATATAGCTCCTCATTTGAAAACCATAGGACTTAAACCATCCCTAATCAAGGAACTAAATTGACCGATAATAATTTATCAGATGGTTGGCGTCTCTCTTCCACTTCCCTTTATTATTTTCTTTTTCCTCTCTTCGGAATTGAATTATAGGATGCATCCTGCATTAGTAAAGCTCACCCAATGTGCAAGTCAGACCTATCAGCACCTTCCTAGAAAGACAGTCTGCTAAACCCACTAGCAGCCTGCCTAATATGCTTGAAGGAAAATAAGATCACTCTTCATAAGTAAATAATTTTTTTTTTTTTGAAAGAGACTTCATAAGTAAAAAATTAGCGCTCTCACATTTGCTTTTGGATCTTACAGGAAAACTAGAGTTCCTAAACATTATTTCGACCACAATGTACAATCTCATGACAATAAATCAATAGTAAATGACTCATCGGCGACCTTTATTTCCGGTGGCAGGCAAAGAGCCCGACCAACAGAACAATATTTGTAACATTCTATTCCAACCAAAAAGCTATCCCTATTAACACCCATCCAAGCTAATCACCGGCATCACTATTTGCCGATCTTCAGACCTTCCGAAAAGAACTGGAGAAGCCTGCCAATCAATCCTGGATCTCATCGAGGAAGTGAGCAAATCACCAAGGATGGGGATGGGTACCATCGAGCCATTGAATGACATTAAGGGAATCTCCCTTATGGATCAATCTATCTAAGTCACTGATCTCCGTTATCCTTTTTTTTTTTTAACGACCCTCATCTCCACTTCGTTATAATCAATAATAGAAAAACTAATTTGGTCTTAGGCCAGGTAGATTAAGAACTAATAGCTTAATAATGTAACCCTCAAACATGCAAGATCACGCATTTGAATGTTAATAATTCGATCTATTGTTGTATGTTTACTCTTAATATAATTGCACAGAATAGAATTCCAAAGTAGGAAAAGCAATTGAAGCAACAAACTTATTGACTCAAGACTCTGAGACCTAACTGAATGGTGGTCTAGAGTCCAGACTAGACCAATAAACTTGCATGTCTGTTTATTTGCAATAATGACTCACAATTTTCAAAAATCAACTTAGATTAGTCTGTATTTCTTCCAGTTACGAGAGAAGCCAAAACTTTTATAGTTGGAAAGCTGGGTTGAGGCACAAAGAAAGGGAAGCTAGAAATTAAACACCAATATTCATCTAGTGGATCGGTCCGCTCCTTAACTCGCTTGTGGAAGAGGGGGATCCCTCAATGTTATTTGTTGGGTCGGGATGGAACCAGTTTCCTTTGGAGGTTTGTGATCCTCTTGAGAAGATTTTGGATAAGGTGGAGGTCCATTGGGTTTCATTTCAGTATGTGCTCCGCTAGTATGCTTTAAGCCTTCATGGATACTTTTGCTGGTCGAATAATTGTCTTTTTTCACGCATATGCCTCATTATTATTTATTCCATCGTCTAAGATAAATCTAGTTTAAGTTCTATGATATTTTATTTATAAAATTCTTATGCCTTATATCATTGCCTGGAATAGCAGTGTCCGCATCCATATCCTACATTTTGAAAACTGGCAAGTCATTATGTCATTATCATGTTCGTGTTTGTGTCCGTATCCGTATCTGGGTATCATACAGCTCTAGTCAGCTAGTGATGAGACGGACTCTTTGGCTTGCGGTCGGATGGATAGTGATTAGATGGTTGTTTTTTTATCATTTTCCCCCATGAGGGGCTCCTATTTTGGTTTTTTGTGATCCTTCGTGTTTTCTGTTATGCTGCCATTGACCATCTTGGTTGTGGCCACTTTCTGAATTTTGTCTTTTAAATAATTTCCTCATGAATAAAAAAAAACATTATATGATGCCATTGAATTTATGCACATCTGAAAGCTAAACAAAGAAAAGTTCAACAAATGGAGCTAATTAGAGAAGCAAAAACAACTCATTGTGACAAGAAGAAAAAAACATCAAGCACCTAGATTAAAGAATCACTCAAAGAAAGCATCACAATATAAGTATTCAATGAACGAGAAGCTATTCAAAGATAAAGAAAAATAGATGAAAATCCAACGAATAACAAAATGCAGGAATGCTTAAGAACCTTGCCTTTACTTGCCTAGAGTTAATTTCAATTCAAACAGATTGAAGGAAAATTCACCAACAAAACTAGCTATACATATGGTCAAACCTACAACCACACAATCTTAGTTATTTGCATATCTTAGAACAAAAAATAGTGCACACACCTGAAGAGCATAACCAACCATTTTGGAGAAAGCTGTGATAGTCACGTGCTTTCCTTCTCGTTCAATCTATCAATAGGGGACATGAGACACCGGTTACACACACAAAAAAGGACCTTTTTAGGTATTTCATTAATAGAATTTAAAGAAAATCGAAACATACCTTAGCCTTCCCTATTGGAACGCAGAAACTGGAATCAAGAGCTTCTGCCGAAACAGGAAAAGACTCACCATAACTGGAGCAACATTTTAATTGCAGATCCCAAAAATCAGTGCACATCTGGTAAATATTTCAAGTTTGCCACATAAAAATAATATGAACATTTTTAACTACTTACAGCAACTCATTTTCAAGAAAAATTACAGGGTCTGGATCTCTAATGGCAGCTTTTAGCAGGCCACGAGCATCTTCTGATGAATACGGAGTCAGCACTTTCAGCCCAGGACAGGAAGCATACCAAGCTGCATAACACTGAAGATGATCTAAAAATGAGTACACGCCTTATGTTTCCTTTTCCTTTCTTCCAGTTCAATACATCAACAAAATGTTTAAACCGCCATGGAAGTTCTACTTAAAAGTTCCATTAGGGAGATGATATTTTCACTCCCCCTGCATTACGCATGCGCTCCACTTATAACGTGATTTGACGTGAAAAGTGGGCAACTTGAACGTTTTTTGATGTCAAATCACGTTATAAGGGGGGCTCATGCGTAATGCAGGGGGGTGAAAATATCATCGCCCTTCCATTCGTAATGCAGGGGTGGTGAAAATATCATCGCCCTTCCATTAACCAGAAATAAGAGCCACTTACGTTAGATGACAAAATTTCATAATGCAAAAAGAGGCTATTTATTATGGGAATGAATAGATATTCTTTTTTTTGAATGGCAATGAATAGCTATTCTTATTCATCAAATTACACCCAATCATTCGTGCACATAAGCCAAAGCAGAATCCTCCAATAAGAGAACGTATGTGTCACTGCAACGACTAAACCCGTAGGTAAAATAAAACAGGCTAATCCAATGGTCTTGGTGCTGTTAAATCAGGGGCAGTAAAGAAGCTGGGAACAGTTCCATCTGCAGGAATTGCAGTGCCAGCTGCCAAGAGCTAAGGAGGGTTTAAGGTCAATTTATCCACGCTTGCCGTTAGGGACCATCCCTTTCTAAGTGCGTCGCTTAAATCTTTTAAGTTATAAGGGGGTTAGCCGACTCTTTTCCTACCCAAAATCGCTTAAAATTTTAATTCAGAGGAGTGTTTAATTTGCCCCACATATTTATTAAGAAAATCTTAAGTTGTAAGGGCAATTCAGTCATAATATTGTTATTAAGTGACCCAAAGATGGCCCATTTTCTTTCGCTTGTCGACGCATTGTTGCCTGGATGCTCTTCTTCGTTGCTATTAGTCAAGGAATGTGGTGGATATAGTTGGAGGAAGTTAATGGTTGTAGGTTGAAATGATCGTAATGCAGGGTAGTTGGCTGGGCACGGTCGGGGAAAGCTTCTTTTTGAATTGATTGGACTGTAAGACTTGTATACGACACGGTTTAGAAAGAAAGGGCCCAGTTTTTGTTGTTATACTTAGTCTTTCTGACTCAGGGTATGCACTGGCCAGTTTTATTTGATACTATGTAATGCCAGGTGGGACTCCTGGTCCCCAATGTCATTATTATAGTATCGATGAAAATATGTCAACTTTAAAAAAAAAAGAAAAGGTGGCCCACCTTGCACTTGCAACAAGAGGACAAATAATCTACATTGAATAGGCCTTCCCTGTTTGGTTGCTCAAATGTGGGAGATCATCGGCGTTTGAAACTCCGATAATCTTCCAAAGATCTACCCAAAGCATGTTTGGTTGCCATTTTGCATTGAACCTCCCTTTGACTACCAGACATCTTCCATACATCATTATTGCCTTTTTTCCTACGTGGCGGCAATGCTCCCTCCTCTAATCTTCTCCTGCCATTTTGCATTGAAACTCCCTTTGACCACCAGACACCATTATTGCCTGTTTTCCTACGTGGTGCCTAGCGGCGTCAATGTTCCCTCTAATCTTCTCCCTAAATTCCACCATTTGGTGGAATTTGGGAAGAAGATTAGGAGAAGATTCTTGTCTTATTCTCTCTCTCTCTCTCTCTCTCTCTCTCTCTATTTTAGTAATAACACCCCTACATCTTCTGCTAATCTTCTTGCTGATTGTCGCGCAACCAAACACTACTTACCACTCTTCGTCTAATCTTCTATACATCTCCCATGCTTGTCTTATCCCTTTTGACTTCTTCTTCCACTAATCTCCCAGCCACATTTGAGCAACCAAACAGAGCTAGGTGAATAAGAATCCATGTTTTAAGTCCAATAAGAGTACAAGTTTAGCCCAATTAGAATCCATAAGTTAGTCCAAGGTTAGCAACTTAGCATAGTCCAACTGACAAAATATAAGAGGGTTTCATGGCAATGTTTCAATAAGTGGATACAAGTAGAATACGGCCAAAGCAAATCCCAGTCGACTCGGCACGGCACAGCCCGATTACTCAATTGATGCGGCCAAGTACTCGGCTGACACCACGACATGGGCATAACTCGGGATAGTCAAAGGAGATTTGATATTGTCGGGCAAAATGCGGACTCAAACAACAAAGTGGCCAACATAAAAGGGAGAAGACGAGGGTGAGTCGAAGACGATGTGGGAAAGTTGAAACTATATTTTATACTTGAAAGCTGGAGTAGAAATAGACTTCTACTAGCTCCCACCCTTAATTTCCTAGAAGTACTTTGGTGATTGAATAAATGAAATTTGGTTTTTTTAGAATACTTTTCTTGTGTGTGATGCCATTGCCCGAGGTGTGACGCTTCAGAAACTTCTGTGTGATGCCTAGGCTAAGAGGACCTTAGAACGATTCCAGGTCAGTTATCTCCCTTTTTTTTTTTTCTCCTCTATCTTTATTCCAGACTTCTCTATTCTAAGCTTCTATACCTTTTTAACTAACCCAAGATCAACCACGAAACAAAACCCCACCATCAAACAGTCCAAGAAACCCTTTAGCCAACCCTACAATTTATTGATACCTTTCTCCTGCAAAACCTCTAAGCCAGACCTGTAGATACCCTTATACCAGTTCAAGAATTCACCAAGAACCCAATCCAACAGCATTTAGTTGCCTGTAAATCCCTATCCTCATCACCCTAGTTCACCCAGCTGTTGATTTAAACTGCGAACCGCAAAAGCCACCTGAAAATTCAGTTTTCTGAACTCGTTACAGATTCCAATCCCCCGTAAATTCCATTAAACTACCTGCTGTACAATTGTTGGCAACATAAGAGTTGAAAAGCCTACAGATCAGTCCTTTACTGGCCCAGTTACAGGCATAAAGACACCGTAAAATTCCTCTTTTCTTAAACCTAATTAAGCCAACAACCTGTTATTAAATCTGGAACCTCATCTGATTTTAAAATTCTCTTTTTAGGATTATACGAGCTTTAAACTATTAGACCAATCCGCCTTTACCCTGCAACAGTTTCCTCCTAATAGGCCTGTGATATTCCTAGTGCTTCCATCAAGCTATCAACTTCCTTTCAACCTAAAGCTTTATTCCCTAATCCTAAACCCACCAATCATTACCCACGACCCAGATTTATCAAAATATATGATGGGAGACGATACATCCCACGGCACTATAACAGTTACACCATTTCCCTACAAGAAAAAAACTTACTCCTTTTCCAGCCCAATAAGCCCATTCCCACTACCAGAAGACATTACCACAATAGGTAGCCCCCTAAATTACAGTATGAGCCAGACAAATGCACTGTATCCATACAGTCCACTTTCAGATCCGACATAATTAACATAAATCTTAGATCTGTTGCATATTTTAGATCTTCCATAAATTTGATTTACAGCTCGGTAGGCTACTCAAAATTTCCAAGCTTTCTAGAGGTGTCTACAATTATGCCTGTGAATCCCCGGAAAACCATGGGATCTAGAATGACCTGTCAGACAAAATACGTTGGTTTTCTCTCTCCAGTTATCTGTCGAATAAGATTCTTTGATTCCCTCTGCTTTCCATTTCTTATTCATTCAGGGCGCCCTTGCTCTAGAATTTGCCCAAACTGTCCCCTTAATCAACACTCAGCTCCATAGCCTAGTAGACTAAATCTGAGCCTAATATCTGAAAGATATTCCCTTCCCTTACCAGTTCTACCTCAATTTGTATCCAAGCTACAATATCTAGTGTCTTCCCATTCCGACCTGCATCACAGACTCATTCAAATCAGGATATTACCTCTCTGTGGTTAGGTGAAGGTTTCACTGCTGCCCTGATTTTGTCAACCAGGGGAGTAAAATGAATTTGAGGTCCATGCTGCATCGACAAAAATACCAAGAACACTATCCCGAACGCCAATTAAAGGCCAACTATATCCAATTTATTGGAAAATTAAACAGTATCCAAAAAAAAAAAGTAGCAGACCTGGGAGTGCTGAGCACCGACTCCAGCAGCAGCACCGTTTGGGCCTCTGAAAACAATTGGAACAGATATCTGCCCAGAAGACATGTAGTTCGATTTTGCAGCAGAATTAATGATATGATCAATCGCCTGCAGTGAAAACCAGATAATTAGCCTTCATCAAAACCTTCGAGACAATAAATGCCATGGGAATACAAAAAGTCACTCCATCAGAAACACCATATGATGATTCTGAATAATGCATGTAAACCCTACAAGACAACCCATAAGAACAACTCTCCAACTAGGACTATCAGTAACTCAAATTACCAGAAAAAAAAATCATATGATGGTCCTGATATATGCCTGCTAAAGTGCATTACCAGAAAATAGTAGCATGGGAATATAAGAAATTCAATCCAACTTATTATCTTATTTTTCACCAAAGTGTGGCAGAGCCTAAGTGAATGATTGCTGAAATTATTGAAATCAGCCCCATTTTTAATATGGAGCAATTGGGGAATATCTTTTCCGTTTTCCCTTCCCAAAATCTGAAACAAAATGAAATCAGGAGACATTGGTGTTTGGTTACCAGAAATTTTAAGAAATTCATCGCTCCGTGAAAAAATGATTTGGACTCTTGGTAACTGGAATGATGACATCAATGGAAATGATTAGAACTAAAAACTTTCAGGCTCTTCACAGAAAGGGGGCTAGGCTCCCATTTACAATTATGTTGTAGGCAATAACCATTGTATTAAGTAGAGCACTCATACCACTTAACAGACAGAAATCAGTACAAACATTCAAAAAGGTAATTTTATTTCCAGTAAACAGGTTGAAATTATAATTTCGTGGTAACATTATACACGTCTACCACTACAAGGTATCAGGAGAAGTACATCCAATATGAGAAAAGGAGCCTAACCTGCATAGAGAAGTTAAATGTCATAAACTCTACAACAGGCCGAAGACCATAGTAGGCTGCACCAACTCCAATTCCAGTAAAACCTGCCTGCAAAATCACATCAATAGATGTGCTGGGTAAATAATAACTTTTGGAAAACAAAACAAAATTTTTTCATGATAATGTTTAAGAACCGAAAGATGAAGAAATAAATTAATCATGCCGCCACTGTAATGGAACAACAAAATCTATGTTTTATTCAAAAGTAGGATTCTATTACAACCTCTGTGATTGGAGTGTCAAGAACCCTCTCAGGACCATATTTCTCCAAAAGGCCTTTGGAAATCTATACAGAAGTAACAGGACAGTTAAGGAGTTGACTTTTTGTCAAACAGAAGAAATAAATGCATATACAAGCTCGAATTGTAACAAGGCTACAATTTTCAGTTCTGTTGAACTTGTCTAACCTTGTATGCGCCCTGGTATTCACCAACCTGCAATAGAAAATAAGTCGTTAGAACAAAAACAATAAAAATCAACGTCCAGCAAAATGCTTCCACTTTCTCTACTAAATTACCTCTTCACCCATCAAGAAAACTTTTGGATTGGCAGACATTTCCTCATCAAGTGCAGAATTTAGAGCATCCCGCACCGTCATCTGTGATGAAGTGAGCTTCCAAGTAAATTAGTCTCCTATGTCTTGAGTGAAAATAAATAATTCCACAAGAGCCAGTGCCCATAAAAATGAGATATAAAGACAATCCAAATATATATGTGTGTAGGTGTATGATCCAACAAGCATCAAGTGGCCTCAAGCCCATTCATTATGCTTGCTAGTTTGGAAAGCACTGATTTTAACTTCAACTAATATAGCAATATTCAACTCCTAAACCATGATATTTTCAATAAATAAAGAAAAAACTGATAAATCAAAACAAGGTTGTCCCGTTGTAAATCTTGGAAACATGTGGTATTGACTAATTGATGCAATCGACCGTATGAGTCCTCAAGCCATGTTTAAGATGAAAGAACAAAAAAGAAGCATAGAAGAAAAATCAACATTAAACGTGGGGAATCCACCGCAAAACATGGAGAACCAACTCCAAAAGGTAAGGAGAACCCACTTCCCAAATTCAATAGTAAAACATCCCAACAAGAAACTATATAACATCCCCAAAACAATAAGACTCTATATAACCCTAAAATTCCCTATGAAAACATAGAAGCTTATGACTTTGCAAAAGCGATGGGTTGCAGGTTGGACTCTCTTCCTTCCTCGTATCTAAGGCTTCCTATGGGGGTGGGAAGACCGAGAAAAGATTTATGGACTCTTATTGTAGAAAGAAGATTGGAAACTTGGAAAAGAAACCTTGTGTCTAAGGGAGGAAGGCTGATTTTGGTCAAGGCAGTGTTGGCTAACATCCATGTGTATTATCTGTCTTTGTTTAATTGCCCGGTTAGTGTGGTGTTGATAATTGAACAGATCCAAAGAAGATTTTTGTGGGGAGGTTCAAATAATAAGAGTGGTATTCCCTTAGTGAAGTGGGATAAGGTTTGTGTTCCGATAAAGAATGGTGGTTTGGGGATTCGAAGAATGAAAGAGTTTAATCGCGCTCTTTTGGGCAAGTGGCTTTGGCGTTTTGGTGTGGAACAACTATCTTTGTGGGTAAAAGTGATTGGGAGCAAGTACGGGTTCTTGCATGGGAATTGGCGTTCGGATGATATTTTACAGTAAGAAAGGAGGGACTAATTGGCGCAATATTTTGAGGTTTAGGCAAAGTTTTGAGGCGGGAGTTCGGTTTAAAGTTTACAAAGGGGATCGAATAAAATTTTGGTTGGATGCTTGGTGTTCTGCTGATCCTCTGGCGGTGCTTTTCCTTGATTTGTTCTTGGTGGCGTTGAACAAAGAAGTGCTGGTGAGTGATTGTTTTGAGAGCGTTGATAGCAAGGTGGTATGGAAGCCTAGTTTGAGAAGGAATTTCTTTGACAGAGAGTTACTTTCTATTACTCATTTGTTTCAATTGATTGAGGGCTGCTATGTAAAAAGAAATGAGGTTGACAAAAGAATTTGGTTATGGGATCCGTCCGGATTTTTCTCAGTGAAATCTTTCTATTTTCGGTTGGTGCCTACTTCCGGATCCCCTCTCTCAGCTGACGTTTGGAAGTTTCATGGTCCTCCATCAATTTCTTTTTCCAGTTGGGCAGTGTGCAGTGGGAGGATTCAGACCATTGAATTTCTAAGAAGAAGGGGTATGGCTGGTAGATCATTGCTCGCTTTGTTTGGAAGATGGGAAATCTATTGACCATCTTTTTATCCATTGTAAGGTAGTAAGGGAGATATGTGGGTTTATCTTGAAAAGGTTTGATATTTGTTGGGTTTCCCCAAATCCTGTTGCTGAGCTATTGAAGAGTTGGGATTTTGTGCCTTGGAAAAAGAAAGGGAAGGTGCTTTGGAGATTGTGTTTGTTAGCTTTATGGTGGGTTATATGGAGAGAAAGAAACTCGAGAGTTTTTGAAGGAGTGGCAAAGTCCTCATACTGGTTATTCATGAAAATTATCGCTTTGGTTATTTTTTGAGCGAAGAGTCTCCCTCAGTTCAAATCTGTGTCAGCCTTTGATCTTTGGGAGGGGTGGCGCATTGTGTGCTTTGAAGGTGTGAGAGAAAAGATAGTTTAGAAATGGGAAGCACCTCCTGAAGGTTTTCTTAAGATCAATTTTGATGGTTCTAGTTTGGGTAACCTGGGTCCAGCGGGGGTTGGAAGTCTTTGTAGGGACTCTCTAGGGCTGGTGTCTTGGGCTTTTGCAGGTCCAATCGGAAGGAGTGATTCATCTGAAGCGGAAGTTAGAGCTGCTTATTATGGGATAAAGCATCTGAGTAGAGAAATTTATGATAGGGTGATTGTGGAAGGTGATTCTTCCAATGTAATTAGTTGGCTATCGGGGAGAGTGGTTCCACCTTGGAGATTCCCTCGTTACTTCGAAGAAATCTCTGACCTCATTTCATATTCGTCTATGGTGTTTAAACATGTTAGAAGATCAGCTGACGAAGCTGATTCCCTTGCTAGATCTGGAGTTCATAAAGTGGGGTTGGAGTGGTTCGACTTTCTTCCTCCGTGAGAAGTTTTTCTGTTGTTTTCCTTTGTAATTTTCTGTTTTTCGTCTTTGTATTTTTCGTGGACCATCTCAGTTCTCTTTTTCAATGTACTGCCATTTCAAAAAAAGAAAAAGAAAACATAGACATCCATTATCTTTCAATCTCAAGCACTGAAAAAAGTTATTAAGAAAAAACATTGGTTGGACCTAAAGACTTCAAATAGAGGTAGAAAAAACAAACACTAATTCCAAATTGGAAGGGACTTAACCTAAAAACGTTTAAAAAAAAAACACCAATTCCAAATTGGAAGGAACTAAACCTAAAAATGCAAACGTTTTATTGATAGGACAACTTAAAACGAACCTAAATTTACTCCTGTATTCAATTAATAACAAAAATCCAAAATCCTATAAAATAAAGGTTCAAGACTACAAAGTTTCAGCACAAAAGAGCATAGGAAAGGCCACAACTGATGCCATTGTACATATATGGTGTATTTGGGTCCTTTTTCGACTACCTTCGACCCATAACAAAAATCCAAAATCCTATAAAATAAAGGTTCAAGACTACAAAGTTACAGCACAATAGAGCATAGAAAAGGCCACTACTGATGCCCTTGTACATATATGGTGTACTTGGGTCCTTTTTTCACTGTCTTGGACCCTTTCTTCTATTGTGAGGTTTTGTATATGATGGGGCCCCTAACTTTCATCATTAGTCTGGAGAGCAAAGATTACTTTGGAGTTGGGCGTGTCCTATTTTATTATATTCTCCATGGCATCTAGCAATTAGGAAGGCTATAGTACTCATATAGGACTTCTCAAAGTTGAGGAATTTGACTAAAGGATTTATCTTGGGAGTTGGAAGATCATAAAGGGCTACATTACAAGCTTGCTTCAAACAGAAGGGCCTTCGTGGTGAGGACTGGATAGGTTCTTGTAAGAGTTATCTTCCTCATGTTGAAAAATAAGTGTTTTTCACTCTCTCCCTGCCAAGTTTGATAAAGATCAATTTGAGCTTGTAACCTAATTAATTTAGGGCAGTGATAAATCGATCCCCTAATATCTTAAATCAACCCCCATGTCTCTCTCTCCTCTCTCTCTAAGCACTGCCCTATATGGGGGGTCGATTTATCACTGCCCTTAATTTAATAGTGATTTCTATTAAAAAGTTGACGTTGCAAGTTCAATTTCATGCTCCAAGCCTAAAAAAAACTAATAAAGAGGATGATGAAGAGCTCATGCTTGTGTATGTAGGACAGGATCGAAACACAAAAGCAATTGAAACTAAAGTCAAAGCCATACGGAATGCGATAAATTTTCTTGTCGATTTTCTCCCCAACACTTGAGATAAGGGAGAATGACGAAATGATTAAATGGGGAAAAAAAGTCGCATCATTTGGGGGAGCTCATCCCAAGTGCCATAATGATTTTTTTACAAGGTAAGCACTAGGATCAATGTACAACTTCACATGAAAAACTCTCCAACTGAGTCATTACACCTTGCTGAATCTTTACTTACAATTATCGATAAAATTAGTCTTTCAATTGACGAATAAGAAAGTAGACTGCAAAAGGATCCCTGATGTTTCCAAGCCATGAGGACTAATAGCACAACTGCTGTGCTAGAAAGGTCTTTCCATCTTGGTCAGGCTTTTAATCATCTTCACCCAAAGAAACATGATTTCAATTTACTTCTGCATCCTCACTGAATAGAAAGGTCTGGAAATTGTTTAGATGCAGGAAGTGCAACCAAGAAACCATCAAAAACTAAAGCTCAACGCTGGAAGGAACGAACTATAACAGAGTAACTATTGCTTTGGAGGATGTTATCAAGTGGCGCATGATGGGTCATTGATGATCCCACTATTGTTGGCCTCGCAGAAGATTTTCAGCCTTCTAACTACCTTTTCTATTTAAAAAGCAATGCATCAATCCTCTATATTAGGAAAAAAAAAACAAAAAAGCTTTCTGAAGATAAATCTAAGATGATCTCTACCTCCTCAAAATAATTAATTTCCAGCCCTATCCAAAAGAACTTTCCGAAGATAAATCTAAGATTGATTTTAACGAACCTCCCTCTGTGGGACTTGTGTGCCTAAAGTGAAGGTAAATGAGCAACCTTTAGTAATCTACTGAAAGGAGCTACCATGTCCATGAGAGTTCACTGCAAGAAAAGTTGCAAGTAAACTCAAGAAGACAAGCACTACCAATGCCATTAATAGCAATTAAAGAAAAATAACCTAGAAAGTCCATCCTCGAATTAAAAAACAGAGATACATAATATAAGCTCAATCAAATGGTTCCTCTTCCAGCTAAAGTACGTTTGTGTATAGAGATAATGGCAATGACATTTTATAATACATTGAAATATAATAGAGTCATGTATGTTGTTGTGGACATGAGAGTAATTCGATATCTGAGCCTTTTCACTTGGATCCTATGTAGTGAGATTGAGCCCCCTAGCTCGATGGTCCAGGCTTTGTTCTTAAACCTGGACGTCAAATATTAGATCCCAACTTACCTACCAAAAAAACATAATTTGGGGTTAATTTGGGGTTGGGCCTATAGCTCAATGGTCGTGGCTTTGTTTATTAATTCATGTAGTGAAACATGATATGCCCTCAATTTGCAAACTTATCCTCATTTTCTTTTCTATATAAAGGTCCCAGATGTGTATCAGATACCCACACAAAGTGTTAGAAATTCAGAGCATGATAAGTGCTTCGGCACTGTCTAATGAAATTGTATATGGCTACTGGTTTATTAGAAAACACTAAAGAAAGGTCTGTCTATGGCTCTATGCGCGAGCGCACACACAAAATAACATAATTTGATACTACCAGATTACCCAATCTAATATATACAAAAAAATGGATTCATTCAATTAAATCATCAACAGCAAGTTCCAAAAACCGAACTCACAGCAAAAAAAAAAATGAAATTGAAGAAACAAATACCTCTTTTCCAGTAGAGGAAAACCTACGCGGTAGCATAGATACTGCTGGCTGTATCCTTTGCAACGAATGCCCTAAAATCTACAACGAATTTATAACACAAAATTCAACTATTGGAAGAAAAAAAACACTTGAAAAAATCAAGCAATACAATTAAAAGGAAAAATAAATAAAAAATCAGTCTTTTACCGAAGCAGGAAACCCTCCGCATCCCACCTTCTGCCTTAAAATTCCTAACATCTTTTTCTCGCTCGATCAAGGATCCTCTTAACTGTAAAAAAAAAAAAAAAAAAAAATCAAGATTAAGAATACAAAATTAATCGGAATATAGATTGGCCATATATCGAGAGGATCTAGAAATCTGAATTTTAGAAAGGGATCAGAAAACATAATCAAATATAAAGGAGTGAGAGAAGAAGAGATGAGAATGGGAGAAAAAAAAAACCTAATTTTTCAGAAGCAGAGAAATTATTAGAAATGAGGGGGAATGATATGGAATTCTTACTTGGTAGCATTGATAACAGAAAGCGCTGATATTTTCACCCCCCTGCAGTACGCATTCGCCCATAGTTTAACGTGACTTGACGTCAAAAAAGCGTTAAAGTTGCCCCTGTTAACGTTATCTGGGGGGCGAATGCGTACTGCAGAGGGGGTGAAAATATCATCAGTATGAGGTTGTTTCGTTGATGGAGACGCCACGGAGAGACCTACGAAACTTTGCTACATTCACTTCTTTGTATTTTTGCGGTCTCATTTTTATCGACGATGATTTTTTTCGCCCTACTGTAGGATTATGCGCTCCCCTGTTAGCATGATTTGACGTCAAAAAAAGCGTTGAAGTCTGCCAACAATTCACGTCCAAAGGGGGGCATAATACTACAATGGGGCGAAAAAATCATCTCCCATTTTTATTTTTGGGTTTTTTTGGGAGATGATATACTTGCTGCTTTTTTAACTTGGGACAGCCCTATTGGTGTAAATGGATCGTCTCAAATACACGAGAGGGGGCTGTTCAAATAAAAAGGTGGAGAATATATTACTTCCCTTTTTTAGTGGAACTATTACCTGCTCTTAGATTCTCTTATAATATCAAACGGGGCCCAAACTTCTACTAATATTTATATGTCCACTTTACCATTCAACAATTGTGTCCATTGACATTGAAAAAAAACAGAAAAATAATATCACATTTATTTATTTTGATAATGACACTCAATTATATTATTTTGATAAACAGAAGTGTTTTCCGCAATTTTTTTCATCCCTGTGTGTAAATAACACATTATGGGAATGCATAAGTAAATGAGAATTAAAATTAAGGGTGGCCGTGGGGCAGGGCCTGATGTTGCATTCCCGTCCCCGCCTCGCATGGAAAATCTAATCCCCATCCCCGTCCCTACCCCGTACACTTAGGAGATTCCCTCCTCAGCTGTTATAACAATATCTACTTTTTTTTAATCTTATCTAACAATTATTAAATAATAATCCAAAGTTCCAAACTAAACATTAGATATTGAATCGGGACCGGGCCCAGAGCCATCCCATCTCCGCTTCGGGGAATGTTTTTAAATCAGAGAATCCATGGCCCGAATGGGGCGGGGCGGATCCTCATTTTTGCGGGTTTAATTGCCGGTCCTATTTAAAATATCATTTCCTGTAAAAAGTAAAAATATAGGAGCACATTCGACAATATGTTAAAGAAAGCCGGTCTCGTTTTTCTAAGAAAATCTCTATCGAGGGGTCAATCCTAGGCGTATGCCCATTCAAAGCTGGAGAGCCGTCTAGTTTTCACGTTTTTTCCTGTATCTTATTTTATGGACACGGTAAATTCGCACCTCCTATAGTATAATTCGCACCATTTTAAACGTTAAAAAGCGTTTAAAGTCTGTTGCATTCTCTCCTTTAAGAAGTGGAAATTATCCTAAGGGGGTGAGAATTAATCATCGCCCTATTTTATTAAAAAAAACACAACCAGCTGGCCCAACTACGCCAGTAGCCACAACATAACATATGCAGCACGAGGGAAAACACGTTATTTTCTTGTGGCTTCTAGTTTCAAAGGGTTTCTAGAAATTATGACAGAGCTTTTATATGGCGGGTGGCAGTTCATGCGAATATTGCAAAAAAAAAAAGGGGGAGTGATAAATCGACCCCCGTATATCTTAAATCGACCCCTTTTAAAACGTAAAATGTTAAGGTGTGTGAGTTGTCCACCTGTGTGTTTAATGGCAGGTGGCAACTTTATTCAAGGACCTAATGATTTAGGTTAAAAAACAGATCGATTTAAGATATATGGGGGTCGATTTATCACTCCCTAAAACAAAAATGTAGTTGATAGCCTAGACAGAGAGTACCTAGACAGAGAGTAACCCTAAAATACTCTCTAAAGATGATCCCAACCATCCTCAGACTTGTGGAGATTTAAAAATGGATGATATTGTATAGAAACATCCACAGATTAGAGGGTTAGGAAGATCATCCTATGGAGAAGACTTTTGGGTCACGGCCTATCTGCGTCTATCTATAGCAAGACATGGTAACGAATGATTTGATCTCTAATTATCTGGGCTCACCTATATTTTTTTACTATAATAGCATGCACTACTATTCCATCGTATAAAACCCCGCTACGACTACTAAGAAAGATACTTGTAATAACAAAACAGTTAATGGTTCCCACTCAACAAGTAAATGTAGCTAATAACTGCAAATTTTTTTTACTGTGGCTTGTAAAAGGTGGGCATCACGTATATTCCAATCATTGTAATTGCTGTGAATATGCCAAAGATTGAAGGGAGTAATTTTTTGTCGAGAATGCCACGCGTAAAGTCACTTTTTATGAGGGGTCACAGGAGGGTGTGTATGAAATCGAGATTGTTAATCTTATAAAACATCATGAGAGACGGCTCATATGGGTGGTAGATGTGAAAAGGGGAGTAGTTCATGAACCCTATTGAAATAACTCAAAAGATGAGAGACAGACAATGTTTTACGTGGTTCGGCAGATTGCCTACTCCACGGAAGGAAGATATCTTTGTTCTTTCATTCATAGGAAAAACATTACAAGTCTAGAGATAATATATAGAAGAAGATGTAACTGTCATGCCGCAATTACTCAAATCAAATCTCATGAGTTAAGATTTGACCAATCTTCCATTTTAGAGATCAAGCAAATCTTCCAAGAATAGTAACAAGAGTATAACGGTAAAGAGGCAAAATGGCAAGAGGTGAGAAAGTCAAGACCAGCTTGCACGTTACAACACCTACTAAGAGGGGGACGGTTTATAAACTGCTCCCATTTTCAACTCCAATCACCTCTCTTTCTTATCACCTCTTTTTCTTGATCTTGATCCTTTTTTATCTTGATCTTGAATATCTATTCTTTCTCTAGCTTTCTCATAGCTGTCATGGTTTGCATCAATTTGGTATCAGAGTTGGTTTTCACATCAATTTGGTATCAGTTTACATCACTTTGGTAAGTTCACATCTGGTTTGGACGAGGTCTATATATACTCACTACACGCAAAAGCCTCCTGTCTACGTCCCTATTTTGTGATTTCAGAGTTCAACCCCTGTTATGTTATTTCAGAGTTTCACTTGATATCAGTCCTATTAAACCTTATAAAGCACATTGGGTTTAATGTAAACATGTAACTATTGTGTTATACTATATCATCCAAGACATCATATAATGTTCTTCCGAGCTAAAATTAATGCTCGGCTCCTCAATGGATGAATTCTTATGCATGTATTTATTCCATTTTCTTTCAAAGCAAACTTATTAATCCTACACCTGCTAACACACCGATTACGTCCACATTCATTTAGGGCCCTTCCAATCGAAGTAAAACGGTTGTAAAACAAAGTTTTATGGTTGATCAAATTTTAGGTTCCATTCCAATTGATGTAAACAAAGTTTTATGTTGTAAAAGTAATTCTAAAAAGCACCGAATCCCTAAGGAAGGGCACTAAATCCATTTTCATCATATGTGGGTCGATTGGTGAATGGAGAAGCGGATCGCTTAGCTCAGGATGTTCCTTATCGTATGGACATAGAGAATTTTGAATTCCTCCCCCTTAAGTTGAAGGTCCTCTCTGTGTTTTAATCTTTTTTTTTTTCCATATGCTTATTGTATTCTATGCCCTTGACTTTCTCTCTTGTTTGCCTTCTCTTTTAATATTTCATCACTTCAAAAAAAAGTTTATGACCAAGAAGAACAGAGTTGGCTTGAAGCCTTCGCCACTCATCCGCAATTTGAGACCGTTTGTCTCTGACCAAGAAGAACCACACCAATGCGAAAGTTTGCTTTCATCCCTCCCACTTTCCCACTTGAATGTAAAGTATTCTTTACAATTTAATTAGGGCTGCAAATGAACTGAGCCGCTCGCGAACATGTTTGGGTTCGGCTCGTTAAAAGCTCGGCTCGGGCTCGTTTGTTTACTAAACGAGCCGAACCCGAGCCTAAAAATTAAGCTCGTCAAATAAACGAGCCGAATTTGAGCTTTGTATAATTCGGCTCGGAAAACCTCGTGAGCTTTTTAGGCTCGGTTCATAAGGCTGAGCCGAGCTTTAAAGCTCGGATTATGTTTGTTTTTATTGATAAAATAAAAGAATGTGGGATATTTATTAGAAATGAAAGGTTGTCCGAGTGGTTTAGGGGTTGGATTTAGAGGGCCTGGGTTCAAATCCCACAACTGTCTGTTTTTTATCATTCTTGAGACGAGCCGAGCCATTTGCAGCCCTAAATTTAATTTGTGCTCAATGGATGAACTGAGAGAAAAGCTTTTCAATGAAAAAGTTTACCAAATTAAAGTTGAGGAAGTCTAAACTGAAGGGAGCCCTTGCAAAAAAGAGGCGAAAGGACTCTCCTATTGGCCACACATCACCATCATGCATTAATAGCGGCTGAAAAGTCAAACATGATGGTGATGTGCAGCCAATGGGGGAGCCCTTTCACCTCTTTTTTGCAAGGGCTCCCTTCAGTTTAGACTTCCTCATTAAGTTTTGGGTAAAAGGGCTCCCCGTCAATTTCGATTTACAGTGGCACATAAAATTATGATCATAATTGTCATAATGGATATTGACCAATGGAGGCACCATTTTTACCCATTTTTTTGCAAGGGCGCTGGTCAGTCTAGCATTCCTCTAAAGTTTTACTTTGGAAATTATTTTACAATAGGTCTTCTGTGATAAGAACGGACTTAGGGTAAAATGTTTGCATATAGCACCAAGTCTTCCTCTAAGCATCAGAGGGCTAAGACCATCCTATGGAAATGATTTTTAGGGAACAACCTATTTACGTTGTGGCCCATCACATGGACGGTTTGGATTATCCTATGATGTGGTCAGTAGAGTACTTTCTAAAAAATACTAGACTATAAGGGCTTACACGATATAAAAACTCCCATGTTAACATTAATCTTTCTTCTTCTTTCTCATTTTTCAGAACCTGCTTGTTAGTAGGAGTAAAATTTGGATCGATTCGAGTTGAATTTTTTGCTAAAAAATGAATTGGAATCAACCCGGCCTGATTTTATGGTAAAAGATCCACCAAAATTCCCAAAAATTGACACGAGTTGCACCCCTAATTGTTAGGCCCTGCTTGGACTGCATGAATACAATTCCAATGGGAAAAAATTGCTTGGAATTTTTCTTTTCTTTTCATGATCAAGATGGAAACAATATGATTATGGTTAATTTGGAGGGGGGATATTATCATAAATTGGAGTTCCCTTTAAGTTAAAAATGAATACGATTGGTTTAGTTCTCTTTTTTCATGTGTAGGAAAAAGTAGAAACTTTTAGTAATATTTTTCCATTCCAAACTTTTCCAAAAAAATCCTGCAATCCAAACAGGGCCTTAGGAACTCCCAAATCGTGTTCGACCTCTACCTTGAAAACCAAGCCCTCAAAAACCTCTGAAGAAGAACTACACGCTGGGAACTTCAAATAAAATAGATGTCTTACTTGCCTTTATGCGAGGGTATCATAGTGTCTTCTTAGCAAGACACTTTTTTACAAGCGAAGTGGGATCGTTTGAGGACACCCATGTTTGATGAAAGGGAAGATCAGTACATTAAAAATTAAATTTATTTGTAAAAAAAATAAATTTCTTTGTCACTTCTTATTTTGATGTATCTGATTATAGAAAAAATGAACCTACTTCCTAGATAGCAAAACTAATTTTTTCTTTTAGTTTTTTTCTTAGGCTCTGTTCACTTCTTTTCCCCGGAAAGGAAAGGAAAGGATTTCATTTTCCTTTCCTTTCCAGGTGACATGGCAGAAGGGAAAGGAATGAAGAGGAAAAGGCTTCGTTTTCTCTGGAAAGCCTCTTTCCGATATATTTAATCGGAAAGCAAATCTCAAGTATCAGGGAAAAAGTCAATTTCCACGTCATTTTTAGCCTTTAAATAAGAAATTCCACATATAATAATAGTTTTCCCTGGAAAAGAAGTGAACACAGAAATTCTGTCTTGTCAAGGTCTTGTCAAGGGAAAAAAAGGCTGTTTTCCAGGGAAAACAACACCAGGGAAAAGAAGTGAACAGAGCCTTAGGGCATATTTTGTGATTTTGGAAAAAAGAAGACTAAAAACTCATCTTCATGAAGATTGAATTTTTAGACAAATACTAACCCATGTTTTTAGGAAAATCATGTGAAAACATTTCATAAAGAAAATGAAGGAGGAGAAAAAACTCTCATCGGCCTCATTTTGTTGGGAAAAAGTTTCTTTCAATCAGATGAAAAATTTGAATGAATTGTCTTTAATATATTTGTCCTTAGATGTTTTAGAGTAATGCTAGGGAGACCCGACCGAAAAGGGGACCGAACAAATGGGTTTTTCACCATGACATCAAAGTGATGCAAGCACAGCCCTTAGGAATAGAAAATATGCAAAAAGTAATTTTTTTTCCACACACGGTACATTCTCGTTGTTGGGCTCTCCCATTGATTGTACACTTGGTCTCTATATCATTTTCCATTGTTTTATTGTTTTTGCGTCTTTTTATACCCACATAGAAATGAAATATGATTTAAAGGTGTTGAGACCAGGGTGGAACTCACCCTTAAAAGCTAGCCGTTAAGGAGAGGGTGCCCACGTCCATATAAGCCCATCCACATCTAGTCACTTTTACGAAGTGGTAGTTTTTGCTTTTGCGTGGAACCCATAACAATCTCCCCCTCCACGCGGAAGCAACGTGGGAACAACGAGATCTTTCCCAAGGATTTTCTCCATCCTCGAAGGCACATCAAGTTTACCGAAATCTTCTCAGAAGCACCATCCACGAAGGTACCTGTTGTTACCACACCCCAGTTCTGATACCACTTGTTGGGGAAAGGGTAGAATTCACCCTTAAAAATTATCCTTTAAGAGGAGGGTGCCCAAGTCCTTATAAGCACATCCACATCTACTCTCTTTTCCGATGTGGGATTTTTTTATTTTTTTTTGCGTGGAACCCTAACTGAAGAAATGCATGGTAAAGTAGGCGTTCTTTTTATTACGAATGGTATTGTTAGAAAACGATTTATTGGAGAAATTTGAATTAGAGGGTAAACACAGATAGCTTAAAGAAGTGTAAAAAATATTTGGTTTATTTATTCAGGAATGCTAAACCCAGGGGCGCTGGTTAAACCGGACACCATTGGTTGCACGCCACTAAAGTACATTTAATGTCATTTACTTTTACATTTTTCGATGGTATTATAAATGCACTATGGTGACGTGACCAATGGGGGCCCCGTTTCTTCTTATTTTATATTATTTATAAAATATAAATTCAATTTAGTGATTTTATATTGTTTATGAAAAATTTGTTGGGATGTTGCCTTGTTTCCCAAGCAGCAAAAGAAGTTGCCGATTTGGTGAAGGCAAGAATGGAAAGTGGCTTTTACGGTTTTAGAAAACCGTGGATTGAGAATTGGAAATAACTCTCTCACATGACTTAACAAAGAGAAGAAAAGCTAGGGCTTGTACCTCTTTGGGAAAAAGGGAAAATCAAGAGAAGAAAGATACATGTCTTGTGCCTCTCGGAATTAGGAGAAAGATTTTCTCTTTTGTGCACTACAAGAGAGGAAATCAAGAAGGGGTTTTGAAAATGGTTACACGGGAAGGGTTTTTGGAATCGATCAAGTGTTGGATCGATTGAAAAATCTATTGTAATCTTTGTTACTTCTTCATTAGTGGAATTTCTCTTGGATCGCCCGTGGACGTAGGCTTTGCCGAACCACGTAAAATTTGTGTGTTCTTGTGATTGCCTTTGTGTGGTTTATTTTTATCTTGGTTTAGATCGCGGATTTTGATCGGACCATTGTCCGTCAATTTTACTACAAATTGGTATCAAAGCTGTTGGATCGATCTTGCCGGGCAAGAACAGCGGAGCGTTTGGCGTTTGCGGTAAATTCTCTTCGAGGTGGAGTTTTCCTGACGAGTTTGTGCGTTTGATCTAAGATGGCCGTGAAAGGCTCAAACACGAAGTTTGAGGTGGAGCGATTTGACGGCAAGAGTAATTTCAGCCTATGGCAACAAAGAGTTCAAGACTTGTTGGTTCAACAAGGGTTATATAAGGCATTGTCAGAGAAAATAAGAAGCCGGAAACAATGAAAGAAGAAGAGTGGGAGGAAATCCAGATGAAACCAGTCAGTGCTATTCGGCTATGTCTCTCAGATGAGGTAATGTACAATGTCATTGGAATTAAAACTGCACCTGAATTATGGAAGAAATTAGAGAGTCTATACATGGCTAAATCTTTGTCTTCTTAAGAAATAATTGTATGGACTCCGAATGGAAGAAGGGACTCCTCTTATGTCCCACCTCAACACATTTAACAAGATTATAACTCAATTGTTGAGTGTTGAGGTGAAGATTGAAGAAGAAGATAAAGCTTTACTTCTTCTTGCTTCCCTTCCTCCATCGTATGATAACCTAGTTACTACTTTGTTATTTGGGAAAGACACTTTGGTTTTTGATGATGTCACTGCAGTATTGTTAGAAAATGATATACGTAAGAAATCATGTGGGGATGATTCCCAAGGTGAAGGCTTGGTAGCAAGAGGAAAAAGTAGTGATCAGGGGAGGAAGGTCAAAAGCTAGAAGTCCTTTCAGAAAATGGTCTCGATCTAAGTCGAGAGAAAAAGGTGGTAAATTCAGATGTTTCCATTGTAACAAGGAAGGCCATATAAGGAGGAATTGCAAATAATATAAGCAAGAGATGGAGGAAAAGAAAAAGAATAAAACTTCTGATCAGGCCAGTGTTGCAGCTGAGAATTCAGAAGGTGATGGAGATGTCCTATCAGTCTCCTCGCAAGTAAATCACTTGAGTGAGACATGGATTTTGGATTCAGGGTGTTCTTATCATATGTGTCCATATAGGGATTGGTTTGACACCTACCAACCCTATAATGGAGGAACCGTTCTGATGGGGAATGATGCAGAATGTAAGACAGTCGGCATAGGCACCATTAAAATCAAGATGTTTGATGGGTGAGAACTCTATCTGATGTGAGGCATGCCCTAGATCTGAAGAAAAATCTTATTTCCTTGGGGGCCTTAGATACAAGTGGGTGCAGTTTCATGGCAACAGGAGGAAACCTTAAAGTGACTAAGGGGGCAATGATTGTCATGAAGGGAAAGAAAGAAGGCAACTTGTACAGGTTGCTAGGGAATACAGTGACAGGTGGAGCAGCTGTTACTACTCCAGTTGACTCAGGTACAGATGACACGGCTCTATGGCACATGCGTTTAGGCCATATGAGCGAGAAGGGGCTGCAGGTTCTTCACGAGAGAAAATTGCTTAAGGGGGTGAGAATGTGTAAACTGGGCTTCTGCAAATAATGTTTGTATGGAAAGCAGTGCAAGGTCAGGTTCAAGATAGGGCGACATACAAGCAAGGGTGTTTTTGATTATGTACATTCAGATGTATGGGGACCCGTACAGGAACCATCTAAAGGTGGAGCAGTTTACTTTATTTCTTTCATTGATGACTACTCCAGAAAAGTATGGGTGTATTTTATGAAACACAAGTCAGAGGCATTCACAAAATTTAACCAGTGGAAAGCAAAAGTGGAGAAGCAGACAGGAAGGCATGTAAGGTACTTGAGAACAGATAACGGGTTGGAATTTAAGAACAGGGAATTCAACAAATTCTGCAAGGACGAAGGAATTACGAGACACTTCACTAATCCAGGTAGTCCACAGCAGAATGGTGTAGCTGAGCGCATGAACATGGCACTTTTGGAAAGAGCAAGATGCATGAGATTGAATGCAGATCTTCCAAAGCATTTTTGGGCTGAGGCGGTTAATATGGCATGTTTTCTAGTTAACAGATCACCGTCTACTCCTATCGACTTTAAGATTCCAAAGGAGGTGTGGACAGGGATGACAGTTGACTATTCCGCATTGAGGATATTTGGTTGTTCAGCATATGTTCACATTCAGAGTGAGCAACAATCAAAGTCGGATCCAAAGTCCAAGCTGTGTATATTTCTCAGTTATGAAGATATAGTTAAAGGCTATAAGCTTTGGGATCCAGTTACTCAAAACGTGGTCATCAACAAAGATGTGGTGTTTGATGAAAGCCACATGGTGAAAGGAAACAATGGTGAAGAATCTCAGCAAAAGACCGTTCATGCAGATGGAACCTCGATAGAGGTGGAGCTTAGTGATACAGATGCAGGTCCTAAGCAACTTGAGGGTGTTGTAACACCTCAGTCTGACAGTAGTCAGGAGCCACAGAGCCAGCATAAGAGTCTTGCCACAGGCAAACCAAAGAGAAATACCAAAGCACCGGTCAGGTATGGTTTTGAAGATATGTTATCTTTTGCATTAATTGTTGGTACGGGTGACCCTTCTACTTTTCAGGATGCTATTAGCAGTGTGCAGTATGATACGTGGATGGTAGCTATGGTGGAAGAGATGGAATCACTCCAGAAGAACAACACTTGGGAGCTTGTTGAAAAGCCCAAGGACAGGAAAGTGATCGGGTGCAAGTGGATATTTCGAAAGAAAGAAGCTATATCAGGGAAAGAAGAAGAGAGATTTAAAGCTCAGTTGGTAGCTAAGGGCTATGCACGGGAAGAGGGGGTCAATTATAATGAGATCTTCTCTCCAGTAGTGAAACACACATCCATACGTGTTTTATTGGAGATGGTAGCTATGTTGGATTTAGAGCTAGAGCAGCTCGATGTTAAGACAGCATTCCTTCATGCTGAGTTAGAGGAAGAAATATATATGGAGCAACCACAGGGGTTCAAAGAGCAGGGCAAAGAAGAATATGTTTGCAAGCTAAAGATGTCGCTTTATGGATTAAAGCAATCTCCCAGGCAACGGTACAAGCGCTTTGATTCCTACATGTTGCAGATTGGCTACACACGCTGCGAGTATGATTGTTGTGTTTATTTTAGAGCTACAAATGATGGTTCTTTTATTCTCTTAATGTTATATGTCGATGATGTGTTGATTGCTGCCAAGAACAAGCATGACATTATTTCTCTGAAGTCTAAGTTGAGCGAGGAGTTTGATATGAAGGATCTAGGGGCTGCAAAACGGATCCTTGGGATGGAGATCCATAGAGACAGGAAAGCAAAGAAGCTATGGGTAATGCAGAAGAAGTGTGTGGAGAAAGTGTTGGAGAGGTTCAACATGTCAAATGCTAAGTCAGTTAGCACTCCACTAGCGAATCACTTCAGGTTGTCTGCAGAACAATGTCCTACTACAGATGAGGAGTTGGTCTACATGTCTCGAGTTCCATATGCCAGCGCAGTGGGGAGCCTCATGTATGCTATGGTATCCAGTAGGCCAGATTTATCACAGGAAGTCAGTGTGGTTAGTAAGTATATGAGCAATCCAGGAAAAGAGCATTGGAATGTAGTAAAGTGTATTCTCAGATACTTGAAAGGAACGACCATCATGTTTGATGGGCATTGTACTTCTACACAGTTAGTAGGATATGTGGATGCCGATTATGCTGGTGATTTAGATGAGAGGAGGTCTACTACAGGTTATCTGTTTACATTAGCCGATGAACCTATTTCATGGAAGGCAACACTTCAGACTACGATTGCTTTGTCTACGATAGAGGCAGAATATATGGCAGCAGGTGAGGCAGCTAAGGAGGCCATTTGGTTGGGTGGTCTTGTTCGCCAGATGGAACTGAAGCAAGGAAGTGTGTTGTTGCATTGTGACAGTGAGAGTGCTATTTATTTAGCGAAGAATCAAGTGTATCATGCCAGGACTAAGCACATTCATGTGAGACACCACAAGATCAGAGAGTGGTGGCAGATGAAAGTATTCACTTGAAGAAAGTACATACAAATGACAATGCAGCGGATATGTTGACTAAGCCAGTTACAGTGACTAAGTTCAAGCATTCCTTGGACTTGGCCAATATCACCAGATGTTGATGATTGGTGGGGCACCCCAACGAGTGGGGTGGGCACCTTATGTGCAGGAGGTGTGGAGCTGTATTCTTGATGGTGCACAATATATTTGATCTTCATGTGGCTGTGAAACAAGTCAAAGGTGGAGATTGTTGGGATGTTGCCTTGTTTCCCAAGCAACAAACGAAGTTGTTGATTTGGTGAAGCCAAGAATGGAAAGTGGCTTTTACAGTTTTCTAAAACCGTGGATTGAGAATTGGAAATAACTCTCTCTCACATGACTTAACAAAGAGAAGAAAAGCTAGGGTTTGTATCTCTTTGGGAAAAAGGGAAAATCAAGAGAAGAAAGATACATGTCTTGTGCCTCTTGGAATTAGGAGAAAGATTTTCTCTAGGGTGCACTACAAGAGAGGAAATCAATAAGGGGTTTTGAAAAGGGTTACAAGGGAAGGGTTTTTGGAATCGATCAAGTGTTGGATCGATTAAAGAATCTATTGTAATCTTTGTTACTTCTTGATTAGTGGAATTTCTCTTGGATCGCCCGTGGATGTAGGCTTTGCCAAACCACGTAAAATTTGTATGTTCTTGTGATTGCCTTTGTGTGGTTTATTTGTATCTTCTTTAGATCACGGATTTTGATCGGACCATTGTCCATTGCTTTTCTACAAAATTAATGATTGAGGGTCAATCAGTTGTTGAATGGCCACTTATATTGGTTAATGAATAGTCGTGGGCAGTTGAAGTATTACAAATACTCTTAAATCTAATCTAAATTTTTGTTTGCATCTTATGTAAGAAAGATAATACAAATTTGTAAGAAATAAAATTATAAAAAAGAGTGAGATATCTAAGAACTAGAAAAAATAAATAATGATCAACTGTACTCACAAAAGTTTAATTGAATAATCGAGATTTGATCTTTATATATTGGTAGAGGCAAATGATAATTTATAGTAGAAATGAGTAACAAGCCATTCAAAAAATATATATAGAAATGAGTAACAATTGTTGATATGTGAAGAGACAGCTATCCAAGTGAAGAAAAATATTGATCAACTACATTTATAGAGATTAAATTGAGTAATAGAGTATTCAAATATGATAACCAGAACAACATCTTAGAATTACTATAGGTCAATATTAGAAAATTGTACTAGTTGATGATACCAATGTTCACTCAATGACTTGCAAAGTGATAGTTACAAAAAATTAGTAACGTTCAAGTTCAATTATCAGATGGGCATATTTGACAAAGCTACTGATTTTAGGTTATTTCATTTACAATGGGCGAGCCACGCTTCTATTGGCCATGTATATGATGGCCCATCGCATGATGTATTCAACCAATTAGGGGATGGGACAAAAATTGCATGCAATACAATTTAGTATGATGGAATAAGCTCTGATAGTGTGATCGATGAAACACAAGAATAATTTGTCTTTGTTGTCCATTCATGCCATTGGAGCTAAAATGGAGTTGAGTAAATATAAGAATGCCATCGAAACTTCTTATTTTCTACCCAAAGGAGGATAACCTCCAATTTATTTTCTCTTTCAGATTTTGCAAGTGTATGAGGAGAGGTATCATTTTCAACGTCTTAAAAAATAGTAAATTATCATTTAATGACAAATTTTGTGCTAGTACTGCTTTCTAATATTCTATTTTATTTCTTTTCAAAGGAAGTTTACATGCTGAGAGTTCCTTAAAGACTTCATATATTGGAGGAAACTAAAAAAACAAAAGAACTAGACTTGCATTTGCATATGTAAGTATATGGGTATTATTAGTTTATTTGCTACAATACAATTTAATAATCTCATATATGATTTTAATATATCTCTTCATTATTTGTCATGTCATTGGTTATAAATAAATTGCAAACGAAAATTCAAAAAATATAGAAAAGAGAAAATAAAGGAAGAGAATAGTTAATAGTTTTTTTTATTTAAGTATGAACTCAAAGATTTTTGTGCAATAAAGATTTTTACATTAGAGTAATTGTTGGGTTTTTTACAATTAATTTTGTCGAAGATAATATGTTTACGGAAGTATATGCTTTTATATATTGGAAAAAATTATATATAACTCATTATTATCCATGTGAGGCCCATTGATAATTGATTAGTCGATGTTCTCGTATATCTTTTCCAAATAATATGCATCCAAACCAGATGAATACCTTTCTAGGAAAAAGCTTTCTAATTCAGCTTTATTGTGCCAAACGACGAAAAGGATTTCCTTGGAAAGGAAAGGAAGAGAAAAGGCTTTCCCCCAGAAAGCCTTTGCAAGGTGGAAAGACCTTTCCTACAAACCAAAAGGGCCCTTAAAAGCTAGCCGTTAAGGTGAGGGTGCCCACGTCCTTATAAGCCCATCCACATCTAATCACTTTTACGAAGTGAGAGTTTTTGCTTTTGCGTGGAACCCATAACAATCTCCCCCTCCACGCGGAAGCAACATGGGAACTACGAGATCTTTCCCTAGGGATTTTCTGCATCCATGAAGGCACGTCGAGTTTACCGAAATCTTCTCTGAAGGAATTTAACCATCCACGAAGGTATCTGTTGTTACCACGCCCCTGTTCTTACACAACTTGTTGGGACACGGGTAGAACTCACCCTTAAAAGCTATCCTTTAAGAGGAGGGTGCCCAAGTCCCACATCACATCTACTCACTTTTCCGATGTGGGATTTTTTTATTTTTTATTTTTGCATGGAACTCGAACAGAAGAAATACGTGGTAAAGTAGGTGTTCTCTTTATTACGAATGGTATTGGTAGAAAACTATTTCTTGGAGAAATTTGAATTCGCGGGTAAACATAGACAGCTTAAAGAAGTGTAAAAAAATATCACGTTTATTTATTCGGGAATACGAAACTTTGGGGCGCCTGGCAAAAACCGGATGCCATTAGTTGCACATCACTAAAGTGCATATATTGTCATTTACTTTTACATTTTTCGGTGCTATTATAAATGCACTATGGTGACTTGACCAATGGGGGTCATCTTATTTTATATTATTTATAAAATATAAATTCGATTTAGTGATTTTATATTGTTTATGTAAAATTAATGATGGAGGGTCCATCAGTTGTTGAATGGCCACTAATATTGGTTAATGAATAGTCGTGGGCAGTTGAAGTATTACAAATACTCTTAAATCTAATCTAAAATTTCATTTGCATCTTATGTAAGAATGATAATACAAATTCGTAAGAAATAAAATTATAAAAAAGAGTGAGATATGTAAGAACTAGAAAAAATAATAATTATCAACCGTACTCACAAAAATTTAGAATAATCGAGATTTGATCTTTATATATTGGTAGAGGCAAATGATAATTCATAATAGAAATGAGTAACAATTGTAGATATGTGAAGAGACAGCATTTTTAGAGATTAAATTGAGTAATAGAGTATTGAAATGTGACAACCAGAACAACATCTTAGAATTACTATAGGACAATTACCCGGTGGATAATAAAAATTTGTAAAAGTAAAATCATTTCAAGCTAGAAATGTCTAACAATATTAGTAAAAATAGTGTTCAATTGCAATATTGCATTTGTAGAAGTTAAATTGAAACATGGAGTATTGAAATGTACTTATTTTTTTATGCTAATAACAAAATACATTGACGTTAATACATCAATATTATTAAACCTATTTTAAATTTTTGCTAGTTATAAACACTACATGAAAGCTTTAATTCTCAACTGATGTAGGACTAAAGTTTTTAAGGCAATTAATTGGAAAAGTAAAAGAACAGGAGATTTTAAATGGTGTAAGTCCTTGTAGTCCCATATTTTTCAAAAAGTACTGTACGGACCACAAAATATATATCACATAGTTTTTATATGATGAAAGGACTTATAGTCCATTATTTTTTTTAAAGTACCGTATGGCCCACACCATAGGATGATCCAAACCATCCATAAGATGGGACATGTCCTAAATAGGTTGTGCCACAAAAATCATTTTCAGGTTGATCCTAACCATCCGATATATAGAAGGTTAGGATCAACCCTCTAATGTGCGGTCCCTCTACGGATCGAAGGGTTAGGATCAACCTATGGAAATGATTTTTGGGGCACAACCTATTTAGGATGTGGCCCATAATATAAAAACTCATATATCAGATATCTTGGGCCATTCTCGTCACCGGTAGCAGCTGTGGGACTAACGTCAACACGATGAAACAAAATGAATTCGATTTTGGGGGTCGAACAGTTCTTATTTTCGCTGAAGTTTGCGTGAGATTGTAATAGAACTTGTTAAGTTCCAGAGAATTTCACTAATCTTGGATTTCTTGGATGCTTTACAATAATCTCAAGGTGTGCTTATATAGAGCACTTACATGATTAAACATAGAATGGAATTAAGATAATTGTAGAAGGAATGTTAGAATATGTGTGTGAGATCCAACGGTTAGGTCTTAACCCAATCCAACCGTTGGATCTCACACACATATTCTAACAGAACTGACATGAGCATCACGAAGAGTGCATGACTTGATAAAATTACTAAAGAAACCTGGCATGGAATACATATTTACAGAAAGAAACCGACATACATTTGGGTGTATGCGTGCGATCCTCCTCCTTATTTATACAAATATATGAAAGGATTTTTACTTTTACTTTTAAAAAAAAGTATTATTGATACCTTGAATGCCCTTAATACTTCACAGATATATTAAGGAAATAATTTCTTTACTCTTTCAACGATGCAAGGCAAGCTGGGAAACACACCAGCTACGAGTCCAAACTGATGGACATGAGAGGCTGACAAGGTGTGGCTATCCCTTGCATCTGGGAAACACACCAGCAACGAGTCCAAACTGATGGACATGAGAGGCTGACAAGGTGTGGCTATCCTGCCGAAAAATGTAGCCATGGTGCGGGATGTAACTTCGCATGCTAACGGCAACACCAATCCCTCGCCGACACAGGGACCATCAGCCGCAGCAACAACGTATTTCAATGAATTCTCAATAGCTGGGACAGCAGAAATCATTATTTCTCTTCCATTGGTATTTGATTTTATGGAAAATTGATCCGTATCCCATGAGAATAATAATTCGAATTTTAGGATTTTTGTCAATGGACATAATTGCATTCCAAATTTCCATAAAAAACTCAGTTGGCCCAACTTATTTTTACTACAGAACGTTATCGAATTATGTGAAGCGTATTGAAATCCATGCCACACCCAAATGATCTGATTTCAGAAAAAGATTGATTCTATAGCCATAAATTTCCCAAAGTAAAAAATATTGGCACTAGATGCAGATTAGCCAAAAAGTTTCCAAAGTAAAAAAGATTGGCACTAGATGCAGATTAGCCTAAAATTTCCCAAACTAAAAAAGATTAATCTGTTTTCCAAAGTTAAAAAGATCGGCTCTAGATAATACCTCTGGAAGATTAGAAAAGAAAAGAAACGACAATGATCTGGCTGAACTGATCCCTCTGAACTTACAAACTGAAATGAAACTTAAGGATCGATGATGGAGAGGAAGGATCTTGAACATAGTTACCAGTTCAGGAAACGGAAACGGGAAACGCGTTGAAAAAATCAAAGGGGAAACTTGAAACGGAAAACGATAGATAAACGCATGTGACACGCATTGGGAAACGTCTTGGGAAACGCAAGCGAAACGTCTTGGGAAACGCTAGGGAAACATTTGGGAAACGCAAGGGAAACGCCAGAAAATTCATTTCCTAAAACACAGAAATTACAGATGCTTTAACTTAAAAACAGGGGAAACGCGTTTCTCTTTTTCCAGAAACACGTTTCACATGAGTTTCACATACGTTTCACACGAGTTTCCAATACGTTTCAGGTGCGTTTCACATACGTTTCCCGTGCGTTTCATAGGCGTTTCCTCGACGTTTCACATGCGTTTCACAACTTTTTAATATCCGTATCGTATCCGTTTCGGAAACGCGTTTCCCATTCCCCAGGGACGTTTCCTGCTTCTATGATCTTGAAGCTCAATCTCCAAGGATCTCCTTCCTTGAATGAATCTTCCGGATAAACCCTCTTTTGCTACAGTTTTTCCCTCCCAAACGAAAACTTTTATTTTTCTCCAAAATTCAAACCTTACAATATCAAAGTCTCCAAAACAAAATGAGGAGGTGGGGTTCTGGGAAGAACAACGCCACCACGTCTCTTTTCGAGCGATTTAAAAAACATCGAGTTTTTATACGATTAAACGCCTTAGGGCAATGATTAATTTGCTCGCCCTGTAGGATAATCCACATCCCTTCAATTTGAACTGACGTTAAATAGCGTTAAAGTCTGCCACACTTGACACCCCCTCCTTTCAGGGGGTGCAAATCATCATCGTACAGGGGGTGCGAATTTATAGTCCATTATATTTCAAAATGTACCCTACGGCCCCACCATAGAATCCAAACAGTCCATAAGATGGGGCCCCAAAAATCATTTCGATAGGTTGATCCTAACCATCCGATCTATAGGATCAACCTATCGAAATGATTTTAGGGGCACAACCTATTTAGGTTGTGGCCCATCTAATGGACGGTTTGGATCATCCAATTGTGTGGGCCATACCCTACTTTTTGAAAAATAATGGACTATAAGGCCTTTCATCATATAAAAACTCCTTCCCTAAATTAAACTTCTTCACTAAGTTACATTAGTTAAACCCGTATGGGTGTGGCTCTTTGGCTTTAATTCATGGGTATGCTCCCATTGACGAGAGTTGCCATGGGTATTGTTATGTGCATTTTAGTGGTGTTGATGGCATGTGAGTAGTGTTAGTTGGTTAGGGTGGTTTTGTTAGTAGTGTTGCATTATGCATGTGCCAAGTGGCATATATTTGTATTTAAAATGTTATCATCTAAGGAAATGGAGAAGAAAAGAATTCTACAGCAAAGGAAACTTTGTAGGAGAGTCATGGTTCCTCTCGATTTGAGCCATTAGGAGATCTGGTTGCCCTGAATCAACCTCTCCCCCTCTTTTCTCTTTTATTTTTGTAACAAAGTGGTATTAGAGCCGTCGATCTTGTGCCATGGCTGCGTCTTCGGAGTTCTGAGAATCGATACGTGAAGATTTGCAAGAGATTAAAGCACTGGCTTTGAAAATGATGGAAGAACACCGACGATTTGCGGAAAGCTTGAAGAAAATCAGAATGGAGATCAAGGAAATGAGCAAAGAAGATAAACAATTGAAACTTGAGGAAGTTGATGTTCGTGTAGAGAAAACTACGAGAATTGATGCCAAAAAAGATGAAAAGTCATATTTATTTTCGAGCTTTATCACGACGGATTTGGAAAGTGGAGTTCCCAAGATCACAACCGTTATTTTTGAAGATGGAAGTCCAATTTTAATTATGCTGCTCAACAAATCATTTCCATTATGATTTGGGACCATGGTGGAATAACATATTTTCTCCAACAAATCAACCTTGAGGACAAGGTTGTTTATAAGGGGGGAGGAATGTTATGTGCATGTTAGTGGTGTTAGTTGTGTGTGTGTAGTTATTAAGTAGTGCTATGTAATGTGGGTAGTGGTGTGTGGTTATTAAGTAGTGGTGTTGATGTCATGTGAGTAGTGGTAGTCGATTAGGGCGGTTTTGTTAGTAGTGGTTGCATTATGCATGTGCCAAGTGGCATATATTTGTATTTAAAATGTTATCATCTAAGGAAATGGAGAAGAAAAGAATTCTACAGCAAAGGAAACTTTGTAGGAGAGTCATGGTTCCTCTCGATTTGAGCCATTAGGAGGTCTGGTTGCCTCGAACCAACCTCTCCCCCCCTCTTTTCTCTTTTATTTTTGTTTATTTCCATTACGGCCGATTAGGCACGTAATAGGTATGCTCCCCATTGACGAGAGTTTGAATCCCCTGGGCTTACCAGATGTGCGTGGTTTATGGGTTTGACTTTAAGTCATGGGTATTTGATGCTGGAGCATCCCCTTAGACAAAACTACGTTGGCCTAGAAGCTCTTTAGTGTAGGAATTGTTTTTGTTCTCATTAGTTAGTCATTTAGGAAGTTTAAATTTCCTTAAGGGCCCGTTTGGATACCTCAGATTTTGTATTTGGATTTGGAATTGAGTTTTCAATACAAAATGAATAGCCAGCTCATGTTGAGGGAGACAGAGAGGGAAGCGGGTAATTCCTGCTGCAGGGGAGAGGTTGAGGAGCGAAGAGGGTGAAGGAAACTGCCACATCTGTGGATTTCCAATTTCTTATTTTCACAGCTTATTTGGACATCTGATTTTTTTCACTGTGCGACTTGGAAATTCAAGGATTTGATCGGGATCCAAATATCAACGTGAAAGGGCTGCAAATGTGAGAATTCCAAATCAAAATCTTCTCGGCATCCAAACGGGCCCTAAGTGTCTTTTGGTAAGAAAGGGTAATTATCACATTCCACATGTAAAGGGCTACCATATAAAGCCCAATTTGTCTCCTTTGTTGGAGCTTTTGATGAAATGAAAAATTAGGTTTGTTTGGGGGATTTTAGGGTTTTGTGCAAGGGGGTTTTCTCTTGCAATTTCTTTGGGAAGAGGATTTATGGGGCTGTCGTTTGCAGCAATTTCTCTCCCAAATTCCATCTATGCCTTGTAGCTTGCAAGGATTTTATCTCAAAATTTCCAGCTGAGCATCCCATTGCCCAGCCAACTTTCATTTGAAAAAAAGAAGAAAGTGTAGACACCCCATTTTGACCTGACCCCTTTATCTCCTCTCTGTGGTGCTTAATTTTCTCTTGTTAAAGCTTGGGTTCTTTGTCCTCTCTCTTGGATTGGCTCAGAAATTTCAATGTCCATTGATTTTGTTTAAATAGCTTTATGGGTTTTTGAAGCAAATGTTTTTTTTTTATTTTATTCAGGAAAATTTTAACAGCCAAGATTCTTTGACTTTGATAAAATTGAACCCCATTCAATTTCCAGGTCTAGGATTATATGTCTTACCTGAAGATAGTTCATTTGCCTACTTGTTATTTTCGGGATGTGTTCTTTCATGCTTAGTCAACAGGTGAACGTCCTTGTCCCAAAGTTAAACTATCTCATCGCTGCTTATCTCTGTCATCTTTAGCTGAAAGAATAAAAGTAGTGCCCATTTTCCCACTCGCGCCTATTTGAGTTCCAGGCGAAGACAGAATTTTTCTTGAGCCAACCCCTTTGCCCTTCCCATCATTTTCCCTATCTTTGGGTCTTCGCAGGGTTTGAGGGGTTTTCCTTTATCTTTCGGGACTACTCTCTTCGCGTTCCTTGGGATTCTCCTTGCATTTTGGGATCCCCATCGATTTTGGGAACACTCGTCGGGTTTAGGCGATGACGGACGGCAACCTCTTGAGCCAAAAACCCCCTTTCAATCAAAAGGGATAAAAACAACTAAAAACAATAAAAATCCAAAAACAATAAAAATTCAAAAACACTCAAAACGTATTTCGAAATGCTGGTTCGAACTACGTTGGCTTGATCCCTTTTCACAGGGTACGTAGGCAGCTTCGGATCGTCATCCCAAGTTCAGTCAAACTTTTCAATAAAATCATTTAAACCCTTCAAAAACAAAAAACAAAAAATCATTCGAGCATCCAAAAAAAAATCTTTCAAACCTTTCACAACAAAAAAAAAAAACAAAATGGGCAAGGATGGTGATTGCCAGGTCACTCGGAGCCTTCCTTTCATTTCATTTCCGATTTTGATCGTGGTTTGCCGGTTTTATCGGTTTTCCGACGTTTTATCGGGTTTTGGGACGGGCGACGACGTAGCGTGGCCCCTTTACAGGGATTGTCCTCGCTGAGCCCAACGATAGGCTATGACGATCGTGAGACTTATCCGATCTTTAGCGGATCAGGATCGCTGAGCTTGATTCATTAGAATCGCTCCCTGAGCCTATCGTACGCTCCTTTTTTTTCTTCTCCCTGGCATTTCGGTCCTCATGTACCGTTGATTTTCCGATTCATTTCTTTCTCCGTATCTTTTAGCTCATTGTGTGTTTATCTTTGACTTCTTATGTGCAACTGTTAGCTTGTTTACTTTCCTAGCATGAGATTGATTATTATTTTCTTAGTATTATCTCTTTCATAGGCTCGCATGCTAGTGTGTTTATTCTATTGCTTTGGTAGTTTACCGTTGTGCTTAGCTGTCTTCTCACCTGCTTAGTTGTAGCATTTATTCATCTTATCTTGATTATCTGCTTAGCTGTAGTTGTGCGTGTGGATGTTACTACTTTCCTAGATGTGATGGGTTAGGATTAGATGCGGTGAGTTAGGATTTGGATGTTTATTTTCTTTTGCCCATCCCCGGGTCATGCATGCTTAGATAGACGTTTTCTCGGGGATGCTCGTTCCCATTTCACATGATTTTAGCCCAAAACTTTTCAAAATTAATTAAAAATGGCATAAGAGACCATGTGCTTGCACTTGGGCGAATTGGGGGCGCTTAACACCTTCCCCATTCGTCATCAGGCACGGACTTTTGTATCTCTGGTTATCCGTTGCAACAGAGTATTTCGTGGGATCCAGGGCCTACTTCCTTGGATGGCGACTCTTCTTTGTTATAGGTACATCTTGGTTCCGGGCTAGTCCTTGAATCGAGAGGTATCTCATTTATATCGCCACCCATGCTTTGAGTGGCACCATTTCGAGAGTTCCTTGGTAGAGCTCTCCTTCACATTGTGGAGATCTTAGAGGATTGACGTGGGATCTCGTGTCCCTCGCCCATTCGTCCTCGGGATCGGGGTCCACAGAAAGTCATCAAGGAAGAGCTATTGAAGAGGACGAATCAGATTTGTTGCCCATGAAATCATCCAGGAAAAGAAGCACAGGACGGCCACTTGTTGGTCGTGATCCACCTTCCTGTTGGTAGCAAATTTCATGAAATTTTGCATCCGAATTCTCCTCTGTTTAATTCCCGGGTGAGTAGCTCTAAATCCCCTTGTGAATTCATTAGACCCTACGAGAGGTAGAACTCGATAGAAAATCTAGTTCTGGGCTATACTCTATTGGATCTAATTGATCAGTGGGTGGGTATAGTTTCTGGACTTGATTCCTCAAAGTTGCAAAGCCACGGTCCATAATTAGTGTTGAAATTGCCCAAGTCTAGAGGGAGATTGTTCATGACTTTTTTTTTTTAACGCATCTTGATGTACAGAGCATAGTAGAAATTTCTTAATTTGAATCATGAGACCATAACCCACCTTTGGTATCTCAAGTATGCCTCTTATTGGCCCGTAATTGGTTGTGTAAACCCATTGCTATTGTCACTTGGTTGTGCTCTTTGAGATGGAATTCCCTTTTGAGCAGTAATGCATGCTTAGTGTTTGTTGAAAAGTGTGTGAAGGGAAGCATTTGACTTGGTTCATATTCCAAAAAACAAAGGTATCTCGGATCTAAAATTTCTTCATCATTTTCGCCTCTTGCCCTACATCAAAATGGTATCAGAGCGAGCTCACAAGGCTGTTAAAGTTGGCGGGGGGAGGAGAAGAGAGTCGGTTGGCATTCTAGGAGATAAGCTTGAAACATTGCTCGCCCCCAGCCCCTATATAAGTGATAAATATGGGTTTTATAAGGCTAGTGGGCTCCAGCCCATATGGGCCCACTACACCTAGTCCATTATCTATTGGGCTTATATATTAGAACATATCCTACAATCTCCTCCTATGTTCTACATGTATATCACAATCTAATAGATAGTTAGTGTGATGTTCAAACAAAATATTGAATCATCCACATCACCATATGATGTATATCATAAAAGATCTGTAATCCAACCGAAAACATGAATCTTTTTATGACAAACCAAGAGTTTTAGATACACAACAATCTAAACTCAACCAATAAAGGTAGTTTCACATACAAGTGAACACCTACTGATCTTAGATGAATTCATTCACGGGGTATGATTCTCATTGAGATCCCAAAATAAGTTTCACACACAAGTAAACTTTCTACATATAAAGTTTCACATACAAGTGAACTCTATACACATACTGAAATGAAGCATTATAGTCTTCATGACTTTAGAAGATTTACTCATTTAGTAAGTCATCCTTATCAAAGTAAAAAATAAGGCAAGCTCCTCCTTTTTCGCCAATCCCTGTGAATTATCACATATGAATTTCATGAAAATGAATCCAACCAAGTGTGTAAAACATAAATTACACACATGAAAGTATCTAGTTCTACTTAAAGAACTTAGTACAATCCAATAATTCACGAAAGTAACTAATTCATGAAAATGAATCCAACCAAGTGTGTAAAACATAAATTACACACATGAAAGTATCTAGTTCTACTTAAAGAACTTAATACAATCCAATAATTCACGAAAATAACTAATTCTATCATAAGAATCTAGTACTCTTCCAAAATGGCTGAAAAAGGTATCAGTATCACTCTTACCATAGGCATTATTGTCAAGTTTCAATAATGAACAAATTCAATAAAGAACAAGACCAACAACATCATGGCTTCTTTTGCATTATTAAAGAACTATTTCATCATAATTGTCAAGTTTCACTAAAAAACAAGACCAAAATAGTTTCCTTTGCAAAGAACCATTTCATGTTTCCTTATGATGAAACAGTCATCTTATCTCTGATTGGGTTAAATTGGATCATCTATGGAATGTCCAACCCTTCCCAAAAAGGATAACCAGACTTGAGGTAAGTTGTATCATCTATGTATGGAATGTACAAACTTTCTCAAATGAGGGTATATCATCTATGTATGGAATGATACACAACTTCTGTAACACCAAAGAGAACATATCAAGTGCCTATCTTTGGGCCATAAGGGAGATTCAAAAATTCAAACTTAACATGGATAATGTAGATTAAGTCCATAACATGGATAATGTAAGTTAAGTCGAGTCCACATAGATTATAACCTATAGATTAAGTCCTGTCTACACAGACTTTAACCAAATTAAGTCTTGTTCACATAGACTTTAACCTATAAATTAATTCTTGTCTTACACAGACTTTAACTTCATTTCCCTCTGTCTATGTAGACTTTAATCCATTTCCTTACAGTTTTGAATATTCGATCTATGTACAATCCCTTTTGTGAGAGCTTCGGCCTATTATCTTTCGATTTCGTATCAATCAAAGTGATAATCCCGTGTTCTTGAGATAATTCAGCATGGCATTTTTCAGCCCAAGATATCTCCTCTTACCATTAAAGAGTGAGTTCTTCACAACCATAGTTGTAGCTTGATTATCACAGAACACAAATAAGGAACTAATCCTTAATCCACTAAAGAACTAATCTTTAACCGGTTCAGTGGAATGTCCATAACCATAATCAAATTCTTTATCCCTTAGCTTTCATTTCGAACTGAAGCTAGAGCATTTAGTTCCAATTCGACTTCCACACAACAACAATAAATTTGATGTCCTCTGATTCTGAGCCCCATGATGCATCAAAATAAACCTCCACAATAAGTGGATAGCCACCATAGTTTTGAGTATTATTGTGAGTGCTCTTAACATCTCATCAGTTTTATAAGGCATCCTTATGCTCATGGCCAGGATTGCTAGTCTAATGACTCAGTATGCCAACTATAAAGGCTATATCTGGTCTAGTACAACATATAACATACATGAGACTACCAATCAGTTTAGAATAATCTAACTGATCCACACACTGTCTCTTCCTTAGAGATCAGCTTCTTGGTATAATTACATGGTATCTCAATCAGATTGCACTCACTGCATCCCCAAATGGAAAGTAGTTTTCAGTATAATGGGCTAGGAAATTGCTTAGGATTTATCACCGTGTTAGCAGCTGACTGTTGCTGTCTAACCATCTCCAAGTTATTCTTAGCTCTGTTCTCATCTTCTATTCGAATGAATCGTTTGAGATCATCCAGTCCCACTTGCACTTTCTTTCTATACATCTCTGTTTTGAAAGAGTGCCATGCAGATGGTAGCTTGTATATGATTGCACCTACACGAAACGGATCACACACTACTATTTTCTCATTGGCTAATTTAGATCTCAAATTCTTGAAATCATTTACTTGAGGAGTCATTTCCATGTCCTCCTGGAACTTGAAATTCATGAATTTGTCCACTAAATGAGTCTTGGACAATTCCTCCTCCCTTCATAATTGAGTATCTAAATTATCCCAAATTTCTTTGCAGTGTTAAACTTGTTATAGGTTTCTACTAGACAATCTGAAAGACAGTTCAACAAGTAGTCTCTGCAGAAACACTCATCTCGAATCCCTTGAGATTTCTCAACACCTTCAATCGAATCAGCAAAGGTACTCAAAATGGTATAGAAAACATTCAAGTATTTCAGACCAAATTGAGTCTTTTGCTTCCAGGAGTAAAATTCCGAACCTCCAAACGATTGAAGTTTGACCATCTCAAAGGGAATTGCAGTCTTTTCCATTTTATTTTCAGATTAAAACACAAATTGGATAGAGTGCACCTGATTTGCGAATTGTGAAAACCCAAAGCAAGAACAGAATCGCGGACCAAATCCAAAAAACCCGAATCCGAGATATCCAAGATGTAACTCAATAGCAAGAGATAACCACCAAGGTCTTACCCGAGGCGAGGACAAACCAGCCAAGGCGAATACCCAAACCCAATGATAATTAGGATTTACCGGGGGTGAACCAAGACCAAAGCAGCAGCCAAGGCAATAGGAGATTCGGCCCAAATTAGTGTCTCCGAAGTTTCGGCCTCCACCGAACCAAAAGAATCCCCAAAATCAACAATAATTCAAAACGAAGATTGCTTTGATTTTTGTGGAAGACAATCGAACTGGTTGTTGTCTTTGCCAAAGGAGGAAGACGAGTGCCAAATTTTACAAAAACTAATGCAATTCGGCCCAAAAGAAATCACACGAGTGAAAGTTTCCTAATTAAAAAAAAATTGTGCCTTGTTTACCCCTTCTGCTATGTGAACTTGATGTGGAAGGAACTCATCCAACGAGAGATGGGGAGGGAATAAACCCACGTCCAGTAACTTTCTTTAGGGAAAGAGTCCTACTCCCAAACGAATTCCAAATCGAGTGTCACTTCAAATCCAACTGCCGTGAGTGAGGGCTGTTCCCGACGGAAACCCACACGAGCAAGAGGGATAGACGACTCTTTTTCTTTGGATATGGCTGAACCTGCATCTGGTTTTAGAAGCACTCAAAACCCACAAAGAATTTCAACAACTTTGAAGAAAGTTGCTAAAGATGGGTTCCAAGCACAAAACAATCCAATGAATTCTTCTCCAACTACAACCCATATCTTGCTTGAGAGAGAGTCAACTCGTCTCTGCTTTGTTCTCCACAGAACGTGAGTTGCAGAGACAGGCACAAGCGGAAGAAACCCACGCCCAAAGCTTTCTCCTATTGTGGTACAAAACCATGCCCAAAAAATCAGCTAGGGTTTAGCCTAAATTGCTTCAAGATTGTTAAAGTTGGTGGGGAGAGGAGAAGAGAGTCGGTTGGAATTCTAGGAGATAAGCTTGAAGCATTGCTCGCATGCCATCTAGTTTGGAATGATATGCCACCAGCTGCCCCAGCCCCTATTTAAGTGATAAATACGGGTTTTATAAGGCTAGTGGGCTCCAGCCCATATGGGCCCACTACACCTAGTCCATTATCAATTGGGCTTATATATTAGAACATATCCAACAGAGGCTTCCTAGTCTTGTGGATCCAGGATTGCAGTTTGCAAGGTAATCGGGTAGCGGGATTCAGTTTATGACCACTAGTGGATGTTAGTATTTGACTGTCGCTTGTGGACAACTAGTGGATCATTTGAGATCGGTTGCTGGTGGACTGTTTTTAGTGGTATAGCATTGGCTACAGTTCGAGTCATACTTTTTGGGCTGTTTTGGATACTTCACCTTGCTCTTTATTGCCTTGGGCGGTTTGACATTTATTTTAGCGCGCGCTTGGTTACTGTGTACTGTTAGTGGCTGGCATTGGTTTTTGCTTGGTCTTCCGCTGATTGGTTGTTTGTGGCTATTTGCTTTTGGGTACCATTTGTGGTCGATGCCAGGTATTGTTGTTAAACGAGCCGTACATGAGAAATTTCAGTCTTGTATTGAATTAATTGTGGGCTAAGTTCAGTCGCCTGCTAGTGAGCAAGAATCGAACTTGTCCTTGAGCTCTGCTGCCATCACACGAACAACCCACTTTGGCATATTTCCCTTGTTGTATGCGCTCGTTTGCAACCCTTTTGGACATTTGAATGGTTGATTCATGCCTAAATTCTAGGTAAGATGTTTTTCTTTCCTTAATATATCTGATAAGTATTATGGGCAGTCTCTTATCTTTGTAAGAAAAAAATCGTTTTCATTGAGGTGATCAAGTCTGTTATGTGAAAATAGTGTCCTTAAATAGGATTAGATGGACTGCGTATGAATCATTGGATATAGCCGAATCCATTCAAAAAGTCTCAAAGAATGGGCTTACAGAAATAGGTGTGGACTTACGGCAATAGCGTGGGGTGGCCATTTGTTATTATTTTACTTTGAGTTCTTATCTGTAATCGGATTTCTAGCTGTGGGTTCTTGCCTCAACATTTAGGGATATCATTATAAATTAAGGACATAAAATGAAGGGATACCATTGTAAAATAGACCCAGCTCCTTCCTAAACAAAGGATATAAAACGAGCATATTGAAGAGCTATTCATCATTCACGTGAATGTTTAAAAATCACTTCTACAAACAAGATCATTCTAATTTATTCTTCTTAATTTGCAGATGGGACACTAATATTTCTTTGAAACAAACTAACTATATTGTTTCTAAAGCTATTTTACTTATTGATAAATATTGGTATTTAGAGACTTCTGCCACCAAAAGAGATTGTTGGAGAACTGAAATAGCTAAAGGAAACAACATAACACCAGCTGAATCTGCATATCATTGAAACAACCATGAAACAATCCTACCAAGAAAAATATGGCTGTAAATATTTATTCAATCTATTCACCATGCACAATGTGTATCCAGTCTCTGTCTTTGCACGGGCAACGAGGTCTCAACCTTCCAAGGCAAAAGTTAGCACTACTCTCTATTGTAGAAATGAAAGTGCATCAGAAAGTAAAAATCATTAAACAAAATTAAAACATGTATAGTTCTAGATTCTTCGAATTTGTATCAGGCAATGAGAAGTGTAAATCAACGTGCGACATCATACTCTAAAACAGTGATCTATAGCAATTATATGACCGCCAACTTCCTAACACTAGAGAGGATTCAATTAATAAGATTTTCAAGATGTGTCCATTGATTTTATTGAATCAATCAAAGCAGTAGCTCTCTCTACTGCGTAATAGATATGCACAACAAAACCTGTCAAAATCACATGAAAAAGCCAACAATTGCTTTACTAATATAAATAGAAGTTTATGGTAGGAGCTAAATATGTTTATGGTAGGAGCTAAATAGAAGAGCATGATTTCGAGTAATAGGGGATTGGATAGTCTTACTGTTTTCTTGTATGTTATGTTGTTTCTGTAGAAAATATAAAGAAGCAACAAGTAGTTGTTCAGCAAACAAGCCATGTTGAGTGATCAATACATTCAATGAACAAGCTATGGTATAATGTTTGATAAACTGTCCAAGGAGGAACGAGCAAAAGATAAGCCAAGCATTTCTTAGACATTTCTTTAGGGCTGGCAATTTCACCCAGGAAAGCGGGGATCCGCCCCGCCCCGCCCTGCTTGGGGAGGGGATTCCCCGATTTGAGCGGGGAAGGGGATGGAGTTTGCCCCGCCCTCATTAATGCCTTTTTTTTTTTGTATTTTTTTAAGTGTTTTTTTTTTTTTTTTTGTGGGAAAACTACTAGAAACCCCTTGGATCGAAACATATCTACAAGATTCCCCCAAAATTTTCATAATTACCATTAGTACAATTTTGTCCCTGAAATAGTTTTTTATATTTTCTTTTACTCATAACCCAATTGGGCATTGGCCCTCATTATATTAGTATATTACCCTTAGAAATCCCTAAAATCTCTCCATCGAACCATCACTAAAAGGCAACATTAAATCTTTTGAAAATCTTCCTCCCTCAAATAAAGGCGACATCTCTCTAATGAGTGATGAGATTAGGGACATCCATCAGTAGTGTATCAATGACTAAAGAGGGGCTGATGTTGGGGTAGGGACGGGGCGGGGTGGGGATTTTGTCCCATGAGGATGCGGGGCGGGGAAGGGGAGTGATATATCCGCCCCTTTTCATTACTTGGGACACCCACCTAGTCTATATGACTATAAAGGGGCTCTTGTACTTCACATGGGAAGGATTCAACAGATTTGATTTCCAACGTACGTGTTGTACTTCACATGGGAAGGATTCAACGGATTTTATATCCAACGTACAGGTGGGTGTCCCAAGTAATGAAAAAGGGGCGGATATATCACTTTGCAGACAAGCTGTTTCCGTGACTAGAACCCTTGACCACTAGGTCACAATGGAGTAGGGGTGGACATGGTTCGGTTCGGTTCGGTTTTGGGGTATACCCAGAACCGAACCATATATAATCGGTTCCCTGAAATTGGAACCGAACCAGAACCATATAAGTTTGGAACCGAACCGAACCAGAACCATATATAATCGGTTCGGTTCGGTTCGGTTCTGGGTTTACCCGATCTTCATCAAATCAACGGAATTTCTTCACAATAGTTGTTTGAATGTTTGGTTTTCTTTTCTTGAGATAGAATAATTTTTTGTTTCCAGCTTGTCATCATCATTATGGGAAAAGCAGAGCACAAAAGTCTCTAATGAAATGATGAATATGACTTTGTGGGGGCGTTATACAAACTACTCTCATAATATTTTACTATTTTTAAAAGCCTTTCACTTTCTTCTTACACTTACAAAAACTTTCAAGTTAATATTAAAAACAAAAGGATTCCCACATCTTCTTTCCTGCCATTAAAATATTAAGGCTTGTCTGGTGAGATTAAAAATATTTGGGCAAGTGCTGAGATTAAAAAACTTGTTTTCCAGTCTGACTAAGGGTTTTAAGGTGGGTCGGTTCTTGGTTCGGTTCTCGGTTCCGGGATCCAAACCCAGAACCGAACCGAATTTCCATCGGTTCCAGGTTATTAGAACCGGAACCGAACCATATAACTATGGAACCGAACCGAACCGAACCATATGTGCCGGTTCGGTTCGGTTCCTCGGTTCGAACCGGAACCATGTCCACCCCTACAATGGAGCAACCTTGTAGTTGCGCCAAGGCTCGCCCTCTATAACTTCTCCAATAATATATACGAATTTTTATATGGTGTAAGGCCTTACAACAATACGGTAGAGGTACCACCCTGATGTTTTATCCAAAAACAGCTCACTTTTTGATAAAGCTGTTGTTCGATCAAATATCAAGGTCGGTGGTCGAAGGGCCTTCTTGGCCGTAAGGCCTTACACCATAAAATACCTCTTTTACTAACCACGTTTCTTTCCGGTCCAATAAATTTTTTATATTTTATTGATTAGGAAATTATTTTTTCTTTATGCCTCAGGTTTTCATAGTGTAGGGCCCAACATTTTTCATCCGACATAGCAAGGGTGGGGGCCACCGTTTTACACTTAATCTGGTGGGCCCACCATCTCCACCCAGATCAATGCATTAGTGTGGGATCCACCATTTGACACCTCACGTTATACATTGATGGACGGGCCACCATGCATGTTTTTAATGGGGTGGGGCCTACCATTTTACACCTCAAGTTTTTTATGGGGTGGGCTCCACCTTTCACACCTCATGTTTTGATGGTCTGAGCCCCACCATTTTATGCATGGGCCCGGAATACTAATTAATAATATATACTAAGCATATTTATTTCCTTTGTCATTCATTTTCTTGTCATTGAAAATTTTATTGGGAAAACTTTTTTATGGAAAATCTTTATTAAACAATTTTGTTCTATGGAAAAGTTTTACAAGATTTATTTTTTTGTATGATGGATATTTTTACACCCAATTCATAGCATGGGTGAGGCCCATAATTTTACACGCACACATGGCATGGGGCCTACCATTTTACACTTTTGATATGATATGACCCACCATCTCTACCTAAACCATGCATATGGTGGGGTCCACCATTTTACACATGATAAGTAGGCGCACCATCTCCATCCAAATCCATGCAATGGTGGGCCCACCATTTTACCCATGTATTGATGGGTGTGGGTCCCACCATCTCTGTCCGAGCCCTTGCATATGGTTGGGCCCACCTTTTTACACATCATGTTTTGATCTGCGGGGGCGCATTATTTTACAGACTTGCATATCAAGGGCCAATAATGCTATGTTAAAAATTCAACAAAGAGCACTTTACAGAAAAGAAGAGTGCCTTTTTCTAAATGCTAATCAAATCCACTATTTATTTTGGGAAGTGATATATCTCTCCCTTTTGATCACCAGGAACACCCCCTGTCAGTGTATCAATGACTAAAGAAGAGCTGTTGAACTTTTGCCAGTAGAATTCAATGCCCCTGATTGCCCCAAACACACACAGAGTGTTCATGGTGATCAAAAGGGGCGGATATATCATTTCCCTTTCTTTTACTCCCCCTAAGCTACTTTAGTGGGGGTGTCCTTTTTCTTTTGACTCGTCTAACCAGTGGTGGGGCTGAAAATGGTAAGCCAGATCAATTTACTAAATGTATGATGTATCTACAATCAAAGACCGGAGATCTTGTCGAGCATTATGAAGATGACCGTCACCATCTTGGTCCCATGAGAAAGGCATCCCATGGATAAAATAAACTACAAAACACTGGCATCGGCATAAGAGCCACGTCCACTAAAAGACAAAGGAACGGACCTCAAATCCCTATAAAGTAATAAATAATCTTGAAAAGGGTCAAATCAAGGGTCATTTTACCCTGTTTTATTTTCCACACGGGTCTCAACCATTGGAGACCTATAAAGGGACAATCCTTTTAGTTAGTATATATATATATATATAATTCTTAACGAGCCGAGCCGAGCCTAGCCTAGCCTGGCTTAGCTCGGGCTTGTCTCGGGCTTGTCTCGTTAAGCTTAATGAGCTTGGCCAGCCGGCTCGGCACGGGCTTTTTCCAAGCCGAGCTCGAGCGAGCTTCCGAGCCCGAGCCCAAATTGACACCCTTACATGCCTGCAATGAGAAAACGCCATGTGTTAAAAAAATTACCTTTTGATGATTTCCCTAAAATTAAGGAGTGGCTCACGTCACTTGTGATTTTGTGGCATGAACCTATTTGCTCGGTATCCTTTTAGGTCCTACTCTCGGTTTCCCGAGCATCACTCCCATGAGAGTGCGAGCAACTGTATAAGCCTGACTTTTAAAAGTCAGAGCTAGAGTTGAAAATGTCTGAAAGTTGAGAGGGTGTAACTGTATTTTTGAAAATGTCTGAAAGTTGAGAGGGTGAAACTGTATTTTTATCCCTCATTTAATTCATCCTGTTTCATGATAGTGCATGCAACAACAGAAGGTCACTTTTCAACAAAATTCTGTCAATGATAAATTCGTACCTCAGGGGGTGCGAATTTATTCATCTTATGTGCCTAGGCTCTCACGCAATCTCACCCAACAGCGGTTCGGCGAAATGCCTTCTGCCATGGTCCCTAGCAAAATATAAACATGTTACAAACAAGTCCTTTCATAATTGCCTGCACAAACTCAACTTGTTTTTTACGTAGTGATTGGCCTTAGAGCTTTTGGGAACCGTGATAATCTTTGACAGCACTGTAAATAATAAAAGACAAAATGGGTCAGTGCAATTATTAAAATACGATTGGGCTGATATCATTTCCCTATAGAAAATCCGATCAAAGTTTTGGACTTGTGATCCGTAGTTGGATAAGGAATCAGATCACATAGATATGGCACAAACAGGCCCTAGGGAGTAGGGGTGCAACTAGGGTTGATATTTTGCAAAATTTCTGCCCCCTTAGTTGGCTAAACATGATTTAGCTTTAATGATATATCTAGGGCAATGACAAAATTCGCACCCCCTGCACCACGCATACGCACCCCTTATAAGGGAATTAGAAATAGGGGATTAGAAAATTCACGGAATCCAAACAGGTGCTTAGATCGTCTAGCTACGTGATTTTTATTTTATTTCTATAGAAAAAATCAATTTGAACGGGATTCTCCTATCCTTCTTAGGATCAATTCATGTTTTGCCACCATATTCTTAAATCTTTTTTTGAACAATTAATTGGCTCTAAGAAGGGATCGACGGTCAGATTTTTATTGGATACTAGTTATCCGGACTGGTCTCTAGCAACACCCTCGAATTTTGAATATAGATCTGCTATGTTCTTCCACCGTCATATAGATGGTATCACGGTGATGTGTTCTTGGAGAAATATAAAATTCTTAGGGACTGATTAGGATATATCTTGCATGGACTAATCGGCAAAATTCCTTTTAAATAACCAGGGTGTGCGCTTCATAACCCATGTTTTCCTATTTACATTTTTATGATTATTCATATATGAGTTTATATATGTGTCTTCACATACAAGCACATGTTTTCTTTTAAATATACGGAGGCGTATGTAATATTCGATGATGGGGTCCGGACTCAGCACTGAGGGAATCCGGACTAAGCACTGAGGGGTCCGAACTCAGCATTTAATGGGCTGCTGACACGTGGCCCTCACAAGGACCGTTGGAAGGCCAACACCTGTCCCCACTAGGTGTGGCACCTGGACCAATCAGGGACTTCCACCTGCCCTCCTTAGGCATGAGACCTGGTCCATACAGAGCCCACCACCTGTCCTGGACAGGTGGCTCAGAATTACCACCTGTCCTAGACAGGTGGCTCATAATCACTATAAATAGCCTTCACTTGTGCTAAGGTGAGGGTCCTGAAAATCGGAGAACCAAAACTCTAAGCTTTTGCTCTGACATTGCTCTGCACTCCTGCTCATACTGACTTGAGTGTCGAAGCGCCCGTCCGGAGTATCACTCCGGGTTGGTCCTCTGACCCTTTTCTTTCTTGTCAGTACCCTTGTGCAGCGCAGGACTCAACCAGCCCCTCAGTCGTGGCTTGTTAGCTCGGACCACCCAGCCCTACCATAACCTGTTACCGATTTTAGGCCTAACAGATTTGGCGCCATCCGTGGGACCACGCAACAAAAAGCTGTTCAAAATCTCACTCAGATAAAAATGGTAGGACAGACCGGCAAGCGAGCACCTCCGGCTTCTCGGGCTACTCGGGCTACGGCCCCCCGTGAAGGACGAAGTGAGCGGCTGGCCTCGCAGGTAGAGGTCGGGGCGGCCGTGGAGCGGACTTCGCCCCACTCGGACCGTTCAGACCCTACCCCGACCCCAAGGGAGATGCGGGCCCTTTTTCAAGAAATGACTGATGTAGTTGCGCAGTTCAGGAATGCGGCCCCCGCACTCCAGCAACACCCAGTCGAGGTTTCTCGACCCGTTCAGAGGGGAGAAAGCTCCCGCAGAGAACGCACGTCTCCACCCCGGGACCAAACTCGTCACTCCACAAGAAGAGACCACCGCTCGCGGGACAGGAACGAGCGCCCTGAGCCTCGTCAGCATCACCGGTCACGATCTCCCTCCGTGCAGAAACGTGGCAGCAAGAGAGACCCCATGCACGGAGAGGGATCGCGGCACCGGCGAAGGAGTCCCCTCAGCCAATCCGGATCCGCAAGGAGCCCATCAGCCGTGAGGAGTAGACCTGCCCGTCTGGCCGAACAGAGGGATGATCCGATGTTACTGAGGATCCAGAAGATCGATAATAGAATCGAAGAACTGGCTAGAGATCATGGCCGCCCTGCTTCGAGGATCTTCAGTAGCAATCCCCCTTTCACAGACAGGGTACTCGGTGCGGCAGTCCCCATGGGCTTCAAGATGCCGCAGATCCCGCAGTACGATGGGACCACCGATCCCGTGGATCATCTGCAGACCTTCAGGACCACGATGCTTCTCCACGGGGCGTCGGACGGGTTCCTTTGCAGGGCACTCCCCACCACATTAACTGGAGCCGCGAGAGACTGGTACTCGCGGCTGAAGCCCAAGTCTGTGGACAATTTCGACGACTTCGGGGACGACCTGGCCCGACATTTCATGAGCAGCAGAAGACCTCGAAAAACAACAGCTTCACTGATGGCCCTGAGACAAGAAGACGGTGAGGCCCTAAAAGCGTTCGTTGGCCGGTTCAACAGGGAGGCCCTGCAGGTACCCAACCTGGATCCTTCCGCGGCAACGAATGCTCTTCTGGCCGGAGCCCGGTCCACTGACTTTAGGAGAGCAGTCGCCCGGCGCAATCCGCAGTCCCTGGCAGATCTGATGACCGGGGCGGAAGAGTACATTTCCGTCGAGGAAACTCTCGCTGCCCTGGATTCCGTCAGCAAGAGAAGACCAGAGGAGAAGAACCCCGCCAAGCAACGTAGGGACGATAGACCTCAGAGGAAGGCGAGCAGCCCGTCCCGGAAGGAAAGGAGCTCCCCCCGGCCTCGAAAGGAGAGGAGCCCCCCGACGAGGGAGCGCTACACGCCGCTCACCGCATCCAGGGCTCAAATTTTGGCAGCCATTCGGAAAGAAGACTTCATCCGATGGCCGAAGAAGCAGACACCAGAGGCGGGCACGCAAGATATGTCCAGGTATTGCCGGTTCCATAAGAGCCACGGCCACGACACCAATGCCTGCATTCATCTCAAGGAGGAGATCGAGCAGCTGATAAGCAGAGGGTACCTCGGGAGGTACTTAAAAAATAACGACAACAGAAGGGAGCGCCAGGACAACCCGAGGCCCAGAGACAGAAGCCCTCGAGATGCCCAACCCCTGGGCGACCGCATCCAAACTCCTGCCCCGGCCGTTCTCCCTCCTCAGGTACCTCAACCTCAACCTCAACCTCATGGTGTTATTGGTACCATTTCAGGAGGGCCGACCGCGGGAGGGACCTCTTCATCGGCCCGCAGGACCTATGCCCGGCAGGTCAACGCCGTCCATGCCTGCAGCAAGAAGGCCGAGCCGGAAAATGAGATATCCTTTTCGGAGGCAGATCTTGACGGTCTGATCCTCCCGCACGATGATGCCCTGGTCGTCACCATGCTAGTGGCGAACTGGGAAATGAAGAAGATCCTGGTCGACAACGGGAGCTCCGCCGACATCCTCTACTATCACGCCTTCGAACAGATGATGATCGGAGCTGACCGTCTGAAGCCGGCCAACTCAGATCTGTTCGGGTTCTCAGGAGAAGTTGTCAAGGTCGAAGGGCAGATTGAGCTTCCAGTTCTTATCGGGGAGCCGCCCCGCCAGTCCTTCGCCATGGTGACCTTCCTGGTGGTTAAGGCCAAGTCAGCCTATAATGCCATTATAGGACGCCCTGGCCAGAATCTCCTCCTAGCTATTCCCTCTGCTTATCATCAGAAGATGAAGTTCATTACGCCAGGAGGCGTAGGTGAAGTCAGAGGGGATCAGCCCCAATCAAGACGATGCTATGCGGCAGCGCTGAGAGGGAAGAATGCGTCTGAGTCTCTTCCAATCGAGCTGTACGATCTGAGAGACGAAGCGCAGGTCACAGTCAACGAGCCCGCAGAGGACCTCATCTCTATTCAATTGAACAACGATGACGAACAGAGGGTTGTCCAGATCGGCTCTGCCCTGCCAGAGGCCGCGCAGCAGGATCTCGCTCAGTTCCTCAGAGCCAATGCAGACGTCTTTGCCTGGACTCCTTCAGACATGCCCGGCATTGACCCGTCGATTAGCACCCACGAGCTCGGTGTCGATCAGACCTGCAAGCCCGTGAAGCAGAAGCGGAGACACTTTGCACCAGAAAGGCGGAGAGCCATCAGAGAAGAGGTGGAGAGGCTTTTGAAGGCCGATTTCATCCGTGAGATCCAGTATCCGGACTGGCTCGCGAATGTGGTGATGGTGAAAAATTCCAACGGGAAGTGGATGACCTGTATAGACTTCACAGACCTGAATAAGGCCTGCCCAAAGGACAGCTACCCACTCCCAAAAATAGACCAGCTCATTGACGCTACAGCAGGTCACGAGCTGCTCAGTTTCATGGATGCTTTCTCAGGATACAATCAAATCAGAATGTACGAGTCAGACATCCCGAAGACATCATTCGTTACCGACCAGGGGACTTATTGCTATCGGGTGATGCCTTTCGGACTGAAGAATGCAGGAGCCACTTACCAGCGGCTCGTCAACAAGCTGTTCAGAAATCAGATCGGTCGAAACATGGAGGTCTACGTTGATGATATGGTAGTGAAGAGCAGAAGTGCTTCCAACCACGTCTCCGACCTCGAAGAGGCCTTCCAAGTCTTGAGGGAACACAACATGAAGCTTAATCCGACCAAATGTACGTTTGGCGTCGGAGCAGGCAAATTCCTGGGCTTCATGGTAAGCCAGAGAGGAATAGAGGCGAATCCGGAGAAGATCAAGGCAGTAATGGAGCTGACTCCTCCCAACACCATCAGAGAAGTGCAGCGGCTGACCGGGCTAGTGGCAGCTCTGGGGCGGTTTATTTCTAAATCCGCCGAGAGATGCCTCCCGTTCTTCAATGCGATCAAAGGTATAAAAACCGCGCCCTGGACTCCGGAATGTCAAGCAGCGTTCGAGGAGCTGAAGCAGTACTTATCCTCCCCCCCCCTTGTTGTCCACGCCGGAGCCAGGAGAAGAGCTGATTCTGTACCTCTCAGCGGGACCCTTGGCAGTTGCAGCAGTACTGATCAGAGAAGAGTCTAACCAGCAAAAGCCGATCTACTATGTCAGCAAGGTCCTCCACGATGCGGAGACCAGATATCAGCGAGTAGAGAAGCTCGTGTGCGCCCTCATTATGGCGGCCAGGAAGCTAAGGCCGTACTTCCAGGCGCACACGATCAAGGTCTTGACAGGGCAGCCTCTCAGGCAGATCCTCCACCGACCAGACACTTCGGGCCGACTTGTCAAGTGGGCCGTGGAGCTCAGCGAGTTTGATATCAAGTATCTCCCCAGGCCGGCGATCAAAGCCCAGATTCTCGCTGACTTCATAGCTGAGTGCACAGTTCCGGACCCAGACCCCGGGCTGGTAGCAGTTCCGTCTCCAGAAGCAGAGCTGGCTGTACCGGAGCCACGAGTCGTTTCCAGAGCATCACCGGCCCTCGGGACTGAGTCCGTCATCGCGCATCCAGTTGTGAAAGAGCCGCTCTGGGAAGTTTATGTGGACGGGTCATCGAACAAGACAGGGTGTGGTGCAGGACTAGTTCTCACTGGACCAGAGGACTTCGTCCTGAACTATGCCTTGAGGTTTGGTTTCCGTGCGTCCAACAATGAAGCAGAATATGAAGCGCTCATAGCCGGGATGAATCTCGCTGTGCGGACCCGTGCTCAGAGGTTAAAGGCGTACTGCGATTCACAGCTGGTCGTCTGTCAGATCCAGGGAGTATATGAAGCCCGTGAAGAGCGGATGATCAAGTACTTGGGAAGGGTTCGCAGTCTGGCCGATCATTTCAAGAGCTTTGAGATCGTCAGAATCCCCCGAGCAGAGAATGTAAAGGCAGATGTGCTATCAAAGCTTGCAGCATCAGGTTACACCGCCCTCAGGGAAATTCGCATGGAGTTTCTGAAGAGGTCCAGTATCGATGCCCAGTCCGTCGTGGTGATGCAGATTGACGATGAGCCGTGCTGGATGGATGAGATAATCAGGTATCTGCGCAGCGGAGAGCTCCCGGGAGAGAGAAAGGAGGCCCGCAAGGTCACGCAGCGGGCAGCGAGGTTTTCACTGGATGGCGGGACTCTATACAAGAGGTCGTATACCCTCCCATATCTAAAGTGTCTTCGCCCCAGTGATGCCTTGTTAGCCCTGCAGGAAACCCATGAAGGAATCTGCGGAGAGCACCTCGGGGGCAAGGCCCTCGCCATTAAAGTCCTCCTGAGAGGTCTGTACTGGCCTACATTGAGGAAGGACGCGCTGAACCTTGTGAAGAAGTGTGAGAAGTGCCAGAAGTTCTCTCCGGCCGTCCACCAGCCACCCGTTCCGATGGCCCCGATCATCAGTCCTCTTCCCTTCGCAGTATGGGGAATGGATATTCTGGGCCCCTTTTCGCCGGCCTCGGGAGGCCGTGAGTTCGTCGTTGTCACCATTGATTATTTCACCAAATGGGTAGAAGCAGAGCCTCTGGCCAAGATCACAGAGCAGAATGTACAGAACTTCTTCTGGAAATCAGTGGTGTGCAGGTTCGGAATCCCCCGGGTCCTCATAACGGACAATGGCAAGCAGTTCGACTCGAGGAACTTCCGAAAGTTTTGTTCTGACCTGCAGATAGAGCAGAGATTCACATCTGTGGCACATCCTCAGACGAATGGGCAAACAGAGGTGACGAACAGGACACTCTTGCAGGGGATAAAGAAGAGACTGGATGGCAAGGCCGGGCGTTGGGCAGACGAACTGTATCATGTGCTCTGGGCGTATCGGACTACTCCGCGTACGGCCACAGGCGAGTCACCCTTCAATCTCTCATTCGGAACAGAAGCAGTGATCCCGGTTGACATCGGCATCCCCTCCCCAAGGATCGTCCATTTCAGTGAGCAGCTCAACGGGGACGGACTCCGTGCCAACCTTGACTTGCTTGAAGAAGTCCGTGAGGAATCTCAGATCAGGGCTGCGGCCTATAAGCAGAAAGTATCCAGATATCATGACGTCAAGATCTGACCAAGAGAATTCCGTGCCGGCCACCTAGTCCTGAGGAAGGCCTCCGTTTCCCAGCCAAGAAGCGTGGGCAAGCTCTCTCCGACCTGGGAAGGGCCGTACCGAATCAAAGAAGTCATCCGCCCAGGAAGCTATCGGTTAGAGTCCCTTGACGAACAGATGCTACCACACGCCTGGAATTCTAGAAATCTTCGGATCTACTATCAGTAATTTTGTTTGCCTTCATAGGCTAGTAAAGAACTGCTGTAATCATCCAAGTTCTGGAATGAATAAAATAAGTTTCCCGAACAAGTGTCCCTCTTTGAGTCACTTATATAAACATCAGCATACAATAAGTGGTGCACTCCGGCTCACCCTAGTGGCTTGGAGATCAGTTCCAGCCAAGACGCCCGCAGTGGAAACCACCTTCAAATATTTTCTAAGTAATTGCGTACCAAGCTCCCAGCTCGGTTCTCGCAGACTTAGGACGAGCAGCAGTGGTGCACTCCGGCTCATCCTAGTGGCTTGGAGATCAGTTCCAGCCAGGACGCCCGCAGTGGAAACCACCTTCAAATATTTCCTAAGTGTTTGAGTACCAAGCTTCCAGCTCGGTTCTCGCAGACTTAGGACGAGCAGTAGTGGTGCACTCCGGCTCATCCTAGTGGCTTGGAGATCAGTTCCAGCCAGGACGCCCGCAGTGGAAACCACCTTCAAATATTTCCTAAGTGTTTGAGTACCAAGCTTCCAGCTCGGTTCTCGCAGACCTAGGACGAGCAGTAGTGGTGCACTCCGGCTCATCCTAGTGGCTTGGAGATCAGTTCCAGCCAGGACGCCCGCAGTGGAAACCACCTTCAAATATTTTCTAAGTGTTTGAGTACCAAGCTTCCAGCTCGGTTCTCGCAGACTTAGGACGAGCAGTAGTGGTGCACTCCGGCTCATCCTAGTGGCTTGGAGATCAGTTCCAGCCAGGACGCCCGCAGTGGAAACCACCTTCAAATATTTCCTAAGTGTTTGAGTACCAAGCTTCCAGCTCGGTTCTCGCAGACCTAGGACGAGCAGCAGTGGTGCACTCCGGCTCATCCTAGTGGCTTGGAGATCAGTTCCAGCCAGGACGCCCGCAGTGGAAACCACCTTCAAATATTTTCTAAGTGTTTGAGTACCAAGCTTCCAGCTCGGTTCTCGCAGACTTAGGACGAGCAGTAGTGGTGCACTCCGGCTCATCCTAGTGGCTTGGAGATCAGTTCCAGCCAGGACGCCCGCAGTGGAAACCACCTTCAAATATTTTCTAAGTGTTTGAGTACCAAGCTTCCAGCTCGGTTCTCGCAGACTTAGGACGAGCAGTAGTGGTGCACTCCGGCTCATCCTAGTGGCTTGGAGATCAGTTCCAGCCAGGACGCCCGCAGTGGAAACCACCTTCAAATATTTTCTAAGTGTTTGAGTACCAAGCTTCCAGCTCGGTTCTCGCAGACTTAGGACGAGCAGTAGTGGTGCACTCCGGCTCATCCTAGTGGCTTGGAGATCTAAGTGTTTGCATACTTCGTTCCCAGCTCGGTCAATGACGCAGCGAGGAAATAATGCGTACAAAAAATATGAATGCCGTACAGACAGTTGAACAAAAGTGTATTTGTATTCAGTATTCATATTACAAAATTGCTCTCTTCGCCGAGCTGGCTTACAAAGAATGGGCATTATAAACTGTGCAAAAAAACATATCACCAAAAAGAAAGAGGGCTGCTAGTCAGGCATCCTCGTCGGCCACCCCCTCGGTGACGACCTCTGTGGGAGTGAGGGTTGCAAGCTCGCCGCCCTCAGCAGAGGAGACGGCGGCCACAGTCACCTCCGCATCTACCTCAATAGGCCGGGAGGAGTCCGGTTCGTCTTCCTCCTCATCTTCCTCCTCCTCCGGAGGTGCATACGGAACGGTTAGCCCGTCCAAGGAGATGCCGGGGTGAAGCCTCTTCACCTGCTCGGAGCAGAGAAGGAAACCCGCCCTGTAAGCCTGGAGGCCTAAGTCGAAGTGCTGAGCCTCCTTCCTCTCCTCGGTTTCCTTCACGGCCTTCTCCACGGCCGCCTTCTCCTTCTTTCCGGCCCTCTCCGCCGAACTTAGGAGATCCTGCACGGCCTGGTTTTTGACCCTCTGCAGTTCGTCCTGCAAGCTGTTGAGTTCGGCTTCTTTGATCTGGAGGGCCTCGGTGAGCTCGTCGTTCTCCTTCTGGAGTTGGGCCTTCTCAGACTCGATCCTTGTGATCGTCTCAGAGAAGAGATATCGCTTCTTAGCCATATCCCTCGAGTAGACCTGGAGTTGATAGAGGGCGGAGCTGATTGCCGCTTCGCAGGTCTCCGGCACCTCTTTTTCGACTTCTAACCGGTCGCGTGGGAGGACGCCCTTGTACATCAACTCTGTGGCCACCCGGGTATCCCCCAGACCGGTGTCCGTTTTCTGCACGGCCCAGTTCGGGCGGAAGACGTTGTCGCCTCCAACCGATGCGGCGGCCGCAATACCCAGTACTGCCCCGCCGTGTTTTGGCCCTGTCGTCGCTCCGGACTTGGAGCTCTGACCCGGGGTATCTGCCCGGCTCGATAGGGCAAGCTTATGCGTCGCCCGGCTGCTTTTCAGAGGCTTAGCAAGTGCGACCATCGGCGGAGTCGACTCCGGCACCTTCCTCTTCTTGCCCTTTGTTTGGGGCTGCTCCTGCGCTGGGGACGCGCCAGAGGTCTGCTTGATTCTGTCCAAAAGGGACATCTGCTTCACCATTTCTGCAAGAGAGAACGGAACGCAGTCAGAACTATAAAAATTGAAGAACACTTCAGAAAAACAAAATGTTGGCCTAAAAAGTCTACGTACGTGCCGGCGTCGCACGACTGACCCCGAGTGCGACCAGCTCGGCCTCCTCTTCGAACTCTGAGCAGTGTATTTGACCTCGCTTGAGCTCTTCTTTGATCAGAGCGAAGGTCATATGGTCATAGTCCTCGAGGGCTGGTTTCTTACTAAGGCGGCGAGTGTCCGGCGTTCTCCATTGTAATGAGAACGGCCAGTGCGAGCCCGGCACGGTATCCTTTACGTAGAAGAACCTGTTCTTCCATGTGTGAATGGAAGAAGGTATCCCAGTGATCATCCTCACTTCAGGCCTCTGGCTAATGTAGATCCAGCCGCCGTCCTTATGCCTCTTCAGGTGCGCACACATCCTGAAGACGGGCACGGTGGGGTCCTACGGAGCCGGACTTCAAGAAGGTACAAGAAGCCGACCAGCGTTCTCCAAGAGTTTGGGACGACCTGTGTAACTGCCAGCCCGTAATAATTCAGTACGTCCGCAAAAAAGGGGTGGAAGGGGAGCCTAAGCCCGGCCCGTAAGGCCTCTTCATATACGCAGAGGTCTGCACTATCGTTGCTGGCCCGATCCCCTTCAACATCCGCCCTCAGAATGTACCGGCTAGGAATACAGTATTTGTCCCTGACGGCCTGGAGCCTGCTCGGCCACAGATGGTTCACCTCGTATAGGGCCCCGATGTTATACTGTGGGTTGGCTTCCATCTGTGCCTCCGCTATCACCTCGACTGGCATGCGCGACGAGCGAGGAACTGCCGCTTCGACGTCCTCTTCATCGTCGCTGGTTTCTACCCGGTCCGGTCCGTCCCCACAGACCGGGATTGTGTCTAAGTCCACACTCATTTCCTCACCGCTCTCCTCGTCTATTACGATTACTAGCTCTTCGCCCTCAATACCGGCCTCCACTATAGGTGAGCCCGGCACCGCCCTCTCCGACGCCCCGGACCCTGTGGTGGTACTGGTCGAACCGGACTCCTTTGAGCTGGAGTCCGTCTCCGAACTAGTGCTAGACATAAAAAAGGGAAGAAAAGAAAAGCTAAAAGAGATTACCGAACTGAAGTGTTGGACGAGGATCTCCGGGCTCACTGATCCGAAGCGGGCAGAAAACTTGAATAGCCGAACAGAAGAGGAGGAGAGTAAAAGATGAAAAGTAAGAAATGAAGAGTAAACTTCAGTATTTATAGAGAGGCTGGGAAGAGCGGGAAAAATCCCGCCCCTTTCCCGCCAGCCGGAGTGCGCCACGTCGCCTGCCGCATTAAATGCGCCGTTCGCATTAAATGCGCCGTCCGCATTAAATGCGCCGTTTGCATTAAATACAAGGCACAGGTCCCAAAGCACTAGAAGACAAAAGACCTGTCCGGCTGTCCGGACAGGATATGGCGCGTTCGCTAGACGATAAAAGCGCTAGCAGACAAAAGACCTGTCCGGCTGTCCGGACAGGATATAGCGCGTTCGCGCTAGAAGACAAAAGACCTGTCCGACTGTCCGGACAGGATATGGCGCGTTCGCTAGACGACAAAAGCGCTAGCAGACAAAAGACCTGTCCGGCTGTCCGGACAGGATATAGCGCGTTCGCGCTAGAAGACAAAAGACCTGTCCGACTGTCCGGACAGGATATGGCGCGTTCGCTAGACGACAAAAGCGCTAGAAGACAAAAGACCTGTCCGGCTGTCCGGACAGGATATGGCGCGTTCGCTAGACGACAAAAGCGCTAGAAGACAAAAGATCTGTCCGGCTGTCCGGACAGGATATGGCGCGTTCGCTAGACGACAAAAGCGCTAGAAGACAAAAGACCTGTCCGGCTGTCCGGACAGGATATGGCGCATTCGCTAGATGACAAAAGCGCTAAAAGACAAAAGACCTGTCCGGCTGTCCGGACAGGATATGACGCGTTCGCTAGAGAAGACAAAAGACCTGTCCGGCTGTCCGGACAGGATATGGCGCGTTCGCTAGACGACAAAAGTGCTAGCAGACAAAAGCGCTAGACGACAAAAAAGCGCTACAAGCAAAGGCCTGCCCGGCTGGCCGTTCACGGCCTTAGCCAAACAGGACCGCATACACCTCCTGAACCAGTGACGCCCAGGAAGCCCGGCCGGCCAGACTTCTGGGCAAAAAATTTAGCCGTACTGGATAGCCGAAATCCCTTCTGCCCGGCCTTGTTCCTTTAGGCCAAACTTCAAGACCAGGCCAGGGCGCCCGGAGGCTCTGTCCGGCCACGATTTCTCCTAGCTGAGTCCGAGCCCGGCCTAAGCTGCCCAGAGGCCTTAAGGCCGGCCCGGCGCTGTCTTTTCCGTCTCTTTGCTTCTTCTAGCCACTTTCATGGCTTGAAGAACCAGGGGGCAACTGATGGGGTCCGGACTCAGCACTGAGGGAATCCGGACTAAGCACTGAGGGGTCCGAACTCAGCATTCAATGGGCTGCTGACACGTGGCCCTCACAAGGACCGTTGGAAGGCCAACACCTGTCCCCACTAGGTGTGGCACCTGGACCAATCAGGGACTTCCACCTGCCCTCCTTAGGCATGAGACCTGGTCCATACAGAGCCCACCACCTGTCCTGGACAGGTGGCTCAGAATTACCACCTGTCCTAGACAGGTGGCTCAGAATCACTATAAATAGCCTTCACTTGTGCTAAGGTGAGGGTCCTGAAAATCGGAGAACCAAAACTCTAAGCTTTTGCTCTGACATTGCTCTGCACTCCTGCTCATACTGACTTGAGTGTCGAAGCGCCCGTCCGGAGTATCACTCCGGGTTGGTCCTCTGACCCTTTTCTTTCTTGTCTGTACCCTTGTGCAGCGCAGGACTCAACCAGCCCCTCAGTCGTGGCTTGTTAGCTCGGACCACCCAGCCCTACCATAACCTGTTACCGATTTTAGGCCTAACATTCGATGATCTAAAGATTCATTTGTCGGGTCCCAATGTAAATACTCCGTGTCCACGTGACTCATCTTCGTAGGATGATCCTAGCCTCCGATCTTTACATGTTTCTATAGTGCGTCATCTCTCTACTCCAATTTGGAGGGTTAGGATCATCCACATGGAGTTCTAGTTACAACCTATTTACAATGGGGGCCGACAAGTGAATGGTTTGGATTATCTACTAACCTGGGTGTTACTATATACTTTTTTGAAAAAAATACGTGTCTAAAAACACTAGATATAGACAAAGGAAATGACATCCTTGTTTAGTAACAATCCTTAGGGGCCGTTTGGATATGCGGATTTTAGAATCCAGGTTTTAGTTTAAAAAACAGTGCAAAAGGGGGTTCATGATCAACTTGTTTGATGCTGTGCTGTCCTGACAACGTTTCTTGAATTTTAAGTAAGAAATCAAGGTTTTAGAAACCTCTCCCACGTCCCTAGATTTCTAAAACCCATAAATATGGGACGATCCGCAGCTCTCTTGATGTTGGAAAGAAGGACGAGATATCAGAAAACAACGGCTGGTCTCTTTCTTCCCTCATCTTCCATCTACAATTTTGAAGAAATCAAGGATTCTAAGATCCGCGTATCTAAACCCCCCCTTACTGTATTAAAAGAAAAAAAACAGACTGTTGATGGTTTTTAGAGCTAACAACTACCCTTAAAAGCCAATTAGAAAAAATAAAAATGAAGGGCTGACTGCCGTTATTAAAATAAAGGAGTGCCGTTGTTAAAGCAAAGGAGTGCCTGTGCGTTTCTCTTTATCAAAATCAACAAATGGTACACACCTGGGCAGGATCTATGTATGATTCATCTTAGCCATCCATGATCTACGAATGATCTATGCATGTAGCACATGTGATAAGGATTATTAGAGAGATTAAGAGAGAATCTCTGCTAGTTAATTTGAATTTGTATAATGACCTGTAATTAGGAAGTAGATTAGGTGAGAAACTCTCTATTAAATTGAATTTTAGTACTGTGTGAGAAAAGTATCGTGATAAGGTGATAGAGAGTATCTAGTGCAGTAATCGATCTCATATCTCTCTCTAAGCACGGCCCTAAACTGGGGTCGATTTAAGATATATGGGGTTCGATTAATCACTGCCCAAAAGGTCACCATCAAGAGGACTAATGGGAAAAAATATCTATGAAAATTCATGGAGGGGGCTCAATTGCCCATCTCGCCCCCCTGCTCCCGTCCTTTGTTTCTCGCACACACAAACTGTGGGCCCACTGTTAGATAAGACTCCGAGGTGCGAAAAGTTAAAGAAGAAACAAAGACCTTCTAAGAGAAAACCTCTGAGAGTGCAGAGAGGATTTCTACTTTGAGCTTCTGTTAGTAATTTGGTGAGAGAGATCTGGATTGAGAATGATGGCTAATATTACGCCGAGAGAACACATTGAGAAGATAAGGAGGGAGAAAATGGAAAAGGGCTCTCAAGATCTCCACCAGGCAGTAAAGATTCTCTCCGCTGAGATTTACACCAAAGACGTCCATTTTCTCATGGAACTCATCCAGGTTTAATCTCATCTCCACGACTCTATTTCTATTTCGAAAGAGATTTCTTGGGTGCTGTTTGGATACGCGGATTTTAGAATTTGGGATTTCTTCAAAATTTTAGATGAGAGACAAGAGTAGAAACGGACCCTGCTGTCGTTTTCTGATTTCTCATCTTTCTTTCCGTCAGCAAGAGAGTAGCAGATCTTCCTTTGTTTCTAGGTTTTAGAAATCTCAAGATGCGGGCGAGATTTCTAAAACCTTGATTTCTTACTTAAAAGTCAAGAAACGCTGTCCAGACAGCAGACAGCAGACAACAGCTTATCATAAACCCTCTTTTACACTGCCTAACGCCCCCCCCCCCCCCCCCCATTTTTTTGGATTTTTTTATATGGTGTAAGCCCTTATAATCCCATATTTTTCAAAAAATACTGTACGGACCACATCATAAGAAGATCCAAACCGTCCATGTGATGAAACACAACGTTAATAGGTCGTGCCCCCAAAAATCATGATCCTAGCCCTCAGATCTGCCGTTTCTCTATAGATCGGATGGTTGGGATCATCCTATAGTGATGATTTTTTGGGCATGACCTGTTTACGTTGTGGCCCATCACATGGACGTTTTGGATCATGCTATAGTGTGCTCCGTACGGTACTTTTGGGCTTTATACCATTAAAAATCGCCCCGAGTACATTGCTTTTGTCGTTCTCTCTCTTTTTGGGTAAGGAATGCTAGGCTCACTCGCGTTGCTACTCTCTCTGTCTCTGTTTTCTTCACTTGATTACCTACTGCTCATTTTAGGGTTTAATGGGCCCTTAAAGGTGCCGATCGGTCCCTTGGCGAATGGATGATCTTAACCGTTGGTTGTGAGCATCATTTTAGGCATTGTTTGGATTGCAAGGAAAAATATTTCTCAAGGAAATTTTTTTCCTTAGGAATTTTTTGTTGCCACGATTTAGGATAAATTTTAAGGTTATCATCATAAGATAAAGTGAAGGTCCCCTGTAAATAAAACTTGTAATTAAACAAGTTTTTGTTTCATATGTAATCAAACAATCGAAAATCATGAAAATTTGGAAGGGTTTTTCTTTTCCAAAATGAGACGGTCCCACTCAGGTCAGATATCTCATCGGCAAATCAAGAGCGAAAATATAAACCCACTTTGATCTATGATATGAGGGTTGTCCACGTGTACAAGTGGGGGCCTGTGAAGATGATAATTGGATCGTACAGGGCTGTTTGATTTTAGCCGGTATCCTACGTTTGGATGTGTTCTATGTTCTGGTTTCAGCCCGGGTCCATGTTCTATGGGTTGATCATATCCCTCCAATCTCGAAGCGATAGGTTTTTGGGCACGGCCTATTTATCTTGGGACCCAACAAATGGACAGTTTGTATAATCCTATGGAGTGGGCCCTACCATACTTTTTGAAAAATACAGGTCCATACAGCCACACATCTTATGAATCTATGTGTTAAAATATAAGAGATATTGAGATTTTTTATGGTCTGTGCGCGTGAAGTCCGGTTTTTCAAAAAGTGCAGTGGACCCACTTCATAAGATTATCAAAACCGTTTATTTGTTGGGCCACAGCATAAATAGTTCCCCTGCAAATCATCTCCGTAGACCGATTCTAACCCTCAATTCTAGAGAGTATAATGCACCTCTATAGATCAGAGGGCTAGGATCATGGAAACAATTTTCTGTGAATAGCGGCCCAACAAAGGATTGTTTTATATCATCCCATGAAGTGGGTTCCCTGTACCTTATACAAAATACTGGTTTTCACTCGCACACACTGTGTAAAAAGTTTTTATATGGTGTTAGCCTGTATAGTCCAGAGTTTTTTTAAAAGTGTTGTATGAGGCACTACATAGGATGATCCAAACCGTCCATTTAATGGGCCACACCATAAATAGTTGGTGCCCAAAATATTCATTTCCATAAGATGATCCTAGGCATCTTATCTATAGGGGAATCACATATTATGGAAACCTCGGTCACAGGGTCTAGATCATCCTATGGAAATGATTTTTGGGCCACAACCTATTTTCCTTGTGGTCCATCAAATGGACGGTTTGGATCATCCTATTGTGTGGCCCGTACAGTGCTTTTTGAAAAATAGTGGACTATAAAGGCAGCTTACACCATATAAAATCTCGAAATATTGTTGTATCCATGAAATCTCTATGCATTATTAGGAAAGTATACTTTTTAGTTTGTTCTTGGAAAAATTTTGTTTAATTTTATGTTGGCAGAATGCTGAAGATAATGAGTATCCTTCTGGTGTGAAACCATCGTTGGAGTTTGTCTTCACATCAAAGGATATCACTTCGACTGGAGCCTCTGCAACCTTACTTATTTTCAACAATGAAAAGGGTTTCTCTGCAAAAAATATTGACTCAATTTGCAGTGTGGGGCAATCCACAAAGAAAGGAAATAGGCACCGTGGATATATTGGAGAGAAAGGTGGGTCTAATTTGACACCATTATACTCTAAACGCTTGTTTAGCACATTTTTTCAAAATTTATGTTGCAAGGGTTCATCATTCATTAATAGTCCTAAGGGAAGATTAGTTAATTTTGTTGATTATAAAATTTGAACTGCAATTTTTTATTCTGGCTTCATTTCATTTTCCTTGGTATTTGTGAATGTCATATTTTGTTCTGGTCCATATTATTAAAATGTTTAGTTGGGCTTCAGACTCGTTTCTTTCGGTGGTATAGATCTTGCATTTACCAACATGGTTCTCATTTATCTTGTATTTGAAACATAAATTTCATCTCCTATCGTTAAACGTTATACTCTATTCATGTATAGTCTATTCATGTTTGTAGCCATTGTATGTAAAGTTATTAGAAATTTTAAAAGATAAAAGAGTTGAAAAGTCAAAGATGCCTTTCCTTTTAGTTTAAAAATTTGGAAGGAAGATTCAAATTAATGTTTTCCTATCTTGCTTTAAAGTAAAAGATTTTTGTTTGAATAGGGATTTGAACCCAAGATCTTGGTGTGTATGTTGAAAATGGAGCTCTTATTTACAAGTAAAAAACAAATAATCCAACATTGCTTTGGAACAAAATTCTTCTCATCCATATAAGATGGAGAGTTGGTTCCTTTTAGTTTAAAAATTTGGAAGGAAGATTCAAATTAATGTTTCCCTATCTTGCTTCAAAGTAAAAGATTTTTGTTTGAATGGGGATTTGAACCCAAGACCTTGGTGTGTGTTGAAAATGGAGCTCTCATTTACAAGTAAAAAACAAATAGTCCCACATTGCTTTGGAACAAAATTCTTCTCATCCATATAAGATGGAGAGTTGGAGAAAGGCTTGGGCCTTCAAGGGGCTTTAGAATTTGTTGGATCCTAAGCTTTAGAATTTGGTTTGGGTTTGGGTACAATATAGTATTTTTTTTAGTGCCCAAAACGGTTTTCATTTTCCCATTAAAATTAAATCAGTTTTTAATCTCCCCAGGTTTTTGTTATTAACACCCCTATTAAGTGTATGAACCGTTTCATATCCAATAGTCATATTTGTGACTGTTGGGAGAGAAACGGTTAATGCACTAATAATGGTGATTAATCATCCTCCAACACTGTTTTCTGCCATCTTCTTCCTCCGTTCCCTCTGTATCTGAGTACTATTCCAAGGTGGTTCTGGGTGGACCAATCAGCGACTGTACGTGGACTGGAGTCTTTCTGGCTGTTTTATCTTGGAGCGTCGGTTCGCGGATCCTGTTGCACCGTAGGGGGCGAATACGATTCTTAAGGAGAGTGACCATGTGGCACGACTCAGCCTTTCTTCCTCAAATATGATTTTACCAACGTTTTCAACAAAACAGATAAGTACAAATTCATTTTTTATTTCTTTGGAAATCTAAAACAGTGCTAATTTAGAGACAGAATAACCTATATCTTTTCTGGATTCAATCAAGCCATAAATCAGACTTTGCTGGACCAATCTGTTTATTCAACAATCTTAAGAATCGAATTTTACCAGATCTAATTTTATGGCTTCTGAGAATCAAAACCCAAGTTCTGTTGAGAATTCCAATCCAACTTCGGTTGTTCGCACCCCTGTTGTGAACAGAATTCTCAACACCGTTCCAGATTTTTCCAAGATCGAACGTCTTACTAGATTGAACTATAAAAGATGGAAACAACAGATCTTGTTTGCTCTGCAACAAATCGGTGCTGCTTTTGTTCTTACCCAATCAAAACCATCTGAAGATTCTGTTGAATTTGAAAACTGGAATAATGCCGATTATATTTGCAAGAACCATCTCTTGAATGGTTTGTCAAATGACCTTTATAACGTATACTATTCATATGAACTTGCTGCTGATCTTTGGAATGCATTAATAACTAAATATGATTTAAAGGATGCTGGAAATAGGAAATATGTGATAGGGAATTTTTTAGACTTTGCTATGGAAGATGGGAAACCTATTTCTGCTCAAATAGATGAGTATCAGTTCCTAATTGGAGAATTGGCTAAGGAAGGTATGAAGTTACTTGACACATTCGTGGCTGATTCTCTTATTGAAAAACTGCCTTTGTCTTGGAAAGATTTTAAGATCGGAATGAAGCACAAGACAAAGGAATGGACCTTAGACCAAGTAGTTGTTCGGATTAAAATCGAAGAGAAAAAAAGACTAAAAGATAAGCAACAAAATGCCAAAGAGTATACCTCTAAGGCAAACATTGTTGAAACCAAGAATGATGGGTCTAAGAATCTGAAACCAAAGAAGGAAAAGAACTTCAAGAAATCAGGACCCAAGAAGAAAGGAGTCTGTTTTGAATGTGGAAAACCCGGAAACTACAAGAAGGACTGCCGATACCGAAAGACTGGTTCGTCCAGTGCTAAGGTTAATCTAACGAGGCGGATGTAATTGCAGCGGTTGTGACAGAGGTAAATTTGGTGGAAAATCCAAAGGAGTGGGTTCTGGATACTGGTGCTACCAAGCACATTTGTGGAGACCGAAACTTCTTCTACAACTACACCATAGTTAAGGAAGGGGATCAAGTTTTCATGGGGAACTCACAAACCTCAAAAGTCGTTGGAAAGGGCAAAGTATTGCTGAAGTTAACTTCAGGGAAAGTACTTGCACTTCAGGAGGTGCTGCATGTGCCGGATATACGGCGTAACTTGGTATCAGGAGCACTTCTCAACAAGAACGGACTGAAGCTCACCTTTGAATCAGATAAGGCAATCATTAGCAAAAATAATGTGTTTGTAGGAAAGGGCTACAATGCCAATGGTTTATTTATTCTTAATGTACTTGAAATCCTGAATGAAAAAGCATCTTCTTCTGCTTACATTGTTGAGTCCTTTGATATTTGGCATAGTAGATTAGGCCATAGAAGTGCACCTTGTATTAAAAGACTTTGCAACTTAGGTTTAATAAATGGAAAAATTGAACCTAGTGAAGACAAATGTGAAATATGTGTTGAAGCAAAATTCACAAAGAAACCTCACTTTAGTGTTGAAAGAAAATCAGATTTACTAGAACTTATTCATAGTGATTTAGGTGATTTCAGATCACTTGAATCTAGAGGAGGATAGAGATATTACATAACCTTTATAGATGACTTTTCCAGATACACTAAAGTATACCTATTAAGAACCAAAGATGAGGCTGAACAAGCCTTTGTAAAGTACAAAAATGAAGTGGAAAATCAATTAGACAAAAAGATAAAAAGACTTAGAACAGATATAGGTACAGAATACTCTATAACTAAGTTCTGTGATGATAATGGTATTATCCATGAAACCACACAGCCCCTTATCAACCTGAATCAAATGGTATAGCAGAACGGATGAACAGAACCTTAAAGGATATGTTCAATGCTATGTTGATAAGTTCTGGTTTACCCTTAAACTTGTGGGGGGAAGCACTTCTTTCAGCTTGTTATATATATAACAGGATTCCTCCAAAGAAGAAGGGTCATATATCATATGAATTGTGGCATAACAAGATGCCTAGTTTATCTCATTTAAGAGTTTGGGGTTGCTTAGTTAAGGTTGGAATACCTGAACCTAAGAAAAGAAAATTAGGACCTAAGACTTGTGACTGTGTATTCATAGGATATGCTTAAAACAGTACAGCCTATAGATTTGTAGTTTTGAAATCAGTTGAAAATATCCTAGAATATAACACTATAATTGAATCTAGGGATGTTGAGTTCTTTGAACATCACTTCCCTATGAAGAAAGAAATTCCTAAAGAACCTAGTAATGTTTCAAGAAATCAAACTAAAACTGAAAAGGAATTGGACCCTGAGTTTCAAGAACTCAAAAGAAGTAAAAGACAAAGGAAAGAAACAAATCTAGGAGATGAAATGTTCACCTATCTAATAGATAAAGATCCTGTAACTTATACTGAAGCTGTAACTTCTCCAGATGCTGTATTTTGGAAAGAAGCTATAAAAAGTGAACTAGACTCCATAATAAAAAATCACACTTGGGAACTAGTGGACCTTCCTCCTGGAACTAAAACACTAGATAGCAAGTGGATATTTAAAAAGAAGCTAAGACCTGAAGGGACAATTGATAAGTTTAAAGTAAGATTAGTGGCTAAAGGCTTTAGACAGAAAAAAGAGATAGACTACTTTGATACATACTCTCCTGTTGCTAGGTTGTCCACCATTAGGACACTTTTAGCTATAGCCTCTATTCATAAACTGGTAATTCATCAAATGGATGTAAAAACAGCATTCTTAAATGGAGATTTAGAAGAAGAAATTTACATTAAACAACCTAAAGGATTCACTGTGTCTGGACATGAAAACAAAGTTTGTAAACTAATTAAGTCACTATATAGCTTGAAACAAGCACCTAAACAGTGGAATGACAAATTTGATAGTGTATTAGTTACAAATGGCTATAAGATTAATGAATCTGACAAGTGTGTTTATAGTAGGTTTAATGGTGATAAATGTGTAATTTTGTGTGTATATGTAGATGATATACTAATCATGGGTACTAGTTTAGACATAGTTAAATCTACTAAGAGATTTTTAATGTTAAACTTTGAAACCAAAGATATGGGTGAAGCTGATGTAATCTTAGGGATGAAGATCATCAGAAAAGAAAATGAAATAATATTGTCTCAGTCTCACTATGTAGAGAACATTCTAAGGAAATTTGGACAATAAGATAGTTTACCTGTGAAAACACCTTTAGATTGTCAGGTACACCTTAAGAAAAACAAAGGTGAGATGGTATCTCAAAAGGAATACTCAAGTATTATAGGTTTAGTGTCATATTTAATGAATTGTATTAGACCTGACATTGCACTAGCAGTTGGAAAACTTAGTCAACACACACATAGACCAGGTCACGAACACTGGCAGGCTTTGACTAGGTTGTTGAGGTACTTAAAGGTACAATGAACTTTGGACTGCATTTTAAGGGGTATCCTTCTGTCTTGGAAGGCTATAGTGATGCGAATTGGATCTCTGATTCAAGAAATTCAGTGTCTACCAGTGGATATGTATTCACCCTTGGTGGTGGTGCGATTTCTTGGAAATCGGTTAAACAAACTTGTAGTACAAGTTCCACTATGGAAGCAGAATTTATAGCCTTAGCCCTAGCAGGAGCTGAAGCTGAATGGCTCAAAAAAATTTTGGCAGATGTGCCTTTATGGCCAAGGCCAGTTCCCTCGGTGTCTTTACACTGTGATTGGTAAGACCTATAATGGCAAAAGAAGGCATATTCGCCTGAGGCATAATTTGGTAAAGCAATATTTGAGTGAGGGAACAATTGCACTCGACTTTGTAAGGCTGGAGAGGAATTTGGCAGATTCTCTGACAAAACCATAGATAAATAAGGTGGTTTATAAGGCATCGGTAGGAATGGGGTTAAAGCCTGTGGCTTAAACCATTAGTGATGGACACCCAACTTATGTGAAAGGAGATCCCTGGAATTAGGTTCAATGGGTACTAACAAGTCACCGGATGGTTTGTTAACACTATCACCCCTATTCTTAGATGCAAAAATGATTGAAGATAGTGTTCACTGCAAATGACGTAGGGTGAGTTGAAAACTCTTAATCAGTTTATTACCTATATTAGGTGGTATGTTACTTGTAGTGCATACTTGATGACTGACCTAAGTGAATGTGGAGGTGAGGCCGCTTCCTATGAGAATTTAATAGGTAATTTTCTAGAACATTCATGAGACCAAGAGGGGAACAAGGCCAAAATGTTCCAATACTGTGATTGAATCACCAAGGAATAGATGATAGGGTGTGGGTAACAGGTTAGTCGGTTACACATAAGAGGAAAGGTTGAAGGAGTCTAACTCTAGTAACGTAATCTGTTTATCCTAAATATCAGTTGAAGTCCAAAAGACACTGGTATGAATCCACTCTATTTTTCTAATGTGGATTGTTAGAAATTTTAAAAGATAAAAGAGTTAAAAAGTCAAAGATGCCTTTTCTTTTAGTTTAAAAATTTGGAAGGAAGATTCAAATTAATGTTTCCCTCTCTTGCTTTAAAGTAAAAGATTTTTGTTTGAATGGGGATTTGAACCCAAGACCTTGGTGTGTGTGTTTGAAAAGGGAGCTCTCATTTACAAGTAAAAAACAAATAGTCCCACATTGCTTTGGAACAAAATTCTTCTCATCCATATAAGATGGAGAGTTGGAGAAAGGCTTGGGCCTTCAATGGGCTTTAGAATTTGTTGGATCCTAGGCTTTTAAAAGCGAACAAATCCATCTTCAAAACACACGCACGCGCGCCTTGCCTCGCCGGGCCGGGCCGTGGCCGTGGCTCGTGGTCCGAGGTCCGGGTCCGGGTTTAAAGTATCTTTTTAGTGCCCAAAACGGTTTTCATTTTCCCATTAAAATTAAATCAGTTTTTAATCTCCCCATGTTTTTGTTATTAATACCCCTATTAAGTGTATGAACCGTTTCATATCCAACAATCATATTTGTAACTGTTGGGAGAGAAACGGTTAAGGCACTAATAATGGTGATTAATCATCCTCCAACAGTCATTTTCTCATCTATAAAAAGGAGAGAACAACATCATTGGAGAACACAACTTTTACAACGAATTGCTTCTATTTTCTGCCATCTTCTTCCTCCGTTCCCTCTATATCTGAGTACTATTCCAAGGTGGTTTTGGGTGGACCAGTCAGTGAGTGTACGTGGACTGGAGCTTTTCTGGTTGTTTTATCTTGGAGCGTCGGTTCGCGGATCCCGTTGCACCGTAGGGGGCGAATACGATTCTTAAGGAGAGTGGCCATGTGGCACGATTCAGCCTTTCTTCCTCAAATATGATTTTACCAACGTTTTCAACAAAACAGATAAGTACAAATTCATTTTTTATTTCTTTGGAAATCTAAAACAGTGCTAATTTAGAGACAGAATAACATATATCTTTTCTGGATTCAATCAAGCCATAAATCAGACCTTGCTGGACCAATCTGTTTATTCAACAAAAGTAATATTCTTTTCAAGAATAAAAATTTTTACTAGAGAAGAGAAGAAAGGGGTTACCCCGCAACCAAGGTGGCTGAAACAAGAAAGAAAACTAAAAATGTACAACATGAAAAAATGGCGAACATCTCAACTGGGTAGAAAATAAAAAATCTCCACTTCCACTCTTCTTAATTTCCTCCCTGCAAGTCTATCCGCATCACTATTTGCCAATCTCTTCATGTGGTGTAATTATCCATGAAAATCTGCCACTTGTTTAAATCTCATTGACCATATGAGCAAATCTCCAAAGGTGGGGATAATGCAATCCCTAGGCTCCGATACCAATTAATGCAAACCCTAGGCTTTGATACCAAATTGGTGCAAACCTAATAGTTCGCGGGTTATTCTGAAGAACCTTTTGGAGCTTAATGGGTTAATCTTCACATAACATGGCACAAGCCAGTCCCTAAACAAACTAAGTGTTTACGTGTATGTTGGAGGGTATATTGGTCATTAGGTGTATGTTGGAGGGTATTATAGCCTTTGTACCATGTTGCCCTACTTTGGCCTATATATACATCATATTCATTAGAGGACTCCTTAGTGGAGAATCTCACCATCTTCTCCCTCACTCTTCTTCTTCCTTCTCCACCTTATCAATTCCTAACAGTTATCATCATGGATGATTTTGCATGCTTGTATTGCCTTTCCAACATGTAAATCTCTTATCTCTCAATCTTCTATGTTTAAATACCTATTTCAACAGGCACCATGATACTCTTATCTAATGCTTGGGAAGTGATAGGAGAGGTGAGGACACCTCCTAAGCCTTTAAATATTTTTTCATTGACACGATATTCTTTACTAGTTTACTTGCTCTCATGCATCCTCTCAAAATGGTGTGGCCGAGTGCATGCACCAACCCATCATATTGATAGGATTATTCATGATGTTTCACTCATTAGCTCTGTTGAAGAGGAGGAGAGGATGAGAGAAGAGAAAAGAGATGGAGAGAAAAGTGTGAGTTAGGGTGGTCCGCCTCCACTTATGTATTTATATGAAAGAGAAGAGTAAATGGACAAAAGTGCCCTTAGGCACAAAAGTGCCCTTAGACCTTATACTCTCTATTAATGTTTGTAGTCATTGTATGTAAAGTAATATTCTTTTGAACAATAAAAATTTTTACTAGAGAAGAGAAGAAAGGGGTAACCCCACAATCAAGGTGGCTGAAACAAGAAAGAAAACAAAAAATTTACAACAGAAAAAAATGGCAAACATCTCAACTGGGTAGAAAATCTCCAATGCCACTCTTCTAAATTTCCTCCGTGTAAGTTTATCTGAGTCACTATTTGCCGATCTCTTCATGTGGTGAAATCATACATGAAAATCTGTAAGCGACTTGACGCGACCTGGGATTTGACTTGTACGACTCGTATGAGTTTGACAACTATGTTTATATGATAGTTTATGAGTATGTATTTGTGTTTATTCTAGCATGTTGACATAGCACACGTCTCTTGAAGATAAGGGTTAGAAACAATCCTAATAACTCGACATGTCTTAGTAGGAGAGGAAAGGAATTTTAAATTGAAAAAAAAGATCTTTCAAAGTCATATTCAACACGTTTCAGTTGCATGAGAAACAAATCTGAGAGTAAAAAGAACATCACATCTCTATTTGCTAGATGAAATCCAAGTATCCTTTGTTATTTAGGATTGTTGGGTAATTGAATTCTAGTAGTAGTAGTTAGTGTTAGACATTTTCTAAAGTTTGGACCTTCTAAACTTAGGGTTTCCTTTAGCTAGGCAATCTAGAGCATGGTTTCCATGTTTGTAGAGTTGCTAATATTAGTGTGGCTTCACATATTAAGTAATCTTTCTTTTCTATGGGTTGAATACTCAAGTTTAGAAATGTTTGGGCAAGGAAAGTTAACTCAAATTGGACTTTCTAATTTGAGTGGAAAAGCCAAAGGAATTTGGGCAATTAAGGGAAGTTCTATGGGAGCTTTTCGCCTATAAAAAGACCCTTGGTCCATCTTTCTTCACACTACGAACTTGAGAGCAATCGAGAGATTGAGAGTTTTCTCAAAGAAAAGTCTCCCATAGTCAAGTGGTGTGCAAAGAAAGAGAAGAACAAAGGGGTGTTTTTGGGCCTTTGTCGTGCTCGAAAAAGCTACAAGAATCGTCGGATTATACACGTTGAAGCACAAACCATGGTGAAATGTACATCAAACCCATCTCGTTAAAATCAAGTTTTTCTTTGTTTTCATTGCCCAAGATCCAAAGGGATCATTAAGTTAATGTTGAGAGTAACATTTTGTTTAGTTGGTGATACAAAATCACCGGTTGTATTTCATTCTTGGAGTGGGTCCCACTTGGGCCTTTTAAGTGGGATGTGTTTCTCTCTCTCTATATGTATGGTTCGTATATGAAAGAGAATGTTTTGAAGAAGAAGGACAAATGTAGGGAGGAGAGGAGAAAAGGCTAGGGCAAGGCAAGAGGGGTTTTCTCTTGGGGGCCCTAGGAGGCCTTTTGTAGTTGAGCAAAATGAAGGTTCTTCCTCTTGAGGAGAAAGCTAGAGCAAGGCAAGAGGGGTTTTCTCTTGGGGGCTCTAGTAGGGCTTTTGTGGTGAAGCAAAAGCAAGGAATACTCAAGGTTGAAGAGAAGGTTTAGAACAAAAAGTGGGGTTTTCTCTTAGGCTCTTGAAAGGCCTTTTTGCGGTGAAGAAAAAAGGGTTTTCTCCTCATCTTCTTGTTTATCAAGGTATATTCTTCTTCTTCCATTGTTCTTCTTCTCCAAAGAGTTTTCTTCATGCAAGAGAAACATTGTATTGGAGGGTTCTCCAATGAGGTTTTCCTCATACTCGGTGTAGAGATTTGAGGGTTGCTTTGGGGTTGCATAGAAGGTTGGAGAGAAGGGTTTTATCGGTGGAGGTAACATTGTACTATTTTGGTTCTAAATAGTGGATTGTGTGTTGCCTTGTCCGTGGAGTAGCCCATTGTGGTGAACCACGTGAATTTTTGTCTTCTTGTGGTTGCTTGTGATTTGCTCCCTTTGTGGTTGTGGTTTGGTGGCATATATTTTCTTGTGATTGTGGTTTGGCGGATGTTATCAGCAGTGGTCTTGGCCCCCCAACACATTTGGTATCAGAGCCACGGTTATAGGCTTTGAAATCAAAGGAAATTTGATTTTCGGGTGTTTTGTGCTAAAACTTGGGCCGCAGGAAAATTCATTGCCGCCAGCGAACGAGAAATTTTTCCGGCAATCCAAAGGCAAAGGCATGTTCCCCCTTCGTCTGCTAATCATTCCCTTGATGAATGGACTGTCGGATTAAAAGATATAAGACATCAAAGTTCGATGGCAAAAATGTAATTAAATCTGCTTTTGGTTCTGGTCGTTTGGAGAAGACGACCTCCGATGGTAGTTTTGAAAGACTTTTGACATTGATTGGTTATTTCGAAAGTTTTTTTTAAAGAACTAGCATTAAATGGTAGTTTTTTAAGAAACTGCCCCCGCTTGGTAATTTTGAAGATATAAAAAAAAACTTTTCGTCAAAATCGTCGGTGGCCATTTGTCCCAGTAAAGGGAGGTGAATTATCCAGTAAAAGGGGGGTGAATTATCCAGTTAATAGGGGTGAATTATCCATTAACAAGGGTTGAATTATCCACTTAACAGGGGTGAATTATCCAGTAAAGGCTGAACCGGTTGGAATTTTTACCGGCCGGTTCAGCCATTTTTCGACCCTTTTCTGGCCGGTTCTTGGCGAATTGAAACCGGTTTCGGGACTCTCAGTCCCCTCTATCTTGTGTAAAAGTTTCAGAGGTCTCACTTCTCTGCTTGTATGAAATCTGAACTTTATGGCATATTTGGATTTTCCCACAACAAGCCTTTTGGACCCATTTTTGGGGATTTTTTATAAGATAGGACTCCTTCCTAAGGTTTTTCGGCGTTCCGGATCCATTGGTTTAGGTTTCAAGGCCATATGAGGACCAGATCTTATAGCTCATGTGTAAAAGTGTAGTAGGCCTTCTTTTGTGAATGGTTTTGGACTTAAGGTTCCAGTTTTCTGTTTCTCACAACTGATACTTGTTATGTCTTACTTAGATACATTAATTGCACAAATTAGTTTTTTTTTTGTGGTATGCATATTTAGTTCACTTTTTATGCACCCAAACACATATTGTGGATATTTTGTATGCCCCTACTTGATCTTTTAATCCTTTTGATTCCTCGTTTGTGAGGTTTTGAGGCATACTTAATTAGGTACATCTTAAATTTATTATTTGGCATGAATCTAGTATAGAGATGTGCTATTAGGCCCCTTTTAATATCCGAATATATTTTATGTGTACTTTAGTGTTTGGATTTAGTTTGATTACTTAAGAAATATTTGTGCATGCTTTGCGAAGGACCTTTGAATTCTTGCAACAAGGTCTTCAATGAATTCTTGTTGCTTTTGAAGCACAAATTAAGAACCTAATATATGTAAACATACACTGAAGGATTGAAATCTTGTGAGTTGCATTATTAGTTTGTCGTGGTTGAACACCGTTGTTGCACTTGTATCTATTTAGTTTATTTGTGCACTCAATTGCAATTTTTACATGCTCATTATTCAAGTAAAAGCTTTGTGGCTATATCTAAAGGATTCTTTGGATTCACGAAACAAAGTTTCTAAGGGATCCCTAATGGTCGTGAGGCACAATTTGAGAGGCTTACATATGTATGAACACGTTAAGAGTTTGCAATCTTGAAAATTGCATAAGGGCTTTGATCGGTCCAATGGAAGGCCATTGCTTCTATGTAATTTTCTATGTGTGAATGCAAAATTTCAGAATTGTAGCTTCTATGTATGTGATTGAGATATTGTATTTTCTAAGATATATACTTTGTTGGATTTTCTCTTTTATGACCAACTTTAATGATGTAATTTCCTCATATTATTATGTGAGTGTATATTATAATCTGTTGTATGAGATCATGTACAATTGGCTACCACCCAAGCATTATATAAGGATTAACCCAACCAAGAATGCTTCTTCGGGTTGTTTGGGTGGTATAAGGAAGTTGGAAATGAATAACTGGGCTTGGAATTCTATTATGCCCAATGGTGATGGAATTCCTAATGCTAGGTTATTCATTTTCACTTGTCTCATGGCAAGAGCCCACTGTGTGTGGTGGTTCGACTCAACAGAAGGGCCACAATGACCCGACAGGTGTCTCAGCAAGATCACATAAAGGATATTTTGGGTGATCTAACAAATCATGTGTTTACATGATAAGTATAAACTCTAAATAATGTGTTGAATGTTGTGAGCTTGTTTGAAAATTTTAGGTCCATGACATTGAACCCTAAAGGTGTCTACTTTAGATACTTGGTTGTATTAAAGGACATGGGTAGGAGAAAACCTTAATGAGTGATAGAACTGATTGATGTAGTTCTAAGCTACATGGATAGACTATATATTAATGGGAGACACACCCACTAAATTCACATATGAAACTTGTGGATGGTGGGAATGCACTGATAGTATTAGTCTAAGAACTACATCTTGACCACAATTCGAGATACTTGTTCTGACTTAGAATGCAAATGAGGTTGTGAATGTGGCTGATGAAATTTTCAGATGGTCATTCAAGACACTCATGAGTACCCTTAAGATGAGATAGGATAGCCCTAAGGTGAGTTGACAAAAGCGGTCTTTGTGAGCATAATTTTGAAGTCTTGGACATCATACCATGTACAATGCTCAGTTTAAGGTCATTCAAAGGCAACATGTCGAGTCCGGCTGATATATTGACCCAGCAGGGTCAATTAATAAGAGAACACTTAACAACTAATATAGGGCTGAATTAACACCTAATTAATCAATGGGCAGCAGCAATAATAAGACTTAAATAGCATAAATAATTGTAAATATCGTAATTAAGCATGAACTAAACCTTATACAAATCAACCAAAGCGATAAGGATTCGTTAGATAAATTGATAATAGAATGAATAGTCTGAAACCAGGCCTACGCATGCAACCAATTAAAAGAGCTAAAAGATAATATAAGACCTATCAATTAGATGTAACAAAAGCATGAGAAGTTAATAATAATCAATGAAGAAAAAAATGTCTAGCAACAGGAACTGGGTCAAAACAGTCTAGATTTAGGCCGTAGGATTATTTTGGTAATTTCTGCAAATCTGGAAATTGAAGGAAACTGCTGTCCAGTTCTAAGGTCAGTGTTTAGGTAGGTAAAAGAAAGATAATTCTAGGGTTTAGGTTTGATATGATGGTGGGTTTAGGCCATGGAACTTTTAAAAAGGTTTCCGGGCTTGAAAAGGGAAAAACTTGCAATTTTGTTCAAAAATGTTTGAAAGTTAAGATTCTTGTGAGTTTTAGGTGAGTTTTAGGTGAGGTTTAATCACTAAAACAATCTCTCAAAATCTCAAAACAAGATCTTGAAGAACAAGGGAGATGTATGGATTTTGGGTTTTTCTAGTTTTAGGGTTCAGGAACAAAGAGAATAGAAAATTTGATTTACTAACCTTGTTTGTGTTGATTTGATTGAAAAAATAGAAGAAAATAGGTGAGAGGAGATGAGAGAAGATGATTCCAAACCACCAAGAAGAGAAGAGAAGTTCCAACCTTCCAAGCTTCAATGGCTCACAAAAAAGTCCATTTTATTCAATATTCAAAAAGTCTCTTATATTGCTTTCATAAGATGTATTTATAAGAAAAGAAACCCTAGAAGATAACTTAAAACCTAATCAACTAATCTCAACCATTCATCTAATCCAAAGTAAACTAAATAAAGTTCAAAACTTACCAAAAATAGTAATCCCGTAATAGACCTATACCACTTCCTAAAAACACTCATAACTTACTCAAAACACATCCAAATCATGTGATCTTGGGCTCATTAGATAGGTAATTGAAAAACCTTTCTAATAATACGAAAAACATGTCAAACGGATGAGATTTGATGCATAAAAAGTAGGCTACAAATAAAATGACGAAAAAAGAAAGTAAATAATAAAAAAAGGCGCCCATGTCTGTGGCCCATGCTAGTCTTCGTCATTAGTCTCTTCCGTGTCTGCGCTTGTAAACCTTGAATCCACGTCCATTGTTGATGTCTCCATTACTAAGACTTTGTATTTAGTGTCGCCTTTGTGGTAGTGGGATGACACATCAAGTAACAATACCTTAAGTTTGTGATGGCTGAAAAAATGTGATAGGACCCTATTCTTCTAAGTACTCCTAGAAACAATTAATGGATAGATTTAGATCCTACTTCCCATATTTGAGTTTCTTGCGAGGATTCTTAAGAGTAGATTCTAAGTAGAGGAAAAACAGATCATTACAGTAGGGAATGAGAATACAGTACAGACTTGAGGCCGTTATTGTTCTCTTTTAATTTCTGAATATGAGTTTCATTAGTTTTAGAAACTCTATTTCATGAAACTTGGTTCTTCCAACTATGAATCATAGTTCGACAGCATAACAGGTTCTTTCTAATTTTTCATTCCCATTCAGTATACATGTGGTTCTTTTTTAAGGGAAATGATATTTACGCCCCTTTCATCACCAGGGACACCCATTTGCCAGTGTACTTTGCAATCAAAGCCACTGGAATTTTTTGACATAAAGTACATCATCTCCCTTTTTGCCATTGATACACTGACGTTGGGTGTCCCTGGTGATCAAAAGGGGCGTAAATATCACTTCCCTTTTTTAAAGACAATCCATAAAGATTCAGAGTGGTTTCTTCTTATGATCACACTCAATTACCTTACATAAGAATAAGATAGTCATGAATGTTAGAAAGAAGCGAATCAAGTGGATAAGAGCTTATCCAAGCAGTGGCTCAAACATTAGGTCACATATCTGATTGAAAGGAAAGTTCTGAATTCATTTGATTTTACTGACCTCAGTGTTTGTGTGGAGTACATTAAAAGAAAACAAATAATAATAAGGGTCTAAGGGTGTCACTTAAAGCATTGATCCACTAAAGATAATTTATGATAAGATCGGTAGACATTTTTTGACTCTGAAGGTTGGTGAAAGAGATCATTAAGCTCTGATCCTTATAGTTTAATTTTTCAACTGTTGTTTATCTCTTAAATGAAGGCCGAAAGCTGTGGTCTGAGGGTTTTGGCCTTATATCTGCAAGAGTACAGTATTGCTAAAAAGCGAGACTGTACTCTTATGGACATGATGATGAGCATGTTATGCAAATAATCTTTGTTTGAGTTCCTATGGGGAGATGCCTTAAAGACGGCGGTGCAAATCCTAACTCTGATTTCTAATTAGGGAACACTTGAGAGTCCTTGTGTGTCAGTAGGGAGCCGTGATTAGAGTATTTGCACATATGAGGATTTATTGGCCGAGGCTAAAGTCTACAATTCCCAAACAAGGGTAGTTTGATCGTAAGACAACTAGTTGCTATTTAAGTGGTTATCCTAAGAGGTTTAAGGATTTTTTGTTATATTGTCCTACAGATAATACCTGTATCTAAGAGACTAGATACGCCGGGCTTGGAATAATGACGACCTTAATGGGAGTGCCATGATCCCATCTTTTCTCATCCAATCATAATGGGTGACCATTTGGCTTAGTGGCTTGACGCCATGAAGGAGGAGATGCTCTTAATAGAAAAGAACCAAATTTGGAAACTCCGCGAGTTGCCAAATGGAGTCAAGCTAGTTGGCTATAGGTGGAATTTTTAAGATCAATGTTTGACTCCAATGATGACATTGAGATGCATAAAGTAAGACCGATTGCAAAAGGCTATACTCATAGGGGAGGGATATAATTTAAAGAGATTTTCTCTCTAGTTTTAAAGAAAGACTCTTTATGTATAGTTATGGTTTTTGTAGCTCCTTATTTCTGAATTTGCACTAGATGTCTCGGTAGTGGTACTAAAAGTTTTACAATAATTATAAGATTTAGGTTCAATAATGATGTCATGGATAAATGAATACATCTTAGGGACAGTGAGAGTGATACCATCACTTTAGTATTTGTGAGCTAATAGTATGCTACTCTCTAGTAGCATTACTTTGTCCATGTTCTATTAAGACCAAGCGAGCACAAGCTCCTGGCCAAGGTAATTCTTCTGCCCAAAGGTGAAGGTGATGAATTACTCTAGTGCCATGTTGACTATGTCTTGAAGGAAACTTGGTATAAAGGTTTAGTCGCATTCTATATGATAGAAGTCTATGATCACCTAGTTAGGACTCGAGGATTACCGGGATTATCTCGGAAAGCCTATAATGACAAAGGTCCTTGAATTATCAAAATGGATAAATGCCCCACTAGTGGTTTGCCTTTGTGGTTAGTGATAATATATTCAGCTAAGTTTGCAGGTTTCAGGATCGAGCATGAGCAAATAAAAGAGAATTCTATATAGTTCTGAATTTGGGAATCTCATAAATGCTTTAGTTTGCGCCTGTCTCTGCATAACCTATGTGGTGGGCCAGGTTAGAAGGTATCAATGTGATTCTATGAATGGATCATTAGGAAGCTGCCAAGAAGTTTTTGTGTAAGGGACTGAAGGCTCACATATAGGAGATTAGATGACCTTAAGGAAATTGGTTAATCTAATTCCGACTTTATAATTGTCATACACCTAGAGTTCTGCTTAAGGATATTTTGGCAGAAATTCTTGAATCATGTAAGAACGTAAGATATACACCATTAGTTGCTTCCACCTTGGGTTTGGAATTCATGGTATATTACAAGGCCTTAAGCTATGCCTTGAAGTTGCGGAATTTTGTCTCAAGGTGTTACCTTGTTGATAATCAACAAGTTACTGAGAATGTGTTGTGATAATTCTGTTACGGTTTTATTTTTCCAATAACGACAAATAAAATAAGGAGTTAATGTTTTGACATATTCTCGTGAGGAAGATAATACAGGATCAATTAATGTCTATTGAGTACATAAGTACCGCACTTATGTTAGTATATCCAATAACGAAAGGCTTGCCACTTGAGGTCATTAATGACCATAAAGCGCGCATAAGGTTGGTTGGTAAGGCCGATTAAGTTGATTGGTGGGAGTCTGTATAAAGGTTATAGACATTGTAATGTGATCACTTTTGAGCTTGATCATGATTAATTAAGTTGTCTGCTTTTCCATTGTTTGTTTGTGCACATAAAATGGTTATATTGAAAGCAGAATGTCGTTAATGACATAAAGTGGACCATATTCATGTTGGTAAGTTTGCTGGCATTGTGACCATGGGGAGGTCATTGGATAGTTTAATAATCCAATGATTACATGATTCGTTGTTAGTATAACTTATTGAACGGAATGCAAAATTATTTGTTGAGAAAGTAATAAAGCCTATGCAAGCCAAGTGGGAGACTGCTAGACGTTTTCTAAAGTTTGGACCTTCCAAACTTAGAGTTTCCTTTAGTTAGGCAATCTAGAGCATGGTTTCCATGTTCTAGAGTTACTAATATTAGTGTGGCTTACTTTCTAATTTGAGTGGAAAAGCCAAACGAATTTGGGCAATTAAGGGAAGTTCAATGGGAGCTTTTTCCCGATAAAAAGACCATTGGTCCCTCTTTCTACACACTACAAACTTGAGAGCAATTAAGAGATTGAGAGTTTGCTCAAACAAAGGTTTCCCTTAGACCGAGTGGTGTGCAAAAAAGAAGAAGGACAAAGGGGCGTTTCTGGGCCTTCGCTATACTCGGATAAGCTACGAGGATCGTCGGATTATACACGTTCATGCATAAACCATGGTGGAAGAGGTACATCAAACCCATCTTGTTAAAATCAAGTTTTTCTTTGTTTTCATTGCCCAAGATCCAAAGGGATCATTAAGTTAATGTTGAGAATAGCAGTTAATGAGAAACAAATCCTAATAACTCAACATGTCTTGGTAGGAGAGGAAAGGAATTTTAAATTGGAAAAAAAAAAACCTTACAAATTCATATTTCAACACGTTTCAGATGCATGAGAAACAAATTCGAGAGTAAAAAGAACATCACATCTCTGTTTGCTGGATGAAATCCAAATATCCTTTGTTATTTAGGATTGTTGGGTAATTGAGTCCTAGTAGAAGTAGTTAGTTGAGAAGAAGTAGGATTATCTATTGTTTGAGTAGGAATAGTAGTCGAGTAAAGGAGTTTGAGAATTTCTTTTCTATAAAAGCCTAACGTGCAGAGCTTGTTGCACATTTTACAATTGTTTCTAAAATTTATGAAATTGTTCTTTCTTTGTTAGTTAGAGAAATTGGCTATCTTGTTCTTTGTGGATCCAAAGAACAACCCCTTGTGGATTCAAGGGTTTATCCGAACAAAGGTCGACGGCGTTCTACCACCGTCTTGTTCTTCGTGCTTCCGGCTACACCAAATGTCCTGAATTTCCTGAATTTTCATCTTTAAATTCTATCGTTTGCATATTTTCCATATGTTTTCGTGTTTTTACAGGATTTGCACCGAAATTTCCAGCCACAGCTGAAATGTTTCCGTTTCCGTGGTGACACAAATCGAAACTGAAATTGAAATTTAAAACATTGGGAGTGACAATGGTTGTGTTGCTTGGACACTTGGCACAGGTGCCAAGTTTTTGGGTTTCCAAAATGTTTTGGTAGGTAAGCGGGGATTGAACCTCTAACCTATAGGTTGAAGAACAAAAAGAGACAGGTGCAACACAACTTCCCAATAGGTACCTTAGAAATCCCAACTCATGACACTTTTCATCCATACAAAAAATTAAAATATGTGAAAATATTATTAGGAGAATTAGGAGAAGATTACAAAAGAGCAGGCCATTAGGAGAAACAGCTAATGTCGTTTCTAAAACGTCATGCCAATGCGTCTGACATACCTGATCTGTGGCCTCCGGATGCTAAGTTTGCTACAATGTCGTCTCCATTAACAAAGGAAAACACGCTTTTGATCCTAGAGTGCATTTAGAATCTGAGGCGTATGGGGATCTGAATGCATGAGAGTTTCTTGCAATGCACACGAAATGGAAGTTGGCTAAAAATGTGTGTTGGTTACAAGCCTCCATCAAAATCATTCCTTTCTAGCTCAGATTGGGGAAGTCTGCTCTAGATGGGGTCTGTCCTAGTTGATATTCCTTTGATTGATTAAGGATTTTGTGACAATAGAATTGGTTCCTACAAGGAAGAACTAAAAACAATATGTGTGATGTTTGAATTTGGGGAGGCATGCCAATTCATTGGCAATCATCTCATGCCATTGGCTGCTTCCTACAGCTTAAGTAGGGCCAATGTAAATTAGAAGACAATATATGGTCTCAAGCAGGCTCCTCGAGCGTGGTTCGATATGCATTAACCTCTCCAAAGATGAGGTTACTAGTGGAGTTTGATAACTCCCTTTTAAGTATCGGACAATCTGAAGTACTGCAACCTAGTGAGATGTGTGAGGAGAACTCACAACCTGACTGACCACGCCTACGGCATATAAGATATCAAAGATTCTTTCTCTCTGTGATAGGGAAACACCACGTTTAGAGTGAGCTACCTCAATTCCAAGAAAATACCTGAGAAGACCGAAGTCCTTTGTCACAAATTCTTCCTAAAGAAACATCTTCAGTCTGTATTCCGTCTTGATCATTTCCAGTAATAACAATGTCATCTACATAAACATAGGAAAACATATCCTGTATTGGAGTGATGGCTAAACACAGAATGATCAACTGAGCACTGTTTCATACCAAATCGCATAATTGCACCACTGAACGACCAAACCAAGCCCTCGGAGATTGCTTCAACCCATAGATTGCCTTCTTAAGGCGACACACTGATGAACCCATCTCCCCCTGAGCAACATACCCAGGAGGTTGCTCTATGTAAACCTCCTCAGTTAGGTCGCCATGAAGACATGCATTCTTCACGTCTAACTGATAAAGTGGCCAACCACGATTAACTACAATAGAGATCGATACTCTAACATAAGGTATTTTTGCTACTGAGGAAAATGTCTCCTGATAGTCTACACCAAACGTCTGAGTATAACCATTTGCAACTAGCCTCGCTTTGAGGAACCCAATCGTCCAATTAGGCTGATACTTAACAGCAATCACCCACATACAACCAATTGTTTGCGCACCAAAAGGTAGTGGAACAAGTTGCCATGTTCGGTTTAAGTGAAGGGCATCCATTTCTGCATCCATTGTAGCTCTCTATCCAGAATGAGCCAGTGCCTCTGTGTAGACACCCCATTTTGACCGGACCCAAGTTCGCTATGCTTGGGCGTGTAGACACCCCATTTTGCTCTGCCTTAAGAAATTAGGGTTTTTCCATCGGTTTTCCAATGTCCTTCCTTCCCGCGTCCGTTTGTTACATTTCTAAATATTTTTGGTCGTTTCCGTCATGTTTCGTATTTTTCCGTTGAGTATTGAGAAGGGTTATTCATAAGAATCCGAGCAAAAGAGAATGTGGGACCCGCTGGTGTGGGACCCGTTTGTGTGGGACCCGCTAGTGTGGGACCCGTTTGTGTGGGACCCGCTAATGTGGGACCCGCTGGTGTGGGACCCGTTTGTGTGGGACCCGCTGATGTGGGACCCGCTTGTGTGGGACCCGCTGATGTGGGACCCGCTTGTGCGGAACCCACAAAGTGGGACTCACCATTAGCATGACTTAACTTTCTCTACCATTTCCACTAACTTCATTTTTCCCTTTAAAATAACATCATTATCTCCATTACCATTATATATTCCATTATTCCCACCACCATTCCCACCATTACCATTATATATTCCATTATCCCCACCACCATTCCCACCATTACCATTATATATTCCATTATTCCCACCACCATTCCCACCATTACCATTATATATTCCATTATTCTCCACCACACCCACCATTCTCATTATTTATTTCCACCTCTCCACTAAGTTTTTCACTATATAAAGAGAGGTGATGAGAAGGAAAAGAGGGAGAGAAAAAAAAAGGAGAGAAGGAAGAGGGAAAAAAAAAAGAAGAGAAAAAAAAAAGAGGAGAAGGAAAAAAAAAAAAAGAAGAGAGGGAGAGAAAATAAGAGAGAAAGAGAGAGAGGAAAATATAAAAACAAAGAAGGAAGCGGAGCGGATCGCACGTCGGCCGGATTTTTGGATTTCTTCGGCTCTTGGATTCGGCGAGGAACTCATCACAGGTAGGTACACTGTTTTTCGGAATTTTTTAGAATTATTTGGTATATTTTCGGATTTTTGCATGATTTTTAACAAAGAAAACTAAAAGATATACTAAACAGATTCCACAAATAATGAAATTTCGTGGGAAAATAATATGATAATGATACATTCTACCATGAATTTGTGAGAATTTTTGGATTTTGTTTGGTATATTATTTTATGCATTCTTTGAAAATTATCAGATTTTGGGAGAATTGTTACTGATGTCAAATCACAGATACAATTCTCCAAATTTTTACAGTAGTCTTAAATTCTATACTTCTTGCTTCTGTAAAATTTTCAAGTGATTTTGATCTTGTTTCATATGAGCTGTAGTGTTAATTCATAATCTGGTTTGAAATTTAAAAAATCCGAAACTGATAGTAAATAGTTTTCTAAATTCATGGAAATCTTACAGCATGCTATTTTCACTTATATCTTACTAATGTAGAAATTTCATGGAATTTAGATTTTTATTTCTAGTAGTTTCTGTGTTATTTTTGTAATCTGGTCTTATTGTTGTTAAATCAAAATTAAATATGAGCTTAATGTACAAATCCACAAAATTCATCCCGTAAGCTGCATGGATACCCATCTTACTGCTGTAGAAATTTTGATTCATTTCGAATTCGTTTGCTACAGTTTCACTTGTAAAAACACTCATATGTTTAAAATTGATAAAATCCATTGAAAATCCGAAATTAATTGAAAATCATCTGAAAATTTCTAAAGAACCTTAAATCTCTGTCACATGTTAACTCATTAATCCATTGAAACAGAAATCTTAGGGTCTTTAGATTTCCCTCGAAAAATGGCCAGTGCATCCATAATCGTATCCCAATTGCAACCAATCTTTGACAATTTAGATATTTAAGCTATAACATGTTATTGGCTCCGAGGTTACTGTCCACGGAAATCCTGAGATCTGCCAGGCAATAAGATGCTATAACCTAAGTATTAAATTGCGCAAGGAAAGAGCGCACGATTCCCTCCCTTGGATGCCATTCTGGGCCGAAATTGGTGTACCCATAGGAGGCATGCTTTGCCTCATATAAAAGTCTTTGACTCATTTGTTTGTGTGATGTTGTTGTCAGTGAGTCTTTGACTTGTGTTTCCATCTCTTTTAGGGAGTCTTTGACTCGTCTATCCTTTAGTTGTTATCAGTGGAGTCTTTGACTCGTTTTTCCACCGCTATTAGAGAGTCATTGACTCATTTGCTCATTTGTACCCTTCTTTAATATTTTTAGTTAGGAGTTTCTCCTTTAGAGTTGTTGATTACTTCGCTTTAATTAGAGGCTAACTCAGTCTTATTAGAGCTTTGCTTGCTTGGGATCTTGGATCGTTTTCTCTCTTCTTGGGACGCTATCTTTCTTGTTATGGTTCGTCTCTTTGAGACGTTAGTTGTTTGTTCGGGGTTTCCCCTTTTGGATTTAGGGCTTTGCCCTAGTTTGTGGTTGTTCTTGCGTGTTCCCTTTAAGATTGAAAACATCTAAAGGTCCTGAGCATTGGAAAAGCTTTAAAATCCAAAAACATTAGAAATTTAAAACTCAAAAACATTTGAAAACTTTAAAAATATCAAAAACATTTGAAAATATAAAAAAACCTTAAAAAATCTGAAGTGTGAGTGTTTCTTTTAGAAGCGTAGTTTGAGAGTTCGTTTCGAACTACGTTGGCTTGATCCTCTTCCGAGGTACGTAGTGCAGCTTGGGATTTACATCCCAAGTCCAGCCAAACTTTTTTTGTAAATAAACGTTTTAAACTTTCTTCAAAAACCTTTAAAATCTTATTTTCAAAAGATCTTCTTCTAGAGTTAGGAGTTTCTCCTAGATAGAGAGTTTTAGAGTTAGGGTTTTTCTTTTGATAGGTTGTTTGATTGTTTGTTTGTTGTGTGCTTGTTTTTAGAGTTAGGGGTCTGTCCTAGAGTTATAGGAGCGCCTCCGTCCGGTCAGTCGGCGATCCATATCGCCGAGTGATGACTAGAGTATGATACGCTAGTCCACCCTTGGTTTTCCTTAAGAAATACAGCCTAGTCACACATAGGTTGTAAGAACCACCTGCATTAGTTTAGGGCTAATCTGCATTTAGTTAGGGCATATAGGGTGTCATAAAATCCACAATTCACTGAAATTTAAATAATCGTACAAGAAACTTTAATAACCGGTTCGGTCTTTTAGATCGAGTCTAGGATAGAAGTCTAGGTGTCTTAGGCATCCTAGCTTAGAATAGGCGCGGAGAACTACGTTGCCTTGATTCTCGTGGAGGCGGGGATACGTAGGCTTCTTTGGATGAATACCAGATCATCTGAGGACTCGGGCTAATCACTTTTAAAACTGTTGAAACAATCAAATCACTTAGGATTTTCCATGAAATTAGAATTTTAGGAGAACTTTCACTTAGATTGAATCCAAACCAATTAAGAAATCAAGATACACATTTAGGATTCACATTGAAATTAGATCATAGGATGCATGTCACATAGATAGCACATTAACAGAGAGTTGAATGAGCCATTAAAAATGAATTTAAAAGAGTTAACTTTTGGAATTGAAGACCGATTATCGGGCAGGAATGGTGCATGTGGTGGATAAATCCCCATACCTTCCATTCTTGTAACCAGGTAGCGAGTCTAGATTTCTGGTTAATTATGGGTCCTAGATCCCACATCTAGGTGGCGACTCTGTCAGTCTCTTTTGTGTGGAATTCGGATTGCCTTAGTGATCCCAAGTTCACATAAAAGATGAATTAAAATTAATAATAAAAGGCACACGCCAATCGCGTGGGTACGAGAGACCAAGAGATAGTGCGTGGCGGCGGCTCGCGCCCCACGCCCCTCTCGCGGGATCGGGTCCCACAGACTGGCGACTCTGCTGGGGACCACCTAACTTCATTACAATTCCAAAGGATAACTCATTTGAATCTATTTCAACTGGCTCATGAAAACTCTATCTCTTTTATGCTTGTTAGATTAGTTTGTATGCTTTATTTTCTCATCACATTTACTCAAACTTAATCTAACAAAACCTGAAGGCATCATAGATTGCGCGAACTTATTGCACACACTTACATCACTTTCATCTAAACCCCTGCATCTCACATGCACACACGTCCTATTTTAGGAACCCGGAGTGTTATCTAGCATGGTTGACTGGGATTTCATCACCTGGTGCCTCTGTGCTAGAGAAGCATTCCACCCTTAGCCTAGTACCTTTATGGTACGTAAACGGATCTCTTGTTCACGTACTGATACGCCGGACACTGGTACAGTATATCGAACATGGATTCGCGCTAAGGGAACTCTTGGCCTTACCCCTAGATTAACCCACACATGCATGTAGTATACGAACACATGTGCATCACGTGTGTGAGCCTAGTTTAGGATATCTTACCCAATTGTGTGTGTGAGCCTAGTTTAGGATATCCTACCCATTTGTGTCTAGATTAGGCCGTAGTCCATCTTTCAATGGCTACGATCGGTCCTAGGTACACAAACAAAGTCATGAGTCGAGATCCTCTCTCCACTCCGCTAGATTAGGGTTAGGGTTGATGCCTTCAGGTAACACTGATAAAATGTGCGAAAATTAAAAAACTTTTCCTTTGGGGTTAGGATGTAAATCCCATTCATTTCCAAAGATCTCATAGGATTAGTCATTCATGATCCATCTGTTGAAAGCAATCTTATGCTATCTCATCTCATCTTGATCTCATCTTGTTGTTGATATCCATCATTCAGATTTTAGATCTGGTCCTTGACCCGACTTTTGTCATTCTTATGGCCATGGTCTATTATCTGAGCCATTGATTGATCCATGTTTATCATATATCTTTTACCCCTGGATCATATCGAAATCATTGATGAAAAAGTTTGATCTCACCTGTATTCTTTGAGTGCATGATCGTTGCTGAGATCGAAACTTATTTTGATTAGGGATGTTTATCGTTCCTGACTCTTTCATTCCCAAAAGAAGAACGGTTATACCCAAAGAACACCTTAAGGAATAGATTGAGGATTCTTTCCAAATTAACATACCCGTTGATGTATTTCAAGATTACTCTTTTCTCTATTTGTTCAGAATCTTTATCTCATGATTATTGATCTAGTATGTTAACTTCCAATCAGGATTCTGAAAGATAGCAACCATCGCTTCAAAAAAGGGCACCCAAGCTAAACCTACCTGGTCTAGACCTACCTCAATATCTAGACTTGTTCGTCACTTTGATCCCACTGTGTCACCAACAGCACCTTTACCATCTTCACCAGAGTTGTCAGGTTCTTTTGAAGTCAACCAAATGGCTAATGATCCAGTGGACCCCATGATAACTATACAGGAAATGTTGAGAAATATGTGTCGAGATATAGCAGGGTTGAAAGATGAGGTGACTCATCTAAAAGACCAGAGTACTCAAAAGGTCTCTACTTCTAAAGATCCCGCCATTCAGCCTCCTCCGGCCACATCTCCTAACCTCACCAGACCAGTCATCTCTCCCGTAGAGATCGATCTAAAAGATGAGCAATATGCTGGGGAATACTTTGTCCCTCCGGTTAACAAGGAGAATGAGTTGTTCGATAAGTATGAGAAGATGGCTCGTGACATTGAGAGCATGAAGGTTCAAGCGTCCAAGGGATTCGATATTTCTGAATTTCTGATGTCCCCTAATGCCATATTCCCGCCTAAGTTCAAGGCACCAGACTATGACAAATATGATGGAACTGGGTGTCCGAGAAACCACGTCAGATGGTTCATCACTCTTTCCCAGCAGCATGGCTTAAGTCGAGAGCAGATGGCTCATTTGTTTCCTATGTCTCTTATAGGGGTAGCCAAAAGATGGTTTTTGAGGTTGAAACCAGAAGAGATTAGGACATTAGAAGAAATCTCTAACCGATTCGTAGAACAATTCTCCATGGAGGAAGGGATCGAGGTCACTAAAAGAGATCTGAAGCTGTTGAAGCAGAATCCTCAGGAGACATTCACATCTTTCATTAGGCGCTGGAGGCGCAAGTCTGCCCAACTGAGCCATAGAATGTCAGAGGAAGACCAGATAAAGTTGGTCCTCAAGAGCTTGTCCCCGCAGTACTTTCACTTCATGGCGCCGCAGCACTATCAGAATTTCGATCATTTGATTAAGACCGGCACCCAGATCGAGGATGCTATTGCTAAGGGCCTCCGAGCCAAAACGCTATCTGATGTCCGAGAGGGGAAGAGGCCTATGATCCAACCGAAGGAAGTACAAGCAGTCAGTTATACCAGACCAGTGGCCAAGCCTGTTGATGAAGTTGTTAGACCAATGGTGACGAAGCAGTTCAGGCAGTTTGACCCATTACCATTTCCACTGCCCATGATACTTAAGAAGTTGATCAGAGACAAGAAGATCAGACTTCCGGATGTCAAACCTGTACCTAATCCGCTGCCCGGAAACTGGAGAAGGGATCAATACTGTGAATATCACAGGGGCCCGGGACACATGACTGAGAACTGTTTGGCCTTGAAGCACGCGATTCAGAACATGATCGATAAAGATGAGCTTGCAGTTGAAAGGCCGAATATCACTCAGAATCCTCTCCCCAACCACCGTGCTGTTGCTCCTCCCACTACAAACGCTATCTTTGTAGATGAGCCCATCCTTGATCCCTCTGCTCTCATTTGCGCTATTACATCTGATAAAACATATGTTTTGAACTTTGACGATGAAGAGCTCAGAGAATTCAGAGAAAAAGAACCTTATGTGCTGTCGTTTGACGATGCTGAACTCGCTGAGTCATCTTCAGCCCAGTCATATGCGCTTCAGAATGTTGGTCTGGAAGAAGCAAAGGAAGCCACCTATGTTCTAAGGATGGAGGACTTTGAAGAGGATGTCAGTAATGCACCTTATGTTTTCAGAACGGACGAAGACGAACTGCTATTGCTGGATGATCAGTGTAACGAGATGCGTCACATGACCCGAGGTGGGCGAGTGTTCAAACCACCAGAATTGAGTGTAGAAAACCCGGCAGGGGTTGCAAGAAACTCAGAAAATCAGAGGCAGAATAAAGTGAGCGCAGACGAAGAAGATGAGAGCCTGTTAAAGCAGCTGAAGAAGACTCAGGCTAATATCTCGGTATGGGGTTTACTAATGGCCTCATCGAAGCACAGAAAGCTAGTCCTTCAAGAGCTTAATGCAGCACAAGTTTCTGTTAATACCTCACCTGACGAGCTTGTCAGTCTCGTAGCCATGGCCAGAGCTGCGAAAACATTGTCATTCGCTGATGACGATTTACCTCCTGAGGGCCGAGACCATACTAAGCCTCTTAAAATCACAGTCTTCTGTAACAAGAAGAAGGTGCCAGAGGTGTTGGTTGACAACGGCTCTGCACTGAATGTTTGCCCATTAAGCACCGCAGCAACCCTGGGGTTCAGTCCTGAGAATTTTATTCCATCCGAGCAGGGTATTCTAGCATATGATGGCACTCGCCGAGATGTAATCGGGACTTTGGTCACTGAGATACAGATTGGCGGAGAAGACTTTGAGGTAGAATTTCAAGTCTTAGATATTAAGGCTTCATTCTTACTGTTGCTTGGCCGTCCTTGGATGCACAAGGTCGGGGTTGTTCCGTCTACTCTCCACCAAAAACTGAAGTTCATTCGCAGGAACAGAGTGATAACAGTAAAGGGGGATCCTGATCTCGAGATAGGGCAGATCACTCCGGACATAACTGGGGAAAGATCCAAAGATGTCAATTTGACGGGGTTTTCACTAGAGGTAACTACGATCACTTTCAAAGAGGCTTTGAATGAGGAAATTTGTTTCCTGACCAGTACGAATTCGAATGTCATCAGAATGATTCGCCGACAGGGCTATATGCCAGGCGCCGGGTTAGGCAAATATCATCAAGGTTTGACCGAGTTTCCTGTGTTCAAAACATTCAATGGTTTGTTCGGACTGGGTTACAAGCCTACAAAGAAGGAAATTGTAGAGATGAAGCAGTTGATGCTGAAATGGGCAGAAAACCGTCGTCGGGGCTTGGGGCTACCAATGGCACCCATTGATTTGAAAATGAACGGTCGATTCCGAAAAGAAGGCGCAGCCTTTCCTTTCTGTGGCTTTGCAGAGTTTTGGTTGGATGAGAGCACAGGTCAGATGCTTCCGGGGTTTGAGATTTTCTTCGATCTTGAGCTAGAAGATGAGCCAGTGGGTATGCAGATTGTAGAGACAGAGTCTGAGGCTGATTGGACAGAGCACATAGAGCCGAGTCTTCTGAATTCACTTTTCCAAGAAGGGTCACAGACTGTGGCCGTGATTGGCAGGAGCCCGCTGATACTTGACCCAACTCGTCTTATCACCCCGGCTGAGGAACCTCTGACTAACTGGACTTCTCAAGTCCTACCCCAGGTTATTTTCCAGTACAAACGAATCCCTTCAGAAGAGTCAGTCGTCCATAAATACGTGTCAGTCTCCGGGTTTGATTCAGAGTCTATATCTTCTAATGAGTCTTTTGATGCAGGTACCATAGAGGACCATTCACCTGAGATCGGCGACGTTTCTTCCTTTTCAAGCGAGATTGAGTTGGAGTCTGTTCATAATAAAGCATCTGTTGCTGTTTCCTTTTATAGTTCTGAGTCAGTTGACGCAGGTGTCAACATTTCCATCGAGTCTGTAAAAATGAGTCCAAAGTTCATTGTACCCCCCGATGAGGGTAATTCGTCTGTTGATGTATATGATACAAATTCCAATGAAATGAAGGATTCTTCTTTTGAGTACATTCCTGTCTCTATTTCATCTGCTGAATCTGCTATAAAATCTGATAATCTTAATAATAACAATCAAGACTCCCCCTCTGATGAGGATGCCGACAAAACTCCCCCTGAAATCAGACATATGATCCAACAGGAGGAGAGTCGCCGAGCAAAACCACTTGATGAGGAAGTTGAAACTGTGAATATTGGTGATGAAACCTCAATTAAGGAAATAAAGATTGGCAAAACTTTATCCCCTGAAGAACGCGAGGAATTGATCACCCTGCTTAAAGAGTTCAAAGAAGTTTTTGCTTGGTCTTACGATGATATGCCAGGATTAAGTGAGGAAATCGTCCAGCACAGATTACCCTTAATCCTTGGTGCTAAGCCAAAGAAGCAAAAACTCCGAAAGCTCAAAACAGAATGGGAGTTGAAAGTCTATGAAGAAGTGAAGAAATTGTTAGAAGTAAAATTCATCCAGGTGGTGGAATATCCTGAATGGCTCGCTAACATAGTACCGGTGCCCAAAAAGGACGGGAAAGTCAGAATGTGTGTTGATTTTAGAGATTTAAATAAAGCAAGTCCTAAAGATGACTTTCCTCTTCCAAGCATTGATCTCCTGGTGGATAACACTGCTGGGCATGCTCTTTTATCCTTTATGGATGGATTCTCAGGGTACAATCAGATTAAAATGGCACCTGAAGACATGTTGAAGACAGCGTTCATCACTCAGTGGGGTACATATTGCTACAGAGTGATGCCGTTTGGCTTGAAAAATGCTGGTGCTACATATCAGAGAGCCGCCACGACTCTTCTTCATGATATGATTCACAAAGAGGTTGAAGTTTACGTTGATGACATGATCGTAAAGGGGAAGACTCGGCCTGAGCACACTGTTGCCCTGAGAAAGTTTTTTGAGCGGATCAGGAAGTATCAGCTTCGTCTGAACCCGAGTAAATGTGTATTTGGCGTTACGTCAGGGTTTATGGTCAGCGAAAGAGGGATCGAAGTGGACCCGCAAAAGATCAAGGCGATTCAAGAAATGCAGCCGCCGACGACAGAAAGGCAGATCCGAGGTTTCCTTGGCAAAGTTCAGTATCTGAGACGGTTCATAGCACATCTGACGATGACGTGTGAACCCATTTTCAAGCTTCTGAAGAAGAATTCCTCGAAGAAGTGGAATGAAGAGTGTCAGGAGGCTTTTGAAAAGGTTAAGCAATGCCTATCCTTGCCCCCTGTTCTTTCACCAGTTATTCCAGGCCAGCCGTTGCTGTTGTACTTATCTATCACGGATACAGCGATGGGTTGCATGCTTGCTCAACAGGATCTTGAGTCTAAGAAAGAAAGACCCATTTACTACATCAGCAAGAAGATGCTAGAGTATGAATTAAAATACACTGTTTTGGAGAAGACTTGTCTCGCATTAGTTTGGGCAACCCAGAGGCTTAGACATTATTTGCTTTCAAACAAGGTTCTTCTGCTTTCACGAATGGACCCTCTAAAGTACTTGTTTGAGAAACCTGCCCTTACAGGAAGGACTGCAAGGTGGTTATTGTTATTGTCTGAGTTCGACATCAGTTATGTCACTCAGAAATCAGTTAAGGGGCGGGTTATAGCTGAACAATTGGCCGATGCTCCAGTTGAGGAGAATGCTGTTCTAAGAGCCGAATTCCCTGATGAAGAAATTATGGATATCGAAGAAGAAGAGGTTCTCAGTACCAAGTGGTTAATGTACTTTGATGGAGCCGTAAACAGTCGTGGGCAAGGAGTAGGTGCAGTCTTGGTCTCTCCGAAGAAAGAATACATTCCTATCTCCATCAAGTTGCAGTTCGAGTGCACCAACAACATGGCAGAGTACGAAGCCTGTATTGCCGGACTTGAAGCAGCCTTAGCATTGCAGATTCAAGATATTGATGTGTTCGGGGATTCCATCCTGATCATTTACCAGATTAATGGGCAATGGAAAACTCGAGAAGATAGATTGATCCCTTATAATATGTATTTGGAATCTCTAGTCCAAAAATTCAAGAGCGTCACATTTACTCACTTATCAAGGACCAGAAATCATTTTGCTGATGCTTTGGCCACTTTGGCCTCGATGTTAGATATCTCCGCTACAATGGAAGTTCAACCGTTAGCCATCAGACTGCAATGGGCCCCTGCGCACGTAAATGCTATAGAGATTTCAGCTAGATGTCCAGATGGGAAGCCTTGGTACACAGATATCAGAAACCTCATTTCAGGCAAGGGTCATCCTCCGGAAGCTTCAAGCAAGGAAAGGAAAACTCTCCAGAAGTTATCTGCGAATTTCATCATTTGCGGTGAAGAGCTATATAGAAGGTCATTTGATGGCATACAACTCCTTTGTGTTGATGAAGATAAAGCTGCAGAACTTATTGAGCAGACTCATGAGGGTGTTTGTGGACCTCATATGAACGGGAAGATGCTATCTAGAAAGATCCTTAGACTTGGATTCTATTGGCCTACAATGGAAACAGACTGCTTCGCATTTGTAAGAAAATGCCATAAGTGTCAAGTCTATGCGAATCTTATTCATGTTCCTCCTTCGGAGTTGCACTCCCTGACTTCGCCGTGGCCGTTTTCGGTATGGGGAATAGACATCATTGGGAAGATTTATCCGAGATCCTCGAGCGGACATGAGTACATTCTGGTGGCTATTGATTATTTCACAAAGTGGATAGAGGCTGCATCTTATGCTTCCATCACTTCGAACACAGTTGCGAAGTTCATCCGTACCAATATAATTTGCAGATACGGAGTACCTCACGAGTTGATTTCAGATAATGGATCACATTTCAAGAAAGAAGTGTTACACCTGTGTGAAGAGTTCAGGATAAGGCATCACAAGTCGTCTCCTTACAGGCCGCAGACGAATGGGGCCGTTGAAGCAGCAAATAAGAACATCAAAGTCATTATCAGTAAGATGACTGAGACATATAAGGACTGGTCGAACAAACTTCCTTATGCCTTATGGGCTTATAGAACATCGATCAGGTCTTCAACAGGCGTGACTCCGTATTCTTTGGTGTACGGAATGGAGGCTGTTCTCCCTGTTGAGTTAAGAATCCCCTCTTTGAGAGTGATGGTGGAGGCCGATCTGCCAGAGTCAGAATGGGCGAAGGCCAGACACAATGAGCTACAGATGATAGATGAGAAGAGGCTGAGAGCCTTATATCATATCCAAGGATATCAGAGACGGATTGAGAGAGCTTTCAATAAGAAGGTTCGTGTCCGAGATTTGAAGCCTGGAGATCTTGTATTGAAGTCCTACAGGGCACCGGTATTTGACCCAAGAGGAAAGTTCAGGCCAAACTGGTCTGGTCCTTACATTGTTGATGAAGTCCTGCCTGGAAAAGCCGTAAGACTGCTCAATGAAAATGGAGAAAAATTAAATGAACCTACAAACCTGGATCAATTAAAAAAATATTATGCTTAAGTACACCAGGAGGCCATCCTTGGACGATTTGAGCTTCAAGCCAATACCCAAATGTTTTAAACTATTTGCAAACCCGTTGGGCCTAGAAAAAAATGAATAATGAAACCCCTTTCCGCTAAAAGAACCTGTGAGCCAAAAGCAAAATCAAAATTTCTTTGTTAAACTTAAACCAGGGGCATCTTTTATGACTTTCGTCATAAAAGATTTTAAACCCGAACTACGCGTGACCTGATTCCCAATTTCTTTAAGGATACGTAGGCAGTCTGGAGGATCCAGATTCGGTCCAGATACATGCAAACATACCAAAGTCTAACCGGTTTGAACCTAAGCCCACCCGAAAGTCCTTCTGGTGTACTCAGGCCCAAGTTTGTAGAGAAACAGAAAGAAAGAAAAATGATGGAGTCTTAGACCCGCTAGACTGAAAACCCGCAAGGGCGGTCTAGGCAAAAGTTAGGGTCATTCACCCGCTAAGCTGAAAACCCGAAAGGGCGGCTTAGGCAAAAATCAGGGTGCTGAGCCTGCTGGATGGAAAATCTGCAAGGGCAGACAGTCCAGGCAAAAATTAAGGCATATGGTCCGCCGAATCGAAAACCTGAAAAGGCGATTTGGTCATGGCAGTGACTTCATGGAGAGAGGACAAGGCTTTAAAAAGCCAGCTAAACTTTCGATTTTCTCTGGCACCTTCTCAAAGTCTAAGTAAGCACCATCAAGACTTCTTTTGGTACTCTTTGAGCCAGAGAAGTTGAAATCGAGCAATCTGAAGGGAGGATAACCATGGCAGAAATCCTGAAAAGAGGGTTGAAACACCTTTAAACACGGTATTCAAAAGACTCTAAGAGAGTGGCTTTTACCATTTTTTTTGTTTAAAAAAAAAAAAAAAAAAAAAAAAAAAAAAACCCTATCAGACTAAGAAGCAGATTTCAGTCTATCTTGGTATTTGAGTCAGGTGTCCGTCAATGTCCTCGGTGTCCGTCAATGTCCTCGTTCGTTGTTTGTCAAAGTCTTTCCTTTGTCAAGTCGAGTTCAATTCTTCAGAGTCCTGTTCCTCCCCAAGCCGGGGTGGCAAAAAAAAAAAAAAAAAAGAGAGAGGAGGGAAAGCAGAACTCTCAGAGAAGCAGAGAATTTATGGCCCCTGTGAACAAGTGCAAAGCAGAGCAATTCAGAGGTTGATAGGCTTTCAGCCCAATTCCAGCATTAGCAGATGGTAGTGATGAAGCAGGATTTTGAGCAGAACCATGTTCTTGTATTTTTAAGAGCCTTATAAGCCCAAGTGTTCATCAGAAAAGTTTGTAACCCCAAGTGTACATTAATGAAAGCCTTTGGCCCATTTTTCTTATGTTGCTCTCCAAATGAATTTTGTTATGGAAGTAATCATACTAGGGGCATCTTTTATGACTCACGTCATAAAAGATGTCAAATACACATTGATATTTGAAATGGACATTCTCCTCAAATAGAGACTAGAGAGTTTGAACACGCTCTTTTTGTTCAAGCTCTCCTGTCGAGTATTTGGCTCGTGTTGCTTTGGTAAAGCTTCAATCTCTAAAAATAAAAAATAAAATAAAAATAATAAAAAAAATAATAATAAGAATGACTCTTTGAGTGTGACATTTGGGACTTTTTAAGTGTCCGCAGTGTGTCCCTACCTAACAAGTTGGGAGTCAGGCATACCTGCGAGGGGGTTTGTATGGATCCGTGTTGCATGACGGGCATACAAATCTGGATTTATATGGAACCGTGTTACACCACGGGCATATAAATCTGGGGTCTTATGAGATAATTTAGCAATTCCTTTGTTGATGTGAGACTCTTTGAGTAGTTAAGACCCTTCGAGTGTTACAGACTCTTCGGGTAGTTGAGACTCTTTGAGTATAAATGTTTTGTGTTGATTTGAGACTCTTTGAGTAGTTGAGACCCTTCGAGTGTTACAGACTCTTCGGGTAGTTGAGACTCTTTGAGTATTAAATGTTTTGTGTTGATTTGAGACTCTTTGAGTAGTTGAGACCCTTCGAGTGTTACAGACTCTTCGGGTAATTGAGACTCTTTGAGTATAAATGTTTGGTGTTGATTTGAGACTCTTTGAGTAGTTGAGACCCTTCGAGTGTTACAGATTCTTCGGGTAGTTGAGACTCTTTGAGTATAAATGTTTTGTGTTGATTTGAGACTCTTTGAGTAGTTGAGACCCTTCGAGTGTTGCAGACTCTTCGGGTAATTGAGACTCTTTGAGTATAAATGTTTGGTGTTGATTTGAGACTCTTTGAGTAATTGAGACCCTTCGAGTGTTACAGATTCTTCGGGTAGTTGAGACTCTTTGAGTATAAATGTTTTGTGTTGATTTGAGACTCTTTGAGTAGTTGAGACCCTTCGAGTGTTGCAGACTCTTCGGGTAGTTGAGGCTCTTTGAGTATAAATGTGTTTTGTGTTGATTTGAGACTCTTTGAGTAGTTGAGACCCTTCGAGTGTTGCAGACTCTTCGGGTAGTTGAGGCTCTTTGAGTATAAATGTGTTTTGTGTTGATTTGAGACTCTTTGAGTAGTTGAGACCCTTCGAGTGTTGCAGACTCTTCGAGTAGTTGAGACTCTTTGAGTATAAATGTTTTGTGTTGATTTGAGACTCTTTGAGTAGTTGAGACCCTTCGAGTGTTACAGACTCTTCGGGTAGTTGAGACTCTTTGAGTATAAATGTTTCGCGTTAATTTGAGACTCTTTGAGTAGTTAAGGCCCTTTGAGTATTACAGACTCTTCGGGTAGTTGAGGCTCTTTGAGTATAAAGATTTCTGTGTGTTTGAAGCTCTCTGAGTGATTGATTTGAGACTCTATGAGTGTTACATACTCTTTGAGTAATTTGATTTGATATTCTTTGAAGGGTTGATTTACGTCTGCATCGATAGTGGTCTGCTTTCTTTGAGGTAATTTCATTGGGTTCGTTTTCTTAAAAGCTTTGTTATAAAAGAGTATGTTTGTGTTTGCTTTAATAGAGTCTTTGCGTATTGATTTAAATAGTTGAGTTGTGAGTATTAGAGAGAAGCCATCTCACTGAGATGTCATGATTGCCGAGTTATGGGTCGGTGAGAGGTTATCTCCCATTTGCTTGTTGTTTATGAGTCTCTTAATGTTACTTTGTTGTGTGCCCTTGTGAATACCATCCTTAGAACCCGAAAACCCAAAAAATTGCTTTGCTTTCGGGTCAGCCAAAATGTGTCGTCTGTTCAGCTTTGCCATTCGCGTGTTACACAGGCTTTGCCAAAGAGGGGCATCTGTAGACACCCCATTTTGACCGGACCCAAGTTCGCTATGCTTGGGCGTGTAGACACCCCATTTTGCTCTGCCTTAAGAAATTAGGGTTTTTCCATCGGTTTTCCAATGTCCTTCCTTCCCGCGTCCGTTTGTTACATTTCTAAATATTTTTGGTCGTTTCCGTCATGTTTCGTATTTTTCCGTTGAGTATTGAGAAGGGTTATTCATAAGAATCCGAGCAAAAGAGAATGTGGGACCCGCTGGTGTGGGACCCGTTTGTGTGGGACCCGCTAGTGTGGGACCCGTTTGTGTGGGACCCGCTAATGTGGGACCCGCTGGTGTGGGACCCGTTTGTGTGGGACCCGCTGATGTGGGACCCGCTTGTGTGGGACCCGCTGATGTGGGACCCGCTTGTGCGGAACCCACAAAGTGGGACTCACCATTAGCATGACTTAACTTTCTCTACCATTTCCACTAACTTCATTTTTCCCTTTAAAATAACATCATTATCTCCATTACCATTATATATTCCATTATTCCCACCACCATTCCCACCATTACCATTATATATTCCATTATCCCCACCACCATTCCCACCATTACCATTATATATTCCATTATTCCCACCACCATTCCCACCATTACCATTATATATTCCATTATTCTCCACCACACCCACCATTCTCATTATTTATTTCCACCTCTCCACTAAGTTTTTCACTATATAAAGAGAGGTGATGAGAAGGAAAAGAGGGAGAGAAAAAAAAAGGAGAGAAGGAAGAGGGAAAAAAAAAAGAAGAGAAAAAAAAAAGAGGAGAAGGAAAAAAAAAAAAGAAGAGAGGGAGAGAAAATAAGAGAGAAAGAGAGAGAGGAAAATATAAAAACAAAGAAGGAAGCGGAGCGGATCGCACGTCGGCCGGATTTTTGGATTTCTTCGGCTCTTGGATTCGGCGAGGAACTCATCACAGGTAGGTACACTGTTTTTCGGAATTTTTTAGAATTATTTGGTATATTTTCGGATTTTTGCATGATTTTTAACAAAGAAAACTAAAAGATATACTAAACAGATTCCACAAATAATGAAATTTCGTGGGAAAATAATATGATAATGATACATTCTACCATGAATTTGTGAGAATTTTTGGATTTTGTTTGGTATATTATTTTATGCATTCTTTGAAAATTATCAGATTTTGGGAGAATTGTTACTGATGTCAAATCACAGATACAATTCTCCAAATTTTTACAGTAGTCTTAAATTCTATACTTCTTGCTTCTGTAAAATTTTCAAGTGATTTTGATCTTGTTTCATATGAGCTGTAGTGTTAATTCATAATCTGGTTTGAAATTTAAAAAATCCGAAACTGATAGTAAATAGTTTTCTAAATTCATGGAAATCTTACAGCATGCTATTTTCACTTATATCTTACTAATGTAGAAATTTCATGGAATTTAGATTTTTATTTCTAGTAGTTTCTGTGTTATTTTTGTAATCTGGTCTTATTGTTGTTAAATCAAAATTAAATATGAGCTTAATGTACAAATCCACAAAATTCATCCCGTAAGCTGCATGGATACCCATCTTACTGCTGTAGAAATTTTGATTCATTTCGAATTCGTTTGCTACAGTTTCACTTGTAAAAACACTCATATGTTTAAAATTGATAAAATCCATTGAAAATCCGAAATTAATTGAAAATCATCTGAAAATTTCTAAAGAACCTTAAATCTCTGTCACATGTTAACTCATTAATCCATTGAAACAGAAATCTTAGGGTCTTTAGATTTCCCTCGAAAAATGGCCAGTGCATCCATAATCGTATCCCAATTGCAACCAATCTTTGACAATTTAGATATTTAAGCTATAACATGTTATTGGCTCCGAGGTTACTGTCCACGGAAATCCTGAGATCTGCCAGGCAATAAGATGCTATAACCTAAGTATTAAATTGCGCAAGGAAAGAGCGCACGATTCCCTCCCTTGGATGCCATTCTGGGCCGAAATTGGTGTACCCATAGGAGGCATGCTTTGCCTCATATAAAAGTCTTTGACTCATTTGTTTGTGTGATGTTGTTGTCAGTGAGTCTTTGACTTGTGTTTCCATCTCTTTTAGGGAGTCTTTGACTCGTCTATCCTTTAGTTGTTATCAGTGGAGTCTTTGACTCGTTTTTCCACCGCTATTAGAGAGTCATTGACTCATTTGCTCATTTGTACCCTTCTTTAATATTTTTAGTTAGGAGTTTCTCCTTTAGAGTTGTTGATTACTTCGCTTTAATTAGAGGCTAACTCAGTCTTATTAGAGCTTTGCTTGCTTGGGATCTTGGATCGTTTTCTCTCTTCTTGGGACGCTATCTTTCTTGTTATGGTTCGTCTCTTTGAGACGTTAGTTGTTTGTTCGGGGTTTCCCCTTTTGGATTTAGGGCTTTGCCCTAGTTTGTGGTTGTTCTTGCGTGTTCCCTTTAAGATTGAAAACATCTAAAGGTCCTGAGCATTGGAAAAGCTTTAAAATCCAAAAACATTAGAAATTTAAAACTCAAAAACATTTGAAAACTTTAAAAATATCAAAAACATTTGAAAATATAAAAAAACCTTAAAAAATCTAAGTGTGAGTGTTTCTTTTAGAAGCGTAGTTTGAGAGTTCGTTTCGAACTACGTTGGCTTGATCCTCTTCCGAGGTACGTAGTGCAGCTTGGGATTTACATCCCAAGTCCAGCCAAACTTTTTTTGTAAATAAACGTTTTAAACTTTCTTCAAAAACCTTTAAAATCTTATTTTCAAAAGATCTTCTTCTAGAGTTAGGAGTTTCTCCTAGATAGAGAGTTTTAGAGTTAGGGTTTTTCTTTTGATAGGTTGTTTGATTGTTTGTTTGTTGTGTGCTTGTTTTTAGAGTTAGGGGTCTGTCCTAGAGTTATAGGAGCGCCTCCGTCCGGTCAGTCGGCGATCCATATCGCCGAGTGATGACTAGAGTATGATACGCTAGTCCACCCTTGGTTTTCCTTAAGAAATACAGCCTAGTCACACATAGGTTGTAAGAACCACCTGCATTAGTTTAGGGCTAATCTGCATTTAGTTAGGGCATATAGGGTGTCATAAAATCCACAATTCACTGAAATTTAAATAATCGTACAAGAAACTTTAATAACCGGTTCGGTCTTTTAGATCGAGTCTAGGATAGAAGTCTAGGTGTCTTAGGCATCCTAGCTTAGAATAGGCGCGGAGAACTACGTTGCCTTGATTCTCGTGGAGGCGGGGATACGTAGGCTTCTTTGGATGAATACCAGATCATCTGAGGACTCGGGCTAATCACTTTTAAAACTGTTGAAACAATCAAATCACTTAGGATTTTCCATGAAATTAGAATTTTAGGAGAACTTTCACTTAGATTGAATCCAAACCAATTAAGAAATCAAGATACACATTTAGGATTCACATTGAAATTAGATCATAGGATGCATGTCACATAGATAGCACATTAACAGAGAGTTGAATGAGCCATTAAAAATGAATTTAAAAGAGTTAACTTTTGGAATTGAAGACCGATTATCGGGCAGGAATGGTGCATGTGGTGGATAAATCCCCATACCTTCCATTCTTGTAACCAGGTAGCGAGTCTAGATTTCTGGTTAATTATGGGTCCTAGATCCCACATCTAGGTGGCGACTCTGTCAGTCTCTTTTGTGTGGAATTCGGATTGCCTTAGTGATCCCAAGTTCACATAAAAGATGAATTAAAATTAATAATAAAAGGCACACGCCAATCGCGTGGGTACGAGAGACCAAGAGATAGTGCGTGGCGGCGGCTCGCGCCCCACGCCCCTCTCGCGGGATCGGGTCCCACACTCTGTAACGGAATTTGGAATAGAAATAGTAGAAACCCTGGAAACAAATGAGGGAAATTTGGGTGAAAGATCATAAGAGACAAACTTTGAAATAGGATGAGCAGTTTTATGCAAATGGGTACGAGTAGCAATAGGAGAATCAAAGATAACAAGGGGATTACCTGAAGGATGGTCATCAGACAGAGAAGCAGGATTGGCTGGTTGAGGAGATGGAGGCAGGACTACCTGTCTTGTACATCGGTTGTATACTTTTGGCGCATGCACTGTAGGAACTTCTGGAGAATCTTTCACTGGCTCGGCCGAAGAGGAAGAATCTTTCACAGGCTCGGCAGAAAGTGATTCAAGACTATGAGTAATAACATCCGGAGTAAGGAGAGGTAAAATTAAACTTGGCGGCTCAACGGTAGAAACCTGAGAGTAAAAAATAGGGAGTATCCTAAAAAAAAGATACATTTGCCAAAACAAATGTTTTTCGTAGGCTAGGACTATAGGATTTGTATCCTTTCTGAGTCCGTGAATAACCCAAAAAGATACATTTTTCCGAATGAGGGTCTAATATATCTATCCCCTGGCTAACTTTTGAACAAAGCAAGTACATCCACACACACGAGGCAATAAAGGGAAAGGATTACCTAGAAGATAAAGGACCGAGAATGGGGTCTCACCAGAAAGTACAAAGGATGGCAGTCGATTCCCTAAAAAATATGCCGTGAGTACGGCTTCACCCCAATAGACCTTTGGAACTCGCATCTAGAACATGATAGTGCGAGTTATATCTAAAAGGTATCATTATATTTAAAAGGTATCTGATCTTGCGCTCGGCAACCCCATTCTGTTGGGAAGAATAAGCACAAGAAGTCTGATGAATAATGCATCGAGAGTCTAGAAATTGATTGAAACCACTACTACTGGAAAAATACTCCTTGGCATTATCAGGGCGCAAATAAGAGATAGACCATTTAAACTGATTCTCAATTTCAAAATAAAAACTACGAAAAACGATGAACACATTAGAACGCTTCTTGAGAAGATATAACCATGTAGTGCGAGAGAAATCTTCAATAAATATAACAAAATACGGATAATCATATAAAGAAGTAGTTCGTGCAGGACCTCATACACATGGTTTTAAATTTCGACCGAAATCCGAAATTTTGGTGGAGACCGAAACCGAAATTTGCCGAAATTCCAGAATTTTGATCCGAAATTCCAGAATTTCGATCCGAAATTTTGGTTAATTGTAATTTAAAAAAAATATATAATACAAAATTTCGGCCGAAATTTCGGTTTTCCGAAGGTCCGAAACGGTTACCGAAACTGAAATTTTAAACCATGCTCATACATCTGAAAGAATAAGCTCAAAAGGTCTAGATGACCATCGACCACCACGCGAAGGAAAAGACACTCGATGGTGCTTTCCCAACTCGAAAGACTCACATGAAAAGGACTCAATAGACTTATTAATAAAAGGAGATTTTCATAATTTGTCTGCAAGAGGATGACCCAGACGACATTGCCACTGATAAGCATCGACAAAGGTACAAAGAGCAGCGCCAGTAGGTACTGAATTAAGGTAATATAAACCACCCATCTCACGGCCCCAACCAGTCCTCGTTCCAATCTTCAAATCAAAGTTTGTCTTAAGTGACGCGCAAATAATAGATGAACTGGGAAGGAATGAACATAAAGAATAGATGATAATAAAGGACCATTAGAAGAAGTCGACAGTACAAGGCGCAGTAGGTGGTGTTGACTGGAAAGACGAAAGAAGTCAAAAATTACCAGTCATGTGATGGGACGCCACTGAATCAATGAGCCATGATTCAGAGGATGGACGAGAAAGGAAACAAGACGAGCTACCTGACTGGGCAAAGGTGGCAGCAGGTTGATTGCCTCTATCACGCATGCGGATGAGATCTTCATATTTAGCACGACTAACTACCATTTAATCATCATGAGGCAAATGTGCAGGAGTAGCAAGAGCAGAACCAGAGCCATCAGATGTAGCAATAGAAGCAGTAGGTTGTGAAAGACGAAGCTCTGAGTGTAAGTCATAACAATAATCAATGTTGTGGCCCTCCAACCTACAGTGAGTACAAAATCGAGACCCACATCCTATGTCACAAATATCTCTGATATTTTCAAAATATAGCGTTTTTATCACGGCATTTTGATAAAACGATAAAATCCCGAACTAATTCTGAGATTTTAAAAATATAGTGATATTTTCATTTTTATTATAAAATATCCCAATAATACCACGATATTATCCCGATATTTTTACAATATTTTTAGGGAAATGATATATGTGCCAAAGTGTTTTGATAAACACGCGCTCCACTGGTTTGTTGCGTAGTATTTAAAGGGATGTCAGAGGATATTACGGTTCTCAAAAAGCTCTTAAAACCCTTTAAATACTACACGACAAACAAGTGGAGCGCGTGTTTATCAAGACACTTTGGCGCAGATATCATTTCCTTATTTTTATTTATATTTTTTCTTAAATTTAATATTTTTATATATTTTCTAAATAATTTATTTTTACCATTTTCCCCCAATATAAACCCGGAAAAAATAAGAAAATTTAATATATCCCAAGATTTCCCCTTCCTGAGAAATTCACGAGAATGACATTTGTGACATAGCCCACATCCACGACCACTCCAAGAGTTCCGACCACGGCCTCATCCAGTAACATCCTGACCGCAGCCATGACCCCAACCATCACGACCAGCACGACCAGATCCTCGGCCACGGTCAGTACCATAAGAGGTAAGAAGGGCAGAGCTATCAAGAATATTATTTGGCGTCGGAAGAGCGCTCATACGTTGAACCCGAGAAAATGTCTCCTGAAGTGATGGCCAGCTACCAGAACCTACAATCTGCTGGCGGAACTACATGAAATCTGGCCCTAAAGAATCTAGATATCGAACTACGTGCGTCTCCTCCTAGCGACGTGCTAGCTCAACAGGATCGACAATAAAGGGCATGAGTAAATCTAACTGCTGACAAAGAGCCTGATAAGAGCTAAAGTGGTCTGAAAGAGACATCTACTCACACTGGAATCCTAACCAGTTAGAGAACATGTCATACATTTGTGTGGCATTATTAGCCCCAGAATACAAGGTTGCAGCATACTCCTAAACTTTCTTAGAAGAGTCAAGAAACATCATATTCCCTGCCACCTGAGAATCCATACAACTCCAAAGAAAGGATCGGACTACAGCATCCTCCTGTTCCCATCTTTCAATGGTGAAATCCTTGGTGGGCGGAGGAGGATGCTCCAGAAAACGCACTTTGCCACGACCAAGAAGATAAGTAAGAATGGCTCTCCTTCAGGGAGGATAATTCTTCCTATCCAGTCGAATCGAAGTCATCTGAAGAGGGGCTTCCGCATGAGAATAGCTAGTAGTAGGGCGAATGGCAGATGAAGAAACCACAACAATTTTCAAGGACACCATCGACGGCGAAGATGTGTCAGTGGGTTCCATAAACAATTACTGAATGGTAGAGACTGAGGAAAACAAGAAAGAAGGAACAACTAAAGATCCAACAACACACAATATCAGGCCACCACAAGTATAGTCGAAGCACAAACCTGAATAACTACAAGCAACATCATACGGGAAAAATCACCGCTTAGTATCAATAAAACAAACCACAAATAAAACCATCGAACGCACAAATCAAAAGTCACATCAACCATCAAAGTACTGTGACCATCAACAGACACATCACCAATAGGCAACAATAAAACAAACCACCAATAAAACCATCGAACGCACAAATCGATAGTCACATGACTCACATCAACCATCAAAGTACTGTGACCATCAACAGACACATCACCAACAAGCAACAATCAATACGAACAACCACCACGAGCCAACCAACACCCAAAATGTCCAGAACACCGAACACGAAGAGCATCGAATTACCAATCACAACACCAACTATCACCACTAACTAAAAACCATTTATACCACCACGAATACAAAGTAACCAACAAGAAACTATCAAGAAACGGCTATCTCTCCACAATCGAGCCATAAGAATCCTAAAAGAAAAGTTATCGCTGGGGAATTCTGCGGAAAGATCGATTTCTTCTCAGACGAGGAGTGAAACTTTCCTGAAGAAGAAACGACCATTAGATGACATTGAGGACTGCTGAACCATTATGGCAAGGAAAAGTTTGATTCAGAGGGAGAGTAAGAGGCAGAAATTGGAACAGAAATATCATTTGATTCGTCGATCCTCAAAAAAAGAAATAAGCAAAGTTTCATCGTTGAGTGACAAATGGGAAATTCATGGAAAATTGCAATCCCCACCACATAATAGTGCACCTATACGTCTTCATCGACGTTGTTTTTCAACCGGAAGATCTAGAGGTAACTATCGAGACTTTGGACTATCCGGGCACATACTTCGCGAAAGGTTTCATGCATGTTTGTTGCCGGGGGCAACAAGATCAAGTTGGTAAGGATCAAAATATCCCTTCTTCATATTTCTATCGATCTCTATGATCATAGATCATAGAGGGGTCCCCTTTACCATTCTGTATAAATGGGTTATTCTATTTGTATAGAACATGGTAGAGGGGCACATCCAATCCCTAATCCCTGTTCGTCTATTAGTTCCCAGTTCTTCAGCGCGGGGTAGAGCAGTTTGGTAGCTCGCGAGGCTCATAACCTTGAGGTCACGGGTTCAAATCCTGTCTCCGCAACATCTTTTGTTTTGGGAAGAGGGGGGGGGGGGGGGGGGGTCGGTAAGCAAGGGAGAGGCTGGGGGAATTACGGAATACCAGAGGGGGTGGGGGTGTTACGGTAAGTAGGGGGAGGCTGGAGGGTTACGACAAACAAGAGGGGTTGGGGTGGGGTTACGGCAAACAAGGGTGGGATTAGGGTTAGGGTTCCCGCATATAGTAGTTAGGGTTAGGGTTGAGATAGGTTAGGGTTAGGGTATTGAGGATGACTAGTTAATCTACATGGCTCTGATACCATGTTAGATTGACATAGAGATGGAGAGAGAGAGAGAGAGAGAGAGAGAGAGAGAGAGAGAGAGAGAGAGAGAGAGAGAATCTTGTCTCTCCCTCCACGATTTATTATGCTTATATGAGTATACACATAAAATGACAATAATGCCCCTATGTGTCTAACAAAGACCAAGAGTATATTTCATCCCTCCTAAAGAATTTAAGAGTAAGTAGGATGCATGATCTTTTTGGTTAGTTCACGACTTCCAAGTATACTTGAATATGTTTCTCTAACAAAATTAATTCCATCCTGGTTGATTTGCAGGCATTGGGTTCAAGAGTGTATTTCTTATTACGAGCCAGCCTTATATTTTCAGCAATGGGTATCAGATGAGGTTCAACGAAGACCCACTTTCGGACTGCAATGTTGGATATATTGTCCCTGAATGGGTGGAGGAGAATCCAACCGTCTCCAACATACATCAGATATACGGTTCTGATCGAAGCCTTCCCACAACAGCTCTAATCCTGCCTTTGAAGTCCGAAAAGGTGGGAGCCGTGAAGCAACAACTTTCCAGTATACACCCTGAGGTTCTCTTGTTTCTTTCAAAAATCAAGAGGCTCTCAGTCAGGGAAGATAATGATAATCCCAGTCTCAACACTGTCAGTGCAATATCTATTTCAAGTGAAACCGATTTCCAAACAAGAAAGAACATTGATGCCGAGTCCTATACTCTACGTCTCTCCGCAGAAGAGGACTCAGAAGGAAACGAGAAAGAATGCAGTTATTACATGTGGAGGCAGAAATTCCCTGTTAAATTGGAAAACAGAGTCGAAAGAAGGATGGAAGTTGAAGAATGGATGATAACTCTGGCTTTTCCAAATGGGACCCGTCTGAATAGAAGGAATACACGGCAGAGTTTCCCTGGAATCTATGCATTTCTACCCACAGAGATGTTTACAAACTTTCCATTTATAATTCAGGCAGATTTTGTTCTAGCATCATCGAGGGAAACAATACTCTTAGATAACAAGTGGAATAAGGGTATCCTGAATTGTGTTCCCTCTGCTTTTGTCAATGCTTTCGTCTCACTTGTCAAAGCAACTGAAAGTGCACCTGTATCTTCCCTGCCCCCAATGTTTGAGTACTTGCCAGTGGGTGAGTCCTCATATCATGTGTTGAATACTGTGAGAGAGGCGATAAAAGCAAAAGTGGCTGCAGAGCATATCATACCATGCGAGTCATACACACCACAAAAGATCTTCGGCAGGCCTAATGAAGTGGGTAGGTTAATGCCCACTTTTCGGAATATTTTGATCAAGGCCAGGGTTGATGGGGTGAACTTGCACAATTTGTCATCCCATGGAATATTCGTTCTTAATTCTGCATTTGATAATACTGGATATGATTATGTTTTGGATTTCTTGGATGTGGGACGGGTGGATAACGATTGGTATGGCAAGTGCATCAATGGTTCTAATCTAGTATCGGGTGTTTCCGAGGAAGTTTATTTGGAACTTCTCTGCTTTTTTGCTGAGAACTGGGACGGCTATTTCCGAAATACTAATGTTGAGACAATACCTCTTTTGAAATGTGTGGATCAGGATGGAAAGGAGTCTTTGTGGAGTATTAAACGAACTACGCTTCTTTGGCAGGAGAAAATGTGTTTATCATCTGATGTTGAGCACATTTCCTGGCTTATCAATTGGAACAGAGAATTCAGATGTGCCGGGGGCAGATTTTTCATGCCAAAAAGCACACAGGAGGCTTTGAAAAGGGAGTCTGTACGGGAATGGCTTCGAGAACAAGCAAGTGTGGAGGGTGTCACTGTCAATGGTTATGGTGAGCTTGTTGTCAAAGCCCTGAATAGCGATAAAAGGCTTGTCATTGCTTTCACTCATTTCTTATATCACTCCTACACGAACAATTATTTGTCCGAGCGGGAAGTCAGTAAGTTATGTAATTCCATGCCTCTTGTAGATAGCTATGGGTGTATGATTACGCAAAGGAGGGGGGTGCTTGTCCCGGCAAATGGAAGTAAGTGGATGGGATTGTTGGGTTCAAACCCTTGGAGAAAACAGAGCTATGTAGAATTAGGAGAAGATTACATAAGAGACGGCCATTTTGCCAATGTATATACATCTGAGAAACAGCTGATGCCGTTTCTAGCAAGTCATGTCAATGCGTCCGACATACCTTCTCTATGCCCTCCGAATGCGGAGTTTGCTACGGTGTCGTCTCCATTAACAAAGGAAAACACTTTTTTACTCCTAGAGTGGATTCGAAATCTGAGACATTTGGGGATCCCAATGCACGAGAGCTTCTTGCAATGTATAAGAAATGGGAGTTGGCTAAAAACGTGTGTTGGTTACAAGTCTCCTTCAGAATCATTCTTATCTAGCTCAGATTGGGGAAGTCTTTTGCAAATGGGGTCAGTGCTAGTAGATATTCCTTTGATTGATCAAGGGTTCTATGACAATAGAATGAGTTCCTACAAGGAAGAGCTAAAAGAAATAGGTGTGATGTTTGAATTTGGGGAGGCATGTAAATTCATTGGCAATCATCTCATGTCGTTGGCTGCTTCCCACAGCTTAAGTAGAGCCAATGTACTTTGTATGCTAGAGTTCATAAAATTTCTGAGCGAGAAATATTTGCCTCCCGAAGAATTCATTGAGAGTGTAAAAGAGGGAAGATGGCTAAGAACTTCCCATGGTGTCAGGTCCCCAGTTGGGTCTGTTTTGTTCGATCCTGAATGGACAGCTGCATCACAGATTAGTAACCTCCCCTTCATTGATAAAGACTACTATGGTGACGACATACTCAACTACAGAACAGAGCTTCTGTTACTGGGTGTTGCAGTTGGTTTTAACCAGAATTACCAGCTTGTGGTTAGCAACCTTAGATTGCCATCGCCTTTAACTTCTTTGACAGCTGACAATATTTTTTTGTTGCTGGAATGCATTCGGCAGAGTTTGAGATTATCCGAGCAGCTCGGAAGCAAACTAAAAGATCAGAGATGGTTAAAAACCAAACTTGGCTACAAGTTACCGGCTGAATCCATTCTTTTCGATTCTAGATGGGGGTCCTTTCTAAATGTAGTTGACGGCATGCCATTGATCGATGAAGAGTTTTATGGAAGCCGCATCCATTTATACAAGAAGCAGTTAAAGGAAATTGGGGTCGTGGTAACTTCTAAGAAAACATACAAGTTAATTGCTCTACGTTTCAAGGAGCTTGCATCGAAATGGTCTGTTACGAAAGAAAATGCACTCTCTTTGCTAAATTGTTACAGGAACTTTACGGATCTGCGCCGTAAGTTCCCCTTGGTTTTATGGAACTATATCTTATCTGAGAAATGGTTGCAAACCTCTCTTGGCTACAGATCTCCTATGGAATCTATTCTGTTTGATGCAGAATGGGAATCTATCTCTCCAATTGCGTCTCTTCCATTTGTTAATGACACTGACAAATATTATGGCAAGGACATTTATGAGTATAAAGATGAACTCAAGGCTTTTGGGGCTGTTGTCGAATTCCAAGAGGGATCAAGGTTTGTAGTTAGTAGTCTCAGGATTCCCGGGACTCCGAGCGAAGTGGCTCCTGCAAGTGTGCTTTCACTGCTGAAATGCATTCGAAATTTTTGCAAGAACGACAGCTACTTACCTGTGGAGTTCATAAAACGTATTGATAAACCGTGGTTGAAGACCCACGTGGGTTATCGATCTCCACGCGAGAGTATACTATTTGATTCAACTTGTACTTCTCTCTTGCAGCCAGAATATGGACCTTTCATTGATGAAACATTTTATGGATCGGAAATCACATCCTATAAACCAGAGCTTGCAGCAATAGGAGTGACATTGGATGCTCGAAAAGGTTGCTCATTGCTTGCAGCTAATTTCACTTATCATTCTCAGTTTAATGTTATAACTAGAATTTATACGTACTTGAGCGAATCCAACTGGGAGCCAGACCATAAGTCTGCTAAGTGGATTTGGATCCCAAATGGATGTGACAAGGGTGAATGGGCTAGTACTGAAGGCTGCGTTCTTCACGACAAGAATAATCTCTTCAGTGCGCGCTTGAATGTTTTGGAGAAACATTATGACAAAAAACTGTTTGGGTTCTTCTCCGTAGCTTTTGGAGTAAGGCACAGTCCTAATATTGATGACTACTTGAAGCTCTGGGGCGATTGGGAGAATTCACGCAGCCAATTGACATGTCCCGAATGTGGCACTTTCTTGTTATTTGTTACAAAACATTGGAATAAAAAAACAGAGAAACTTCTCACTGATAGCATGAAAAAGCTACCTGTGGGCTCCGCCTCGGGTGAAATTCTGTTACTCGACAAGCAAGATGTCTTCATTCCTGATGACCTACAGCTGAAGGATCTGTTTGAGAAGGCTTCTCCGGAACCAATATTTGTTTGGTATCCTGAACCAAGCCCACCGTCAATGTCTCAAAGTAAGCTTTATGATATATACAGAAGTATTGGGGTTAAAACAATTTCTGAAGTTGTTAAGAAGGACGACTCTCCCATATTGAATGACCTTGAATTCAAGAATGTCAATCAAAGCGGAGCCTACATTGGACGTGGGTTGTTAAGAATTATACTTGGGTTTCTGGCAGACTCTCCTTTTGAAATGCCGGTAAAGAGTAGGCATAGGATTGTTAAATACCTTTGTGATGTAACAGTGTTAGAGACTGATGAACCGATAATGGTGAGTTATACCCTATCACTGCCGTCAGGAAAGAGTATAGATGCAAATGTGAGCAGAATGATTCGTTGGGAGAGAGAGAATTCAAAGCTGTTAATTCAGAAAAATGACGGATCGTCCGGGCATAAAGCTAGAGTTGAATTCGCGACTTATTTCTCTGAAGTAATATCGTGTGGACTGTTGTGGGATAATCCTGATCGAATTGCTGGTCTCTCTGAACTTGTCAAGCTCGGCTGCCTGTTGGAATTTGAAGATAATGCTGTTGAGTTCTTGCTGAAGTCCAAAAATCTGCAACTTTTCGTCGAGGATAAGGTGTTCCTTTCGTCTCTTTTTCCCTCAAAGTAGTGGTTTAAATCATGGACCATGGATGGATCAGTAAGTATGCTTGTCAATTAAGGTTTCTTCTCTTGTTTGATCATGTTTTTTTTTTTTTTTTTTTTTTTTCTCTGGTTTACTTTTGCTGTCTTGTTAGTAGTAAATAGTAGGAGCCATGTTCCAGTGTTCTTTTTGACTTCTTCCTGTGAACGTTTTCTTTCTCATGCTTTGTAGGATCTTACTGTCTTAAGTTCTTCATTTGCATTTTTTTTTAGAACTATGTTTGTAGGGGTAAAATTTGGGTCAATTCGAGTTGAGCTTTTGCTAAAAAATGGTACACTGATTTTATGGTAAAAGATCACCAAAATTTCCAAAAATTGACATGAGTTGCACCAACCACTAATTGTCAATTTGTCATGCCCTGTTTTCATTGCATGAATACATTTCCAATGGAATTTTTTTTCTTGGAACTTTTTTTCTTTCCACAATCTAGATGGAAACAATATGATTATGGTTAATTTGGAGATGGGTAAATTGAAGTTCCCTCCAAGTAAAAATTGGACACAATTGGTTCAAGTTATCTTTTTTCATGTCTAAAAAAAAGTAGAAACTATTGGAAATATTTTTTTTCTTTCCAAACTTTTCCGAAGAAATCCTGCAATCCAAACAGGACCTTAGGAATTCCCAAATCCTGTTATGGCATCTACCACTTGAAAAACAAGCCCTCTAAAAATTATGAAGAAGAACTAGACACTGGGAACTTCAAATACGATAGATGTCTTACTTGCCTTTATGTGAGGGCGTCATACATTCGTGTCTTCTTGGCAAGACACTTTTTTATAAGCAAACCGGGATTGTTTTAGGAAAATCATTTTGAGGACACCTATGTGTGGTGAAAGGGAAGATATAAACATTAAAAATTAAATTTATTTGTAAAATATTAAATTTCTTTGCCGCTCTTATTTTGATGTAACTGATTGTAGAAAAAATGAACCTGCTTCCTAGCATGCAAAACTAATTGTTTGTTTTTTTGTTTTTTTAGGGTATATTTTGCTATTTTGAAAATAAAAGTCTAAAAACTCTCTGTGACGGCTTTCACTCTGCCTTTCCAGGTAGCCCTTTCCACAGTTCGCCCCTTCCGTCACTCAGACATGGTGGATGCTCTAATACCAAATGTTAGGTACCTTACCAATGCGCCAAAAATGGAATGCGTTAGGCAAGGCCCTTTAGGCATATCCCATACCAGGCTAGGTCTCACCCAGTCCCATACCTAGGCAGACCCCACTCAGGACCGTAACAGGGAAAAGTTTAATCTTTCAATTAGATGAAAATTTTGAATGAATTATCTTAGGGAAATGATTTATGCGCTCTAGTGTTTTGATAAACATGCGCTCCACTTGTTTGTCGTGTAGCATTTAAAGGGATGACAGAGGATATTACGGTACTCAAAAAGCTCTTAAAACCCTTTAAATACTACACGACAAACAAGTGAGCGCATGTTTATCAAAACACTTGGGCGCAGAAATCTTTAATATATTTGCCTTTTAAATGTTTTAGAGTAATGCTAAGGAGACCGAGAGAACGACTGAAAAGGGGACCGAACAAATGGGTTTTCACCACAACATCAAAGTGACACAAATCCAGCCCTTGGAAATAGAAAATATGCAAAAAGTAATTTTTTTTTTTGCACACTCGGCTCATTCTCGTTGTTGGGCTCTCACATTGGTCATACTCTTGGCCTCCATATCACTTTCCAATGTTTTATTGTTTTTGAGACCCACATAGAAATGAAATATGATTTAAAGGTGTTGAGACCGGGGAAGAACTCACCCTTAAAAGCTAGCCGTTAAGGTGAGGGGCCCAAGCCCTTATAAGCCTATCCACATCTAATCACTTTTCCTAAGTGGAATTTTTTGCTTTTGCGTGGAACCCCTAACAAGATCCCCCTCCAAGCGGAAGCAATGTGGACAGTCTCACCCATCTGCGTGGGAGTAACGGGGGAACTACGAGATCTTCCCCGGGGTTACCAAAATCTTCCCTAAAGGAATTTCACCATCCACAAATGTATCTGTTGTTAACACGCCCCGGCTCTGATACCACTTGTAGGGACCTGGGTAGAACTCGCACTTAAAAGCAAACCTTTAAGAGGAGGGTGCTCGAGTCCTTATAAGCACACCTGCATCTACTCACTTTTCCAATGTGGGATTTTTTTGTTTTTTAGTGGAACCCCAATAGGAATGCTTGGCAAAGCAGGTGTTCTTTTTTATTACAAATGATATTCATAGAAAACGATTTCTTCGAGAATTTTGAATTAGCAGTTACACAGACATCTTAAAGAAGTGTAAAAAAATATTAGATTTTTTTATCGAGGAATGCTAACTTAGGTGTGCCTTGTGAAACCCGATGCTCCCATGGTTGCACGTCCCTAAAGTGCATTTAGGCCACGTTTGGATACCCACAAGATTTAGATTTGGATTTCTCACATTTGGCAGTTGAGATTTGGATCTGAATCAAATCCTTAAATTTCCAACTAAGCTACAACAGTGAAAAAAGATCTGATTTTCAAATCTGTTATGCAAGACATTATTGGGAAATCCATATTTGTGGCAAGTGTCTGCACCCTCGCTGCTCCTCGACCTTGCTACTGCAGCAGCAACAAGATCTCTCTCTCTCTCTCTCTCTCTCTCTCTCTCTCTCTCTCGTACAACATGAGCATGAAGATGATTGATGTATTTCGTATCCAAAACTCAAATCCAACTACAAATTAAAAAACCATGAGGTATCCAAACCTTAAGTCATTGACTTTTACATTTTTTCGGTGCTATAATAAATGCACTTTGGTGACGTCCAATGGTTGGGGTGCCCTTTCTTCTTATTTATGAAGGGTATGATTGAGTTTAGCATTTCTCTTATTTTATTTTGTATTATTTATAAAATATAAATTCGATTTAGTAATTTTATATTGTTTATAAGAAAATTAATGATGGAGGGTCCACTAGTTGCTGAATGGCCACTAATATTGGTTAATGAATAGTCATGGGCAGTTGAAACTATTACATATACGCCAAAATCTAATCTAAATTTTTGTTTGCATCTTACGTAAGAATGATATTAAAAAATCGTAAGAAATAAAATTATATAAAGAGAGATATCTAATAACTAGAAAAAATAAAATAATGATCAACCTTACTCACAAAAGTTTAATTGAGTAATCGAGATTTGATCTTTATATATTAGTAGAGGCAAATGATAATTCATAATAGAAAAGATTAACGAGCCATTCGAAAAAAAAAAATAGAAATGAGTAACAATTGTAGATATATAAAAATACATCTATCCAAGTGGGAAAAAAAATATTGATCATTTACATTTTTAGAGATTATATCGAGTAATAGAGTATTGGAATGTGATAATTTGAACAGCACATTAGAATTACTATAGGACATATACCATGTGGACAATACAAATTCGTAAAAGTAAAATTATTTTAAGGTAGAAATGTCAAGCAACTATAATAAAAAAGTAGTGTTCAATTACATTTGTAGAGGTTAAATTGAAACATGTAGTATTGAATTGTACTTATTTTTTATGCTAATAACAAAATACATTGATGTTAATACAGCAATATTATCAAACCTACTCTAAATTCTTTGCTAGATATATATAGTACATTAGGACATGAAAGCTTTAATTGTCAACTGATATAGGACTAAAGCTTTCAAGGCTGTTACCTAATTATAAATGAGTTGTTACTCTACCTCATTGTCATATCATGTAATAATGCCTACTACAAAATCAACACATTTTTCTATGGGAAGTGATATTTAAGCCCCTTTTCATTACCAGGGACCCCGACGCCGGTGTACGTGGCAATCAAACCCACTAGATTCTTCTGACGTCAAGTATATTATCTCCCCTTTAGACATCGATACACAGGTGCTCGGTATCCCTGGTAATGAAAAGGGGGATAAATATCACTTCCCTTATCTATTTCCCCTACAATATATGAGATTTTATACGATGAGTGGGCGTACAAAAGGGAAATAGGGGTACCACCCTTGATATTTGATCCAACATTTTCTCAAAAAAGTGAGAAGCTGCTGTTGGATCAAGTACTTCCATCGTACTACCTTTACATATTTGTACGCCTACTCATTATAAAATTTCTCCAATAATATATACGAATTCTTATATGGTGTAAGGCCTTCCAACAATACGGCAGAGGTAACCACCCTTGATATTTGATCCAACAACAGCTCACTTTTTGATAAAGCTGATGTTGGATCAAATATCAAGGGCAATGGTGCAAGGGCATTATTGTTGTAAGGCCTTACACGATAAAATTCCTCTTTAACTAACCACGTAGAAGAACCCAACTACAACTAAGATTAGAGCCGGGTAGATTCATTTTACCTTCTTCATGAATTTTTTCTAAACGATTCATTTAGCCGACCCCAACTAGTTTGGGACAAAGGCTTTGTTGAGTTGAGTATTGATTAGGAAATTATCTTTTCTTTATGCCTCATGTTGGGAAATGATATTTCCCCCCCTTTGACCGATAAAATCCCCCTGTTAAGTTTTAAAGGCAAAGAAAAATGTTAAGGGTGAATTTATCTCAAGCAGTGAACCATTCTCACACCGAAACCGTTACAGAGGGGGGAATATCATTTCCTCTCATATTTTGATATTATGGGGCCCAACATTTTATATTCTAAGCCTGCTTATTTCCTCTATCATTCATTTTCTTGTCATTCAAAATTTTTATTGGGAAAACTTTTTTATGGAAAATCTTTGTTAAAAAATTTGTTCTATGGAAAAGTTTTACAAGATTTTTTTTCTATGATGGATTTTTTTACACCTAATTCATAGCATCGGTGAGGCGCCCCATCATTTTATACCCACGCATGGCATTGGGCCTACGAAAGACAAGGGCCATGCATATCAAGGGCCAATAATACTATGTTAAAAGTCCTCTAACTAGGGGAGAAACGAAGCCATGACGAAGCAACGAAAGAGCTAAAGAATACTAAGATCTTTATTCAAGAACTTGGTAGTTATGTAATAAAAAAGCATTTCATTCCGCACAAACAGAGAGCACTAAGAACAACTTTACAGAAATGAAGGGTTATCTTTTCTAAATGCTAATCAAATCCACCATTTCTTTTACTCCCCTAAGCTCCTTTACTCAAGAGGGTGTCCTTTTTCTTTTCACTCGTCTAACCAGTGGTGGGGCTGAAAATAGTAAGCCAGATCAATTTACTAAATGAGACTAAAATTTATCATGGACATCTATCAATTCGAGGCCCACGTATGAACGTGTATCTGCAATGAACACCGTAGATCTTGTCGAACATTATGAAGATGGCCCTCCTCATCTTAGTCCCATGTGAAATGGGCATCCTATGCATAAAATAAACTACAAAACGCAGGCATCAAGGAGCTACGTCCACTAAAAGACAGAGGAACTGAGTATGCAACTTTAACACTTTTTGACGTCAAATCACGTTAATAGGGGCGAATGTGTACTACAGAGTGGGTGAAAATATCATCGCCCTAAAGTAATAAATACCTCTTGAAAAAGTCAAATCAAGGGTCCTGTCACCTGCTCACCTCCGTTGTATTTTCCACACGGGTCTCAACCATTGAGTCTCGTCCACTAAAAGCCAAAGGGAGTTCAAAGAGTAGTAAATACACGGTCAGATCATCTGTCATGTCACTCTCGTTTTTATTTTCCACAAGCAATCCCGTTTGCAAAGTATTTTCCGAACTTTTATTAGCCGAACTTAAAAGAGGCTACTAGATTAAAAAAAGAGTAGATTTGCTAGGGACTACTGTAGAAGGCATTTTCGCTCTGATGTTCCATGAGAGTGCAAAATAAAAATCTCATGTTTGGTTGACCGGACTATGGTGAGAAAAATTTGTTTGGCTGCTTGAACTGTTGGGAAGAAAACAAAATCTTCTACAAGCTTTTTTTGGGTTCCTGGGAGTGTTTTTTTTTCCAGCATTGGGTTTCGTGCAGTGTTATTTTGGTTCCTGAACAACCAAACATGGGTTTTCTGCGGAAATTCAACAAAAGTCTTAAGAACCAAAAAAATTCCGGCAACCAACGGGACGACCGCTCTCAAAGGTCATCCTATAATTCACGCAGTGGGACCACTTGACTCGTCAAAACATTAAAGAGAACATGACGGGTGAACTGCCTACAATGGACATGTTTTGGTAAGGAAGGAGCGTCTGAGTTTCTTTTTGGCATTTTCCTTTGCTAAAATCTGACTTAATTAAGGCCCAAAGCAATTCCAATCGAATCTAAAGCATGACCTTTCAATCCAAACTCACTGAGCCTACAACCCAATACAGTTGGATTTAACTCTACATTGCCAATTTAGATTTAACTCCCCTGTTTTGACATCAGTAGCCAATTTGAAATTTTTTAAATAAATTGGATATTATATCGTTCCATCTCCAATATTATTTATTAGAGAGCCTTCTATAATGTTTTATACCTAAACTTTACTTAGGTTCTATTTCCTTCGATGTAAAATGGTAAACTAATTATTCTACGAATTTTTTTTTTCATGGTTTCTAAATATGACCGCAGAGAATTTTACGGCGTGATTTATTTAGAGGGATATCATTGTGTGTAATCAAACTTGAGCTGCATTTGTTCAGGTTAATTTTGTACAATCAAACAATTAAAAATGAGGGGATTAGAAAATTCACACAATCCAAACAGGTGCTTAGATCGTCTGGCTATATACACTGGTGGCGGACAAGTGACTGGTTTGGATTATCTACTAACGTGGGCGTTACTATATATTTTTAAAAATAAATAATGATCTATGATTCTATGTATGTGGTACATGTGATAAGGATTAAGAGGGAGAGTAAGTGAGAGTCTCTACTAGTTAATTTGAATTTGTATAATGACTTGTAATTACTAATTTGGAGAGAATCTCTCTATTAATTTTAGTAGATAGAGAGAGAATCTCTTAGGTTAGGAAACAAAAAACAAAAAAACGAGGGCAGTGATACTTCCCCTTTTCTACTCTGCAGCCGATACAACTACTCCGAAGTGGTCTCTCTCTGTCTCTCTCTCCCTCCCCAACACGAACGGTTGGTTGGTGGGCCCAACAATTAATTTGTTTAAATGCAAGGTAGGATGATCCGTACGGCCCACACCATAGCGTCCATTTGATGGGCCACATCGTAAATATAGGCTGCGTCCCAACAAAAACATTTCCACAGGATGATCCTAGCTCCGATATAAAGAGAAACTGCATATTATGGAAACCGTATAGATTGGAGGGTTGTGATCATCCTACGGAAATGATTTTGAGGCACAACCTATTTACGTTGTGGCCCATCAAAAGGACGGCTTGGATCATCCTATGGTGCTGATCGTACACTTCATTTTGAAAAATATGGGTTGAGCCTACAATTGGGCGTTAATGTTGCTGTACGACCCACACGATGATCCAAACCATCCATTTTATGGGCCCCAATGTAAATAGGTTGTGCCCCAAAATCATTTCCATGAGATGATCGCAACCCTCCAATCTATAGAGGTTTCCATAATATGCTGTTTCTCTTTAGATTAGAGGGCTAGGATCTTCCTATGGAGATGAGATTTTTGGCCGCAGCCTATTTATGTTGTGGCCCATCAAATGGACGGTTGGATCAGGGCAGTAGAGTTCATTTTGAAAAATACGGGTGGGGCCTACCTTGTTCAAAAGATTTCAACAAATTAATTGTTGGGCCCAATAACGGGAAAGAGATCGAGAACGGTTTGAGTGGTTGTACCGGCTGAAAGGGGAGGGCGGGGGGATGGAGGAATATTAGTATTGCTGCCCAAAAACTAACTATCAAGATAAATGGAAAAAAATCAATGAAAATTCAGGGAGGGGGCTCAATTGCCCACCTCGCCCCCTTGCCTCGGTCCTGTGCTCACACACATATACTGTGGGCCCACTGATAGCATTCCCCGAAGAAAAAAAAAGGGGAAACTACTAAAAAAACCCCTAAATCAAAACCCATGACATTGTCTTTTACCATAATTAGCGGGAAATGATATTTACGCCCCTTTCATCACCGGGGACACCCATTTGCCAGTGTACTTTGCAATCAAAGCCACTAGATTTTTTTGACATAAAGTACATCATCTCCCTTTTTGCCATTGATACACTGACGTTGGGTGTCCCTGGTGATCAAAAGGGGCGTAAATATCACTTCCCTAATTAGCTTTTAAGTTTTTTCATTACCCGTTTTACCCTTAATTTTATTACGCTTAGTTTAAGGTAATCTTAAAATCCCTACAATCTCTCTCTCTATATAAGGCATTTCCCTCCCACCATCTCCCTATATTTCTCTTCTTTTTTGGTAAGTGTCTCGTTCTCCCCTTAATCGAATACATCATAAATCCATGGCCCATGCTATGCATATATGGGTGTAAAATAATGGGCCCTGCATGAAACTGAGGTGCAAAATATTGGACCCACCCATGCATAGAATGGGCATAAGAATGCCATGCATGGTTATATAATTTTAGGGAAGTGATATATCTGCCCCTTTTGATCACCAAAAACACCCCCGGTCAGTGTTTGTGGCAATCAGGATGTTAAGGTTAAAATCGGTATACCCGTTACCGACCCTTCACATCAACTCCAAGCACAAAACCAGTGCGATATAAACTCATACAAGGGAATTATCGGTACCGAGCTAACTCTTCCACCAAATCCATGTCACAAGTGTCACCAAGGCTACTCTCCCTAATTGGTACCAACTCTCAAAGAAAAACCAGACACGATTACGGAAATCCCGCTGTCAAGCAATCATTCCGAATTAGGGCTGCACAAAAACCAGGCCAAACCGATAAACCGAACCGAACCGGACCTTTCGGTTTGGTTTGGTTTGGTTCGGTTTTTCTAGGCATTGGTTCGGTCACGGTTTAGAATTTTACCGAACCGATCCCATCGGTTCAATTCACGGTTTTAGAGTTTTAATCTGAAAATTAACTGAACCGGACCGAGAAATGGAGGAAAAGATGAACTGATTTTGTGTCGTTATCAAATCTAAGGTGAGTTATTTCATTTGCAAAGATAAGAGGAGTGATTTAAATAAAGGAGGTGTGTCTATATCAATTCCCTGTATTTAAAAGTAAAGAATACATTCACCCCTTCCCCTTAGACCACGCCTTAGAAGTCTAAAAAGAATAGTCCTAAATGCTTAGAGGGACTGTCCGAGAGAAGAAAAAGGGGGGGGGGGATATATCATCCCCTTTATAAGACTCTCGATTAGGGTTAGAAAGGGAGGGTTTTTGTTTCGCGAGACACACACACACAGAGTTTGCCGATCTCGTTGCACACCGTTGCTGGTTGATTTGGATAGATAAACCTTTTTTCTTTTGGATAGATAAACGTATTTAACTACTTGATTTGAATTTGTACCGGATAAACCGTGAACCAAACCGAACCTCTGTTTGGTTTGGTTCAGTTACTGTTTGGAATTTCTCCAAACCAATGCGATTGGTTCGGTTAAAAAAAAACTCTCTAAACCGAACCGGACCGAACCATGTGCAGCCCTAATCCGAATAATTGTTACCCCAAATACGCCTTGTACAAATTCAAAGATTCCCGCTAAGGCTAGTAATCGAAGCAGAAGGTCGGTGATTTATTGGCCTTCGACTTCGAGGGTTTCTGCCTCGGGTGATTCTAGAAACATCACCAACTTGTGACGCAAGTCGGTTGAACATGGTCAAAGTGACTGGAGTGATGGGATCACAAGGGAATTGAAGTGAAGGAGACGAGATTCAAGAGCATTACCAACGAAGAAAGGGGGGAGATGGATTGTGACTGAACTTGGTCTTCCCAAGAATAGAGTCCATAATAGTTAGAATCTTACTGTTTTAGGAGTCTTTCCTAATTGGTCGACTTCCTCGGAAGATAGGTTTATATTTATTTTCAATAGACATCCTATATCCCTTAACAAGCAAGTTACTATTCAATGAACTTCAAATAGGTAGAAAGTCACCGCCTTAGAGTATATTGCCTCCTACAAGGTCGGTTTCCAATTATGAACATGACTACTTATTCGGACATAATAAGGTCCGTATTAATGCATAGTAAAGCCATTAAGTCGGTTTCTAGATAGTTGGGATTACCACGTGTCGTTCATCCACGGTGGGTGCCGGTTTTACCCCTAACAGGAACTACCATTTTATACCTATAGGTGGGCCTACTATCTCCACCCGTAGTCCCAAGAACATGCATACGGTTGGGCCCAATATTTTACACCTCACATATGCATAGCATGGGTGCACAAGACGAATTTTTGGTAATTAATAAAATTTTGGACGGTTCCCTGTACATAGGTGTTGTTTTATTAGGGGTCTTTTAGTAGTTTTGCCGAAAAAAAGAAAAAGCAGATGCTTCCGATGTGGGAAAGTCGAGAGGAAGACAAAAGCAAAGACTAGAAGTCCAATCGTGGGCTCGAGTCCAGCAAAGTCTTCCTTTTGCTTTTCCCCGGTACGACCTCCGTACATTCTCTCTCAATCTCTCTCTCTCTCTCATATGTGCTTTTGCTTCTCTTGCAAGTTTTCTGATATTATAAAGACCAACCACAGATAAAAATCAACGACACAAGAAAGCCTCTGAGAGTGCCGAGAGGATTTCTACTGTGAGCTTCTGTTAGTAATTTGGTGAGAGAGATCTGGTTTGAGAAGCATGGCTAATACTACGCCGAGGGAACACATTGAGAAGATAAGGAGGGAGAAAATAGAAAAGGCCTCTGAAGATCTCCACCAGGCCGTAAAGATTCTCTCCCGTGAGATTTACGCCAAAGACGTCCATTTTCTCATGGAACTCATCCAGGTTTAATCTATTTCGAAAGAGATTTCTAGTTTTTTGTTTGTTTGTTTGTTTTAGTTCTTTCTTTTATAGTTTCCCAAAGATGAGATTTTATATGGTGCAAGCCCTCGACGCGGCCAACGACGCTGTTGACGCGGTTGTTGCGTGTTCATAACTCATAACTCTGGAGAGTCAAAGGAGTTTATTGACTCCCTACTTCTTAAGGCAAAACGCGGAATGCAGATGTGGTGCAATGCGGAACTTGAACGAGGCAAAAAGCAGTTGACTTGGGCGAGTTTCTCGTCGAGTCACGCAGTTTTTAGTGAAGCAGTTTTTAAACACTGCTGTACACAACGTGAATAGGTTTTGCCCCCAAGAATCATACTGTACAGACCACATCACAGGACGATCCAAACCGTCCATGTGATGGAACACAACGTAAATAGGCTGTGCCCAAAAATGAGGTTTCCAAAATAGGCGTAGATCGAGGGTTGGGATCATCCTATAGTAATGATTTTTTGGGCATGACCTATTTACGTAGTGGCCCATGGACGGTTTGGATCATCCTATAGTATGGTCCGTACAGTACTTTTGAAAAATAAGGTACTGTAAGGGCTTACACCATATAAAATCCCAAGTATACAGCGTTCGTTGTTCTCTGTTTTTTTTGCTGAGAAAAGACGGTTCAATTTCTCAAGGAATGCTAGGCTCACTCGCGTTGCTACTCTCTCTGTCACTTTTTCTTCAATCGATTCTTCACTGCTTATTTTAGGGTTTAATGGGCCCTCGGTCCCTTGGAGAATGGATGATCTTAACCGTTGATTTTGAGCATCATTTTAGGTCTTGTTTGGATTGTAAGGAAAAATATTTCTCGAGGAATTTTTTGTTGCCACAATTAAGAGGCAAATGATAAATTTTAAGGTTATCATCATAAAATAAAGTAAGGGTCCCTGCAAGTAAAACTTGTAATCAAATAAGTTTTTGTTTCATATGTAATCAAACAATGGAAAATCATGAAAATTTGGAAAAGTTTTTCTTTTCCACCCTTTTCCAAAAGATTCCTCCAATCCAAGAATGACTGCATTTCTTTATTTCTAAAAGTCCGTTTGATCTGCGAAATTGGGACCATACATCCGCAGCAGGAGTGGCTCTGTTGTACTATCCATCAGATCAACGGTTTTGATCACCCAAAATGAGACGGTCCCACTCAGGTTAGAGATCTCACCGGGCAAATCAAGAACGGAAAATATAAACCCACTTTGATCTACGATATGAGGTTTGCCCACGTGTACTAGTGGGCCCCGTGAAGATGATAATTGGACCGTACAGGGCTGTTTGGTTTTTCGCATGTTTTTACATTTCGACCGAATTTCGGATTTCGGTGGGGGCCGAAACCGAAATTTGACGAAATTTCGAATTTTGGCCTTTAACAAATTTCGGCCAAAATTCCGAAATTTCAAGAAAATGCAATTTTTTTAAAAAAGAAGGAAATGTTACAAATTTTCGGCCAATTTCGGTCCGAAATTTTGAAATGAATTAAGAACCGAATTTCGGATTTCAGGGGTCTGAAACTGAAATTTTAAACCATGGTTTTTAGGTATCCTGCTTTTGGATGTGTTCTATGTTCGGGTCTCAGCCCGGGTCCTTTTCTGGTCACCCTCTTCGTCGTGTTCCTTGTGTCTATCTTTTCTGAAACGCGGGTCTTCCTAGTGGGCTCGGTGCCACTAGCCCTTACTAATTTGTGCTTCTATATCGTTTCCATAGGATGATCTTATCCCTCCGATCTATAGAAAAGTTTCTAAGATATGAAAAAGCATAAATTTTATCAGTCCTAAGACATGCTGAACAATAGCAAGAAACATGCCCACTGGATTAGTTAGCTCACAAACCATAAAGTATAATCAATTGAATGGTCCTGACATAAATGTTATCATTCCTTCTAAGACATGCTGAACAATCAAGAAACATGCCCACTGATTTAGTCAGCTCACAAACCATAAGTATAATCAATTGAATGGTCCAGACAAATTTCAATTTGACATTCAAGGAAATCTTCTACATGATGCTACACTACACGTCTAGGAAAAGAGAATAACTACCTATTTTTGTCATTTTCCTTCCACAAAGATGTAAAGAAAAGGAGAAGCTGTCCATATTATACATGGATGCCATGAATCACCTAAACTCATGGGGGTGCATATTTCTGGGAGGTGTTGTAAAGAAATGTAACATACAAAAACATACCTAAAAAAGGCCCGAAATCTCAGAAAAAAGTACTCAACAACACCAACCAACTTTCTCCAAATAAGAAAAAAACAACTTTAAAGCCTAAGAATTTGAGAAATTAACACTACTCTGCATGAATTTATTAAAATGCAGTCATGAAGATCTCTAAATATGATATCCCACTTGATTTGAAGTGCATGAAATATATATTTTTTTAAAATGCAAGAAACCATCGCCACCAACCTTGTAGAATTTTGTGAATTTGGGGTCGTGGTTGACATCTTAAAAGTATCTCATTTGCAAATAGGAAAATGCTAGAAAGTCCTTCCTGATGGGGTGTAAAAACACCAGCCTCTAGCGGGCCGCCACCTGTCCCACCACCTGTCCTGGGAGTAGGTGAGCTCCAGCCTCTAGTAGGCCACCACCTGTCCCACCACCTGTCCTGGGAGTAGGTGAGCTCCAGCCTCTAGCAGGCCACCACCTGTCCTGGGAGTAGGTGAACTCTAGCCTATAGCAGGCCACCACCTGTCCTGGGAGTAGGTGAACTCCAGCCTATAGCAGGCCACCACCTGTCCCACCACCTGTCCTGGGAGTAGGTGAGCTCCAGCCTCTAGCAGGCCACCACCTGTCCTCGCACAGGTCATCCCACGTTTCCCTCTATAAAAGGGGATTCAAAACTCAAACCAAAGGTAATGAAAAACCTTCTCTCCACTCAAAACTCTTAAACTAGCTCTGCACTCCTACTTATACTGACTTGAGTGTCGAAGGGCCTGTCCGGAGTAACACCCGGGTTGGTCTTCTGAGCTCGCTTGCCTTTGTGCAGGACTCAGCTCTCTCAGCAGGATTCAGTCCCTTCACTCCGCTTCACTCCGGTCCCTCATGACTCAGTTCCTCTGATCATCCAGTTCAGCTCTTACGTCACTGCCGTACCTGTTACCGATTTTCGGTCTAACAGATTGGCGCCATCCGTGGGACCCCAGAACTAAAAGCTGTTCAAATTCCTTACAAAAATGGCAGGACGCAAGAGTGTGCGAATACCAACCGCACGGACGACTCAAGGCGCGCTACCTCGCAGGACCCGGAGTGAGCGAATCGCCTCACTGGTGGTGGGAGCCTCTGCTACAGCTGAACAGAGCCCGGCTCGTTCGGAACATCTCAACCCTATGCTTACTCCGGATCAAATTCAAGCTCTTTTCTAGCAGATGAGGGCTCTGGTCGGTCAATATCAGTAGCTACTCCAAGCGCCTCCCCAACCTCCTCCAGAAGCTCCACGACCTATACGGGAAAGGTCGAATGTCCACGGGGGAGAGTCAGCTCGCCAAGGAGAGGACCGAACCTGTTACCGATTTTCGGTCTAACAGATTGGCGCCATCCGTGGGACCCCAGAACTAAAAGCTGTTCAAATTCCTTACAAAAATGGCAGGACGCAAGAGTGTGCGAATACCAACCGCACGGACGACTCAAGGCGCGCTACCTCGCAGGACCCGGAGTGAGCGAATCGCCTCACTGGTGGTGGGAGCCTCTGCTACAGCTGAACAGAGCCCGGCTCGTTCGGAACATCTCAACCCTATGCTTACTCCGGATCAAATTCAAGCTCTTTTCTAGCAGATGAGGGCTCTGGTCGGTCAATATCAGTAGCTACTCCAAGCGCCTCCCCAACCTCCTCCAGAAGCTCCACGACCTATACGGGAAAGGTCGAATGTCCACGGGGGAGAGTCAGCTCGCCAAGGAGAGGACCGAACCCACCACTCAAGGCAAGTCCATCCCCCCAGAGCCAGGCATGCTCATACAGAGCCACAACGCCGCCAGAGGCCGCAGTCCCACTCTGCACAAAGGCACCGAGCTCATGAAGGGCGCATGCCACAAGAAAAGTCCCGGGCTCGTCGAAGGAGTCCGGAAAGTCAGTCCGGCTCTGCGGCGAGCCCATCAGTGGAGAGAAACAGGTCGTCGGACCAACCGGACCACAGAGGTGATCCAATGCTTCAAATGATGGAAGAAATGGACCACCGCATAGAAGGGCTGGTGAGAGATCAGAGCCGGCCTACTGGGCGGGCATTCTCAAGTAGAACGCCGTTTACCGACGATGTCATGGGTGCCCCAGCACCCAGAGGGTTTAAAATGCCTACCGTCCCACAATATGACGGAACCACTGATCCAGTGGACCACTTAGAGACGTTTAGAGCGATGATGCTCCTCCACGGCGCATCCGATGGCTTCCTCTGCAGAGCATTCCCGACAACACTAACTGGTGCGGCTCGGGACTGGTACTCCATGATCAAAGCAAACTCCATCAGCAACTTTGAAGATTTTGGGGACGATCTGGTCCGCCATTTCATGAGCAGCCGCAGGCCAAGGAAAACCACAGCATCCCTGATGGCCTTACGGCAGGAGGATCACGAACCTCTCAAGACGTTCGTCCGCCGCTTCAATAGGGAGGCACTCCAAGTACCTAATTTGGACCCCTCAGCAGCAATGAGTGCGCTCCTTGCGGGCGCCAGATCCAATGACTTCTGCCGCTCGGTGGCTTGCCAAAATCCACACTCACTGGCGGATCTGATGGCTGGGGCTGAGGAGTACATAGCCGTTGAAGAGACACTGGCAGCCCTGGACTCGACTCGGAGGAGAACCTCTGAGGACAAGAACCCTACCAGGCAGCGTAGGGATGATAAGGCCTCCGCCCCCAGAAGAGAGAAGTCTCCTCAGAGGAGAGAAGAAAACTTCACGCCTCTCAACACCTCCCGGAAGCACATACTAGCTGCGATCAGCGATGAAGAATTCGTGAGGTGGCCAGCCAAAATGATCTCCAAAGGGTGCAAAAGAGACCAATCAAAATATTGTCGGTTCTACAGGGACCATGGCCACGACACGGACGAATGCTGGCAGCTCAAGGAAGAAATCGAGCAGTTGATTGGCCGGGGCTATTTGAAAAAATATGTCCGAAATGACGGCCGTAGACCAGAGAAAAGAGAGAAGAGTCTTCAAGGCCGCAGCCCTCGACGGTCGCAGCCGCCCCCTGCCCGGAACAAGTCTCCTCTGCCATTCAGTTCACAGCTAGAGGCGCAACGATCTCAGCCAAGGGGAGTCATTGGCACAATTATGGGCGGACCAGCCGCAGGGGGCACATCAACTGCTGCTCGTAAAGCATACGCACGCCGGGTAAACGCCGTGCACACATGCAGCAAGAAGACGAAGACGGAGAACGAAATCTCCTTTTCAGACGCGGACCTGGACAACCTAATACTGCCTCACGACGATGCCCTGGTTCTAACCATGCTCGTCGCGAACTGGGAGGTAAAGAAAATTCTTGTCGACAATAGGAGTTCGGCGGATATCCTCTAGTATCATGCCTTCCAGAAAATGATGATAGGCGACGACCGTTTGAAACCGGCGAACTCAGATCTCTTTGGCTTCTCAGGAGAGGTCGTGAAAGTGGAGGGGCAGATTGAACTCCCAATCCTCGTCAGAGAACCGCCCTGTCAAGCGTTCACCATGGTCAATTTCCTGGTAGTGAGGGCCACTTCGGTCTATAACGCTATCTTAGGACGACCTGGCCAGAACTTGATTCGTGCAGTGGCTTCGGCATATCACCAGAAGATGAAATTCATAACACCAAACGGCGTGGGTGAAGTTCGGGGAGACCAACCCCAATCCATGGAGTGCTATGCGATGGCAATCAAAGGCAAAAATACAGTGGAATCGCTACCGATTGAGCTACTCGATCTGAGGGACGAATGTCGGGGGACTCAATCCGCCGAGGACCTCATCTCTGTCCCGCTGAGCCCAGACGTTAATGATAAAGTCGTTCAGATTGGCTCCTCTCTAAGCAGCAGCATTCAGCACCACCTCACCAAGTTTCTTCAAGACAATGCAGATGTCTTTGCATGGGCTGCCGTTGACATGCCTGGCATCGACCCGGAGATCAGCACACACAGACTTGGTGTTGACTCAACTTGCAGACCTGTGAAACAGAAAAAGGCATTTCTCTCTCGAAAGACGACAGGCTATAAAAGAAGTGGAGAGGCTTTTAAAGGCTGACTTCATTCGGGAGATTCGATATCCGGACTGGTTGGCAAACGTAGTTCTGGTCAAGAAGACAAATGGAAAGTGGAGGACCTGTGTTGATTTCACTGACCTGAATAAAGCATGTCCTGAGGACAGCTATCCGCTCCCAAAAATTGATCAGCTCATTGACGCCACTGCAGGTCACGAATTACTAAGCTTCATGGACGCTTTCTCCGGATACAACCAGATCAGGATGTATGAATCAGATATAACAAAGACCTCCTTCATGACGGATCAGGGGACCTTCTGTTACCGTGTCATGCCCTTCGGTCTCAAAAAACGCCGGAGCCACTTATCAGAGGCTCGTGAACAGACTTTTCCATAACCAGATCGGCCGTAACATGGAAGTCTATGTTGACGATATGCTGGTCAAAAGCCGAAGTGCACAGGATCACGTGTCGGATATTTCAGGTCCTGAAAAAACACAGCATGAAGCTAAACCCCACCAAGTGCACTTTCGGCGTTGGCTCAGGAAAGTTCTTGGGGTTTATGGTAAGTCAACGATGGATAGAGGCCAATCCAGAGAAGATCAAGGCCGTGGTGGAGCTCACTCCACCCAAAACTATCAGGGAAGTACAGCGGCTCACAGGAATGATAGCCGCGCTGGGGCGCTTCATCTCGAAATCCGCATAGAGGTGCCTACCCTTCTTCAACGCGGTCAAAGGACTTAAGACTGCGCCTTGGACGGAGGAATGCCAGACCGCGTTCGAAGAGTTGAAGCAATACTTGTCCTCCCCGCCACTATTGACAAAGCCGGAACCAGGTGAGGAGCTACTCTTGTATCTCTCCGTGAGCCACACGGCTCTGGCAGCTGTCCTAGTTCGTGAAGAGCACCGCCAGCAAAAACCTATCTACTATGTCAGCAAAGTTCTCAATGATGCCGAAATCAGATACCAGCGGGTCGAAAAATTGGCTTACGCGCTCGTAATGACGGCCAGGAAGTTGAGGCCGTATTTTCAAGCCCACACTATAAAAGTCCTGACTGATCAGCCGCTCAGGCAAGTTCTCCATCGACCAGACATCTCGGGGCGACTCGTTAAATGGGCAGTGGAGCTGAGCGAATTCGACATCTGGTACGTGCTCAGGCCAGCGATCAAAGCTCAAGTGCTGGCAGACTTTTTAGCTGAGTGCACCATCCCCCAACAGATCAATGAACCCGAAATGGTTCAAACCCCAGTTGTGGAGAAGGCACTCGCAACGGAGGAACAATCGGGAGATGGGACTGAAGCGGCAATCATCCCAGCACCCACAGGACAGAACCCATCAATCGCCGAACCAAACTGGGAAGTGTACGTCGACGGATCTTCGAACAAGAGTGGCTGTGGAGCTGGCCTCATTCTCACCGGGCCTGATAACTTTACTGCAGATTATGCCCTGAGGTTTGGATTCCGCGCGTCCAACAATGAGGCAGAATATGAAGCCCTCCTCGCCGGAATGAATCTCACAATTCAGACCGGCGCCCAGAAGCTCAAAGCATACTGCGACTCCCAGCTGGTTGCAAACCAGATTCAAGGAGTCTATGAGGCCCGCGACGAGCGTATGATCAAATACCTCTCCAAGGTCCGCCAGCTAGCCGGCAAGTTCAAAAGTTTTGAAGTCATAAGAATCCCCAGAGCAGAGAATGCGAAAGCAGATGTGCTGTCCAAACTGGCCGCCTCCGGATACACCACTCTCGGGAGTATATGTATGGAGTTCTGTAAAAATTCCAGTATCGAAAGTAAGGCCGCTGAATTAATGCAAGTGGAGCACGAGTCGTGCTGGATGGACGAAATCACTGAATACCTGCGCAGTGGTAAACTTCCTGAAGCCAAGAAGGAAGCCCGCAAAGTGATACAGAGAGCCGCCCGGTTTTCCCTCAGTGATGAGAGTCTGTACAAAAGATCGTACACCCTACCGTACCTGAAATGTCTCCGGCCAGGCGACACCGCTTACACCCTACAAGAGACGCACGAAAGAATCTGCGGAGAACATCTGGGGGCAAAGCCCTGGCAATCAAAGTGCTACTCAGAGGTTTGTGCTGGCCCACCTTACGACAAGACGCATTGAATCTGGTTAGAAGGTGCGAGAGATGCCAGAAATTCTCTCCCACCATCCACCAGCCTGCCGTGGCGATGGCCCCGATCATCAGCCCACTCCCCTTCGCAGTATGGGGGATGGACATCCTGGGCCCCTTTCCTCCGGCCTCCGGGAAACGCACGTTTGTCGTAGTGGCGATTGACTATTTTACCAAATGGGTGGAGGCTGAACCTCTAGCCCAGAGCACAGAGCAAAATGTGCAGAGCTTCTTCTGGAAGTCGGTAGTTTGTAGATTTGGGATTCCCCGCGTTTTGATAACAGACAACTGGAGACAGTTTGACTGCAAGAACTTCTGGAAGTTCTGCTTCGACTTAAAAATCGAACAGAGGTTTACTTCCGTAGCTCATCCGCAGACCAATGGGCAGACGGAAGTGATGAACCGAATCCTACTGCAGGGGATAAAAAATAGGCTGGATGACAAGGCTGGCCGATGGGCAGATGAACTTTATCATGTCCTGTGGGCGTATCGTACCACTCCGCGCACACCAACGGGTGAGTCACCATTCAACCTGTCCTTTGGAACAGAGGCGGTAATACCGGTCGATGTAGGCACCCCGTCTCCCCGAGTCACCAGCTTCAATGAACAGCTCAATGGTGACGGGCTCCGCGCAAATCTTGACTTATTGGAGGAGGCGAGGGAAGAATCCCGAATTAGAGTCGCCGCCTACAAGCAGAAAGTATCCAACTACCATAATTCAAAGATACGCCCCAGAGAATTCCAGATAGAAGATTTAGTCCTGAGGAAAGCTGCCGTCTCCCAACCAACGAAAGTCGGAAAACTCTCCCCGACCTGGGAGGGGCCGTATCGAGTGAAAGAAGTTATTCACCCAGGAAGCTATAAGCTAGAGACACTGGAGGAGCACCTATTATCCCATGCGTGGAACTCCAAGAATCTCAGAAAATACTATCAGTAGCCAAAACGTCAGGCGTGAAAGGTGATTTTGTGAATGTAAATACATGTTAAATATGAATAATATGTTCACTAAAACTCGGGTACTTATTATCTGGAAACCCAGTTTATAAAAACTTGGGTACCATTATCTGGAAACCCAGTTCACTAAAACTCGGGTACTATTATCTGGAAACCCAGTTCGCTAAAACTTGGGTACTTATTATTTGGAAACCCATTTCACTAAAACTCGGATACTCATATCTGGAAACCCAGTTCGCAAAAACTTGGGTACTTATATTTGGAAACCCAGTTCGCTAAAACTTGGGTACTTATTATCTGGAAACCCAGTTCACTAAAACTCGGGTACTTATTATCTGGAAACCCAGTTTACAAAAACTTGGGTACTATTATCTGGAAACTCAGTTCACTAAAACTCGGGTACTATTATCTGGAAACCCAGTTCGCTAAAACTTGGGTACTTATTATTTGGAAACCCAGTTCACTAAAACTCGAGTACTCATATCTGGAAACCCAGTTCGCAAAAACTTGGGTACTTATATCTGGAAACACAGTTCGCTAAAACTTGGGTACTTATTATCTGGAAACCCAGTTCGCTAAAACTTGGGTACTTATTATCTGGAAACCCAGTTCGCAAAAACTTGGGTACTTATTATCTGGAAACCCAGTTCGCAAAAACTTGGGTACTTATTATCTGGAAACCCAGTTCATTAAAGCTTGGAAACTCGCCAGATGAGTTTATCTCTAATGGTATTTATCAAAGGCCGACGAGAGAATATGTAGACACCAAATTATAATTTCCATTCATCAAAAGTGGGGCCTCGAAGGACCATTACAAAAAATTCGGCCTCAAAAGGCTGATACAAAAGTGAGGCCTCGAAGGACCATTACAAAAAGAATCAGATAAAACGGCTCAAGAGGCCTCGTGGCTGTCACCCCGTTGTAATTCCTCCTCCGGAACTACTACGGCAACGGTGGTGACCGGCTCCTCGTCGACAAGCATCGGTGCTTCAGGAAGATTCAGGCTGGCCAAGGTTGCGGTCGGGTTGGACGCTTTGACCTGCTCGAGACAGTCAAAGTATCCAATCTTGTAGGCCTCACTGGACAAACTGAAAAGTTCGTCCTCCCGCTTTTGTATGGCCTCTGCGACGGCCTCCTTAACGGCTGCTATCTGTCTCTCCTTGGCTCTCTCCCTCTGGGCGTTAAGCGCTTCTGCTGCTTTCTGCTTCTGAAGGGTCAGCTACTCCCTAAGCAGCTTCTTCTTCGCCTCCACCCGTCCGATACTTGTTTGAAGCTCCTTAGCCTCCATCGCCAGCTTCCCATTCTCCGTTTCTGACTTCGTGATTGCATCGGAGAACTTCTTACTCTTCTCCTGAAGATCATTGAAGTACACTCCAATCTACAGATACAAATAAGCAAGTGTTAATACAGGAAAGCGAAGTAAAAGACGGACAGAAAGTGAGCGTACTCGTTGACCATCTTACCTGATAAAGTGAAGAAAATACGGCCTCTTCGGCCGTAGCTGGCGGTTCGTGGAGAACCTGCTGCTTGTCTTTGCTGAGAATACATTTGCTCTGAATCTCAACAGCTACTCGGCTTTCGCCTAGGCCAGTATCATTTTTCTGAACGGCCCAGTTGGGCCGAAAAACGTTGTCCCCTACCCTCGCCGGGGGAGGACGGGCTCCGGCTCCAGCCGACGTCCCCCCCGACTTCAAGGATCCCGCTCCTTTGCCAAAAGTACCAACCAGTTTCACCGTGGTTTTGCCTTTGAGAGGCGGTGGAGGCGCAGTGTCTTGGGTATAAGCCGGACTCGCCATCTCGGCTGCTTTCCTTTTTTTGCTCTGCTGGGCCACTTGCAGAGCCCCCAGCTGAGCCCTTGGAAGAGCCCCTTGTCTTATTCTCTCAACTGTTGATTGTTGCTTCATCTCTGCAAGTGAACATAAACAGAACAGTCAGAAGCGAAAAGAAAAAACAAACAGAGTTCAGAACAAGGCTAGCCACATACGTGCAGGGGTCGCAGTACTAAGACCAAGTTCGACCAGAACTTCCTCCCCTGAAAAGTCCGCGCAGTGAATGAGGTCCCCTCGTTCCACCTCCTCTCGCATAAGGGCAAACGTCCTCAAATCTTCACCCTCGAGAAACGGTTTGCGACTCAGTGCAGTTGTGTCCGGGACATTCCATATTAGAGGAACCGGCCAGAGCTCGCTGGATTCCCTATCTTCGACATAGAAGAACCTATTCTTCCACGTGTGTATTGAAGAGGGAATGCCAGTGATTATTTTCAACTCGGAGCGCTGGCTAATATAAATCCAGCCCCCCTCCTTATGCCTCTTCAGGTGAACACAAGCACGGAATAGTGGCACAGATACGCTTCTTTCTACCCGACCATGAACAAGGTACATGAACCCAGTCAGCAACCTCCACGAGTTAGGGGCAACCTGGGTTGGGGCCAGTCCGTAATATCGAAGCACCGCGGTGAAGAACGGGTGCAAAGGAAACCTGAGTCCGGCCCTCAACGATTCATCATAGATGCAGACGTCCGAACTTTCATTACAAGCCCTATCTCCCTCTGTCGCCGCTCTCAGCCCAAACCTCTGAGGCACACAGTACTTGACTCTAATATCCTTCATCATGGACCCATCAAGATAGTTCTCCTCGACAAGAGCCCGCATATTGTATTTAGGATTGGCTTCCATCCTGGCCCTAGCTACGACTTCAACGGCCCGGCCAGGAAGAAATGTTGTGGACGCCTCAGCAACGTCACTACCAACACTCCCTTCTGCTCGGAGACTACCCGTTGGGAGTGGAGTGACATTCAGATCCAATATCACCTCGTCCTGATTCTCCCCGTCGTCGCTATCTACAATCTCTACTCTAACGTTTGGACTTTCCATTACTAGACTCTGAATCGGACTCGACTCTGAGCTACTGGAGGAAGACTCCGAACCGGACTCCGAACTAGAACTACTATGAGACATGAAGTAGAAAAGAGAAAGGCTGAGAAGAATACCGGGCAGAGTAGAAAGCTCCTAATCCACGCACGACTCCAACCACGCACTACGCAAGCCGAACTAGCAGACTGGAGAGAAAAAAGAAGAAGGAGAAGAGTGAAAGGTGAAAAGTGAAAAATGAAAGGTAAAAACCTCCTTTTATAAGCTTTGCCTAAGACGGTGTGCATTTAATGCAAGGCGCAAGCTTCGAGGGCGCTCGAATGGTGCCACGTGTATGACGAACACACACTTCGAGGCGAAGGTATGGGCTAATACGCGCGTATCCCCAAGAAGCTAAGGGTCTCCGGACAGAATACAATGGTCGCGTCCCAGACAAAAGTCAGTCCGGCCCAAGCCGGACTGGATATGACGCGTCCCGCAAAACGACAGAAGTCAGTCCGGCCGAAGCCGGACTGGATATGACGCGTTCCGCAAAACGACAAAAGTTAGTCCGGCCCAAGCCGGACTGGATATGACGTGTTCCGCAAAACGACAAAATTCAGTTCGGCCCAAGCCGGACTGGATATGACGCGTTCCGCAAAACGACAAAAGTCAGTCCGGCCCAAGCCAGACTGGATATGACGCTTCGTTAAACGCCAGTCCGGCCCAAGCCGGACTCATTTCCAGGCCGGACTGATGAAATTCCGGACTCATTCCCGGACTGAATTTCCGGACTCATTTCCAGCCGGACTGACGAAATTTCGGACTCACTTCCGGACTCATTCCCAGACCGAATTTTCGGACTCATTTCCAGCCGGACTGACAAAATCCGGACTCATTCCGGGACTGAATTTCCGGACTCATTTACAGCCGGACTGACAAAATTCCGGACTCACTTCCGGACTAACGAATTTCCGGACTCATTTCCAGCAAAATTTTCGGACAGATTCTGCCCATTCAGGAATGTAACTCACCACATTTCCCCAAGTCACTACAATAACTTGAAGAACTGGGGGGCAACTGATGGGGTGTAAAAACACCAGCCTCTAGCGGGCCGCCACCTGTCCCACCACCTGTCCTGGGAGTAGGTGAGCTCCAGCCTCTAGCAGGCCACCACCTGTCCCACCACCTGTCCTGGGAGTAGGTGAGCTCCAGCCTCTAGCAGGCCACCACCTGTCCTGGGAGTAGGTGAACTCTAGCCTATAGCAGGCCGCCACCTGTCCCACCACCTGTCCTGGGAGTAGGTGAGCTCCAGCCTCTAGCAGGCCACCACCTGTCCTCGCACAGGTCATCCCATGTCACCACGTTTCCCTCTATAAAAGGGGATTCAAAACTCAAACCAAAGGTAATGAAAAACCTTCTCTCCACTCAAAACTCTTAAACTAGCTCTGCACTCCTGCTCATACTGACTTGAGTGTTGAAGGGCCTGTCCGGAGTAACACCCGGGTTGGTCTTCTGAGCTCGCTTGCCTTTGTGCAGGACTCAGCTCTCTCAGCAGGATTCAGTCCCTTCACTCCGCTTCACTCCGGTCCCTCAGGACTCAGTTCCTCTGATAATCCAGTTCAGCTCTTACGTCACTGCCGTACCTGTTACCGATTTTCGGTCTAACACTTCATAATAGACAATTAATGGGCCCTGTTTCTGCCCTGTTCACGTGATCAGATTCGTTGATTGAGAATGATAAAGTCCAGCCAAATATTGTTTATACACCCTTGATCGGATGATCCTAGGCCCTGGATCCATCGTCCGTTAGGAAAGCTAAACCGTTGGATGTTTTAGTCCATTATTGTAAATATGGGACGTCCGTTTGGAATGGGATGAAAATCATTTGGGCTGTCTCATAATGTAATACAAGATCAATAGTCTTGATTTCAAATGCATGCCTACCTTATAGCCTTTTCTACCACCTATAAAAGTGACTTTCTCTTGCAAATAGTAACTTAATCTACTCTGCAAATAAGCAAATTCCAACTGTGATAGGAGAAGAAAACTACATGTAGACGCCTCTGTCAAATCCTGTGTTTGGTAATTTGAAATGGAACAGTGTAGGAATTTTTCTATTAAAAAAAAACCCTTAAAAGTAGAGCAAGAAATATTGGTATAATAATGGGATAAAATGTATAAATTAAGAAATAAATAGAGAAAATGGTCTACCTTACCGATGCGAGAAAGAGAGGTGTTTGGGAAGGGAATCAGATGTCTGATGACATATATTTATAATGTTGTTTGGAAAATATTAAATACGCATTAAATCTGTAAATGGAAAATGGCTGATTTCAAAGTTGGTGGGCCCAACAGAAACCGTTGGTGGACGGGTGGGCCCATCTTTAAACAACGTAGGCCCCGCCCATACCACCGTAGGATAATCCAAACCATCCATTTGATGGGCCATAAACGTAAATAGATTGCATGAATTAAATGAATGGTTTGGATCATTCTATGGAGTTGGTCGTAAAATCTTGAAATATACTTTTTAGTTATACCCATGAAGTCTCTATGCATTATTAGGAAAATATACTTTTTAGTTCGTTCTTCGATAAAATTTGTTTAATTTTATGTTACGCAGAATGCTGAAGATAATGAGTATCCTGCTGGTGTGAAACCATCGTTGGAGTTTATCATCACATCAAAGGATATTACTTCGACTGGAGCCTCTGCAACCTTACTTATTTTCAACAATGAAAAGGGTTTCTTTCCGAAAAATATTGACTCAATTTGCAGTGTGGGGCGATCCACAAAGAAAGGAAATAGGCAACGTGGATATATTGGAGAGAAAGGTGTGTCTAATTTGACACCATTATACACTCTCAACGCTTGAATTCATGTTTAGCACATTTTTTCAAAATTTATGTTGCAAAAATTTTAAGGGTTCATCATTCATTAATAGTCCTAAGGGTAGATTAGTTAATTTTGTTGATTATAAAATTTGAACTGCAATATTTGATTCTGGCTTGATTTTATTTTCCTTGGTACTTGTGAATGTCATATTTGTTCTGGTTCATATTAGTGAAATGTTTAGTTGGGCTTCAGGCTCGTTTCTTTAGGTGGTTTAGACTTTAGATCTTGCATTTACTAACATGGTCCTCATTTATCATGTATTTGAAACATAAATGTCATCTCTTATCGTTAGACCTTGTACTCTCTATTCATGTTTGTAGTCATTGTATGTAAAGTATTATTCTTTTGAAAGGGGTAACCCCGCAACCAAGGTGGTTGAAACAAGAAAGAAAACTAAAAATATACAACAGGAAAAAACGGCGAACATCTCAACTGGGTAGAAAATCGAAAATCTCCAATGCCACTCGTCTAAATTTCCTCCGTGTTACTATTTGCCGATCTCTTCATGTGGTGTAATCATACATGAAAATCTGCCACTCACTCCTAAATCTCATTGACCATATGAGCAAATCTCCAAAGGAGGGGGTAATGCAATCCCTAGGCTCCGATACCAATTAATGCAAACCCTAGGCTTTAATACCAAATTGATGCAAACCCAAGGGTTGGCGGGTTATTTTGAAGAACCTTTTGGAGCTTAATGGGTTAATGAAGACATAACATAGCATGAGCCAGTCCCTAAACAAACTAAGTGTTTACGTGTATGCGGAGGGTATATTGGTCATTAGGTGTATGTTGGAGGGTATTATAGTCTTTATCACCATGTTGCCCTACTTTGGGCCTATATACATCATATTCATGGGAGGACTCCTTAGTGGAGAATCTCACCATCTTCTCCCTCACTCTTCTTCCTTCTCCACCTTTTCCCTTCCTAACAGTTATCATCATGGATGATTTTTCATGCCTGTATTTCCTTTCCAACATGTAAATCTCTTATCTCTCAATCTTCTATGTTTAAATACCTATTTCAACTAGCACCATGATACTCGTATCAAACGCTTGGGAAGTTATAGGAGAGGTGAGGACACCTCCTAAGCCTTTAAATATTTTTTCATTGACATGGTATTCTTTAGCAATTTACTTGACTATTCATGATATTTCACTCATTAGCTCTGTTGAAGAGGAGAGGATGAGAGAAGAGAAAAGTGTGAGTTAGGGTGGTCTCCCCCTCACTTATGTATTTTTATGAAAGACAAGAGTATATGGACAAAAGTGCCCTTAGGTACATATGCACCTTCTAACACTCCCCCCCCCCCCCCACATCTCGCTTGTTACAAATGTCACTCCACTTAGCTTTGTTCAATGGCTATGTCAACATATCAGCTAGTTGATCCACGGATCTAGTAAACACTGTGCATATCTCTTCCTTCTGGATTCTGTGACAGATGAAATGGCAATAAACCTCAATGTGCTTTGTCCTCTCATGGAAGACTAGATTTGTGGCAATATGGATCACAGCTTTATTGTCGCAATACAACTGAGAAGGAGAGTAAGGAGGAAATCTGATAATAGGGAACGTAACCAAATAAGCTCTCCACTTGTGTGTGTCATGGCTCTATATTCGACTTCTACACTAGATTTTGAGTGTTTCTTATTGCGCCATGACACCAGGTTACCTCCTATAAAGGTGCAATATCCTGTGGTAGATCTCCTGTCAGCTAGAGATCCTCCTCAATCGGTATCTGTGTACCCTTCTATTTTCTGATGCCCATACTTCTTAAACAATAAGCCTCTTCCTGGAGCACCTTTCAACTACCGAACAATTTGAAGCATTGCTGTCCAATGTGAAGTACGAGGAGAGCTCATATACTGTCTGACAACTCCAACAACAAAGAAGATGTCTGGGCGAGTGACTGTGAGGTATATGAGCTCACCAACTAATCTCTTGTACCTGGCAGGGTCATCTAATAAATATCCATCTTTAGGAAGAAGTCTGACATTCGGATCCATGAGAATAGAAGCAGGTTTCACTCCAAGATAACAAGTAAATCCAATACATATTTCCTCGGCGAGAGGGAGATGACCCTTGTGGAATAGGCTACCTCAATGCCAAGAAAGTACCTAAGATGACCCGGGTCTTTGGTGGAAAAATCTTTCCACAAGAATCTCTTCAGCTGCTGAATCCCCACTAAATCACCTCCAGTAATGATAATGTCATCAACATAAACTGTCAAGAGAACACAGCTAGCCGCAGAATGATGGCCGAAGACGGAGTGATCTACTTATTGCTTCATGCCAAACTGCATGACAACACCACTAAATCTTCCAAACCACGCTCTAGGAGACTGTTTGAGGCTGCAAATAGATTTCTTCAAGCGACATAATCAGGAGGACATCTCCCCCTGAGCAACATACCTTGGAGGTTGCTCCATTTAAGCCTCCTTAGTAAGCTCACCATGAAGGAAGGCATTCTTCACATTGAGCTGCTGTAGGGGCCATCCTTGGTTGACAGCGAGGAAAATGAGAACCCGAACAAAATGAATCTTTGCAACGGGCGAAAAGGTCTCTGTATAATCCACACCAAAGGTTCGAGCGTAACCTTTGGCAACCGAACACGCCTTTAGGCGCTCAACAATCCCGTCAGGTAAGTATTTGACAGTGTAGACCCAACGACAATCCACTGGCCGAGCCCCAAGAGGAAGAGAAATCAAGTCCCAAATCTGATTGACCAGAAGGGCGGCCATCTCACGGTCCATAGCCGCACGCCAGCCTGGATGATCAGCCGCTGGCAATGATTGCGGCAAAGAGGCAGAAAACAAAGAAGACACAGTACTACGAAAATAGGGGTCAGAGAATCATATGAAACAACAGAGAAAATAAGATGAGTAATGCAATGTGAACGAGTACGTGAAGCAATAGGAGAATTTGTAGTAGCACTGGTAGAGAGAAGAAGAGGTACCTGAGAGGTGGCGGTCGAGATCTCCGGCTGAGAGGGTGAGGGCTCTGACGGAGGCAGATGGGCTGTAGACTTCAACCGCCGTTGATACGTCTTCGTAATAGCTGGAGTAGGTAGCGGTGTTCAATTGCTTATAACCGAACCGAAATAACCGAAATAATTTCGGTTATCAAATTTCGGAAACTGAAACCGAACTGAATTTTACTAAAATTGAACCGAAACCGAACTAATTAAAAATTCGGTTATAACCGAATAACCGAATAGTGATAGAAAAAGACAAAAAAAATCTATTTGGACGGTTTGATCGGAGGGCTATGATCAATCTATCGAAACGGTTTTTTAGGCACAACCTATTGAAGCTGTAATCAATCAAATGGACGGTTTGGATCATCCTACGGAGTGCCCATACATTTTTGAAAAAATAATGTTTATTTTTGGTTAATTTCGATTATTCGGTTAACCGAATTTTTCCCCCGAGATAACCGAAACCGAATAACCGAATTAACCAAAAATAAAAACCGAAACCGAACCGAATTAGCAAAAAACCGAACCGAACCCGACTGAATCAATTCGGTTCGGTTCGGTTATTCGGTTAAAACCGAATAATGAACACCCCTAGGACGAGGGCGAGGAGGAGCCTCCGAGCCCTGTAAGGAAGGAGAAACTGAGGCCTCAGGTGCGGGAAGAACCTCCGAAGGCAGCACGAAAGGAGACAAGGAGGACATTGGATCCGGAAGAACCGGAGACAGGAAGAGGGATATCCAGGTCAAGGACGACTTTACTACCCTCATGAGGAGTAGTAAAGTAAGTCTTAGACTAAAAAAAGGTGATATTAGCTGACACGAAAGACCAACGTAGCCGAGGGCTATAACATCGATAACCTTTCTGGGCGGTTGCTCAAGCGTAAGCACTGAACTACTCATAGTCAGCTCTCGAGAGATAGAAACCATCAGAAGGAGTTGCGGGGTTGACGATGGAGGCATACGTCGATGCATCAGAGGAGGCAGGAATAAAAAGATGTGCCGAGTGGCCTGAACAAGGCTCAGGAGGAGGACGGAGCTTGGGATGTAGAGCGTAGCTAGTGTCAACATGATGTCCCTCCCTCCGACAATGAGTGCAATAGGGTTGGGGGCGGCCACCAGGGCCAGTGCTTCCACCAAAATCGTAACCACCACCACGAGTGCTACGAACCCGACCCCGACCCCGACCAAAGGTGCCGCCACCACGGATAGAATGATCATTAGGCTCATAAGCAATAAGGGCAGAGCCACCGCTAGAAACCGACCGAGTAGAATCTTCTGTTAGGCACTGCTGGGCGTGTGAGTACACCTCCATGAGAGAGGGCATGGAGCCGGAGCAAAATATTTGCTAACGAAGGTGTAGAAAGTCAAGGCCCAATCCCTCGAGGAAGTGAACAACTCGAAGCTAGCCGTGCTGTCGAGCAGCCGCAGCCAAATCAGAGGTAAGGGGCATATAAACATCGAGCTGCTGACAGAGGGAGACAAATTGGCTGTAATATGCAGAAAGGGAGGTGTCACCCATCCACTGTGAATAGGTGGCACAAATGCGAGCCAGGTTGTCAATCCCATAATAGAGGATCACTGTGTGGTCCTAGATCTGCTTAGACGCTGGAAGGCACATCATGGTGCCAGCAATGTTGGGAGCCATGCTCTGCCACAAAAGGGTGTGAATAAGAGGATCATCCTGCTCCCATCTCTCATAAGTGGGATCAGTGGAGGAAGGAGGATCTCTACGAATGAAGCTGACCTTACTCCGAATGAGGGGTAGGTCTCCATGACCATCTTCCAATTCAGGTAATTGGACCCGTCTAGTTTAATTGTAGTCATTGGTGGGAATGAACCCTCCACCGATGGAGGATGAGTAGATGGAGTCGAAGGTGGTTGAGTCGTAGGAACCGTAGGAGTTGGGTTCAAAGAGGGATCCTTAATAACGGGAGAATCCATGGAGACAAGGAGAGAAGAATATTTTCAACCACAACGCCGGCGATGTAAATAGGAAAGAAAAGGATCCAGTAGGTGAGCCCGAAGAGGAAACTGCAGCCCCGAAGGAAACTCATAGCAAGAAGAGACATAATAGGCTATCAAAAGGGTACCATCAAGAATCATTCCAAAAAAATGGCTACCATCAAGAGAATTGAAGTCGCGACAGGACAAAGGAGATGAAAAACACAATTTAGACCATGAAGTAGAGGAGTAGGAGGAATAAAAAGGGAATTTTAGGGTGAATGGGCCGCAACCCTATGGAGAGGATCGGAGAGGAATAGGGTGTGCCGTTGGGTCGCAGGAGGGTGGGGGGGCTTGCCGTTGGGCCTCCATAGGGTGGAGGGGTTGCCGAAAGGGTCGGGGGTTGCATGGGTTGCCGGTGGGAGCAGAGTGCGGGGGTTTGGGTGAGCGGCGGGTGGTGGGAATGAGGAGAGAAGAAAAAGAAAAAAAAGGAAAGAGAGAAGAGAGGAAGAGGAGGTCCCTAGGGTGCCACAATCCTAGGGCTCTGATACCATGTTGAAAAGAAGGAGAGGTGAGTGAAAGAAAAGAGATGGAGAAAAAAGTGTGTGCTAGGGTGGTCTTACCCTCACTTATGTATTTATATGAAAGAGAAGAGTACATGGACAAAAGTGCCCTTAGGCACATATACACCTTCTAACAGAAGCTTATTTCTATTGAAACAAACATGACTAATCTCCCCCATCATCATTACTAGGGCAACACACTCCTACACATGTTCTCCTAGGATGAGTTTCAGACTACTTGTACCTTTGATCAATGTGGATGCATATGCTACATTTATGTGATAACTTATTGTAAAAAATATTCTCCCAAAGTTGTCATGCATTTTTCGTGGGTTAAAAGGATGAGCATTAAGGGTTATCACAACTACATCATCACATAAGATCCTAATGCGAAGCCATGCATCGTTTGATGAGGCCCAATTCTATGAGCGTCAGCCAAAACAACTATAACAACAAGATCTTTCCTGTTGCTGCGGCTCGTTCAGCTCCTGTGGCTCGTTCAGCTCCTGTGGCTTAGATCTGTTGCTTGCTCAAGTATAAAACCCTTCTTGCCACACACAAAGTGAGATTAAGCAAGGAAAGTGGGGTGTGGGTGCTCTATAGTGCCCATTACTACATTGCCTTCTCCAGTCACTATATTACCCTCTGTAGCTTATGATAGTTACACTTATAAAACATTACACTCGTCAAAACAAGCAAAAGCAAGAATTGGCTGTACACGAGCAGCATAGGTTAACCTTCTTCCCTTGTGCTCTCTTTGACTGCTCAAATGTGGGAGATCATCGGCGTTTGAAACGCCGATGATCTTCCGAAGATCTGCCCAAAGCATGTTTGGTCGCCCAAACTCCCTTTGACCACCAGACATCCTCCAGATATCATTATTACCTTTTTTCCTACGTGGCGGCAATGTTCCCTCCTCTATTCTTCTCTCCATCTTTCACCATTTTGGTGGAATATGTAGAGAAGATTTGGAGAAGATTTCTGTCTTATTCAATTTTCTCCCCTTCTCTCTCTTCCACTCTCTATTTTGGTAATGACACCCTACATCTTCTGCTAATCTTTTCGCGGATTGTCGCGCAACCTAACACTACTTACCAATCTTCCACTATTCTTCTCCCCATGTTCCAAGTTTGTCTTCTTCCCTTTGACTTCTACTAATCTCCCAGCCAAATTCAAGCAACCAAACAAAGCATTACTGAATCCTTCTCGAGTGACAAGTTGTAGAAGCCATGCAGCATGAGATAAATGGTTTATTTAAGAATACTGTTTGGGAAATCATTCCCAGAACCGTTGAAAAGAATGATGTTATTTGCAATTCAGATTGAAACAGAGACCAGATGGAACAATTGATAGATATATAGTGGCAAAGGGATACAATCAACATGGAGTGGGCTATGATGAGATGCTTAACCCTATCGTCAAGACTCAAGACCACCATTGTGAGATTCATCATGGCATTAACTAACAATTTTGGCTGGAATCTTACCCAAACAGATGTTAAAAATGCATTTTTTATGGTCGTCGGAGCAGCCTAAAGGATTTGAAACTAGTGAAAACATGCATGTAAATTGGAAGGCAATATATGGCCTCAAGCAGGCTCCCCGAGCGTGGTTCGATATGCATTAACCTCTCCAAAGACGAGCTTAATAGTGAAGTCTGATATCCCCCTTTTATCAAGCAAAAGTCGTATAAATATGGTGCTTATACTAATTTATGTTGATGGCATTATCATCACTGGGAGTGATAATGGTTTTAAATTTCCAGTGAAACCGACATGGAACAACTGAAAATTTTCCATTTCAATCCCCAACAAAAAGACCGAAACGCATAGACCAACATCCTAAGAGTAATAATGGTGTGCTATACTAGTATGTATTGCATAATTATATTTATATGAATTGCATGCGAAATGTGGTGCATGTATTATGTACAAATATTTACATGAATTACATGTGAAATTTGGTATGCACTAAATTATCAAACATGCGTGATAGTACTTGTCACTATGTGTTTGATGTTTCTAAACCATTATGGATGGCTGTCCCGTTAATATGCATAGTTTTCAACCCATGACTCGACCTCTTAATTTTATGACTCGTGACTCGTAAGAGTTTTTGACAAGAACATAAATTTAGTTAAAAAAATATAATTATATATCAAAAGATGAAGCATGTAAAAAATATAACCCACACATATAAAGCACTAAGCCATACCAATTAAAAAAAAGCACTAAGCCAAAAAGAAAAAGTAACTATAAATATAATTAAGTTCTAACTTCTTAGTTCCAACTTCCAAGTTTTGACTCGCAACGACTCGTTCAGTCACCTGACGACTCGTAAGAGTCATCAACAGAGGCGAGTCACTCATGCGACTCACCTTGAAATCCCAGCGACTCGACTCGGGAGTTGACTCGTACGACTTGTATGAGTTTGACAGCTATGTTTTATGTGATAGTTTATGAGGATGTATTTGTGTTTATTCTAGCATTTCCTGATTTTTCATCTTTGAATTCTATCATTTGCATATTTTTCCATATATTTTTGTGATTTTACAGGATATGCACTGGAATTTCCAGCCGCAACTGAAATGTTTCCGTTTCCGAGGTGACTAAAATCGAAACTGAAACTAAAATTTAAAACATTGGGAGTGATAATGGTTGTGTTGCTTGGACACTTGGCACAGGTGCCAAGTTTTTGGGTTTCCAAAATGTTTTGGTAGGTAAGTTGGGATTGAATCTCTAACCTATAGGTTGAAGAACAAAAAAGAGACGGGGGTGCAACACGACTTCCCAGGAGGTACCTTAGAAATCCCAACTCAGGACACTTTTCATTCATACAAAAAATTAAAATATGTAAAAATATAGTTAGAAGAATTAGGAGAAGATTACACAAGAGCATGCCATTAGGAGCAACAGCTGATGCCGTTTCTACAATGTCATGCCAATGCGTCCGACATACTTGATCTGTGTTCTCCGGATGCTGGGTTTGCTACAATGTCGTCCCCATTAATGAAGGAAAACAAGTTTTTGATTCTTGAGTGGATTCAAAATCTGAGGCGTATGGGGATGCGAATGCATGAGAGCTTCTTGCAATGCATAAGAAATGGAGTTGGCTAAAAACGTGTGTTGGTTACAAGCTTCCATCAGAATCATTCCTTTCTAGCTCAGATTGGGGAAGTCTGCTCCAGATGGGGTCTGTGCTAGTTGATATTCCGTTGATTGATCAACGATTTTGTGACAATAGAATTGGTTCCTACACGGAAGAGCTAAAAACAATATGTGTGATGTTTGAATTTGGGGAGGCATGCCAATTCATTGGCAATCATCTCATGTCGTTGGCTGCTTCCTACAGCTTAAGTAGGGCCAATGTAAATTGAAAGGCAATACATAGTCTCAAGCAGGCTCCTCGAGCGTGGTTCGATATGCATTATCTCTCCAAAGATGAGGTTACTGGTGAAGTCCGATCACCCCCTTTTATCACAGGTCATATAAATGTGGTGCTTATACTAAAATATGTTGATGGCATCGTCATCACTGGGAGTGATAATGGTTTTAAATTTCCTGTGAAACTGACACAAGGACCTGAAATTTTCTGTTTCTGTCCCTAATGAAACCACCAAATTGCATAAACCATAATCATAAGAGGACCCCTCATCCTCTGACAAGAAGATCAAGGAAAGAGACTTTAAAAGAAAAAATAAGGCGGATATGGAAGAAGAGACGAGAGGTGTGAGCGGAAAAAAGGCCAAGAAAAATGGGAGGAAAAGGAAGATGGAAAAGGAAAGGTCACCATCAAGAGGAGAAATAGCAGAGGCTTACTTAGACTTTCAGTGGAAAAAACTTTTGGCGGAGGCAAAGGGTAAAGATGACGAACTAGAAGCCCTGACAGGCAAAAGAAATATAACAGAAATATGTGTTCCAATCATGGTTTTAAATTTTGACCAAAATTTCGGATTTCGGTGAGGACCGAAACGAAAAGCTACCGAAACTGAAATTCCCAAAATTTACCAAATTTCATTTGAAATTTCGGAAATTTTGTTCAACATTTGAGGAATTTCGTCAAAATTTATAATAAAATAATAATTTTTAGAGAAAAGGGTTCCTGCGCTCGAGTGCTGGAAACAGGGGGGAGGGGGCATGGGGGGTGGGGGGGGGGTGTCTACCAAAAATCAACTCCATTGGATCACCATAGGGTGTCCATTTGTCCATTTGTGAAGCCAAAAATGGACAGATATTGTTTTTGTCCACAAAGCTGTCCATTTTTGGCCCCACAAATGGACACCCTAAGGCGATCCAATGGAGCTGATTTTTGGTGGACACCCTATGCATGAAAGGGCCCATCAAATGAATGCTTTGGATCCCATAAAAAATGTGGCCCACCCTGTTTCTGTGCTCGAGCGCAAATAAGCTTATCTGCGCTCGAGCTCAGAAACTATTAATTTTTATTCCGTTAAAGATTTTCGAACGAAATTACTGAAATTTCGTCCCACAAATCCAGGATTTCGTGCGCCAACACCAAATTTTGCCTGAAATTTTGGGATTTCGGTTGAAATTTCGGTTTCGGATAAGTATGAAATTTTAGCCAAAACCGAAATTTAAAACAATGGTTCCAATGCACTATCTTCCGTTCTTCAGAAAGCAGCTAGAGGAGGAAAAGAAAGCTTTGGAGTAGGAATCAGAGTCGACATCGGAGGATGAGAAGGGCATGGCTGAACCTAACGAGGTTCCTACACGAGACCAGGATTTTTCTCGTGACTCCATGGATGTCGAACTCAATGGGAATATAAAAGGGTTCATGGAAAGGGCTGCTGGCAAAGAATATGTTGAGGGGGACAAAGAGGCGTTTGTGGAGGAAGATAATGCTTTTTTCTAAAGTGTTTGAAAGGATGTCAATGATGGGGACTGCTTTCAGGACCAGTTTTGATGAAAATGTAGAAAAGATAGAGGAAATGCTGATGGAGATAGAGAGGCAGGATATGGCGAAAAAGGTGAGGACTCCAGACAAGGGACTTAGAGAGCTCAAAACTCTACAAAAATGATGAGGGGTTTCAATCTGTAAAAGGTTTTTTGGTTATGGGACCGGGTATAGTTTTTTGGGGATTCCTCGACACAGGAGTTGTAGGAAAACTAAATCAAATTTTGTGGGGGCAATTACGGGGTTAGTGAGTAGTTTAGGAATTGTTGTCTCTACTGCTCATCCCCTGCACTAGTACGAGGGTCTTTGCTTTGAACCTGAGTAATGGAGTCAGATATTATGACTCAGGATGGGAAGGTGTGCTCTATTCAAGATCTTTAAGGAAGATCACAAAAATTTGTTGGAAATTCTTATGATTTTTGGGTTGGATGGGGACTGTAAATGGAGATACTTTTTTTTCTTTTTCGTTTTTCTCATCTTTTAGGGCTTTGGAGTTCTCTCCTTGGCCTTCATATGATGTAATCATGGGGGACTCCTGGTCCCTTCTTCATGTGTCTTCCATATGAATTATCAATATATATATATATATATATATATATATATATATATATATATATATATATATATATATAGAGAGAGAGAGAGAGAGAGAGAGAGAGAGAGAGAAGGTTTGTTGCGCTAGCTGCTCTCGAGCATAGAAACAGGGGAGTGGGGCCATTGGGGGGGTGATCCTAAGCATTCATGTGGAAGGCCCCATCATGGATGGGGGGCCTACCAAAAATCAGCTCCATTGGATCACCAATGGGTGTTCATTTGTGGGGCAAAAAATGAACAGATACTGGTTGTCCACAAATCTGTCCATTTTTTGCCCCACAAATGGACACCCTAAAGTGATCCAATGGAGCTGATTTTTGGTGGACACCCTACCCATGAAAGGGCCCATCAAATGAATGCTTTGGATCCAACCCAAAATGTGGCCCCACCCTGTTTCTGTGCTCGAGCGCAGCAAATGCATGCTTATATATATATATATATATATATATATATATATATATATATATATATATATATATATATATGGAAAGGTGAGCGTACTCGGTCGAGTAGATAAGCTTATCTACTCGATCGGGTTAAAAATAGTGGGGGCCCACATTTTTGGGGTGATCCAAACCATTCATATGAAAGACCCTTACCTAGATAGGGTGTCCACAAAAAATCAGTCCCATAGGATTATCCTAACCCATCCAACAGTGGAGGGAAAAATGGACAAACACAGCTTGTCCACAAATCTGCCCATTTTTCCCTCGACTGTTGGATGGGTTAGGATGATCCTATGGGGCTGCTTTTTTGTGGACATCCTATCTAGGTAAGGGCCTTTCAAATGAATGGTTTGGATCACCCCAAAAATGTGGGCCCCCACTATTTTTAACCCGACCGAGTAGATAAGCTTATCTACTCGACCGAGTGCGCTCACCTTTCCCATATATATATATATATATATATATATATATATATTTGTCAACTTTAAAAAAAAAAATCATAAGAGATAATGGTGTACTGTACTAGTATGTATTATTTATATGAATTGCTTGCAAAATGTGGTGCATGTATTATGTACAAATATCGACATGAATTACATGTGAAATTTGGCATGCGCGATCGTGCATGTCACTATGTGCTTGATGTTTTAAACCGTTATGGATGGTTGTCTTGCTTATATGTTAGTTTCTAAGTGTTAGCTTACCAACTTCTCCGAAAGCTTAAGCTGGTGGAGAAAGGCGTTATTTATCTTTTACACTTTAACACTCCCCCGCACGTGTGGCCCATTTGGCAAACACGTGGCACATGTGGTCTCGTTAGGGCCGACCGTCGGATGTGGATTTTTGCTATCCAGGAGGTTTGATCTCGAGACCTTTGGCTTAGATACCATGTTAACTTACCAACTTCTCCAAAAGCTTAAGCTGTTGGAGAAAGGCGTTATTTATCTTTTATAGTTTAACACTAAGTATGTATTTGTATTTGTATTTGTTCTAGCATTTCCAGAAGTTTCATCTTTATAAATTCTATCATTTGCATATTTTTCCACATGTTTTCGTGATTTTATAGGACTTCCACCGAATTTTCCAACCGCGACTGTAATGTTTAGTTTCAGTGGTGACCGAAATCGAAACTGGAACTGAAATTTAAAACATTGGGAGTGATAATGGTTGTGTTGCTTGGACACTTGGCACAGATGCCAAGTTTTGGGGTGTCTAGAATGTTTTGAAAGGTAAGCTAGGATTGAACCTCTAACCGATAGGTTGAAGAACAAAAAGAGACAGGGGTGCAGCACGAGGATTTCCCAGGAGGTACCTTAAAAATCCCAACTCAGGACACTTTTCATCCATACAAAAAATTAAAGTATGTAAACATATAATTAAAATTGAAACTTAGGGAAAATTTAAAAATGCATAAATTGAGGCGAAGGCGGAAGTGAAGGTAGTCCATCAAGGATTGCGAGCATTAGACATCATGAGTTCTTCCCACGAATTATGACTCATGCTACTTGAGTGGGTCGTCTACGTATTTGATCCAGGTGGACTAGAACTCGAGGGCGAGTTCTTTTCAAGCGGGGGAGAATGATGCAGATAATAGGCTAATAAGTGGCATATTTGCCCATTAAGATTTATTTTCCATGTTATTTAGTTTTTAGGCTTTTATTTTCCATGTTATTTAGAATTAGGAAGTTTAGTATTTTAGGAATTCTTATTTTAGTACCTGTAGAGGGGAGAAGCCAATCAATCTTTATTCAATAATCATCAAAGTTCACAATAAAGCTGTAAAGAGGCCTATAAATAGGCAATGAAGAATAGACGAAAGGAGAAGAAACCTGTAGAGGGGAGAAGCCAATCAATCTTTATTCATTAATCATCAAAGTTCATAATAAAGCTGTAAAGAGGCCTATAAATAGTCAATTAACAACCTAAAAGATAGAAACCTATGGTTGTTAACCTATAAATAGTCAATTAACAACCTAAAAGATAGAAACCTATGGTTGTTAATTGCCTATTTATAGGCCTCTTTTCAGCTTTATTGTTTCTCAGGAGAGGTTTGTGAATCTATGATTCTACATGGGCGATTTCTTCCATATTGCTCCGCCAGCATATTAGGTTACTCTCACAATTATCGCGAGTAATTTGCTAACACTATTGACAAGCCAGATACAGATGATGCTATTGGTCCGACAGATGATGTTGTGGATGAGATCATTATAGAGGTTGAGCCCATGATTATGTCAGATACCGAGTCAGTGATTTTCGATATAGAGCCAGAGAATCCAGTGATTGATGAGGCCGAGGTCGACGAGCATGACGTTTCAGAGGTTTCCCAAGCACCGATTGCCGAGCATCTAGAGAGAGATCCCACAGTCGAGACAGTTATTGTGGCAGAGCCACCTACTAAAATAAGAATTCCTAAAAGACTAAACTTCCTAATTCTAAATAACATGAAAAATAAAAGACTAAAAACTAAATAATATGAAAAATAAATCATAATGGGCAAATATGACACTTATTAGCCTATTATCTGCATCAGGGAGTCTCTAAGGATGCGCTAGCTCTGTCTAGAATTGAACACTTTTAAATGGTGTGCCACGCGTTTGATGATGTCATTGCAACACTCCATCTGTATATGTCCATGAGTGTAGTGTCTTGTCGTGTCCAAAGGTGCCCAATTGTTCAGAAGTTCCAAAACTTAAGTCAGCCAAAAAATTTAGTGTGTTCAGGTAACACAGGATAATTGTGAAATTTAAAAGACAAAAATCAATATGAAAGGAGACTTTGATATGAATGATTAGCTGGAATCAAGGAAGAACCAAGAAGGGAACCACTTGAACCTACAGAAAAGATTGATTGAATGAAGCTTACTATAACCTCTCCTCGATGACTTGTTTCTCCTCGTTTTTCCCTTTTTCCTTCATCTCGTACATTTATGTTCATATGTTAGACTGCAGAAATTAATGATAGTTTGGAGTCAATGATCCAAATTACAGTATGTGTTTCAATGTGCTTTCCTTTCAAAAAATATCATGCTTATTGCCATTGCCTCCAGTTTTTAAATCATAAAACTTTCTTTTTATCTCTTGAAATTGAGTTTTCTTTAACATGCTATTTTTAAAGACCAAGAGTATATTATATCCCTCCTAAAGAATTTAAGAGTAAGTAGGATGCATGATCTTTTTGGTTAGTTCAAGACTTCCAAGTATACTTGAATATGTTTCTCTAACAAAATTAATCCATCCTGGTTGATTTGCAGGCATTGGGTTCAAGAGTGTATTTCTTATTACGAGCCAGCCTCATATTTTCAGCAATGGGTATCAGATAAGGTTCAACGAAGAACCACTTCCGGACTGCAACGTTGGATATATTGTCCCTGAATGGGTGGAGGAGAATCCAACCCTTTCCGACATACATCAGATATATGGTTCTGATCGAACCCTTCCAACAACAGTTCTAATCCTGCCTTTGAAGTCTGAAAAGGTGGGAGCAGTGAAGCAACAACTGTCTAGTATACACCCTGAGGTTCTCTTATTTCTTTCAAAAATCAAGAGGCTCTCAGTCAGGGAAGATAATGGCAATCCCAGTCTCAACACTGTCAGCGCAATATCTATTTCAAGTGAAACCGATTTCCAAACAAGAAAGAACATTGATGCCGAGTCCTACACTCTTCGTCTCTCTGCAGTGGAGGACTCTGAAGAAAACGAGAAAGAATGCAGTTATTATATGTGGAGGCAGAAATTCCCTGTTAAATTGGAAAACAGAGTCGAAAGGAGGATGGAAGTTGAAGAATGGATGATAACTCTGGCTTTTCCAAATGGGCAACGTCTGAATAGAAGGAATACGGGGCGGAGCTTCCCCGGAATCTATGCATTTCTACCCACAGAGATGTTTACAAACTTTCCGTTTATAATTCAGGCAGATTTTGTTCTAGCATCATCGAGGGAAACGATACTCTTAGATAACAAGTGGAATAAAGGTATCCTAAATTGTGTGCCTTCGGCTTTTGTCAATGCTTTCATCTCACTTGTCAAAACAACTGAAAGTGCACCGGTATCTTCCCTGCCCCCAATGTTTGAGTACTTGCCAGTGGGTGAGTCCTCATATCCAGAGTTGAATACTGTTAGAGAGGCGATAAAAGAAAAAGTGGTTGCAGAGCATATCATACCATGTGAGTCATACACACAACAAAAGATATTCTGCAAGCCTAAGGAAGTGCGTAGGTTAATGCCCACTTTTTGGAATATATTGATCAAGGCCAGGGAGCAAGGGGTGAACTTGCACAATCTGTCATCCCAGGGAACATTCGTTCTTAATTCTTCATTTGATAAAGCTGGATTTGATTATGTTTTGAATTTCTTGGATGTGGGACGTGTGGATAACGAATGGTACGCCAAGTGCGTCAATAGTTCTAATCTAGTATCGGGTGTTTCCGAGGAAGTTTATATGGAGCTTCTCTGTTTTTTTGCTGAGAACTGGGACGGCTATTTCCGAAATACTAATGTTGAGACAATACCCCTTTTGAAATGTGTGGATCAGGACGGGAAGGAGTCTTTGTGGAGTATTAAACGAACTACGCAGCTTTGGCAGGAGAAAATATGTTTATCATCTGATGCTAAGCACATTTCCTGGCTTATCAATTGGAACAGAGAATTCAGATGTGCCGGGGGCAGATTTTTCATGCCAAAAAAAACACAGGAGGCTTTGAAAAGGGAGTCTGTACGGGAATGGCTTCGAGAACAAGCAAGTGTGGAGGGTGTCACTGTCAATGGTTACGGTGAGCTTGTTGTCAAAGCACTAAATAGCGATAAAAGGCTGGTCATTGCTTTCACTCATTTCTTATATCACTCCGACACGAACAATTATTTGTCTGAGCGGGAAGTCAGTAAGTTATGTAATTCCATGCCTCTTGTAGATAGCTATGGGTGTATGATTACGCAAAGGAGTGGGGTGCTGGTCCCGGCAAATGGAAGTAAGTGGGTGGGATTGTTGGGTTCAAACCCTTGGAGAAGACAAGGCTATGCAGAATTAGGAGAAGATTACATCAAAGCAGGCTATTTTGCCAATGTATATACATCTGAGAAACAACTAATGCCTTTTCTAGAAAGTCACACCAATGCGTCCGACGTACCCGGTTTGTGCCCTCCGGATGCCGAATTTGCTACGGTGTCATCTCCATTAACGAAGGAAAACACGTTTTTGCTCCTAGAGTGGATTCAAAATCTGAGGCATAAGAAGGAGTTGGCTACGCATGAGAGCTTCTTGCAATGCATAAGAAATGGGAGTTGGCTAAAAACGTCCGTTGGTTACAAGCCTCCGTCAGAATCGTTCTTATCTAGCTCAGATTGGGGAAATCTTTTGCAAATGGGGTCCGTGCTAGTAGATATTCCTTTGATTGATCAAGGGTTCTATGACAATAGAATGATTTCCTACGAGGAAGAGCTAAAAACAATAGGTGTGATGTCTGAATTTGGGGAGGCATGTAAATTCATTGGCAATCATCTCATGTCGTTGGCTGCTTCCGACAGCTTAAGTAAAGCCAATGTACTTTGTATGCTCAATTTCATAAAATTTTTGAGGGAGAAATATTTGCCTCCCGAAGAATTCATTGAGAGTGTAAAAGAGGGAAGATGGCTTAGAACTTCCCGTGGTGTCAGGTCCCCAGTTGGATCTGTGTTGTACGATCCTGAATGGAGAGTTGCATCACAGATTAGTAACCTCCCCTTCATTGATAAAGACTACTATGGTGATGACATCCTTAACTACAGAACAGAGCTTCAGTTACTGGGTGTTGTAGTTGGTTTTAACTATAATTACCAGCTTGTGGTTAGCAACCTTAGACTGCCATCGCCTGTAACTTCTTTGACAGCTGACAATATTTTTTTGATACTGGAATGCATTCGACGGCGTTTGAGTTCATCCGAGCAGCTCGTAAGCAAACTAAAAGATCAGAGATGGTTAAGGACCAACCTTGGCTACAAGTTACCGGCTGAATCCTTCCTTCTCGATTCTGAATGGGGGTCCTTTCTAAATGTAGTTGACGGTGTGCCGTTGATTGATGAAGAGTTTTATGGAAGCCGCATCAATTCATACAAGAATGAGTTGAAGGAAACAGGGGTCGTGGTAAGTTCTAAGAAAGCATATAAGTTAATTGCTCAACGTTTCGAGGAGCTTGCATCTAAACAGTATGTTACGAAAGAAAATGCACTCTCGTTGCTAGATTGTTACAGGAACTTTAGGGATCTGCGCCGTGAGTTCCCCTTGGTTTTATGGAACTATGTCTTATCTGAGAAATGGTTGCAGACCTCTCTTGGCTACAGATCTCCTACAGAGTCTATTCTGTTTGATGCAGAATGGGAATCTATCTCTCCAATTGCGTCTCTTCCATTCGTTAATGACACTGACAAATACTATGGCAAGGGCATTTATGAGTATAAAGATGAACTCAAGGCTTTTGGGGCTGTTGTCGAATTCCAAGAGGGATCAAGGTTTGTAGTTAGTAGTCTCAGGATTCCCGGGACTCCAAGCGAAGTGGCTCCTGCGAGTGTGCTTTCACTGCTGAAATGCATTCAAAATTATTGCAAGAACTACAGCGACTTACCTGTGGAGTTCATAAAACGTATTGATAAACCGTGGTTGAAGACCCACGTGGGTTATCGATCTCCACGCGAGAGTATACTATTTGATTCAACTTGTACTTCTCTCTTGCAGCCAGAATATGGACCTTTCATTGATGAAACATTTTATGGATCGGAAATCACATCCTATAAACCAGAGCTTGCGGCAATAGGAGTGACATTGGATGCTCAAAATGGTTGCTCATTGCTTGCAATTAATTTCACTTATCATTCTCAGTTTAATGTTATAACTAGAATTTATACATACTTGAGCGAATCCAACTGGGGGCCTGAGCCAGACCATAAGTCTGCTAAGTGGATTTGGATCCCAAATGGATGTGACAAGGGTGAATGGGCTAGTCCTGAAGGCTGCGTTTGTCATGACAAGGATCATCTCTTCAGCGCGCGCTTGAATGTTTTGGAGAAACATTATGACAAAAAACTGTTTGGATTCTTCTCCTCAGCTTTTGGAGTAAGGCACAGTCCTAATATTGATGACTACTTGAAGCTCTGGAGCGATTGGGAGAATTCACGCTGCCAATTGACATGTATCGAATGTCATGCTTTCTTGATATTTGTTACAAAACACTGGAATAAAGAAACAGAGAAACTTCTCACTGATAGCATTAAAAAACTACCTGTGGGCTCTGCCTTAGGTGAAATTCTGTTACTCAACAAGCAAGATGTGTTCATTCCTGATGACCTACAGCTGAAAGATCTGTTTGAGAAGGCTTCTCCGGAACCTATATTTGTTTGGTATCCTCAAGCAAGCCCACCGTCAATGTCTCGAAGTAAGCTTTATGATATATACCGAAGTATTGGGGTTAAAACAATTTCCGAAGTTGTTAAGAAGGACAACTCTCCCATATTGAATGACATTGAATTCAAGAATGTCAATCAAAGCGGAGCCTACATTGGACATGGGTTGTTCAGAATTATACTTGGGTTTCTGGCAGACTCTTCTTTTGAAATGCCGGTAGAGAGTAGACATCAGATTGTTAAATACCTTTGTGATGTAACAGTGTTAGAGACTGAAGAACCGATAATGGTGAGTTATACCCTATCACTGCCGTCAGGGAAGAGTATAAATGCAAATGCGAGCCGAATGATTCGTTGGGAGAAAGAGAATTCAAAGCTGTTCATTCAGAAAAATGACGGATCGTCCCGGCATAAAGCTAGAGTTGAATTCGCGACTTATTTCTCTGAAGTAATATCCAGTGGACTGTTGTGGGAGAATCCGGATCGAATTGCTGGTCTCTCCGAGCTTATCAAGCTCGGCTGCCTGTTGGAATTTGAAGATGATGCTGTAGAGTTCTTGCTGAAGTCCAAAAATCTGCAACTTTTCGACCAGGATGAGGTGTTTCTTTCGTCTCTTTTTTCCTCGAAGTAGTGGTTTAAATCATGGACCATGGATGGATCAGTAAGTATGCTTGTCTAGTAAGGCTTCTTCTCTTGTTTGATCATGTTTTTTTTTTTTTTTCTGGTTTTCTTTTGCTGTCTTGTTAGTAGAAAATAGTTGAAGCCATGTTCCAGTGTTCTTTTTTGACTTTTTTCCTGTGAACGTTTTCTTTCTCATGCTGTAGGATATTACTGTCTTAAGTTCATCATTTGCATTTTTTTTTTGTTAGTAGGGGTAAAATTTGGGTCAATTCGAGTTGAGCTTTTGCTAAAAAATGGTACACTGATTTTATGGTAAAAGATCACCAAAATTTCCAAAAATTGACATGAGTTGCACCAACCACTAATTGTCAATTTGTCATGCCCTGTTTTCATTGCATGAATACATTTCCAATGGAATTTTTTTTCTTGGAACTTTTTTTCTTTCCACAATCTAGATGGAAACAATATGATTATGGTTAATTTGGAGATGGGTAAATTGAAGTTCCCTCCAAGTAAAAATTGGATACAATTGGTTCAAGTTATCTTTTTTCATGTCTAAAAAAAGAGTAGAAACTATTGGAAATATTTTTTTTCTTTCCAAACTTTTCCGAAGAAATCCTGCAATCCAAACAGGGCCTTAGGAACTCCCAAATCCTGTTATGGCATCTACCACTTGAAAAACAAGCCCTCTAAAAATTATGAAGAAGAACTAGACACTGGGAACTTCAAATACGATAGATGTCTTACTTGCCTTTATGTGAGGGCGTCATACATTCGTGTCTTCTTGGCAAGACACTTTTTTATAAGCAAACCGGGATTGTTTTAGGAAAATCATTTTGAGGACACCTATGTGTGGTGAAAGGGAAGATATAAACATTAAAAATTAAATTTATTTGTAAAATATTAAATTTCTTTGCCGCTCTTATTTTGATGTATCTGATTGTAGAAAAAATGAACCTGCTTCCTAGCATGCAAAACTAATTGTTTGTTTTTTTTGTTTTTTTAGGGTATATTTTGCTATTTTGAAAATAAAAGTCTAAAAACTCTTTGTGACGGCTTTCACTCTGGCCTTTCCAGGTAGCCCTTTCCACAGTTTGCCCCTTCCGTGACTCAAATGCGGGACATGGTGGATGCTCTAATACCAAATGTTAGGTACCTTACCAATGCGCCAAAAATGGAATGCGTTAGGCAAGGTCCTTTAGACATATCCCATACCAGGCTAGGTCTCACCCAGTCCCATACCTAGGCAGACCCCACTCAGGACCGTAACAGGAAAAAGTTTAATCTTTCGATTAGATGAAAATTTTGAATGAATTATCTTAGGGAAATGATTTATGCACTCTAGTGTTTTGATAAACATGCGCTCCACTTGTTTGTCGTGTAGCATTTAAAGGGATGACAGAGGATATTATGGTACTCAAAAAGCTCTTAAAACCCTTTAAATACTACACGACAAACAAGTGAGCGCATGTTTATCAAAACACTTAGGCGCAAAAATCTTTAATATATTTGCCTTTTAAATGTTTTAGAGTAATGCTAAGGAGAACGACCGAAAAGGGGACCGAACAAATGGGTTTTCACCACAACATCAAAGTGACACATATCCAGCCCTTGGGAATAGAAAATATGCAAAAAGTAATTAATTTTTTTGCACACTCGGCTCATTCTCGTTGTTGGGCTCTCACATTGGTCATACTCTTGGCCTCCATATCACTTTCCAATGTTTTATTGTTTTTGAGACCCACATAGAAATGAAATATGATTTAAAGGTGTTGAGACCGGGGAAGAACTCACCCTTAAAAGCTAGCCGTTAAGGTGAGGGGCCAAGCCCTTATAAGCCCATCCACATCTAATCACTTTTCCTAAGTGGAATTTTTTGCTTTTGCGTGGAACCCCTAACAAGAGCCCCCTCCAAGCGGAAGCAATGTGGACAGTCTCACCCCTCTGTGTGGGAGTAACGGGGGAACTATGAGATCTTCCCCGGGGTTACCAAAATCTTCCCTAAAGGAATTTCACCATCCACAAATGTATCTGTTGTTAACACGCCCCGGCTCTGATACCACTTGTAGGGACCTGGGTAGAACTCGCACTTAAAAGCAAACCTTTAAGAGGAGGGTGCTCGAGTCCTTATAAGCACACCTGCATCTACTCACTTTTCCAATGTGGGATTTTTTTGTTTTTTAGTGGAACCCCAATAGGAATGCTTGGTAAAGCAGGTGTTCTTTTTTATTACAAATGATATTCGTAGAAAATGATTTCTTCGAGAATTTTGAATTAGCAGTTACGCATAGACATCTTAAAGAAGTGTAAAAAAATATTAGGTTTTTTTTATCAAGGAATGCTAACTTAGGTGTGCCTTGTGAAACCCGATGCTCCCATGGTTGCACGTCCCTAAAGTGCATTTAGGCCACGTTTGGATACCCACAAGATTTAGATTTGGATTTCTCACATTTGGCAGTTGAGATTTGGATCTGAATCAAATCTTTAAATTTCCAAGTCAGCTACAACAGTGAAAAAAGATCTGATTTTCAAATATGTTATGCAAGACATTATTGGGAAATCCATATTTAAAGAGAGAGATATCTAAGAACTAGAAAAATAATAATAATGATCAACCTTACTCACAAAAGTTTAATTGAGTAATCGAGATTTGATCTTTATATATTAGTAGAGGCAAATGATAATTCATAATAGAAAAGATTAACGAGCCATTCGAAAAAAAATAAAAATAGAAATGAGTAACAATTGTAGATATATAAAAATACATCTATCCAAGTGGGAAAAAAATATTGATCATTTACATTTTTAGAGATTATATCGAGTAATAGAGTATTGAAATGTGATAATTTGAACAGCACATTAGAATTACTATAGGACATATACCATGTGGACAATACAAATTCGTAAAAGTAAAATCATTTTAAGGTAGAAATGTTAAGCAACTATAATAAAAAAGTAGTGTTCAATTACATTTGTAGAAGTTAAATTGAAACATGTAGTATTGAATTGTACTTATTTTTTATGCTAATAACAAAATACATTGATGTTAATACAGCAATATTATTAAACCTACTCTAAATTCTTTGCTAGTTATATACAGTACATTAGGACATGAAAGCTTTAATTGTCAACTGATATAGGACTAAAGCTTTCAAGGCTGTTACCTAATTATAAATGAGTTGTTACTCTACCTCATTGTCATATCATGTAATAATGCCTGCTACAAAATCAACACATTTTTCTATGGGAAGTGATATTTAAGCCCCTTTTCATTACCAGGGACCCGACGCCAGTGTACGTGGCAATCAAACCCACTAGATTCTTCTGACGTCAAGTACATTATCCCCCCTTTAGACATCGATACACAGGCGCTCGGTATCCCTGGTAATGAAAAGGGGGATAAATATCACTTCCCTTATCTATTTCCCCTACAATATATGAGATTGTATATGATGATTGGGCGTACAAACGGGAAATAGGGGTACCACCCTTGATATTTGATCCAACTTCTTCTCAGAAAAGTGAGAAGTGCTGTTGGATCAAGTACTTACATCGTACTACCTTTACATATTTGTACGCCTACTCATTATAAAATTTCTCCAATAATATATACGAATTCTTATATGGTGTAAGGCCTTCCAACAATACGGCAGAGGTACCACCCTTGATATTTGATCCAACAACAGCTTACTTTTTGATAAAGCTGCTGTTGGATCAAATATCAAGGGCAATAGTGCAAGGGCGTTATTGTTGTAAGGCCTTACACCATAAAATTCCTCTTTAACTAACCACGTAGAAGAACCCAACTACAACTAAGATTAGAGCCGGGTAAATTCCTTTTACTTTCTTCATGAATTTTTTCTAAATGATTCATTCAGCCGACCCCAACTAGTTTGGGACAAAGGCTTTGTTGAGTTGAGTTGAGTTGAGTTGAGTTGAGTATTGATTAGGAAATTATCTTTTCTTTATGCCTCATGTTGGGGAATGATATTTCCCCCCCTTTGACAGCTAAATTCCCCCTGTTAAGTTTTAAAGGCAAAGAAAAATGTTAAGGGTGAATTTATCCTCAAGCAGTGAACCATTCTCACACAGAAACTGTTACAGAGGGGGGAATATTGATATTATGGGGCCCAACATTTTATATTCTAAGCCTGCTTATTTCCTTTGTCATTCATTTTCTTGTCATTGAAAATTTTTGTTGGGAAAACTTTTTTATGGAAAATCTTTATTCAAAAATTTGTTCTATGGAAAAGTTTTACAAGATTTTTTTTCTATGATGGATTTTTTTACACCTAATTCATAGCATGGGTGAGGCGCCCCATCATTTTATACCCACGCATGGCATGGGGCCTACGAAAGACAAGGGCCATGCATATCAAGGACCAATAATACTATGTTAAAAGTTCTCTAACTAGGGGAGAAACGAACCCACGACGAAGCAACGAAAGAGCTAAAGAATACTAAGATCTTTATTCAAGAACTTGGTAGTTATGATAAAAAAACATTTCATTCAGCACGAACAAAGAGCACTAAGAACAACTTTACAGAAAAGAAGGGTTTTCTTTTGCTAAATGCTAATCAAATCCACCATTTCTTTTACTCCCCTGAGCTCCTTTACTCAAGAGGGTGTCCTTTTTCTTTTGACTCGTCTATTGGGCGCCAGTTGGGAGGGGGCCACCCGGTAAAACTCGAGGGCCTCTACTATGATACCCAAGAGCGGAAACCTAATCCCCGCCCGAAAAGTCTCCACGTAGAAAGCTACCTCTTCCTCCGTAGCGCCCTCACACACCCCATCCCTAAAAGAAGGAACCCTAATCCCGTAATCCTCGGGAATGTGAAACTCCCTCCTAATCCTCTCCGCCGCCCCTTCTTCCAAAGAACTCTTACAGGACGCCACCCTGCCAGGGCGGATAACGGCACCGGACCGAATGTCCCTAATCTCCGCCTCGCGAGCAGAAGAAACTCGAGTGAGAGATTCAAAGGGAGCGGCCCCCAACGACGATCCAGAAGCCCCGGAGCTATCTTCCAACTCCCTGGGCAGCTGTTCATCTCGAGAGCCGCCGCCCCTGCCTTTTACCAACTGCCTCATTTTCCTTGGCGGAGCCCTCTCCACTACTTCTACTGACTCGGAAGACGGACTCTGAGAACCGGTTGCGACAGGCATCGTAAAATAATCAAATGTCAGACGAAATAAAAGGCACAGAACTCACCGAGGCAGATAAACGAAGAAGGGCAAAAACCAGAGAGAAGTTGGTGAAGAACAGCACCCAGAGAAATCGCCGCAGAAGTAAACCCAATTCACCCGAGAAAGACGAAGAAATAAGACAAGAATGAAATCCCTAAAAAGGCCTTAAAAAGAGCTAGGGTTTTGACATGCGTCGATTGATCTCCCTCCCTGTCTAATCGGATGGGACGCGCGCACGTGGCGCCGATTGGGAAATTCGAGGAAACTGCCAAAAATCGAAGCGTCATTACCCCCCTACCGAAAAGACGTTGCTACCCCTACGGCTAAATAACTTCCCCAGCAAGCCATCCCTATAACATCCCCACCTAATCAAAGGAAGGGCTCGGATTCCGAACCACCCGCGCGTGCACGGTTTTGTGGACCCCGATCCTGAGGACGAGTGCCGAGGGAACGCGAGATCCCTCCTGCAATCCTCTAAGATCTCCATAACGGAAGAGAGCTCTGCCAAGGAACTCTCGAAACGGATGCCACCCTCACAGCATAGCATGAGTGGCGATATAAAAGGAAAGAGATACATCCTGATCCGGAGCCAGGGCTCGAAACCAAGATATATCCGAAAATAACTCAGAGTCGCCATCCATGGACACGCCATGGAACCAAAACAAATGCTCTGTTTGCAATGGATAACCAGAGATACAGAAGGTCCGTGCCTGATGACGAATGGAGAAGGTCCGAAGAGCGCCCCCAATTCGCCCGAGTGCGAACACTTGGTCTCTTATGCCATTTATTATTAACCTTGAAGAGTTTTAGGCGAAAATCATGTGAAATGGGAACAATCCTCAGGAGTCGTCTACCTAAGCATGCATTTCCTGAGAATACAAATAATAAGCACACAAAATAAAATAAAAGATGTGTCGCCTAATGATTGCTAGGTTATGAGTGACATACCTAACTGGTGTCTAAGTTCTGGTGGACGAACACATGCATGCTACAGCTAAAGGTATAGTTCTGCACAAGAAAGTAAGAAAACACAGCAAAATATGCAATATAACAAAACAACAAATCCTAAGACTCTAAACGATTTAGCCCGAGTCCTCGGATGGTCTGATATTCATCCAAAGAAGCCTACGTATCCCCGCCTCCACGAGAATCAAGGCAACGTAGTTCTTCGCGCCTATTCTAAGCTAGGATGCCTAAGACACCTAGACCTCTATCCTAGACTCAATCTAAAAGACCGGACTAGTTATTAAAGTTTATTGTACGATTATTTAAATTCCAGTGAATTGTGAATTTTAGGACACCCTATATGCCCTAACTAAATGCAGGTTAGCCCTAAGCTAATGCAGGTGGTTCCTACAACCTATGTGTAACTAGGCTGTGCCCTAAGGAAAACAATAGGATTACTAACGCATCTTAGACCTAGTCATCAGTCGGCGATGTGAATCGCCAACTGACCGGACGGAGGCGCTCCTAGCTAGGACAAACTCCTAACTCTAACACAGACACACAACAAGCACACAACAAAAGACAAACTCCTAACTCTAAAACAATACAAACAAGCACACAACAAATAAAAGACAAACTCCTAGCTCTAAAACTCTCTATCTAGGACAAACTCCTAACTCTAGAGGAAGATCTTGTTGAAAACAAGGTTTTGAAGAAAAATGGTTAAAGCATTTATTTACAAAGTTTGGCTGGACTTGAGATAAGAATCTCAAGCTGCACTACGTACCTCGTGGAAGAGGATCAAGCCAACGTAGTTCGAAACGAACTCTCAAACTACGCTTCTAAAAGAAACACTCAACACTTTATATATATTTTTAAGGTTTTTTATATTTTTAAATATTTTTGATATTTTTAAAGTTTTCAAATGTTTTTGAGTTTTAAATTTCTAATGTTTTTGGATTTTAAAGCTTTTCCAATGTTTTTGAGTTTTAAATTTCTAATGTTTTTGGATTTTAAAGCTTTTCCAATACTCAGGACCTTTAAATGTTTTCAATCTTAAAGGGAACACGCAAGTAATACCACAAACTAGGGCAAAGCCCTAAAGCAAAAGGGGAAACCCCGGATAAGCAACTAGCGTCTCAAAGAGACAAACCACAACACGTAAAGAAGTGTCCAAAGAACAGAGAAAACAATCTAAGATCCCAAGCAGGGAAGGCTCTATATGACTGTGGGACATGATCCCGCGAGAGGGGCGTGGGGCGCGAGCCGCCGCGCGCTCTCCTTTGGTCTCTCGTTCCCACGCGATTGGCGTGTGCATTTTAATATTGATTTGAATTCGTCTTTCCTGTGGACTTGGGATCACTAAGGCAATCCGAATTCCACACGAAAGAGACTGACAGAGTCGCCACCTAGATGTGGGATCTAGGACCCATAATTAACCAGAAATCTAGACTCGCTACCTGGTTACGAGAATGGAAGGTATGGGGAGTTATCCACCACATGCACCATTCTTGTCCGATAATCGGTCTTCGATTCCAAAAGCTAACTCTTTTAAATTTATTTTAAATGGCTCATTCAACTCTATGTTAATGTGCGAACTAAGTGACATGCATCCTAGAATCTAATTTCAATGTGAATCCTAGATGTGTATCTTGATTTATTAATTTGTCTGGATTCATTCTAAGTGAAAGTTCTCCTAGAATTCTAATTTCATGGAAAGCCCTAAATGATTTGATTAAGCATTTACAAGAAAATTAATATCCAAAACACCACAATTTGTTGTGGTGCCGACTCGCGGGTGGTATGCCGTCAGACATCCAAGCTGCCTACGTACCCAAGCCTCACTGGGATCAGAGTCGACGTAGTTCGGTGCACCTAAGCTAAGCTACATATGCCTAACTCAACTAGGACACCGACTTAGACGGATTTGACTGTTTCAACAGTTTTAAGAGGAATTATTTAATTCAAGTTGAGGATTTTATTATCTTAGGATTTCATCTAAGATGCTATATGATTCTTATCTGAATGCAAGTTGTCCCTTAGACTAATGCAGGTTTGCCTACATCCTAGTTTACTAGGCTTGTCTTAAGGAAAGATTGGGTGACTAGTGTAACTAGACCTATGGTACGGTTGCTATACATAGCAAGCGTCCGTGATGAGGCTGGACTCCTAACTCTAGGACTCCCTAAAACTTAGGACACGACACAACACTAGTGTTCCTAAATTGGGCTCTAATGGTTCTTAGATTGGAAACCATAATCCAATGGTTCCGAAAGACTCGAGACAAATCAATTCAAATTCTTGAAGTTAATTAATTTCAGATTTCATGGATTTTCGATTTATGGACACTTGAGGATTACCAATGGTTCTAGGGTTCACCAATTTCGGCCCAGAATAGCATCCAAGGAAGGGAATCGTGCGTTCTTTCCTTGCGCAATTTAATACTTAGGTTATAACATCTTATTGCCTGGCATATCTCAGGATTTCCGTGGACAGTAACCTCGGAGCCAACAACATGCTATAGCTTAAGTATTCAAATTGTCAAAGATCGGTTGCAATTGGGATACGATTATGGATGCACTGGCCATTTTTCCAGGAAAATCTAAAGATCCTAAAATTTCTGTTTCAATGGATTAAGGAGTGAACATGTGACAAAATTTAAGGTTCTTTGGAAATTTTCACAATGATTTTTAATTAATTTCGAATTTTCAATGGATTTTATCAATTTTAAGCATATGAGTGATTTTACAAGTGAAATTATTGCAAACAAATTCGAAATGAGTTGAAATTTCTACAGCAGCAAGATGGGAATGTATGTAGCTTACTGGATGAGTTTTGCAGATTTTTATGCTAAATTCATATTTAATCTTGATTTAACAATTAAATGACCAGATTGATAAATTAACACAAAAACTACAAGACATAGAAATTTAAATTCTATGAAATTTCTACAGAAATAAGATATGAATAAACATGGAATTCTGTGAGATTTTCATGAATTTTCAAAATTATGTACTACTAAGTTCGGATTTTTCAATTTTCAGCCCAGATTATGAATTAACACTACACCACACATGAAAAAAGATCCAAATCACTTGAAACTTTTACAGCAGCAAGAAATGTGAAATATATGACTTCTGTAAAAATTGTATAAATTTTAAGGATGATCTGATGTTAGTAAAAAGTCTCCTAAAATCTGATAGTTTTCAAAGAAATCATAAAATAATAACCAAACAAAATCCAAAAAATTGTGAAATATTCATGGTAGAATGTATCAGTAAAGTATTATTTTCCAACGAAATTCCATTAATTGTGGAATCTATGTAGTATATATTTTTATTTTTCTTTATAAAAAACACATTTTTGAAGAGTTTTCTATTTTTAAAACACGGTTTTTGATAAAATTACGATTCTGGAAAACATCTTCCAACCTTGTTCTGATGTGATGAACACAAGAAAAATTTAAAATTCCGAAAAATAGATCATCCCGAGATGGCTATTTTTTCGAATTTCATAATTTCTCAGCCCATATTTTAAATAAAATACCACTCTTCACTCAAATTCTAAAGAACCGTTGATCCAATGTCCGATCCGATCCGATAGTTATTTTATTCTATTGAAGTAGAACATCGTATTAAATTTCGGGACTAAACGGATTTGAAACACTTATACAGATCGTGAGTTTTAGCACAAACAATTAATATTGAATTTAAGTCATTTAAATGCTAAAAAACCATGCAAAAATCTAGAAAAATACCAAATAATTTCAAAAAAATTCAAGAACAGTAGACTTACCTATGGTGGAGTTCCTCGACGAATCTGAGAGCAAAAAAAATTCCAAAATATCGCCTATGTGCGATCCGCTTTTGCTTTCCTCTTCTTCTTTTTTTTTTTTACTGTTTTCTCAAGTGGATATGAAGAGAGGTTGAAAGGGAAAATATGAGAGTGAAAATGATTGAGAGAGAAAGATAGAGAGAGTGGGAGTTAAAAGGATAGAGAGAGAGAGAGAGAGAGAGAGAGAGAGAGAGAGAGAGATATCGAGGCTTCTCCCTTTCTTTCTTTTTTTTTGAGAGAGAGAGCTTGCTCTCTTTTTTATAAGCCTTGTTTTGAGGAATCCACCTCAAATACCCATCTTGGAGTTTCTTTAATAGAATAGGAATTCTAAATGATCAATATTTCTAATCAAAAGGGAATCTAAGAATAGATTAATGTGAACCCTTCCAATAACAACCGAAACCCATTTGAATGCATTCAATGGTGTTCTCCTTTATTTGTAGCAACAATGATGCCTTTTATATAAAAATTCTAATAATTGAGCAACAACATCACCACCTTTCCATAATAAAAACCATGTGGGGTCCTTATTAAGATGCCTTGTTCAAAATATGAGAAAAATTCAACCTTGCATGCCTTTTAGCATCTTTTTTGAATAATGGTAAGAGCATTTTTTTCTTTTTTTTTTTGAATAATGGTAAGAGATAATCCCAAGTGGGTCCCATGTGTATTTCTCACAAATTTTCTTCAACACCAACCGAATCATATGTATTGAAATGGATTTTTCATTTTTATAGAAACCACTCATGGTTTGGAATCATTACCATACATAAAACCAAAACACCTCCTCAAAAAGTAAGCAATTTTTATTCTCAACAACCCAACGAATATAATTTTTGTAGCTTTGAAGGACCCACTTATTCCCATGCGCATATATGTTTTTCCCTATGAATTCCCAAAAGCTAATGCTTACCTCACAACATGCACACTAAGCATTAATAAGCTCATTTCAAATCAACCGAATTTCCATCTTGTATTATGGCTTAAAAAAATGAATGGGGTCTACACCATAGGATGATCTAAACCATCCAATTTCCCAGCCACATCGTATATTGGTTGTCCCCCTTGCATAATACCCATAAGATGATCCCAACCGTCCAAATAATAGCCACAATGTAAATCGGTTGTGTGACCAAAATACAATTTCCGCAGATTAATCCAAACCATCCATTAAGTTGTGCCTAAAAATCATTTTCGAGAATTATCCGAATAATTCATCTTGATGATCGCAACAAAATTTGTTTGTTAAGGTAACCTCCCTGAACTCCTGGATTCTCATGAATAACTCAACATTTTAGCAGAAAAATCAGAACATTACAGAAATGACCAGAAAGATTTGAGAAAGTGTAAGGGACGAACACCGAAATGGAAAACACTAATAACAAGAACATTAACTTCTTTGTTGATTAAAGCAGAATCAAAATGGGGGTGTCTACAGATGCCCCTCTTTGGTAGAGATGACGTAGTCATCGAATACCAAAGTCAAAATGACAGAGCCATTTTGCGTAGCTTTAATCGACAAAAGACTCTACACAAAACGGAGCCTAGACGCAAACATTTACTACCTAATGCAAGACCCTAAATGAAATCCTAGAATTAGAACATAATAAGAAATCCTGATGCGGTGCCGTTCACAAACGGGCAACGAGAGAATGAGATACCAGTTTCGAATGGATTCCGAAGAGAAAGAACAAAGATCGTTCTCAAGCGGTTTTTAAAAGAAAATGAGACATCTTTCACAAGCGGGCTCAAGGAGGATAAGAGACCATTCACAAATGGACTCAGAAAATGAGGTACCGTTTACAAACGGGCTCAAAGAGAACACGGGACCATTCACAAATGGACTCGAGAAACGAGGCACCGTTCACAAACGGGCTCAAGGAGAACATGAGACCATTCACAAATGGACTCAGAAAATGAGGTACCGTTCACAAACGGGCTTAAGGAGAGGACGAGACCATTCACAAATGGACTCGAGAAACGAGGCACTGTTCACAAACGTGCTCAAGGAGAACATGAGACCATTCACAAATAGACTCAGAAAATGAGGTACCGTTCACAAACGGGCTCAAAGAGAAGACGAGACCATTCACAAATGGACTCGAGAAACGAGGCACCGTTCACAAACGGGTTTAAGGAGAAGACGAGACCATTCACAAATGGACTCGAGAAACGAGGCACCGTTCACAAACGGGCTCAAGGAGAATAAGAGACCATTCACAAATGGACTCAGAAAATGAGGTACCGTTCACAAACGGGCTCAAGGAGAAGACGAGACCATTCACAAATGGACTCGAGAAACGAGGCACCGTTCACAAACGGGCTTAAGGAGAAGACGAGACCATTCACAAATGGACTCGAGAAACGAGGCACCGTTCACAAACGGGCTCAAGGAGAACATGAGACCATTCATAAATGGACTCGAGAAATGAGGCACCGTTCACAAACGGGCTCAAAGAAACAAGATAGCTTCAACAACGAAGAATTTAGAGATTTTTCATAAACTTGAATTTGACGTAGGATTGGATTTGATGAATTTTTGATTTTTCAGAAATAAGGCACCGTCCACAAACGGGCTCAAGGAGGACATGAGATCATTCACAAATGGACTCAGAAAAATGAGACACCGTTCACAAACGGGTTCAAGGAGAAGACGAGACCATTTACAAATGGACTCGAGAAAAGAGGCACCGTTCACAAACGGGCTCAAAGAAACAAGATAGCTTTGATTGATGAATTCAACAATGAAGAATTTAGAGTTTTTTCATGAACTTGAATTTGACATAGGATTGGATTTGATGAATTTTTGATTTTTCAGAAATAAGGCACCGTCCACAAACGGGCTCAAGGAGGACATGAGACCATAAATGGACTCAGAAAAATGAGACACCGTTCACAAACGGGTTCAAGGAGAAGATGAGACCATTTAGAAATGGACTCGAGAAAAGAGGCACCGTTCACAAACAGGCTCAAAGAAACAAGATAGCTTTGATTGATGAATTCAACAACGAAGAATTTAGAGATTTTTCATGAACTTGAATTTGACATAGGATTGGATTTGATGAATTTTTGATTTTTTGAACTTAATGAAATCGGGGATGTTACAGATCGTGCTTGACAAAGATATCGGAAACTAGGACTTTGACGAATGATGAAACGGCAAACCGTGACGAATGATGAAACGGCAAACCAAAGAACCATTACTAACAAGAATGGATTAGAAACACTTTTATGAAACTTCAACAAGATTTTTCTCAAAGAGACTGCTGGTCTTGTCTTTGGGGATTTGGATGACTGAAACCTTGAACAAGACACTTGAAATTGGTAATCTAGAACAACGGCTCTCTTGGATATAATCATGGAAAAGTGGGACTTGCCTCTTGATAGGTGTTTAGATAAACATTTCTTGACCAGGATAGTATTTAACTAACTGGAAGGAAATTCTGAATTTTAACGGTTCATCTTTCTGAGAAATTGGCTCGACCATCATTGCATCTGAGGCTCTTCCAAGCTTAAGATGCCTTTTTGAGGTATGATCTTTTTACGGAAGCTGGGCTTTCTGATGTTTCTACTTCTGAACTCTTCTGAGTTGATCATCTTTGAAATGAAGCTGTTTGACTGGATTCTCAAGCTCTTTCAGGTACAATCGCAGGGAGCTGACGAAGCCGGGCCTCCTTCACCGAGACAGTTGCATCATTTTGGACACAAGGACGACGATTGACTCTTTTTAAAGAGAAAACTTAGATAAAAGACACTACTCAAAGGATTGAGGAGCTCTGAAGGAATGAACATAGAATAACAACGATTGATTAACTACACTGACAGACACAGTAATGCTTCTGACTTAGTTAACGTTTTATTTGGTAAGTCTATCATTTCAAGGAATATTTTTTTCAATTGGTAAACACTGGACTTTTTCCTTAAAATAGTAATGCCTCAATGATTTAATTACAACTCCTAGGATTGCTTAGCTCCAATACCCCCAGTTTTGAGGATGTCACTTGAATTTGCTTGAACTTCAGTTGATCTTCAGTCCTGATACCGGCTGTAGCCTTCTTACAATGATTCTCTTACCATGACCAAGTCACCTCTTCAGGGTTTTTAACTTGGCGGACCGTGGTAGCCTTAACTTTTGCCTGAACCGCCCTTCTAGGTTTTCGATTCAGCAGGCTATCCCCTTAGCTTTTGCCTGAACCGCCCTTCTAGGTTTTCGATTCAGCAGGCTATCCCCTTAGCTTTTGCCTAAGCCGCCCTTTCGTGTTTTCAACTTAGCAGGGAATGATCTTAAATTTTGCCTAAACCGCCCTTTCAGGTTTTCAGTCTAGCAGATCTTCAAACTTCATTTTTTTTTATTCATCATCATTTTTTTTTTCGGGACCTAGATCATTAGTTCTGAACATCGGAAGGACTTTATAGGTAGGATAGGGCTTTTCAAAGAATGGCTTAAGGTTCAACAAAGATTTCGACCGAACCTGTGAACAGGTTGCCTACATATCCCAAGGTAGGAATCAGGTCGTGTGTAGTTCAGGGCGAATGCCCCTAGTTTGAAGATAAATTGTTCGAAGGTTTATTGATTTTTCTTTTTTTTTCTCTTCTTTCTGGAATAATTGACTTCTCTTCTTTAGGAACTTGTCCCTCTTTTTTCTGAAAGGATTGAATTTCTTTTTTTTTTTTTTTTTTTTTGGATTGATTGAATTGCTTTTCTTTTTTGAATCGACCGAACTCAGTTTAACCGAGCTGCCTACGTACCCCAGTGTAGGGATCAGGTCTCGCGTAGTTCGGGGCGAATGCCCCTAGTTTGATGGGTTTTCAAGAAAATTTCATTTAGGCTCGAAGGGTTTGCAAACCAGTATTCTTTTGACGTTGGGTTCTGATTTTGGGATTTATTCAGCCAAAGGAGGCCTTCCGATGTTCAGATTGGGAATCGATCTAGGTTACTAGAGTCCCTCTGGTACTGATTATTATTATTTTTTTTCATTTTTTTTTTCGGAGTTTGACGGCATTTCCAGGTAAGAGATAATGGATCTTCTTCTTTCAAGATTCTAATACGTGCTTTCGACTTTCATAGAGCGAAACTTGTTCTTTGACATCGTCCATTTATGGATTTGTAACTCTTGATATCTGATGACCACTTTTCAATACTTGCTCTTGAACTTCTTATCTTGAATTTGTTAGCTTCATGTTATGAATTTGAGAACCAAGGTCATTGATTGGAAATATGAAAGTTGTTTCCACTCCATGCCCTTTGCATAGCATATGATATTCACTTCATTCTTTCTTGAACCTTCTATCTGGGTCTTTCTCTTGGCATTAATGGTAACGCTTACCGGACCATCTTTTTATCCTCAAAATGGGTTTACCAATTCTTCACACTCTTCAGAGGGTAATGTATTTTCAATCGGCATTTACTGGATCAAGGTTTCAGTGCCAGTGTTTACCACTTTAATTTCATCTTTGAAAGGCTGAGATTGGCGCTCCTCCTCTTGTTCAAGTAATCGTTGTGACTCAAGTGGAGTTTCGTCAATTTTGTCCTCATTTGAGGAGGGAGTCTTATTTTAAGATCAGAAGCACACTTAAGAAATAGACACAAGTGAACTATTGGAACTGAAATTTTATTTAAAGAAAAAGATACTACATCTCACAACCTATCCTGAACATGTTCAGGATTCACAACTCTAAAAGAAAAGCAAAAGATAACTTGCCTGGACTAGGCATTAACCTTGAACTGTAGAACCGGACTCAACAATTGTACTGACCATGATGGCTGACTCAAAATAAAATAATAAACGACTAAAACTTTAACTGCCGCAACTGTCTAGCTTCGGAGGCTCGGCGAAAGCTGGCTCATAAATGGTACTTTCAACTTCTGATTCTTTTCATTGCAACCGGACCTGTGCCCCTTTGAACCTTCAGTTATTTAAGCATTGCGAACGGCTGGCGGCAGTACTGCATGATTTGATAATGGGTTATTGGTAGCAACGGGACTTGGCTCAAACACAAGGCTTTTATTGTCGAGCAACCTCTGGATTCTGAATTTTAGGGCAATGCAATTATCAGTGAGATGGCCAGAATTTCTATGGTATTCGCAGTGTTGATCTGTTCGCCAATTTGCTGGTAAAGGATTAGGAAGAGCCCTAATGTCGGGCAGGATTATGCGACCTGAGGCTAGACACTCCTTGAGTATCACAGATGGTGGAAGAGGGAGAGGGGTAAATTCTGTCTGGGCCTGTGGCCGAGGTGCGACAGCAGGTTGGGTATAATCCATCACCATGGGGTTCTGAGGTTTTGAAGGCTGAGGCTTGGAGCGGGAAAGGTTATTAATTTCAGCTGATGGAGGCTTCCTGAATTCTTTGGTATTCGGGTTACTTCGGTTGAACACACCTTGAGCCATAGCCTCCTCTATTTGGGTGCCTGCCACGATAAAGTGTTTGAAGTCCGGATAATACTGCAACGACATGTGATACTGGAGCTGGGGGGAAATATTTTTCATGATTATTTGGACCTGCTCTTCCTCAGAAGGGCGCTCCATCATCTGAGCTGCTATTCTCCTCCATCTTTTCACAAAGGTCAGAAAGGATTCCCTCAAGTCTTGCTTTGTCCTTTCCAAATCCTTTCTGGTGATTTCTGTCCCGTCATCATATTTGAATTGCCTGATGAACTGCTCGCCGATATCCTTCCATGTCCTGTAACGAGTCTTGTCCAAGACCATGAACCACCTCCTGGCAACCTTGGTTAGGGAAACCGGGAACAATTGAGCCATTTGCTCAGAAGATAAGCCTTGAGGCTGACACATGATGGTGAACATTTGCAAATGTGTGATTGGACAACCCACACCATCATATTTATCAAAGTCCGGCATTTGAAAATTGGCTGGGAGACGGATTTCTGGGAACAGTGTGAGGTCACTTGGATTGAAACCACCCTGGTCCTGAAACTGAATGTCCTGAACCTTCCTGGTAAGACTTTCTAATTTCTCCATAACTACTTTATCAACCATGGACTGAGAAGGCCTGCTGCGATCTTCGCTGTACTGCTCTTTTTCAAAATCTTCTTCAGTTTTGTCAGGGATAGGAATGAACACTGGCTGGGCAGGTGCGGCTGAAGTAACTGTATGGTGCATGGACCCTTTATCTTTGGACAACGATGGCCCCAACTTTTCAGAAAGCTGGGCCTTGATAACTTGGTTCTCTTCTTTGAGTTCTTGAAGCTGCCGGAGAATCAAGGTGAGAGTATCGGTAATAGCAGCGGGTGGAAGACTACTGTTCTGGTTTTCTGCCATTGGGGAGGATGAGGATGGGAAAGAAGGAGATGCTGGGGTCCTCAGAGAAGGTGGCGGGGAGACAGATTTCCTCTGCAATCGAGAAGAGATCCGAACCCAAGGAATAGTAGGGTTAGCTATGGTGTTTAGTGCCCTGTCATGGAAATAATGAACACGAGGTATATGAGCTTGACATTCATGGAGTGTTTCTTCTCAATGACTGAAAAATATTACACATTTAAGCAAGTAATTGGGACAATAGAATGAATCCAAATGATGAGGGGAATGCCCTTAGTTCAAGGATTATGAGAGTAAACTCTGAAGGATTTAGCAGAAATATTCTTGAAAAAGGTAGCCCCTAGAGGAGGAAGAGATCAAGGGTACAGGCAAGATTGGATCATCAAGATTGCACGATCAAATGATTGAGACACAATTTCCGCCAATGAAGACACAATCGAATCCCACAAGAGACGAATGATAGACACATGATCAAAATGTGAGATTGCATAGGATTACTTTCAACGGGTAGATCAAGAATAACTAATCCTATGAGATCTTTGGAAATGATGGGATTTATATCCTAACCCCAAAGGAAAAGTTTTTAGTCTTCGCACATTTTAACAGTGTTACCTGAAGGCATCAACCCTAATCCTAATCTAGCGGAGTGGAGAGAGGATCTCGACTCATGACTTTGTTTGTGTACCTAGGACCGATCGTAGCCATTGGAAGATGGACTACGGCCTAATCTAGACACAAATGGGTAAGATATCCTAAACTAGGCTCACACATGTGGTGCACATGTGTTCGTATACTGCATGCATGTGTGGGTTAATCTAGGGGTAAGGCCAAGAGTCCCCTTAGCGCGAATCCATGTTCGATATACTGTACCAGTGTCCGGCGTATCAGTACGTGAACAAGAGATCCGTTTACGCACCATAAAGGTACTAGGCTAAGGGTGGAATGCTTCTCTAGCACAGAGGCACCAGGTGATGAAATCCCAGTCAACCATGCTAGATAACACTCCGGGTTCCTAAAATAGGACGTGTGTGCATGTGAAATGCAAGGGTTTAGATGCAAGTGATGTAAGTGTGTGCAATAAGTTCGCGCAATCTATGATGCCTTCAGGTTTTGTTAAATTAAGTTCGAGTAAAATGTGATGAGAAAATAAAACGAGACAAACTAATCTAACAAGTATAGAGTTTTTATGAGCCAGTTAAATTAAATTCAAATGAATTATCTTTTAAAATTTTAATGAAGTTAGGTGGTCCCCAGCAGAGTCGCCAGACTGTGGGACATGATCCCGCGAGAGGGGCGTGGGGCGCGAGCCGCCGCGCGCTCTCCTTTGGTCTCTCGTTCCCACGCGATTGGCGTGTGCATTTTAATATTGATTTGAATTCGTCTTTCCTGTGGACTTGGGATCACTAAGGCAATCCGAATTCCACACGAAAGAGACTGACAGAGTCGCCACCTAGATGTGGGATCTAGGACCCATAATTAACCAGAAATCTAGACTCGCTACCTGGTTACGAGAATGGAAGGTATGGGGAGTTATCCACCACATGCACCATTCTTGTCCGATAATCGGTCTTCGATTCCAAAAGCTAACTCTTTTAAATTTATTTTAAATGGCTCATTCAACTCTATGTTAATGTGCGAACTAAGTGACATGCATCCTAGAATCTAATTTCAATGTGAATCCTAGATGTGTATCTTGATTTATTAATTTGTCTGGATTCATTCTAAGTGAAAGTTCTCCTAGAATTCTAATTTCATGGAAAGCCCTAAATGATTTGATTAAGCATTTACAAGAAAATTAATATCCAAAACACCACAATTTGTTGTGGTGCCGACTCGCGGGTGGTATGCCGTCAGACATCCAAGCTGCCTACGTACCCAAGCCTCACTGGGATCAGAGTCGACGTAGTTCGGTGCACCTAAGCTAAGCTACATATGCCTAACTCAACTAGGACACCGACTTAGACGGATTTGACTGTTTCAACAGTTTTAAGAGGAATTATTTAATTCAAGTTGAGGATTTTATTATCTTAGGATTTCATCTAAGATGCTATATGATTCTTATCTGAATGCAAGTTGTCCCTTAGACTAATGCAGGTTTGCCTACATCCTAGTTTACTAGGCTTGTCTTAAGGAAAGATTGGGTGACTAGTGTAACTAGACCTATGGTACGGTTGCTATACATAGCAAGCGTCCGTGATGAGGCTGGACTCCTAACTCTAGGACTCCCTAAAACTTAGGACACGACACAACACTAGTGTTCCTAAATTGGGCTCTAATGGTTCTTAGATTGGAAACCATAATCCAATGGTTCCGAAAGACTCGAGACAAATCAATTCAAATTCTTGAAGTTAATTAATTTCAGATTTCATGGATTTTCGATTTATGGACACTTGAGGATTACCAATGGTTCTAGGGTTCACCAATTTCGGCCCAGAATAGCATCCAAGGAAGGGAATCGTGCGTTCTTTCCTTGCGCAATTTAATACTTAGGTTATAACATCTTATTGCCTGGCATATCTCAGGATTTCCGTGGACAGTAACCTCGGAGCCAACAACATGCTATAGCTTAAGTATTCAAATTGTCAAAGATCGGTTGCAATTGGGATACGATTATGGATGCACTGGCCATTTTTCCAGGAAAATCTAAAGATCCTAAAATTTCTGTTTCAATGGATTAAGGAGTGAACATGTGACAAAATTTAAGGTTCTTTGGAAATTTTCACAATGATTTTTAATTAATTTCGAATTTTCAATGGATTTTATCAATTTTAAGCATATGAGTGATTTTACAAGTGAAATTATTGCAAACAAATTCGAAATGAGTTGAAATTTCTACAGCAGCAAGATGGGAATGTATGTAGCTTACTGGATGAGTTTTGCAGATTTTTATGTTAAATTCATATTTAATCTTGATTTAACAATTAAATGACCAGATTGATAAATTAACACAAAAACTACAAGACATAGAAATTTAAATTCTATGAAATTTCTACAGAAATAAGATATGAATAAACATGGAATTCTGTGAGATTTTCATGAATTTTCAAAATTATGTACTACTAAGTTCGGATTTTTCAATTTTCAGCCCAGATTATGAATTAACACTACACCACACATGAAAAAAGATCCAAATCACTTGAAACTTTTACAGCAGCAAGAAATGTGAAATATATGACTTCTGTAAAAATTGTATAAATTTTAAGGATGATCTGATGTTAGTAAAAAGTCTCCTAAAATCTGATAGTTTTCAAAGAAATCATAAAATAATAACCAAACAAAATCCAAAAAATTGTGAAATATTCATGGTAGAATGTATCAGTAAAGTATTATTTTCCAACGAAATTCCATTAATTGTGGAATCTATGTAGTATATATTTTTATTTTTCTTTATAAAAAACACATTTTTGAAGAGTTTTCTATTTTTAAAACACGGTTTTTGATAAAATTACGATTCTGGAAAACATCTTCCAACCTTGTTCTGATGTGATGAACACAAGAAAAATTTAAAATTCCGAAAAATAGATCATCCCGAGATGGCTATTTTTTCGAATTTCATAATTTCTCAGCCCATATTTTAAATAAAATACCACTCTTCACTCAAATTCTAAAGAACCGTTGATCCAATGTCCGATCCGATCCGATAGTTATTTTACTCTATTGAAGTAGAACATCGTATTAAATTTCGGGACTAAACGGATTTGAAACACTTATACAGATCGTGAGTTTTAGCACAAACAATTAATATTGAATTTAAGTCATTTAAATGCTAAAAAACCATGCAAAAATCTAGAAAAATACCAAATAATTTCAAAAAAATTCAAGAACAGTAGACTTACCTATGGTGGAGTTCCTCGACGAATCTGAGAGCAAAAAAAATTCCAAAATATCGCCTATGTGCGATCCGCTTTTGCTTTCCTCTTCTTCTTTTTTTTTTTTACTGTTTTCTCAAGTGGATATGAAGAGAGGTTGAAAGGGAAAATATGAGAGTGAAAATGATTGAGAGAGAAAGATAGAGAGAGTGGGAGTTAAAAGGATAGAGAGAGAGAGAGAGAGAGAGAGAGAGAGAGAGAGATATCGAGGCTTCTCCCTTTCTTTCTTTTTTTTTGAGAGAGAGAGCTTGCTCTCTTTTTTATAAGCCTTGTTTTGAGGAATCCACCTCAAATACCCATCTTGGAGTTTCTTTAATAGAATAGGAATTCTAAATGATCAATATTTCTAATCAAAAGGGAATCTAAGAATAGATTAATGTGAACCCTTCCAATAACAACCGAAACCCATTTGAATGCATTCAATGGTGTTCTCCTTTATTTGTAGCAACAATGATGCCTTTTATATAAAAATTCTAATAATTGAGCAACAACATCACCACCTTTCCATAATAAAAACCATGTGGGGTCCTTATTAAGATGCCTTGTTCAAAATATGAGAAAAATTCAACCTTGCATGCCTTTTAGCATCTTTTTTGAATAATGGTAAGAGCATTTTTTTCTTTTTTTTTTTGAATAATGGTAAGAGATAATCCCAAGTGGGTCCCATGTGTATTTCTCACAAATTTTCTTCAACACCAACCGAATCATATGTATTGAAATGGATTTTTCATTTTTATAGAAACCACTCATGGTTTGGAATCATTACCATACATAAAACCAAAACACCTCCTCAAAAAGTAAGCAATTTTTATTCTCAACAACCCAACGAATATAATTTTTGTAGCTTTGAAGGACCCACTTATTCCCATGCGCATATATGTTTTTCCCTATGAATTCCCAAAAGCTAATGCTTACCTCACAACATGCACACTAAGCATTAATAAGCTCATTTCAAATCAACCGAATTTCCATCTTGTATTATGGCTTAAAAAAATGAATGGGGTCTACACCATAGGATGATCTAAACCATCCAATTTCCCAGCCACATCGTATATTGGTTGTCCCCCTTGCATAATACCCATAAGATGATCCCAACCGTCCAAATAATAGCCACAATGTAAATCGGTTGTGTGACCAAAATACAATTTCCGCAGATTAATCCAAACCATCCATTAAGTTGTGCCTAAAAATCATTTTCGAGAATTATCCGAATAATTCATCTTGATGATCGCAACAAAATTTGTTTGTTAAGGTAACCTCCCTGAACTCCTGGATTCTCATGAATAACTCAACATTTTAGCAGAAAAATCAGAACATTACAGAAATGACCAGAAAGATTTGAGAAAGTGTAAGGGACGAACACCGAAATGGAAAACACTAATAACAAAAACATTAACTTCTTTGTTGATTAAAGCAGAATCAAAATGGGGGTGTCTACAATGACTGAGTTAGTCTCAAACAAGGATGAATGACAACAAATCTAAAGGCGAACTACTAACTAACACACTAAAAAAAAGGAGCACAAATGAGTCAGAGACTTACTAAAAACACTACCAAGAAAGGGGTAAAAATGAGTCAAAGACTCGCCAGGAGGAAGGGTTATTCTAACATGAGGCTAGGTAAGCCTCCTAAAGGAGAAACTCTCTACAGGAGACAAGGCTTGTCTCCAAGACACAAATGACGTAAAAAGGAATAAGAGACCCTGTGCATATTTGGCAAAGGTAAAACACCCAACCGGGCCGGACAGCTACCTAGCCCTAGGGTGCAACAAATGTGCGACCCAATACCCATAAGGGTAGGGGTATGAAGCCAAGCCGAGTAGGATGTTCTCCCAAAACCAAACGGCGCACAAAGAGGAGGTTTAGCAAGAGAATGAGACCGGGCGGGTCTAAAAGGAATAAGAGACCTTGTGCATATTTGGCAAAGGTGAAACACCCAGCCGGGCCGGACAGCTACCTAGCCGTAGGGTGCAACAAATGTGCAACCCAATACCCATAAGGGTAGGGGTATGCTGCCAAGCCGAGTAGGGTGTTCTCCCAAAACCAAACGACACACAAAGAGGAGGTTAAGCAAGAGAATGAGACTGGACAAGTCTCCTATATACAAAGGAGGGGTATGCTACTTGGACTGAGCAAGTCCCCTAAGGATGGGCTTGGGCTAGCGCCTTCATCGCCCTCGCAATGAGAGGGGATTCTAGTATCTAAAGAAATTTAACAGAAATCTATAAGACTGTGTTAGTCTATCAAAGAGAGAAGAAAAGGCTACCAGATAATCACAAATTCCATTTTATTCCTATAAAAATAAATCAAGTGCTAAGCAAAGAAGAATTTTCAATAGAAGAAATACACAATCTATAGCAATCATAAAATGATAAACAACATTAATTAGTCCAGACCAGCCGCTGGATAGCCTAATAAAGTAAAAGAAAACAATATCAAACACTTCTATGCCCAACCACAAACACCACCCCAATATGGGGATGAAATCAGATGATGCTAAAGTAATCATCTGATATCATAATACACATGATAATATTTCTACAAACCGCCTTGAAATCAAACAGTACTCATGTCGATAACATCGAATAGAGTAGTCATTTGATTTCCTTCTTCAATTAAACAATTTATTTAAATAAAATTAAACAAATATGATAAGCTTCAAGATAATCTCACCTGAACAGTCCATTCATTATTGTCTTCAGAACCTAACTCAATGCTTAAGATAAGAAGAGTATTAGAAATATCAAAAGATTATGATAATTCCAATTAGTAAAAATTTCAGTGCATACAGGGGACATCAACTTGTGCAGATCCAAGTGCGAAGCGGTGAGCCACAAAACATAAAGACGGGCTCCAAGTAACCTTATCATTGCCCAGAGAAAGGTTCTTTTTTTAAAAAAAAATGGTTAAAAGAAATCCAAAAGGTAAATGGATTTGGACAAAATGAAAACAACACGAACCAAACAATTCCCTGACATAACCATTTTACCATTTTACTTCTATCTGAAAATGCTTCAGGGAAATGACTTTCACCTCCTATTCACAAGGTTCATATATCAATTATGCTCTAAATTGTTTAACCCCAAACAACAAGCCATTATAGCGTAAATATGATTAAACAAATGCAGATATATGATTAAAAACCGATCAAACACTACATATGAATTACAGGACATGATCAATGATAGAGAATAAGGATGCAAGCCTGAGAGACATGCTCTGAGCCGGAAAATGGAAAATAATCTATGCTCTTATAACCTGATATGTGATCAAAATCATCTGATTTTCGAGACCATTCATACCCTTCTCAAAGAAAATCCAAGCCATACAGTTCTATATGGCAAACCCTATCATCTCAATTCTACCATTCATAGAGTAGAATGAACAGAGTATATTCAACAATCAGTAGACATTACCCACAGCTACACAATTTAAACATAAAAGGAAAATGCTAAGAAAAGCTAGGGATTACCTTCCTTTTGACAGGCGATTGTCAAACCGAATCAAAACAAACTTCCCCGAATCAGAAGCTCTTTTTCTATTTTATTTTTTTTGCAGATTCCTTCTACAAAACTCAGGTCTCTCGACTAAATCAGAGAGATAGGCACAGTATTTGGATTTCCATGGAGGTGCAGACGAAAATGGTGGGCAGGGATATGGATTTGAGATGGTCGAGGATAATAGGGGTACCGGATTCTGGTGGGCTAAGGCCGGATTTAATGGGGATGTGAAGAAGAGGATGGTGGAATGGGTTTGCAGGAAGGAGCCATGGAGGGTGTGGCTGTTGTTGGTGAAGACAATGATGGAGTTGGTTTGCAGAGATGGGATGGAGGTAGAGATGATCGAAGGAAACGGCTACAATGGAAAAGGGGTTTGGCCGAAAATGGTTGAGGGTTGCCGATGGCTTTGCCGGATTCCGGCAAACCCACCGGAGAAAAAGAAGAAGAAGAATGAGAAGAAAATGGTGCTCGGTTAGTGGAGATTGAAGCTGTGAAGGTGGTGAGGCCGGAGAAAGATGGGCTAGCCGGATTTCCGGCGGGAAATGGGGCCGGAGAATATGGTTTTTCTCCCGGTCTTCTTCCTCCACCTGCTCTCTCTCTCTCTCTCTGTGTGTGTGTGTGTTTTTTCTTCGAAGATCTGCAAATGAAAGGGGTTTGGTGAAGGGGTTTTGAGATGGGTTTGTAGTGGAGGTGGAGGTGATGAGGGTTTGGCTCTGATGGAGGTAGAAGATGAAGAAGAGGAAGAAGGAGGAGGAGATGGTACGGCCGAAGGGTTGACCGGAGTTGCAGAGGGGATGGAGATGGGCGTCGGTGGCGAAGGCTAGTGGTGGTGGAGATGGCCGAACGGTGGTGGTTTGGGTTTGGGTGCACAGAAATGGGTTTTCCGAAGTGGGTTTTGGGTGGGTTTGGGTTTTGCAGAGGAAAAAAGGGGAAAATGAAGGAGAAGGTGGAGATGGTTCGACGGTGGTGATCGGATTCCGGCAAGCTTGCCGGAATCAATGGAGGTGGTGGCTGTTGGTGGTTGGGTGGTCGGAGGCGGGGAAGAAAAAGAAGAAGAAAAAGAAGAAGAAGAAGAAGAAGAAGAAGAAGAAGAAGAAGAGGAAGAAGAAGAGGGAAGTGGCTGAAGCTGGGTGGTGGTGGTGGTGATGCGGTCGGTTGGGCCGAGGAAGAAGGTGGCTGCGGCTCCCTTCTCCTCCTTTTTTTTTGCAATTTTTCTCTCTTTTTTTTTTTCTAAACCCTAACTCGATGGGTTTTAAAGGGGAAAATGATAAATTCGCCTCCCCCACTATTTCATGGACAACCCCTATTGCGATGAAGCACTCCCCTTTCTGGATAAACAAAGGAAATACCATTCAACCATTGGGTTACCTTTTTTCTGCCTTAGCTGATTGGTGAGATGATATGAACACTCCTTTGCTTGGATGTTCCACTCTCCTGCTGCATTTCTTTATGTTATGCTCAACTCGAACCCAAAACATGGGTTGGGGTGCGACCCGAGTCAATTTATGGGGTTCGGATCCTTCAGAAATTTGGGCTTCGATTCTTGGATTTTCACAGTCAGGGCACAGTTTCAGGGTTCAAAAATTGATTTCGGGACTTCGACTCAACTTTGGGACTATGCTCAATTTCATAAATTTATTCGATTTCGCGGAAAAGGGGCCGGTCAAAATGGGGTGTCTACAGATGCCCCTCTTTGGCAGAGCGTGTACAACACGCGAATGGCAAAGCTGAACAGACAACACATTTTGATCGACCCGAAAACAAAGCAAAGCAAATTTTTTTTTTTTTTTTTTTTTTGGGTTTTAACTTTGGAAACAAAGGTAAACTGGCAAAAAGACCTTTCAAAACTCTAAAACTGTAAGCAAAATGGAGATAGTCTCTCTCTGACCCTTAACTCTACAATCATTACATCTCAATGAGATGGCTTCTCTTGAAACTCTTAACCAGACAAAACATATCATATTGGTGAAACTACTTTCATCTCAAGCAATTAAAACAATGGGGAAACTGCTTTCAAACAAGCATTCTAAATCAAAAGAAACTACTTTTCTCTCAAACAAACAAAACCAAAAGGAAACTACTTTTCCGACAAACATAAAAAACACGAGAAACTACTTTTCTCCAAAAACTCTATCTTTGAGAAACTACTTTTCTCTAAAAACCTTCTCCGAGAAACTACTTTTCTCCCTAAAACACTATCCAATGAGAAACTACTTTTCTCTCCAAAACTCTGCCTCTGAGAAACTACTTTTCTCTTCTAAAATCTTCAAATAATTGAGAAACTACTTTTCTCTTCAAAACTCTATCATTGAGAAACTACTTCTCTTCAAAAAAAATCTTCCAATCAAAGGGGAAACTACTTCTCGCCCAATCTTTCAAATCAAAGGGGAAACTACTTTTCGCCCAAACTTCCAATCAACGGGGAAACTACTTCTCGCCCGATTTTTCCATCAACGGGGAAACTACTTCTCGCCCGATCTTCCAAATAACGGGGAAACTACTTCTCGCCCGATCTTCTAAACATGGGGAAACTACTTTTCGCCCGATCTTCCAAACAACGGGGAAACTACTTCTCGCCCGATCTTAAAAACCACGGGGAAACTACTTCTCGCCCGATCTTCCAAATAACGGGGAAACTACTTCTCGCCCGAACTTCAAATCCACGGGGAAACTACTTCTCGCCCGATCTTCCAAATAACGGGGAAACTACTTCTCGCCCGAACTTCAAATCCACGGAGAAACTACTTCTCGCCCGATCTTCCAAATAACGGGGAAACTACTTCTCGCCCGATCTTCCAAACAACGGGGAAACTACTTCTCGCCCGATCTTAAAAACCACGGGGAAACTACTTCTCGCCCGATCTTCCAAACAACGGGGAAACTACTTCTCGCCCGATTTTCAAATCCACGGGGAAACTACTTCTCGCCCGATCTTCCAAATAACGGGGAAACTACTTCTCGCCCGAACTTCAAATCCACGGGGAAACTACTTCTCGCCCGATCTTCCAAATAACGGGGAAACTACTTCTCGCCCGATCTTCCAAATAATGGGGAAACTACTTTTCGCCCAATCTTCCAAACAACGGGGAAACTACTTCTCGCCTGATTTTCAAATCCACGGCGAAACTACTTTTCACCAAGCAACAAATAAACAGGCCACTACTTGGCACCTCACTGATTAACAATCAAAAGATTTTTTTTTCTTCTTAAAAAAAAAAAAAAAAAAAAATGCCCCTTGCTTGGGTTTAACAAAGAAAAAGATTTTTTTGGGCCCAAAGGGCTTGCAAACATGATTGATAGGTTTATCGATCTTATATCGAGTTCATTGATAGCATAGCTATCTCCTGCCGAGAATAAGTGGGAGTGCATGATCATTACTGAAGACCAAACTCGAAAAACTTGATGGGATTTTTGGATATTGACTCTTTTAAAGAGAGAAAAGCATTCTGCTAAGATTTGAAAACTGCAAGAGCAGGAATTCTAGACTCCGCTGGGTACTAGATTTTCTAGAACATTGACTCTTTCAAAGAATGAGTTCAATTTAGAAATTTGGAAGCTTAGCTCATGAGATGTGCTCGAGCTTCTCTTGCTTCTATTTGCCGAAAATATTTATCTCAATTATCTTGTATTTGATATCTTTTATGACGTAAGTCATAAAAGATGCCCCTAGTATGATGTACTTCCATGACAGGATTCATAAGAGAGTAAAATCAGGACAGGCAAGAAAGCTTGAGCTTGCATGGGTTCTTTCTTTGGTATATAAGCAAAAGGATATCCACAATGGATGAGTCTGAGAATTTTTTCTTTCATTGCTCACTACTTGAGGCTTTGATGCATCTGGCAAGTTTGAACAAAATGTCTCCTGCCCTTTCCTTGATTTCTAAACCAGGATCTACTCTGAATTTTCTTCACATTTCAAAAGGTATACTCTCGCTCTTCCAGTGCCAAACACTTCGGACATTGAGAGAGAGAAAAAAAAAATGATAAAATAAGAAAAAGACTTCCAATGACTCAATCAAAGAAAACTCAAATTACTCAAGGGACTTGACTCACTTTTGATTCACCCTTAGATAAAATGTGTTATTTTATTATGGTAAGGCTAGCCACTCTTAGAGTACTCTCGAAAACCAAGTCAAGAGGCTCTAGTTTCCTCCATCAGGACATCCGTCATGGTTATTACCCCCTTTGGGTTGCTCGGTTTTAATGCCCCTAGTTTAGAAAGGTATCAAAGTAAATCTTATCGACACTGCTCGGATTCCGGGATCCTGCCCTATGTAGTGGTTGCTTCTCCGTCTCCTCGATTTCTCCCTTCAAAAGAAGTCAAAACCAATGCCTTCCAATTTTCGGTCTAAAAGACCACTTGTCTCAACTTTTGCTTGTTTCACCAGAAAGACTTTCTAGGTGGCTTGGGATCAAAAGGGTGGGATATTTAAAGTTCAAACGATTTGGACCGAATCTGGTCTAGCCAGACTACCTACGTACCCCAAAAATGGAGGATCAGATCCGCGTAGTTCGCTTTGGTGTTTTTTCAAAGAATGGTTTAGCATTTAGCTTCAAAATTTTGAAAGGGATTTTATCCCAAGGTTTGACCGAACTTGAATTAATCAAGTTGCCTACGTACCCCTGAAGAGTTAGGGATCAGGTCCGACGTAGTTCGGGTGCATAAAATGCCCCGGGTTTATAAAATGGTTAGAAAAAATATGGTTTGATTTGACTTTTTGGCCCAAAGGGTTTACAAATGGATTTTAAAACATTAGGATTTTGGCTATAAAAGTTCAGACTATCAAGGATGGCCTCCTGGTATATTTGGCGTACAAGCTCTTTTGCTTAAGATTCAAAGACTTAAATTTTTTTTGGAATCTGACGGCATGTCAGGCAAAACTTCAACCGCTGCGCTCCACTCCCATCTCGAAGATCTTGAATTTATGCTCAAGATTCCACAACTCCTTGTCTCTTTCTCTTTTTTTTCCTTTTTTTTTTCTCTTTTTTTTTCTTTTTCTTAGGGCTCAAATTTATCATACAACTTCCTCGCCCGAAAATCTTCTCTCAATATTTCATCAGCTCCATAGGATGTCTGATGTTTCACTCTTTAAAAAATTTCTCTTCAACTGGATGTCTAAAGACAATGAAGTCTTGCTTTGCTCAACGACAGGGCATTCCCCTGGTTTATCCTTATAGGATCAAGCAAGACTACCTCAAACCCCTCTAAACAGGTTTATCAATTCTTTGCGCTTCTCGGGAGATAAAGTTTTGCCACTCCATCTTTCCCGAGTTTCGGATTTCGATACCACTATTAATGACTTCGATTTCTTCTTTAAGTGGCTATGCTCGACGCTCTTCCTCTCGTTTGACCATCTTTCAGATCTCGAGGTGAATTTTGTCTGCATTCTCATCCGAAAAGGGGGTCTTTAGTTGTTTTAAGCATTAAATCCAAGAGTGAATCATAAACATTGAAGATACAGAACCAAATGCTATATTGAATTGAAGACTTTAAAGTACATAGATGACTCACAGACACGCCTCTATGAGCTTTACATTTGATTTGACAGAAAATAGAACACTGACTCTGAACACTAAAGACTTAACAAACACGAAACACATTCTTTTTTTTTCTTTTTTTTTTTTTTTTTTTTTACTACAAGACTCCCTAACCTTCAACACAGGAGTTGGTAAACACTTAACAAAAATTGAATCTTGAAACAAGATACTTGACACATGACTCTTGAAACATAACAGTTGAACAGAGGCGAGGACTTGGCACTGAAGTTCACAAGTAGCACGCCTTCCTCCATGATAATGCTGGCTAAGGAGTTCGACCCTGGTTCAGAAACCTTGGAAAGGGTGGTCCTTTGAAGTCCTGTTGACTTGGCCCAAATTGTCTTTGAAAACTGGCTGGTGACATCACCTTCTCTGCCTGAACATTCTCAAGATATTCAAACTCTGACATTTTTTCTTTTCCCTTCAACTTATTCTCTGGCTCTGGAGTGACATAAGGGACGGGATCTCTGGGAGGCTGAGTGGTTCTTTCAAGTGTCTGGTTCACAAAAGCATAGATTTCAGCGAGAGCAAAAGAGTCTTTCTCTATCCGGCTCTGGATTGCATGTTTCAAAGCTAAACAATTCTCCGTCAGGTGACCCGGGCCTCTATGATACTCACAGTATTGATCCATCTTCCAATTGTTGGGGAATGGTTCAGGCACAGGTTTAATATCTGGAAGCCTCAAACAACCTTCACTGACCCATTTCTTCATGATGACTATAAGAGAACAAGGCATTTGAGTGAATTCTCTTTCTCGTTTCTGACCCATCTTTTCTTCCTCTATCACTGGCCTCTTTAAAGGTTGGTGAGAAGGTCCAACATTCTTAACCTCCCTCGGAGCAATGAAAGCCTGCTTAAGAGGTTGTCGAGAAGGTCTAACACTTCTAACTTCCTTCGGAGCAATGTAAGGCTTTTTCCCATTATGCAAATCAACATATCTATCAAGGATTAAACTCTGAACAGAGGCCTCTTCTGTCATAGTACCCATATCAACAAGTTGCTTTGGAGCAGAGTCACATTTAATGGACAAGTGCTGCATTTGAATTTTCATCTCCCTCACCTCCTCAGTTAGCATAGCCATCTGACCAAAGAGCTTGACCATCCAGCTTTCCATTCTGACAAGTGTAGTCCTCTCAACAGATTCTTCTACAGATCGGGTGCTTGATGGGACAAGTGGCGTCTCAGAAATAGGGTGAATGAGAGATGCAGGATCCAAGATTGGTCCTTCAGTAGAAATGACATTTATCGAAGCTGGTGGCGAGACAGCATGAGCATCGAAAGGCTCTTCAATAGTGAGCTTGTCTCCATCGATCATATCTTGCACTTTATGCTTCAGAGTATAACATTTATCAGTCGTATGACCCGAACCACGATGATATGCACAAAATAAATCCTTTCTCCAATTCTTAGGCAGAGGATTAGGTAGGACTCTTTGTTCAGGCAATTCGATCTTGTTGTCCTTGATCAATCTCCTGAGAATGTAGGATAACGAGCAAGGAAGCGGAGTAAACTTTCTTGTTTTCTTTTCTGCCGTCTCTTCCCCTTCCAATACTGTTTTGACTGGAGTCCTAACAGAATTGACATTATGTACCTTCTTTGGCTCGACCATAGGTCTTTTCCCTTCTGTGATATCAGATAAAGTCTTGGACCTCAGGCCTTTTACCAAAGCATCTTCAGTTTGAGTTCCCGTCTGTGGGACCCGATCCCGCGAGAGGGGTGGTGGCGCGAGCCGCCGCGCACTATCTCTTGGTCTCTCGTACCCACGCGATTGGCGTGTGCCTTTCATTATTGATTTTAATTCGTCTTTTATGTGAACTTGGGATCACTAAGGCAATCCGAATTCCACACAAAAGAGACTGACAGAGTCGCCACCTAGATGTGGGATCTAGGACCCATAATTAACCAGAAATCTAGACTCGCTACCTGGTTACAAGAATGGAAGGTATGGGGATTTATCCACCACATGCACCATTCCTGCCCGATAATCGGTCTTCAATTCCAAAAGTTAACTCTTTTAAATTCATTTTTAATGGCTCATTCAACTCTCTGTTAATGTGCTATCTATGTGACATGCATCCTATGATCTAATTTCAATGTGAATCCTAAATGTGTATCTTGATTTCTTAATTGGTTTGGATTCAATCTAAGTGAAAGTTCTCCTAAAATTCTAATTTCATGGAAAATCCTAAGTGATTTGATTGTTTCAACAGTTTTAAAAGTGATTAGCCCGAGTCCTCAGATGATCTGGTATTCATCCAAAGAAGCCTACGTATCCCCGCCTCCACGAGAATCAAGGCAACGTAGTTCTTCGCGCCTATTCTAAGCTAGGATGCCTAAGACACCTAGACTTCTATCCTAGACTCGATCTAAAAGACCGAACCGGTTATTAAAGTTTCTTGTACGATTATTTAAATTTCAGTGAATTGTGGATTTTATGACACCCTATATGCCCTAACTAAATGCAGATTAGCCCTAAGCTAATGCAGGTGGTTCTTACAACCTATGTGTGACTAGGCTGTATTTCCTACGGAAAACCAAGGGTGGACTAGCGTATCCTACTCTAGTCATCACTCGGCGATATGGATCGCCGACTGACCGGACGGAGGCGCTCCTATAACTCTAGGACAGACCTCTAACTCTAAAACAAGCACACAGCAAACAATCAATCAAACAACCTATCAAAAGAAAAACCCTAACTCTAAAATTCTCTATCGAGGAGAAACTCCTAACTCTAGAGGAAGGTCTTTTGAAAACTATATTTTAAAGGTTTTTGAAGAAGGTTTAAAACGTTTATTTACAAAAAAGGTTTGGCTGGACTTGGGATATAAATCCCAAGCTGCACTACGTACCTCGGAAGAGGATCAAGCCAACGTAGTTCGAAACGAACTCTCAAACTACGCTTCTAAAAGAAACACTCAACACTTTAGATTTTTTTTTAAGGTTTTTGATGTTTTCAAATGTTTTTTGAGTTTTAAATTTCTAATGTTTTTGGATTTTAAAGCTTTTCCAATGCTCAGGACCTTAAAATATTTTTAATCTTAAAGGGAACACGCAAGTAATACCACAAACTAGGGCAAAGCCCTAAAGCAAAAGGGGAAACCCCGAATAAGCAATTAGCGTCTCAAAGAGACAAACCACAACAAGAAAGATAGCGTCCCAAGAAGAGAGAAAACGATCCAAGATCCCAAGCAAGCAAAGCTCTAATAAGACTGAGTTAGCCTCTAATCAAAAGCGAAGTAATCAACAACTCTAAAGGAGAAACTCCGAACTAACAACACTAAAGAGGGGAACAAATGAGTCAGAGACTCTCTAATACTACAACTTAGAGGAGGAATGAGTCAAAGACTCCCAAATAACGCCAACAGAAGAACCAATGAGTCAAAGACTTCCTAGTAATACAACAAAAGAACGAATGAGTCAAAGACTCTCTAAAAGAAATGGAAACATGAGTCAAAGACTCCAATAACACCAACTAAAGGATAGATGAGTCAAAGACTCTCTAAAAGAAAAGGAAACACGAATTTGCACATTTGGCAGAGGTAAAACACCAAGCCGGGCCGGACAGCTACCTAGCCCTAGGGTGCAACAAATGTGCAACCCAATACCCATAAGGGTAGGCTTATGAAGCCAAGCCGAGTAGGGTGTTCTCCCAAAACCAAACGGCGCACAAAGAGGACTAACGAGAGAATGAGACCTGGCGGGTCTCCCAAACACACACAAAGATGGGCTCCAAGTAACCTTATCATTGCCCTTGCAAGGGGGAAGCAAGGCTAAGACAACTAATTGACCAAATTGGTCTCTAATTAACAGAGGCACAAATTGAGGTGCAACCTCAGAGAGGATTCTACAAATGAGGCAAAGCAGACCTTCTTAAGGAATTAAGATGTGACAGAATTTAAGGTCCTTTAGAGATTTTAAGATGATTTTCAATTAATTTCGGATTCTCAATGAATTTTATCAATTTTAATCATATGAGTGATTTTACAAGTGAAGTTGTTGTAAACGAACTCAAAATGAGTTGAAACTTTTCCAGAAACAAGATATGATGAGATGTAACTTACTGGAATATTTTTACAGATTATTACATTAAACTCATATTTAATTTGGATTTAAAAATTAATTGACCAGATTACAAAAATAACACAGAAACTACTAGAAATAGAAATCTAAATTCCATGAAATTTCTACAGTAGTAAGATATAAGTGAAAATAGCATGCTGTGAGATTTTCATGAATTTAGAAAACTATTTACTATCAGTTTCGGATTTTTCAAATGTCAAACCAGATTATGAATTAAGACTACAGCTCATATGAAACAAGATCAAAATCACTTGAAACTTTTACAGAAGCAAGAAGTATAGAATTTAAGACTACTGTAAAAATTTGGAGAATTGTATCTGTGATTTGACATCAGTAACAATTCTCCCAAAATCTGATAATTTTCAAAGAATGCGTAAAATAATATACCAAACAAAATCCAAAAATTCTCACAAATTCATGGTAGAATGTATCATTATCATATTATTTTCCCACGAAATTTCATTATTTTTGGAATCTGTTTAGTATATCTTTTAGTTTTCTTCGTTAAAAATCATACAAAAATCCGAAAATATACCAAATAATTCTAAACAATTCCGAAAACAGTGTACCTACCTGTGATGAGTTCCTCGCCGAATCAAAAGCCGAAAAAAAGACTCGAAGATCCCGCCTATGTGCGATCGCTTCCGCTTTCTTCTTTGTTTTTTTCTTTTTTCCTCTCTCTCTCTCTTATTTTCTCTCCCTCTCTTATTTTCTTTCTCCCCTTCTCTTTTTTTTTTCTCTCCTTCTCTCCTCCTTATTTTCTTTCTCCCCTTCTCTCCCCTTTTTTTTTTTTTTTTCCTTCTCATCACCTCTCTTTATATAGTGAAAAACTTAGTGGAGAGGTGGAAATAAATAATGAGAATGGTGGGTGTGGTGGAGAATAATGGAATATATAATGGTAATGGTGGGAATGGTGGTGGGAATAATGGAATATATAATGGTAATGGTGGGAATGGTGGTGGGGATAATGGAATATATAATGGTAATGGTGGGAATGGTGGTGGGAATAATGGAATATATAATGGTAATGGTGGGAATGGTGGTGGGGATAATGGAATGTATAATGGTAATGGTGGGAATGGTGGTGGGGATAATGGAATATATAATGGTAATGGTGGGAATGGTGGTGGGAATAATGGAATATATAATGGTAATGGTGGGAATGGTGGTGGGAATAATGGAATATATAATGGTAATGGAGATAATGGTGTTATTTTAAAGGGAAAAATGAAGTTGGTGGAAATGGTAGAGAAAGTTAAGTCATGCTAATGGTGAGTCCCACTTTGTGGGTTCCGCACAAGCGGGTCCCACATCAGCGGGTCCCACACCAGCGGGTCCCACACCAGCTTTTGCTCGGATTCTCATGAATAACCCTTCTCAATACTCAACAGAAAAATACGAAACATGGCGGAAACGACCAAAAATATTTAGAAATGTAACAAACGGACGCGAGAAGGAAAGACATTGGAAAACCGATGGGAAAAAAAACCCTAATTTCTTAAGGCAGAGCAAAATGGGGTGTCTACATGCCAAGCATAGCGAACTTGGGTCCGGTCAAAATGGGGTGTCTACAGATGCCCCTCTTTGGCAGAGCGTGTGTAACACGCGAATGGCAAAGCTGAACAGACGACACATTTTGACTGACCCAAAAGCAAAACAAATTTTTGGTTTTTTTTTCAGCTTTAAAATGATATTCACAAAGATAAAACTCTACCAACAATAGAGAGATAGCCTCTCACTAACTCTTAACTCGGCAACTAAGACATCTCAAAGAGATAGTCTCTCCCTAATACTCATGACTCAACTATCTAAAACAAATACGCAAGGGCTCTATTAAAGCAAACACAAACACACTCTTTTTAACAACAAAGCTTTAAGAAAACTAACACAATGAAATTATTTTTAGAGAATGTAGACCATTATCAATGCAAATATAAATCAATCACCCGAACAAATGTGAAACAATCACTCAAAGAGTCGGTAACACTCTGGGAGCTTCAAAACAATCACCCAAAGAGTCTGTAACACTCTGAGAGTCTCAAAACAATCACTCAAAGAGTCTGTAACACTCTGAGAGTTTCAAAACAATACAGAAATCTTTATACTCAAAGAGCCCTAACTACCCGAAGAGTCTCTAACACTCAAAGGGTCTCAACTACTCAAAGAGTCTCAAACGCACACGAAAAACCTTTATACTCGAAAGAGTCTCAACTACATAGAGAAACCTTTATACTCAAAGAGCCTCAACTACCCGAAGAGTCTGTAACACTCAAAGGGTCTCAACTACTCAAAGAGTCTCAAACACATCAAAGAAACTTTTATACTCAAAGAGCCTCAACTACCCGAAGAGTCTGTAACACTCAAAGGGTCTCAACTACTCAAAGAGTCTCAAATACATCAAAAACTATTTATACTCAAAGAGTCTCAACTACCCGAAGAGTCTGTAACACTCAAAGGGTCTCAACTACTCAAAAAGTCTCAAATCAACACCAAACATTTATACTCAAAGAGTCTCAACTACCCGAAGAGTCTATAACACTCAAAGGGTCTCAACTACTCAAAGAGTATCAAATCAACACAAAACATTTATACTCAAAGAGTCTCAACTACCCGAAGAGTCTGTAACACTCGAAGGGTCTCAACTACTCAAAGAGTCTCAAATCAACACAAAACATTTATACTCAAAGAGTCTCAACTACCCGAAGAGTCTGTAACACTCGAAGGGTCTCAACTACTCAAAGAGTCTCAAATCAACACAAAACATTTATACTCAAAGAGTCTCAACTACCCGAAGAGTCTGTAACACTCGAAGGGTCTCAACTACTCAAAGAGTCTCAAATCAACACAAAACATTTATACTCAAAGAGTCTCAACTACCCGAAGAGTCTGTAACACTCAAAGGGTCTCAACTACTCAAAGAGTCTCAAATCAACACAAAACATTTATACTCAAAGAGTCTCAACTACCCGAAGAGTCTGTAACACTCAAAGGGTCTCAACTACTCAAAGAGTCTCAAAACAAATCAAAACATTTATACTCAGAGAGTCTCAACTACCCGAAGAGTCTGTAACACTCAAAGGGCCTTAACTACTCAAAGAGTCTCAAATCAACACAAAAATATTTATCGATCTTATATCGAGTTCATTGATAGCATAGCGATCTCCTGCCGAGAATAAATGGGAGTGCATGATCTTTGCTGAAAGCAAAACTCAAGTAGATTGATGAGATTTTTAGGTGCTGACTCTCTTTAACAGATGAAAAGCATTCTAATGAGGTTTGAAGGATGCAGGAGTAGATTATATACCCCGCTGGGAATTGAAGTTTATGAAACTTTGACTCCAAAAGAAACAACTTGATCAAGGAATTCAACTCAAAGAGTATGTTCAAGCTTCTCTGGTTTCTATTTGCTAAGAATAGATATCCCAGTTATCATTGTGTAATATCTTTTATGACGCAAGTCATAAAAGATGCCCCTAGTATGATGTGCTTCCATGACAAGGTTTTAAGAAAGCAGAACCAAGGTAAGTAGGAAAAATTTGAGTTTGCATGGGTTCTTTCTTTGGTATAATGGTAAGACCACCTTCACAAAGGCTGAACGTAAGAGTTCTTCATTTTGCTCAGTGCTTGAGGCTTTGATGTTTCAGACAGGTCTGAATAACAAATCTCTTGCCCTTCTTTGATTCTTAAACCAGGATCTACTCTAGATTTTTCTTTACATTTCGGAAGGTGTACACCCATTCTCTCCAGTGCCAAACACTTTTGATTCTAAAAGAAAACAATGAGAAACAAGGAACAGACTCCTGAGGACTCTTTCAAAGAAGACTTACAATATTCATGGGACTTGACTAAATTTTGATTCACTCTTAAATCAAATGTGTTATTTTTAAATGGTAAGGTCAGCCACTCTTAGAGTAGTCTCAAAAACCATGTCAAGATGACCTAATTTCCTCCATCGGGATCTCCGTCATGGTTGTTACCCCTTTCGGATTGCTCGGTCTTAATGCCCCTAGTTTAAAAAGGTGTCAAAATAAGTCTCGCTGACACTACTCGGATTCCAGGATTCTGCCCTGTGCAGAGGTGGCTTCTCCGTCTCCCTGATTTCTCTCTTCAAAAGAAGTCATAACTTTTGCTTTCCAAGCTTTCAGTCTGAAAGACCACTTATCTCAACTTTTGCTTGTACTCAAACTAGGGAATTCTACGTAACTGAGGAACTCCTTCTGCTTCTATTCAACTCAACTGTTCATGGGAAGTCTTTGCCCTTGACTGGATTACCTCTTCAAGTTTTCAATCCAGCAGACCACTACCCTGACTTTTTGCATAAGCTAACTCTTTTGGCTGTTAACTTAGCAAATGTATATCTCTAGGCCGCCCTTTCGGGTTTTCAACCTAGTGGGTCTTCAGACTCTCATTCTTTTCTTTCTGTTTTTCTTTTCATTCGCCTCGAACCTTTGCTTGTTTCACCAGAAGGACTTTCTAGGTGGGCTTGGGTTCGAAAGGGTTGAATACCTAAGGTTCTAAAGATTTGAACCGAATCTGGTCTAGCCAGACTACCTACGTACCCCAAAGATGGAGGATCAGATCCGCGTAGTTCGCTTTGGGATTTTTCAAAGAATGGTTTAGCATTTAGCTTCAAAATTTTCAAAGGGGATTTTATCCCAAGGTTTGACCGAACTTGAATTAATCAAGTTGCCTACGTACCCCCGAAGAGGTGGGGATCAGGTCCGACGTAGTTCGGGTGCATAAATGCCCCGGGTTTATAATGTGTTTGAAAAGAAACATTGGCTTTAAATTGTTGGCCCAAAGGGTTCTCAAAAGGATTTTAAAACGTTAGGATTTTGGCTATAAAAGTTCAAACGCCCAAGGATGGCCTCCTGATGTATTTGATGTATAAGCTCTTTTGCTTAAGGTTCAAAGGCTTAAAAAATTTTCTATGAGTCTGACGGCATGTCAGGCAAAACTTCAACCACTGTGCTCCACTCTCATCTCAAAGATCTTGGATTTATGCTCAAGATTCCACCACTCCTTGTCCGAAAATCTTCTCTCAGTATTTCATCAGCTCCACAGGATGTCTGATGCTTATCTCTTTAAAATTTTACTCTTCAACTGGATGTCTAAAGCAGATGAAGTCTTGCTTTGCTCAACGACAGGGCATTCCCCTGGTTTATCCTTATAGGATCAAGCAAGACTACCTCAAACCCCTCTAAACAGGTTTATCAATTCTTTGCGTTCCTCGGGAGATAAAGTTTTGCCACTCCATCTTTCTCGAGTTTCGAATTTTGATACCACTATCAATGGCTTCGATTTCTTCTTCAAGTGGCTATGCTTGACGCTCTTCCTCTCGTTTGACCATCTTTCAGATCTCGAGGGGAATTTCGTCTGCATTCTCATCCGAGAAGGGGGTCTTGTAGTTGTTTTAAACATTTAATCCAAGAGTGAATCATAAAAATTTGAAGATACAGACTCAAATGCTTTATTGAATTGAAATACTTTGAAGTACATAGATGACTTTGAACGCGCCTCAGTAGGCTCTACATTGAATTTAATCAAAAAGCTAAACACCGACTCTGAACGAGAAAGACTGATTGACATGACACATTTTCTTTTCTTTTTTTTAACATCAACATAACTGAACTTTTCCAAGTTCGAGAGAAGAAAGTTGATGTACACTTAATGAAAGACAAATCTAAAGACACAGGACACTTCTTCAAAGGTAGTGAACCGGCACTGAAAGTTTATAGGTGATACACCTTTCTTCATGATAATGATAATTATAAAGTTCGATCCCGAAGTAGGAATCCCAGAAAAGGCAACTCCACAAGGTCTAGGTTAAATGGGGCAACAAAAGGCTTATGCTGACAATGTGGGTAAAGCAATAGACTGATGTATCGAATGAATTCAGAAATGGTTAGTCTTTTGGAAGAAGGGCTTTTTGTTGAACACAGACTTTTGACTTAGAAGCAATCACACTATCTCAATAGTCATGGGATAAAAATTCTAAACAAATAGAGAAAAGAGTAATCTTGAAATACATCAACGGGTATGTTAATTTGGAAAGAATCCTCAATCTATTCCTTAAGATGTTCTTTGGGTATAACTGTTCTTCTTTTGGGAATGAAAGAGTCAGGAACGATAAACATCCCTAATCAGAATAAGTTTCGATCTCAGCAACGATCATGCACTCAAAGAATACAGGTAAGATCAAACTTTTCCATCAATGATTTCGATATGATCCAAAGGTAAAAGATATATGATAGGTAAACATTGATCAATGAAAAATCAATGGCTCAGATAATAGACCATGGCCATAAGAATGACAAAAGTAGAGTCCAGGGCCAGATCTAAAATCTGAATGATGGATATCAACAACTGTAGATCAATATGATTAGATCAAGATGAGATGAGATAGCATAAGATTGCTTTCAACGGATGGATCATGAATGACTAATCCTATGAGATCTTTGGAAATGAATGGGATTTACATCCTAACCCCAAAGGAAAAGTTTTTTTTAATCTTCGCACATTTTATCAGTGTTACCTGAAGGCATCAATCCTAACCCTAATCTAGCGGAGTGGAGAGAGGATCTCGACTCATGACTTTGTTTGTGTACCTAGGACCGATCGTAGCCATTGAAAGATGGACTACGGCCTAATCTAGACACAAATGGGTAGGATATCCTAAACTAGGCTCACACACACAATTGGGTAAGATATCCTAAACTAGGCTCACACACGTGATGCACATGTGTTCGTATACTACATGCATGTGTGGGTTAATCTAGGGGTAAGGCCAAGAGTTCCCTTAGCGCGAATCTATGTTCGATATACTGTACCAGTGTCCGGTGTATCAGTACGTGAACAAGAGATCCGTTTACGTACCATAAAGGTACTAGGCTAAGGGTGGAATGCTTCTCTAGCACAGAGGCACCAGGTGATGAAATCCCAGTCAACCATGCTAGATAACACTCCGGGTTCCTAAAATAGGACGTGTGTGCATGTGAGATGCAGGGGTTTAGATGAAAGTGATGTAAGTGTGTGCAATAAGTTCGCGCAATCTATGATGCCTTCAGGTTTTGTTAGATTAAGTTTGAGTAAATGTGATGAGAAAATAAAGCATACAAAGTAATCTAACAAGCATAAAAGAGATAGAGTTTTCATGAGCCGGTTGAAATAGATTCAAATGAGTTATCCTTTGGAATTGTAATGAAGTTAGGTTGTCCCCAGCAGAGTCGCCAGTCTGTGGGACCCGATCCCGCGAGAGGGGTGGTGGCGCGAGCCGCCGCGCACTATCTCTTGGTCTCTCGTACCCACGCGATTGGCGTGTGCCTTTCATTATTGATTTTAATTCGTCTTTTATGTGAACTTGGGATCACTAAGGCAATCCGAATTCCACACAAAAGAGACTGACAGAGTCGCCACCTAGATGTGGGATCTAGGACCCATAATTAACCAGAAATCTAGACTCGCTACCTGGTTACAAGAATGGAAGGTATGGGGATTTATCCACCACATGCACCATTCCTGCCCGATAATCGGTCTTCAATTCCAAAAGTTAACTCTTTTAAATTCATTTTTAATGGCTCATTCAACTCTCTGTTAATGTGCTATCTATGTGACATGCATCCTATGATCTAATTTCAATGTGAATCCTAAATGTGTATCTTGATTTCTTAATTGGTTTGGATTCAATCTAAGTGAAAGTTCTCCTAAAATTCTAATTTCATGGAAAATCCTAAGTGATTTGATTGTTTCAACAGTTTTAAAAGTGATTAGCCCGAGTCCTCAGATGATCTGGTATTCATCCAAAGAAGCCTACGTATCCCCGCCTCCACGAGAATCAAGGCAACGTAGTTCTTCGCGCCTATTCTAAGCTAGGATGCCTAAGACACCTAGACTTCTATCCTAGACTCGATCTAAAAGACCGAACCGGTTATTAAAGTTTCTTGTACGATTATTTAAATTTCAGTGAATTGTGGATTTTATGACACCCTATATGCCCTAACTAAATGCAGATTAGCCCTAAGCTAATGCAGGTGGTTCTTACAACCTATGTGTGACTAGGCTGTATTTCCTACGGAAAACCAAGGGTGGACTAGCGTATCCTACTCTAGTCATCACTCGGCGATATGGATCGCCGACTGACCGGACGGAGGCGCTCCTATAACTCTAGGACAGACCTCTAACTCTAAAACAAGCACACAGCAAACAATCAATCAAACAACCTATCAAAAGAAAAACCCTAACTCTAAAATTCTCTATCGAGGAGAAACTCCTAACTCTAGAGGAAGGTCTTTTGAAAACTATATTTTAAAGGTTTTTGAAGAAGGTTTAAAACGTTTATTTACAAAAAAGGTTTGGCTGGACTTGGGATATAAATCCCAAGCTGCACTACGTACCTCGGAAGAGGATCAAGCCAACGTAGTTCGAAACGAACTCTCAAACTACGCTTCTAAAAGAAACACTCAACACTTTAGATTTTTTTTTAAGGTTTTTGATGTTTTCAAATGTTTTTTGAGTTTTAAATTTCTAATGTTTTTGGATTTTAAAGCTTTTCCAATGCTCAGGACCTTAAAATATTTTTAATCTTAAAGGGAACACGCAAGTAATACCACAAACTAGGGCAAAGCCCTAAAGCAAAAGGGGAAACCCCGAATAAGCAATTAGCGTCTCAAAGAGACAAACCACAACAAGAAAGATAGCGTCCCAAGAAGAGAGAAAACGATCCAAGATCCCAAGCAAGCAAAGCTCTAATAAGACTGAGTTAGCCTCTAATCAAAAGCGAAGTAATCAACAACTCTAAAGGAGAAACTCCGAACTAACAACACTAAAGAGGGGAACAAATGAGTCAGAGACTCTCTAATACTACAACTTAGAGGAGGAATGAGTCAAAGACTCCCAAATAACGCCAACAGAAGAACCAATGAGTCAAAGACTTCCTAGTAATACAACAAAAGAACGAATGAGTCAAAGACTCTCTAAAAGAAATGGAAACATGAGTCAAAGACTCCAATAACACCAACTAAAGGATAGATGAGTCAAAGACTCTCTAAAAGAAAAGGAAACACGAATTTGCACATTTGGCAGAGGTAAAACACCAAGCCGGGCCGGACAGCTACCTAGCCCTAGGGTGCAACAAATGTGCAACCCAATACCCATAAGGGTAGGCTTATGAAGCCAAGCCGAGTAGGGTGTTCTCCCAAAACCAAACGGCGCACAAAGAGGACTAACGAGAGAATGAGACCTGGCGGGTCTCCCAAACACACACAAAGATGGGCTCCAAGTAACCTTATCATTGCCCTTGCAAGGGGGAAGCAAGGCTAAGACAACTAATTGACCAAATTGGTCTCTAATTAACAGAGGCACAAATTGAGGTGCAACCTCAGAGAGGATTCTACAAATGAGGCAAAGCAGACCTTCTTAAGGAATTAAGATGTGACAGAATTTAAGGTCCTTTAGAGATTTTAAGATGATTTTCAATTAATTTCGGATTCTCAATGAATTTTATCAATTTTAATCATATGAGTGATTTTACAAGTGAAGTTGTTGTAAACGAACTCAAAATGAGTTGAAACTTTTCCAGAAACAAGATATGATGAGATGTAACTTACTGGAATATTTTTACAGATTATTACATTAAACTCATATTTAATTTGGATTTAAAAATTAATTGACCAGATTACAAAAATAACACAGAAACTACTAGAAATAGAAATCTAAATTCCATGAAATTTCTACAGTAGTAAGATATAAGTGAAAATAGCATGCTGTGAGATTTTCATGAATTTAGAAAACTATTTACTATCAGTTTCGGATTTTTCAAATGTCAAACCAGATTATGAATTAAGACTACAGCTCATATGAAACAAGATCAAAATCACTTGAAACTTTTACAGAAGCAAGAAGTATAGAATTTAAGACTACTGTAAAAATTTGGAGAATTGTATCTGTGATTTGACATCAGTAACAATTCTCCCAAAATCTGATAATTTTCAAAGAATGCGTAAAATAATATACCAAACAAAATCCAAAAATTCTCACAAATTCATGGTAGAATGTATCATTATCATATTATTTTCCCACGAAATTTCATTATTTTTGGAATCTGTTTAGTATATCTTTTAGTTTTCTTCGTTAAAAATCATACAAAAATCCGAAAATATACCAAATAATTCTAAACAATTCCGAAAACAGTGTACCTACCTGTGATGAGTTCCTCGCCGAATCAAAAGCCGAAAAAAAGACTCGAAGATCCCGCCTATGTGCGATCGCTTCCGCTTTCTTCTTTGTTTTTTTCTTTTTTCCTCTCTCTCTCTCTTATTTTCTCTCCCTCTCTTATTTTCTTTCTCCCCTTCTCTTTTTTTTTTCTCTCCTTCTCTCCTCCTTATTTTCTTTCTCCCCTTCTCTCCCCTTTTTTTTTTTTTTTTCCTTCTCATCACCTCTCTTTATATAGTGAAAAACTTAGTGGAGAGGTGGAAATAAATAATGAGAATGGTGGGTGTGGTGGAGAATAATGGAATATATAATGGTAATGGTGGGAATGGTGGTGGGAATAATGGAATATATAATGGTAATGGTGGGAATGGTGGTGGGGATAATGGAATATATAATGGTAATGGTGGGAATGGTGGTGGGAATAATGGAATATATAATGGTAATGGTGGGAATGGTGGTGGGGATAATGGAATGTATAATGGTAATGGTGGGAATGGTGGTGGGGATAATGGAATATATAATGGTAATGGTGGGAATGGTGGTGGGAATAATGGAATATATAATGGTAATGGTGGGAATGGTGGTGGGAATAATGGAATATATAATGGTAATGGAGATAATGGTGTTATTTTAAAGGGAAAAATGAAGTTGGTGGAAATGGTAGAGAAAGTTAAGTCATGCTAATGGTGAGTCCCACTTTGTGGGTTCCGCACAAGCGGGTCCCACATCAGCGGGTCCCACACCAGCGGGTCCCACACCAGCTTTTGCTCGGATTCTCATGAATAACCCTTCTCAATACTCAACAGAAAAATACGAAACATGGCGGAAACGACCAAAAATATTTAGAAATGTAACAAACGGACGCGAGAAGGAAAGACATTGGAAAACCGATGGGAAAAAAAACCCTAATTTCTTAAGGCAGAGCAAAATGGGGTGTCTACATGCCAAGCATAGCGAACTTGGGTCCGGTCAAAATGGGGTGTCTACACCGTCTTTATCAGATGATCAAAACTTGTGTAGTGCTGAGGTGACATGAAATGAAAATATTCGGAGGATAGGCTCTTTACTACCAGCTTGATTTGATCTGCCTCTGAGAGTGTCTGACTCAATTGCGCTAACATTCTTTTCCATCGCCGGATAAAAGAGGTAAAGGTCTCCTGCGGCCCTTGTTTCAACTGCTTCAAATCCCTCTTCGTAACCTCTATTCCGTCCTCCATCGAAAATTGCTCGACAAGTTTGTTTGCTATGGCCTCCATAGTTCTGACTTCTTCTGGTTTCAGGCGCAAGAACCACTGTTTTGCGATTCCCACAAGGGACACAGGGAATAGGTGTGCCATCTGTTCGGGGTTGAGTCCATGTTGTTGGGAAAGCTTTATGAACCATCCTACATGACCCCGAGGACACCCAGTCCCATCATATTTATCATAGTCAGGGGTTTTGAATTTGGGTGGCAGAATAGCCTCAGGAGGTATCATAAACTCAGAAATGTCGAACTTCTTTGGCCCCTGAAATTTCATATTCTCTACATCTTGAGCCAACTTTCTGAACTTGCCGTACATCTCCTTCTCTAACTTGTCATATATCTCTTTCTCTTTACTCACCACAGGTACACAAAATTCTCCAGCATATTGTTCATCTTCTGAGTTGATTTCAAAAGGTGAAACAGCTGGTCTGCTCGAATCTGGAGACGCAACTTGAGGAAATTGGGGTACTGGCCTTCTAGAATTGGAGGCCTTGTCAGTATTCTGAACTTTCAAATGAGTAATCTCTTCCTTCATGCTCGCCATGTCGCTAGTAAGATTTCTCAACATCTCTTGAATGGCTATCATAGGATCAACTGGGTCAGCCATTGAATGAACCTCTGGTAATTCAGACAACTCAGACAAAGAGAGTAAAGGTATTCTCGATGTAATGGGAGGACCAACTGAGTCTAGATACAGAAGATGGTCTAACCAAGCAGGTTTGGCTTAGTTATCTCTTTTGAGGGTGATAACGACAATTGCTCACCTTAAGAATCCTGAAATTGAGGTTAAAACACTAGGATAAATGAATGATAATGGGGATAAAATATCCTCTACAAATAGAGACAAGAATAATCCTGAACATGTTTGAATTACAAAACAGGTAAGTCAATCTATGAAGGTCAAGGAAAGGTAGGCACTGATAACATGACCTACACCAACAGGATCTCAAGGAATCTTCAATTTATCCCTTTAAGTCTTTTTGGAATATGACTGCTCTCTTTTGGGGTATGAAAAAGTTAAGAATGATAAACACCCCTAATCTAAATGAATCTGGACCTCAACAACAATCATGCACTCGCGACAGATAGGCAAGATTTAGCTAATCCATCAATGATCATGATATAAGAAAGGTAAATCCATGACGGGAAATATGAATCAATTACATGTACAAAAAGATCACAAAATAGATTATGACCAAAGTCAAGAATCTGATGATAATCCACAAATGGATAAATAGGAATAAACAAAAGGATCACGATGCAACAAACTCATGGTTTATCCCTGACTTTGAAGAATAGTAATTATGCTAAAAAATGTTCCAGGTAAAATCCGGCAGCATAACAGCTATACAAGAAAATCGAGGTAAGGCAAACTCATGGTTTAACTAACTACAAAGGATAGCGGTCATGCCAAAAATATTCTGGATAAAATCCGGCAGCATAACGACTAGACAAGAAAGTCCAAGTAAGGTAAGCTCATGGTTTAACTAACTCTAAAGGATAGCCGTCATGCTTAAAATATTCTGCGAAAAATTCGGCAGCATGACGACGCTAGAAAGGATAACCACAACTCAACCAAAGTTATATGAATAACGGTGGTAAGATAAGCTCGGAATATGGTTACCAAAGAAAGGTGACCAAATGAAGGACCGACTAACGGTGAGAACATATGACAACGGGTCAAATCCTATAAATAACAGATCGAATGACAGATCACGGCCAAGGTAATGGCAAGCAAAAGCCACTGACTAGATCTAGATCTGAATAAAGAATAGATATAACCAATTGAAAAGAATAAGGAACTCTAACTAAGAGGAGAACCCTAATACACATAATCAGTATATATATATATATATATATATACACATATACACAAATCCTAACCAGGGGCACCAGCCCTAATTCTAATCTAGCGGAGTCAAGGAAGTCTCAACTCAAGACAGACTTGTGAGTGAACTAGGACCGTATTGTAGCCACACAAGGTGAGCTACCCTAGTCTACAAATGGGACAAGGCTCCTAACTCTAGGCTCCACATGTGTGAGTAACACATGTTCGACCCCATATGAATGCAATATACTTATATAAACACGGGTACTTCCTAGTTAGGTTTCACTAAGTCAGTAAGTATATACATAATATATAAAACAAAGTAGAGCTCCGGACTCAATCTAATGGATACTATGCGAATGAAACATACTTAACATGTATAACTCAAGTGCACCGAGTGTTATACATAGTATGCTTCATTGCTCATCGGCTGCTGTAAACACAAGTGCACCGAGTGTTTACGGCTGCAGCGCTGGCGCATAGCTTGGAAATAGATTCAACAGTACCATCAGGATGTAGTAACATCCCAGTCATGCACGCATTGAATCTATCCCGTGGAGCCAATAATGAAAACCAATGAAAAACAATGAGAGAAATAAAAAATATGGCAATGCATGATGTGCAGTGTGTGAATCCCTCGTTTTAATTACGCACCTGTCTGGTGCCCCTGGATTCTAACGATAAAGCTCCCATTTAAAATGATTTTAGCTCAAATTTCTTCAAAGTTAGTAAAAATGGCATTTTTATAGAGTTAGGCGATGTTTCAAGAACTCCCCAGCAGAGTCGCCAGCCTGTGGACCCCGATCCTGAGGACGAGTGCCGAGGGAACGCGAGATCCCTCCTGCAATCCTCTAAAATCTCCACAACGGAAGAGAGCTCTGCCAAGGAACTCTCGAAACGGATGCCACCCTCACAGCATAGCATGAGTGGCGATATAAAAGGAAAGAGATACATCCTGATCCGGAGCCAGGGCTCGAAACCAAGATATATCCGAAAATAACTCAGAGTCGCCATCCATGGACACGCCATGGAACCAAAACAAATGCTCTGTTTGCAATGGATAACCAGGGATACAGAAGGTCCGTGCCTGATGACGAATGGAGAAGGTCCGAAGAGCGCCCCCAATTCGCCCGAGTGCGAACACTTGGTCTCTTATGCCATTTATTATTAACCTTGAAGAGTTTTAGGCGAAAATCATGTGAAATGGGAACAATCCTCAGGAGTCGTCTACCTAAGCATGCATTTCCTGAGAATACAAGTAATAAGCACACAAAATAAAATAAAAGATGTGTCGCCTAATGATTGCTAGGTTATGAGTGACATACCTAACTGGTGTCTAAGTTCTGGTGGACGAACACATGCATGCTACAGCTAAAGGTATAGTTCTGCACAAGAAAGTAAGAAAACACAGCAAAATATGCAATATAACAAAACAACAAATCCTAAGACTCTAAACGATTTAGCCCGAGTCCTCGGATGGTCTGATATTCATCCAAAGAAGCCTACGTATCCCCGCCTTCACGAGAATCAAGGCAACGTAGTTCTTCGCGCCTATTCTAAGCTAGGATGCCTAAGACACCTAGACCTCTATCCTAGACTCGATCTAAAAGACCGGACTAGTTATTAAAGTTTATTGTACGATTATTTAAATTCCAGTGAATTGTGAATTTTAGGACACCCTATATGCCCTAACTAAATGCAGGTTAGCCCTAAGCTAATGCAGGTGGTTCCTACAACCTATGTGTAACTAGGCTGTGCCCTAAGGAAAACAATAGGATTACTAACGCATCTTAGACCTAGTCATCAGTCGGCGATGTGAATCGCCAACTGACCGGACGGAGGCGCTCCTAGCTAGGACAAACTCCTAACTCTAACACAGACACACAACAAGCACACAACAAAAGACAAACTCCTAACTCTAAAACAACACAAACAAGCACACAACAAATAAAAGACAAACTCCTAGCTCTAAAACTCTCTATCTAGGACAAACTCCTAACTCTAGAGGAAGATCTTGTTGAAAATAAGGTTTTGAAGAAAAAGGGTTAAAGCATTTATTTACAAAGTTTGGCTGGACTTGAGATAAGAATCTCAAGCTGCACTACGTACCTCGTGGAAGAGGATCAAGCCAACGTAGTTCGAAACGAACTCTCAAACTACGCTTCTAAAAGAAACACTCAACACTTTATATATTTTTTTAAGGTTTTTTATATTTTTAAATGTTTTTGATATTTTTAAAGTTTTCAAATGTTTTTGAGTTTTAAATTTCTAATGTTTTTGGATTTTAAAGCTTTTCCAATGTTTTTGAGTTTTAAATTTCTAATGTTTTTGGATTTTAAAGCTTTTCCAATACTCAGGACCTTTAAATGTTTTCAATCTTAAAGGGAACACGTAGGTAATACCACAAACTAGGGCAAAGCCCTAAAGCAAAAGGGGAAACCCCGGATAAGCAACTAGCGTCTCAAAGAGACAAACCACAACACGTAAAGAAGTGTCCAAAGAACAGAGAAAACAATCTAAGATCCCAAGCAGGGAAGGCTCTATATGACTGAGTTAGTCTCAAACAAGGATGAATGACAACAAATCTAAAGGCGAACTACTAACTAACACACTAAAAAAAAGGAGCACAAATGAGTCAGAGACTTACTAAAAACACTACCAAGAAAGGGGTAAAAATGAGTCAAAGACTCGCCAGGAGGAAGGGTTATTCTAACATGAGGCTAGGTAAGCCTCCTAAAGGAGAAACTCTCTACAGGAGACAAGGCTTGTCTCCAAGACACAAATGACGTAAAAAGGAATAAGAGACCCTGTGCATATTTGGCAAAGGTAAAACACCCAACCGGGCCGGACAGCTACCTAGCCCTAGGGTGCAACAAATGTGCGACCCAATACCCATAAGGGTAGGGGTATGAAGCCAAGCCGAGTAGGATGTTCTCCCAAAACCAAACGGCGCACAAAGAGGAGGTTTAGCAAGAGAATGAGACCGGGCGGGTCTAAAAGGAATAAGAGACCTTGTGCATATTTGGCAAAGGTGAAACACCCAGCCGGGCCGGACAGCTACCTAGCCGTAGGGTGCAACAAATGTGCAACCCAATACCCATAAGGGTAGGGGTATGCTGCCAAGCCGAGTAGGGTGTTCTCCCAAAACCAAACGACACACAAAGAGGAGGTTAAGCAAGAGAATGAGACTGGACAAGTCTCCTATATACAAAGGAGGGGTATGCTACTTGGACTGAGCAAGTCCCCTAAGGATGGGCTTGGGCTAGCGCCTTCATCGCCCTCGCAATGAGAGGGGATTCTAGTATCTAAAGAAATTTAACAGAAATCTATAAGACTGTGTTAGTCTATCAAAGAGAGAAGAAAAGGCTACCAGATAATCACAAATTCCATTTTATTCCTATAAAAATAAATCAAGTGCTAAGCAAAGAAGAATTTTCAATAGAAGAAATACACAATCTATAGCAATCATAAAATGATAAACAACATTAATTAGTCCAGACCAGCTGCTGGATAGCCTAATAAAGTAAAAGAAAACAATATCAAACACTTCTATGCCCAACCACAAACACCACCCCAATATGGGGATGAAATCAGATGATGCTAAAGTAATCATCTGATATCATAATACACATGATAATATTTCTACAAACCGCCTTGAAATCAAACAGTACTCATGTCGATAACATCGAATAGAGTAGTCATTTGATTTCCTTCTTCAATTAAACAATTTATTTAAATAAAATTAAACAAATATGATAAGCTTCAAGATAATCTCACCTGAACAGTCCATTCATTATTGTCTTCAGAACCTAACTCAATGCTTAAGATAAGAAGAGTATTAGAAATATCAAAAGATTATGATAATTCCAATTAGTAAAAATTTCAGTGCATACAGGGGACATCAACTTGTGCAGATCCAAGTGCGAAGCGGTGAGCCACAAAACATAAAGACGGGCTCCAAGTAACCTTATCATTGCCCAGAGAAAGGTTCTTTTTTTTAAAAAAAATGGTTAAAAGAAATCCAAAAGGTAAATGGATTTGGACAAAATGAAAACAACACGAACCAAACAATTCCCTGACATAACCATTTTACCATTTTACTTCTATCTGAAAATGCTTCAGGGAAATGACTTTCACCTCCTATTCACAAGGTTCATATATCAATTATGCTCTAAATTGTTTAACCCCAAACAACAAGCCATTATAGCGTAAATATGATTAAACAAATGCAGATATATGATTAAAAACCGATCAAACACTACATATGAATTACAGGACATGATCAATGATAGAGAATAAGGATGCAAGCCTGAGAGACATGCTCTGAGCCGGAAAATGGAAAATAATCTATGCTCTTATAACCTGATATGTGATCAAAATCATCTGATTTTCGAGACCATTCATACCCTTCTCAAAGAAAATCCAAGCCATACAGTTCTATATGGCAAACCCTATCATCTCAATTCTACCATTCATAGAGTAGAATGAACAGAGTATATTCAACAATCAGTAGACATTACCCACAGCTACACAATTTAAACATAAAAGGAAAATGCTAAGAAAAGCTAGGGATTACCTTCCTTTTGACAGGCGATTGTCAAACCGAATCAAAACAAACTTCCCCGAATCAGAAGCTCTTTTTCTATTTTATTTTTTTTACAGATTCCTTCTACAAAACTCAGGTCTCTCGACTAAATCAGAGAGATAGGCACAGTATTTGGATTTCCATGGAGGTGCAGACGAAAATGGTGGGCAGGGATATGGATTTGAGATGGTCGAGGATAATAGGGGTACCGGATTCTGGTGGGCTAAGGCCGGATTTAATGGGGATGTGAAGAAGAGGATGGTGGAATGGGTTTGCAGGAAGGAGCCATGGAGGGTGTGGCTGCTGTTGGTGAAGACAATGATGGAGTTGGTTTGCAGAGATGGGATGGAGGTAGAGATGATCGAAGGAAACGGCTACAATGGAAAAGGGGTTTGGCCGAAAATGGTTGAGGGTTGCCGATGGCTTTGCCGGATTCCGGCAAACCCACCGGAGAAAAAGAAGAAGAAGAATGAGAAGAAAATGGTGCTCGGTTAGTGGAGATTGAAGCTGTGAAGGTGGTGAGGCCGGAGAAAGATGGGCTAGCCGGATTTCCGGCGGGAAATGGGGCCGGAGAATATGGTTTTTCTCCCGGTCTTCTTCCTCCACCTGCTCTCTCTCTCTCTCTCTCTCTCTCTCTCTGTGTGTGTGTTTTTTCTTCGAAGATCTGCAAATGAAAGGGGTTTGGTGAAGGGGTTTTGAGATGGGTTTGTAGTGGAGGTGGAGGTGATGAGGGTTTGGCTCTGATGGAGGTAGAAGATGAAGAAGAGGAAGAAGGAGGAGGAGATGGTACGGCCGAAGGGTTGACCGGAGTTGCAGAGGGGATGGAGATGGGCGTCGGTGGCGAAGGCTAGTGGTGGTGGAGATGGCCGAACGGTGGTGGTTTGGGTTTGGGTGCACAGAAATGGGTTTTCCGAAGTGGGTTTTGGGTGGGTTTGGGTTTTGCAGAGGAAAAAAGGGGAAAATGAAGGAGAAGGTGGAGATGGTTCGACGGTGGTGATCGGATTCCGGCAAGCTTGCCGGAATCAATGGAGGTGGTGGCTGTTGGTGGTTGGGTGGTCGGAGGCGGGGAAGAAAAAGAAGAAGAAAAAGAAGAAGAAGAAGAAGAAGAAGAAGAAGAAGAAGAAGAGGAAGAAGAAGAGGGAAGTGGCTGAAGCTGGGTGGTGGTGGTGGTGATGCGGTCGGTTGGGCCGAGGAAGAAGGTGGCTGCGGCTCCCTTCTCCTCCTTTTTTTTTGCAATTTTTCTCTCTTTTTTTTTTTCTAAACCCTAACTCGATGGGTTTTAAAGGGGAAAATGATAAATTCGCCTCCCCCACTATTTCATGGACAACCCCTATTGCGATGAAGCACTCCCCTTTCTGGATAAACAAAGGAAATACCATTCAACCATTGGGTTACCTTTTTTCTGCCTTAGCTGATTGGTGAGATGATATGAACACTCCTTTGCTTGGATGTTCCACTCTCCTGCTGCATTTCTTTATGTTATGCTCAACTCGAACCCAAAACATGGGTTGGGGTGCGACCCGAGTCAATTTATGGGGTTCGGATCCTTCAGAAATTTGGGCTTCGATTCTTGGATTTTCACAGTCAGGGCACAGTTTCAGGGTTCAAAAATTGATTTCGGGACTTCGACTCAACTTTGGGACTATGCTCAATTTCATAAATTTATTCGATTTCGCGGAAAAGGGGCCGGTCAAAATGGGGTGTCTACAGATGCCCCTCTTTGGCAGAGCGTGTACAACACGCGAATGGCAAAGCTGAACAGACAACACATTTTGATCGACCCGAAAACAAAGCAAAGCAATTTTTTTTTTTTTTTTTTTTTTTGGGTTTTAACTTTGGAAACAAAGGTAAACTGGCAAAAAGACCTTTCAAAACTCTAAAACTGTAAGCAAAATGGAGATAGTCTCTCTCTGACCCTTAACTCTACAATCATTACATCTCAATGAGATGGCTTCTCTTGAAACTCTTAACCAGACAAAACATATCATATTGGTGAAACTACTTTCATCTCAAGCAATTAAAACAATGGGGAAACTGCTTTCAAACAAGCATTCTAAATCAAAAGAAACTACTTTTCTCTCAAACAAACAAAACCAAAAGGAAACTACTTTTCCGACAAACATAAAAAACACGAGAAATTACTTTTCTCCAAAAACTCTATCTTTGAGAAACTACTTTTCTCTAAAAACCTTCTCCGAGAAACTACTTTTCTCCCTAAAACACTATCCAATGAGAAACTACTTTTCTCTCCAAAACTCTGCCTCTGAGAAACTACTTTTCTCTTCTAAAATCTTCAAATAATTGAGAAACTACTTTTCTCTTCAAAACTCTATCATTGAGAAACTACTTCTCTTCAAAAAAAATCTTCCAATCAAAGGGGAAACTACTTCTCGCCCAATCTTTCAAATCAAAGGGGAAACTACTTTTCGCCCAAACTTCCAATCAACGGGGAAACTACTTCTCGCCCGATTTTTCCATCAACGGGGAAACTACTTCTCGCCCGATCTTCCAAATAACGGGGAAACTACTTCTCGCCCGATCTTCTAAACATGGGGAAACTACTTTTCGCCCGATCTTCCAAACAACGGGGAAACTACTTCTCGCCCGATCTTAAAAACCACGGGGAAACTACTTCTCGCCCGATCTTCCAAATAACGGGGAAACTACTTCTCGCCCGAACTTCAAATCCACGGGGAAACTACTTCTCGCCCGATCTTCCAAATAACGGGGAAACTACTTCTCGCCCGAACTTCAAATCCACGGGGAAACTACTTCTCGCCCGATCTTCCAAATAACGGGGAAACTACTTCTCGCCCGATCTTCCAAACAACGGGGAAACTACTTCTCGCCCGATCTTAAAAACCACGGGGAAACTACTTCTCGCCCGATCTTCCAAACAACGGGGAAACTACTTCTCGCCCGATTTTCAAATCCACGGGGAAACTACTTCTCGCCCGATCTTCCAAATAACGGGGAAACTACTTCTCGCCCGAACTTCAAATCCACGGGGAAACTACTTCTCGCCCGATCTTCCAAATAACGGGGAAACTACTTCTCGCCCGATCTTCCAAATAATGGGGAAACTACTTTTCGCCCAATCTTCCAAACAACGGGGAAACTACTTCTCGCCTGATTTTCAAATCCACGGCGAAACTACTTTTCACCAAGCAACAAATAAACAGGCCACTACTTGGCACCTCACTGATTAACAATCAAAAGATTTTTTTTTCTTCTTAAAAAAAAAAAAAAAAAAAAATGCCCCTTGCTTGGGTTTAACAAAGAAAAAGATTTTTTTGGGCCCAAAGGGCTTGCAAACATGATTGATAGGTTTATCGATCTTATATCGAGTTCATTGATAGCATAGCTATCTCCTGCCGAGAATAAGTGGGAGTGCATGATCATTACTGAAGACCAAACTCGAAAAACTTGATGGGATTTTTGGATATTGACTCTTTTAAAGAGAGAAAAGCATTCTGCTAAGATTTGAAAACTGCAAGAGCAGGAATTCTAGACTCCGCTGGGTACTAGATTTTCTAGAACATTGACTCTTTCAAAGAATGAGTTCAATTTAGAAATTTGGAAGCTTAGCTCATGAGATGTGCTCGAGCTTCTCTTGCTTCTATTTGCCGAAAATATTTATCTCAATTATCTTGTATTTGATATCTTTTATGACGTAAGTCATAAAAGATGCCCCTAGTATGATGTACTTCCATGACAGGATTCATAAGAGAGTAAAATCAGGACAGGCAAGAAAGCTTGAGCTTGCATGGGTTCTTTCTTTGGTATATAAGCAAAAGGATATCCACAATGGATGAGTCTGAGAATTTTTTCTTTCATTGCTCACTACTTGAGGCTTTGATGCATCTGGCAAGTTTGAACAAAATGTCTCCTGCCCTTTCCTTGATTTCTAAACCAGGATCTACTCTGAATTTTCTTCACATTTCAAAAGGTATACTCTCGCTCTTCCAGTGCCAAACACTTCGGACATTGAGAGAGAGAAAAAAAAAATGATAAAATAAGAAAAAGACTTCCAATGACTCAATCAAAGAAAACTCAAATTACTCAAGGGACTTGACTCACTTTTGATTCACCCTTAGATAAAATGTGTTATTTTATTATGGTAAGGCTAGCCACTCTTAGAGTACTCTCGAAAACCAAGTCAAGAGGCTCTAGTTTCCTCCATCAGGACATCCGTCATGGTTATTACCCCCTTTGGGTTGCTCGGTTTTAATGCCCCTAGTTTAGAAAGGTATCAAAGTAAATCTTATCGACACTGCTCGGATTCCGGGATCCTGCCCTATGTAGTGGTTGCTTCTCCGTCTCCTCGATTTCTCCCTTCAAAAGAAGTCAAAACCAATGCCTTCCAATTTTCGGTCTAAAAGACCACTTGTCTCAACTTTTGCTTGTTTCACCAGAAAGACTTTCTAGGTGGCTTGGGATCAAAAGGGTGGGATATTTAAAGTTCAAACGATTTGGACCGAATCTGGTCTAGCCAGACTACCTACGTACCCCAAAAATGGAGGATCAGATCCGCGTAGTTCGCTTTGGTGTTTTTTCAAAGAATGGTTTAGCATTTAGCTTCAAAATTTTGAAAGGGATTTTATCCCAAGGTTTGACCGAACTTGAATTAATCAAGTTGCCTACGTACCCCTGAAGAGTTAGGGATCAGGTCCGACGTAGTTCGGGTGCATAAAATGCCCCGGGTTTATAAAATGGTTAGAAAAAATATGGTTTGATTTGACTTTTTGGCCCAAAGGGTTTACAAATGGATTTTAAAACATTAGGATTTTGGCTATAAAAGTTCAGACTATCAAGGATGGCCTCCTGGTATATTTGGCGTACAAGCTCTTTTGCTTAAGATTCAAAGACTTAAAATTTTTTTGGAATCTGACGGCATGTCAGGCAAAACTTCAACCGCTGCGCTCCACTCCCATCTCGAAGATCTTGAATTTATGCTCAAGATTCCACAACTCCTTGTCTCTTTCTCTTTTTTTTCCTTTTTTTTTTCTCTTTTTTTTTCTTTTTCTTAGGGCTCAAATTTATCATACAACTTCCTCGCCCGAAAATCTTCTCTCAATATTTCATCAGCTCCATAGGATGTCTGATGTTTCACTCTTTAAAAAATTTCTCTTCAACTGGATGTCTAAAGACAATGAAGTCTTGCTTTGCTCAACGACAGGGCATTCCCCTGGTTTATCCTTATAGGATCAAGCAAGACTACCTCAAACCCCTCTAAACAGGTTTATCAATTCTTTGCGCTTCTCGGGAGATAAAGTTTTGCCACTCCATCTTTCCCGAGTTTCGGATTTCGATACCACTATTAATGACTTCGATTTCTTCTTTAAGTGGCTATGCTCGACGCTCTTCCTCTCGTTTGACCATCTTTCAGATCTCGAGGTGAATTTTGTCTGCATTCTCATCCGAAAAGGGGGTCTTTAGTTGTTTTAAGCATTAAATCCAAGAGTGAATCATAAACATTGAAGATACAGAACCAAATGCTATATTGAATTGAAGACTTTAAAGTACATAGATGACTCACAGACACGCCTCTATGAGCTTTACATTTGATTTGACAGAAAATAGAACACTGACTCTGAACACTAAAGACTTAACAAACACGAAACACATTCTTTTTTTTTCTTTTTTTTTTTTTTTTTTTTACTACAAGACTCCCTAACCTTCAACACAGGAGTTGGTAAACACTTAACAAAAATTGAATCTTGAAACAAGATACTTGACACATGACTCTTGAAACATAACAGTTGAACAGAGGCGAGGACTTGGCACTGAAGTTCACAAGTAGCACGCCTTCCTCCATGATAATGCTGGCTAAGGAGTTCGACCCTGGTTCAGAAACCTTGGAAAGGGTGGTCCTTTGAAGTCCTGTTGACTTGGCCCAAATTGTCTTTGAAAACTGGCTGGTGACATCACCTTCTCTGCCTGAACATTCTCAAGATATTCAAACTCTGACATTTTTTCTTTTCCCTTCAACTTATTCTCTGGCTCTGGAGTGACATAAGGGACGGGATCTCTGGGAGGCTGAGTGGTTCTTTCAAGTGTCTGGTTCACAAAAGCATAGATTTCAGCGAGAGCAAAAGAGTCTTTCTCTATCCGGCTCTGGATTGCATGTTTCAAAGCTAAACAATTCTCCGTCAGGTGACCCGGGCCTCTATGATACTCACAGTATTGATCCATCTTCCAATTGTTGGGGAATGGTTCAGGCACAGGTTTAATATCTGGAAGCCTCAAACAACCTTCACTGACCCATTTCTTCATGATGACTATAAGAGAACAAGGCATTTGAGTGAATTCTCTTTCTCGTTTCTGACCCATCTTTTCTTCCTCTATCACTGGCCTCTTTAAAGGTTGGTGAGAAGGTCCAACATTCTTAACCTCCCTCGGAGCAATGAAAGCCTGCTTAAGAGGTTGTCGAGAAGGTCTAACACTTCTAACTTCCTTCGGAGCAATGTAAGGCTTTTTCCCATTATGCAAATCAACATATCTATCAAGGATTAAACTCTGAACAGAGGCCTCTTCTGTCATAGTACCCATATCAACAAGTTGCTTTGGAGCAGAGTCACATTTAATGGACAAGTGCTGCATTTGAATTTTCATCTCCCTCACCTCCTCAGTTAGCATAGCCATCTGACCAAAGAGCTTGACCATCCAGCTTTCCATTCTGACAAGTGTAGTCCTCTCAACAGATTCTTCTACAGATCGGGTGCTTGATGGGACAAGTGGCGTCTCAGAAATAGGGTGAATGAGAGATGCAGGATCCAAGATTGGTCCTTCAGTAGAAATGACATTTATCGAAGCTGGTGGCGAGACAGCATGAGCATCGAAAGGCTCTTCAATAGTGAGCTTGTCTCCATCGATCATATCTTGCACTTTATGCTTCAGAGTATAACATTTATCAGTCGTATGACCCGAACCACGATGATATGCACAAAATAAATCCTTTCTCCAATTCTTAGGCAGAGGATTAGGTAGGACTCTTTGTTCAGGCAATTCGATCTTGTTGTCCTTGATCAATCTCCTGAGAATGTAGGATAACGAGCAAGGAAGCGGAGTAAACTTTCTTGTTTTCTTTTCTGCCGTCTCTTCCCCTTCCAATACTGTTTTGACTGGAGTCCTAACAGAATTGACATTATGTACCTTCTTTGGCTCGACCATAGGTCTTTTCCCTTCTGTGATATCAGATAAAGTCTTGGACCTCAGGCCTTTTACCAAAGCATCTTCAGTTTGAGTTCCCGTCTTTATCAGATGATCAAAACTTGTGTAGTGCTGAGGTGACATGAAATGAAAATATTCGGAGGATAGGCTCTTTACTACCAGCTTGATTTGATCTGCCTCTGAGAGTGTCTGACTCAATTGCGCTAACATTCTTTTCCATCGCCGGATAAAAGAGGTAAAGGTCTCCTGCGGCCCTTGTTTCAACTGCTTCAAATCCCTCTTCGTAACCTCTATTCCGTCCTCCATCGAAAATTGCTCGACAAGTTTGTTTGCTATGGCCTCCATAGTTCTGACTTCTTCTGGTTTCAGGCGCAAGAACCACTGTTTTGCGATTCCCACAAGGGACACAGGGAATAGGTGTGCCATCTGTTCGGGGTTGAGTCCATGTTGTTGGGAAAGCTTTATGAACCATCCTACATGACCCCGAGGACACCCAGTCCCATCATATTTATCATAGTCAGGGGTTTTGAATTTGGGTGGCAGAATAGCCTCAGGAGGTATCATAAACTCAGAAATGTCGAACTTCTTTGGCCCCTGAAATTTCATATTCTCTACATCTTGAGCCAACTTTCTGAACTTGCCGTACATCTCCTTCTCTAACTTGTCATATATCTCTTTCTCTTTACTCACCACAGGTACACAAAATTCTCCAGCATATTGTTCATCTTCTGAGTTGATTTCAAAAGGTGAAACAGCTGGTCTGCTCGAATCTGGAGACGCAACTTGAGGAAATTGGGGTACTGGCCTTCTAGAATTGGAGGCCTTGTCAGTATTCTGAACTTTCAAATGAGTAATCTCTTCCTTCATGCTCGCCATGTCGCTAGTAAGATTTCTCAACATCTCTTGAATGGCTATCATAGGATCAACTGGGTCAGCCATTGAATGAACCTCTGGTAATTCAGACAACTCAGACAAAGAGAGTAAAGGTATTCTCGATGTAATGGGAGGACCAACTGAGTCTAGATACAGAAGATGGTCTAACCAAGCAGGTTTGGCTTAGTTATCTCTTTTGAGGGTGATAACGACAATTGCTCACCTTAAGAATCCTGAAATTGAGGTTAAAACACTAGGATAAATGAATGATAATGGGGATAAAATATCCTCTACAAATAGAGACAAGAATAATCCTGAACATGTTTGAATTACAAAACAGGTAAGTCAATCTATGAAGGTCAAGGAAAGGTAGGCACTGATAACATGACCTACACCAACAGGATCTCAAGGAATCTTCAATTTATCCCTTTAAGTCTTTTTGGAATATGACTGCTCTCTTTTGGGGTATGAAAAAGTTAAGAATGATAAACACCCCTAATCTAAATGAATCTGGACCTCAACAACAATCATGCACTCGCGACAGATAGGCAAGATTTAGCTAATCCATCAATGATCATGATATAAGAAAGGTAAATCCATGACGGGAAATATGAATCAATTACATGTACAAAAAGATCACAAAATAGATTATGACCAAAGTCAAGAATCTGATGATAATCCACAAATGGATAAATAGGAATAAACAAAAGGATCACGATGCAACAAACTCATGGTTTATCCCTGACTTTGAAGAATAGTAATTATGCTAAAAAATGTTCCAGGTAAAATCCGGCAGCATAACAGCTATACAAGAAAATCGAGGTAAGGCAAACTCATGGTTTAACTAACTACAAAGGATAGCGGTCATGCCAAAAATATTCTGGATAAAATCCGGCAGCATAACGACTAGACAAGAAAGTCCAAGTAAGGTAAGCTCATGGTTTAACTAACTCTAAAGGATAGCCGTCATGCTTAAAATATTCTGCGAAAAATTCGGCAGCATGACGACGCTAGAAAGGATAACCACAACTCAACCAAAGTTATATGAATAACGGTGGTAAGATAAGCTCGGAATATGGTTACCAAAGAAAGGTGACCAAATGAAGGACCGACTAACGGTGAGAACATATGACAACGGGTCAAATCCTATAAATAACAGATCGAATGACAGATCACGGCCAAGGTAATGGCAAGCAAAAGCCACTGACTAGATCTAGATCTGAATAAAGAATAGATATAACCAATTGAAAAGAATAAGGAACTCTAACTAAGAGGAGAACCCTAATACACATAATCAGTATATATATATATATATATATATATATATATATATACACATATACACAAATCCTAACCAGGGGCACCAGCCCTAATTCTAATCTAGCGGAGTCAAGGAAGTCTCAACTCAAGACAGACTTGTGAGTGAACTAGGACCGTATTGTAGCCACACAAGGTGAGCTACCCTAGTCTACAAATGGGACAAGGCTCCTAACTCTAGGCTCCACATGTGTGAGTAACACATGTTCGACCCCATATGAATGCAATATACTTATATAAACACGGGTACTTCCTAGTTAGGTTTCACTAAGTCAGTAAGTATATACATAATATATAAAACAAAGTAGAGCTCCGGACTCAATCTAATGGGTACTATGCGAATGAAACATACTTAACATGTATAACTCAAGTGCACCGAGTGTTATACATAGTATGCTTCATTGCTCATCGGCTGCTGTAAACACAAGTGCACCGAGTGTTTACGGCTGCAGCGCTGGCGCATAGCTTGGAAATAGATTCAACAGTACCATCAGGATGTAGTAACATCCCAGTCATGCACGCATTGAATCTATCCCGTGGAGCCAATAATGAAAAACAATGAAAAACAATGAGAGAAATAAAAAATATGGCAATGCATGATGTGCAGTGTGTGAATCCCTCGTTTTAATTACGCACCTGTCTGGTGCCCCTGGATTCTAACGATAAAGCTCCCATTTAAAATGATTTTAGCTCAAATTTCTTCAAAGTTAGTAAAAATGGCATTTTTATAGAGTTAGGCGATGTTTCAAGAACTCCCCAGCAGAGTCGCCAGCCTGTGGACCCCGATCCTGAGGACGAGTGCCGAGGGAACGCGAGATCCCTCCTGCAATCCTCTAAAATCTCCACAACGGAAGAGAGCTCTGCCAAGGAACTCTCGAAACGGATGCCACCCTCACAGCATAGCATGAGTGGCGATATAAAAGGAAAGAGATACATCCTGATCCGGAGCCAGGGCTCGAAACCAAGATATATCCGAAAATAACTCAGAGTCGCCATCCATGGACACGCCATGGAACCAAAACAAATGCTCTGTTTGCAATGGATAACCAGGGATACAGAAGGTCCGTGCCTGATGACGAATGGAGAAGGTCCGAAGAGCGCCCCCAATTCGCCCGAGTGCGAACACTTGGTCTCTTATGCCATTTATTATTAACCTTGAAGAGTTTTAGGCGAAAATCATGTGAAATGGGAACAATCCTCAGGAGTCGTCTACCTAAGCATGCATTTCCTGAGAATACAAATAATAAGCACACAAAATAAAATAAAAGATGTGTCGCCTAATGATTGCTAGGTTATGAGTGACATACCTAACTGGTGTCTAAGTTCTGGTGGACGAACACATGCATGCTACAGCTAAAGGTATAGTTCTGCACAAGAAAGTAAGAAAACACAGCAAAATATGCAATATAACAAAACAACAAATCCTAAGACTCTAAACGATTTAGCCCGAGTCCTCGGATGGTCTGATATTCATCCAAAGAAGCCTACGTATCCCCGCCTTCACGAGAATCAAGGCAACGTAGTTCTTCGCGCCTATTCTAAGCTAGGATGCCTAAGACACCTAGACCTCTATCCTAGACTCGATCTAAAAGACCGGACTAGTTATTAAAGTTTATTGTACGATTATTTAAATTCCAGTGAATTGTGAATTTTAGGACACCCTATATGCCCTAACTAAATGCAGGTTAGCCCTAAGCTAATGCAGGTGGTTCCTACAACCTATGTGTAACTAGGCTGTGCCCTAAGGAAAACAATAGGATTACTAACGCATCTTAGACCTAGTCATCAGTCGGCGATGTGAATCGCCAACTGACCGGACGGAGGCGCTCCTAGCTAGGACAAACTCCTAACTCTAACACAGACACACAACAAGCACACAACAAAAGACAAACTCCTAACTCTAAAACAACACAAACAAGCACACAACAAATAAAAGACAAACTCCTAGCTCTAAAACTCTCTATCTAGGACAAACTCCTAACTCTAGAGGAAGATCTTGTTGAAAATAAGGTTTTGAAGAAAAAGGGTTAAAGCATTTATTTACAAAGTTTGGCTGGACTTGAGATAAGAATCTCAAGCTGCACTACGTACCTCGTGGAAGAGGATCAAGCCAACGTAGTTCGAAACGAACTCTCAAACTACGCTTCTAAAAGAAACACTCAACACTTTATATATTTTTTTAAGGTTTTTTATATTTTTAAATGTTTTTGATATTTTTAAAGTTTTCAAATGTTTTTGAGTTTTAAATTTCTAATGTTTTTGGATTTTAAAGCTTTTCCAATGTTTTTGAGTTTTAAATTTCTAATGTTTTTGGATTTTAAAGCTTTTCCAATACTCAGGACCTTTAAATGTTTTCAATCTTAAAGGGAACACGTAGGTAATACCACAAACTAGGGCAAAGCCCTAAAGCAAAAGGGGAAACCCCGGATAAGCAACTAGCGTCTCAAAGAGACAAACCACAACACGTAAAGAAGTGTCCAAAGAACAGAGAAAACAATCTAAGATCCCAAGCAGGGAAGGCTCTATATGACTGAGTTAGTCTCAAACAAGGATGAATGACAACAAATCTAAAGGCGAACTACTAACTAACACACTAAAAAAAAGGAGCACAAATGAGTCAGAGACTTACTAAAAACACTACCAAGAAAGGGGTAAAAATGAGTCAAAGACTCGCCAGGAGGAAGGGTTATTCTAACATGAGGCTAGGTAAGCCTCCTAAAGGAGAAACTCTCTACAGGAGACAAGGCTTGTCTCCAAGACACAAATGACGTAAAAAGGAATAAGAGACCCTGTGCATATTTGGCAAAGGTAAAACACCCAACCGGGCCGGACAGCTACCTAGCCCTAGGGTGCAACAAATGTGCGACCCAATACCCATAAGGGTAGGGGTATGAAGCCAAGCCGAGTAGGATGTTCTCCCAAAACCAAACGGCGCACAAAGAGGAGGTTTAGCAAGAGAATGAGACCGGGCGGGTCTAAAAGGAATAAGAGACCTTGTGCATATTTGGCAAAGGTGAAACACCCAGCCGGGCCGGACAGCTACCTAGCCGTAGGGTGCAACAAATGTGCAACCCAATACCCATAAGGGTAGGGGTATGCTGCCAAGCCGAGTAGGGCGTTCTCCCAAAACCAAACGACACACAAAGAGGAGGTTAAGCAAGAGAATGAGACTGGACAAGTCTCCTATATACAAAGGAGGGGTATGCTACTTGGACTGAGCAAGTCCCCTAAGGATGGGCTTGGGCTAGCGCCTTCATCGCCCTCGCAATGAGAGGGGATTCTAGTATCTAAAGAAATTTAACAGAAATCTATAAGACTGTGTTAGTCTATCAAAGAGAGAAGAAAAGGCTACCAGATAATCACAAATTCCATTTTATTCCTATAAAAATAAATCAAGTGCTAAGCAAAGAAGAATTTTCAATAGAAGAAATACACAATCTATAGCAATCATAAAATGATAAACAACATTAATTAGTCCAGACCAGCCGCTGGATAGCCTAATAAAGTAAAAGAAAACAATATCAAACACTTCTATGCCCAACCACAAACACCACCCCAATATGGGGATGAAATCAGATGATGCTAAAGTAATCATCTGATATCATATTACACATGATAATATTTCTACAAACCGCCTTGAAATCAAACAGTACTCATGTCGATAACATCGAATAGAGTAGTCATTTGATTTCCTTCTTCAATTAAACAATTTATTTAAATAAAATTAAACAAATATGATAAGCTTCAAGATAATCTCACCTGAACAGTCCATTCATTATTGTCTTCAGAACCTAACTCAATGCTTAAGATAAGAAGAGTATTAGAAATATCAAAAGATTATGATAATTCCAATTAGTAAAAATTTCAGTGCATACAGGGGACATCAACTTGTGCAGATCCAAGTGCGAAGCGGTGAGCCACAAAACATAAAGACGGGCTCCAAGTAACCTTATCATTGCCCAGAGAAAGGTTCTTTTTTTTAAAAAAAATGGTTAAAAGAAATCCAAAAGGTAAATGGATTTGGACAAAATGAAAACAACACGAACCAAACAATTCCCTGACATAACCATTTTACCATTTTACTTCTATCTGAAAATGCTTCAGGGAAATGACTTTCACCTCCTATTCACAAGGTTCATATATCAATTATGCTCTAAATTGTTTAACCCCAAACAACAAGCCATTATAGCGTAAATATGATTAAACAAATGCAGATATATGATTAAAAACCGATCAAACACTACATATGAATTACAGGACATGATCAATGATAGAGAATAAGGATGCAAGCCTGAGAGACATGCTCTGAGCCGGAAAATGGAAAATAATCTATGCTCTTATAACCTGATATGTGATCAAAATCATCTGATTTTCGAGACCATTCATACCCTTCTCAAAGAAAATCCAAGCCATACAGTTCTATATGGCAAACCCTATCATCTCAATTCTACCATTCATAGAGTAGAATGAACAGAGTATATTCAACAATCAGTAGACATTACCCACAGCTACACAATTTAAACATAAAAGGAAAATGCTAAGAAAAGCTAGGGATTACCTTCCTTTTGACAGGCGATTGTCAAACCGAATCAAAACAAACTTCCCCGAATCAGAAGCTCTTTTTCTATTTTATTTTTTTTGCAGATTCCTTCTACAAAACTCAGGTCTCTCGACTAAATCAGAGAGATAGGCACAGTATTTGGATTTCCATGGAGGTGCAGACGAAAATGGTGGGCAGGGATATGGATTTGAGATGGTCGAGGATAATAGGGGTACCGGATTCTGGTGGGCTAAGGCCGGATTTAATGGGGATGTGAAGAAGAGGATGGTGGAATGGGTTTGCAGGAAGGAGCCATGGAGGGTGTGGCTGCTGTTGGTGAAGACAATGATGGAGTTGGTTTGCAGAGATGGGATGGAGGTAGAGATGATCGAAGGAAACGGCTACAATGGAAAAGGGGTTTGGCCGAAAATGGTTGAGGGTTGCCGATGGCTTTGCCGGATTCCGGCAAACCCACCGGAGAAAAAGAAGAAGAAGAATGAGAAGAAAATGGTGCTCGGTTAGTGGAGATTGAAGCTGTGAAGGTGGTGAGGCCGGAGAAAGATGGGCTAGCCGGATTTCCGGCGGGAAATGGGGCCGGAGAATATGGTTTTTCTCCCGGTCTTCTTCCTCCACCTGCTCTCTCTCTCTCTCTCTCTCTCTCTCTCTCTCTGTGTGTGTTTTTTCTTCGAAGATCTGCAAATGAAAGGGGTTTGGTGAAGGGGTTTTGAGATGGGTTTGTAGTGGAGGTGGAGGTGATGAGGGTTTGGCTCTGATGGAGGTAGAAGATGAAGAAGAGGAAGAAGGAGGAGGAGATGGTACGGCCGAAGGGTTGACCGGAGTTGCAGAGGGGATGGAGATGGGCGTCGGTGGCGAAGGCTAGTGGTGGTGGAGATGGCCGAACGGTGGTGGTTTGGGTTTGGGTGCACAGAAATGGGTTTTCCGAAGTGGGTTTTGGGTGGGTTTGGGTTTTGCAGAGGAAAAAAGGGGAAAATGAAGGAGAAGGTGGAGATGGTTCGACGGTGGTGATCGGATTCCGGCAAGCTTGCCGGAATCAATGGAGGTGGTGGCTGTTGGTGGTTGGGTGGTCGGAGGCGGGGAAGAAAAAGAAGAAGAAAAAGAAGAAGAAGAAGAAGAAGAAGAAGAAGAAGAAGAAGAGGAAGAAGAAGAGGGAAGTGGCTGAAGCTGGGTGGTGGTGGTGGTGATGCGGTCGGCTGGGACGAGGAAGAAGGTGGATGCGGCTCCCTTCTCCTCCTTTTTTTTTGCAATTTTTCTCTCTTTTTTTTTTCTAAACCCTAACTCGATGGGTTTTAAAGGGGAAAATGATAAATTCGCCTCCCCCACTATTTCATGGACAACCCCTATTGCGATGAAGCACTCCCCTTTCTGGATAAACAAAGGAAATACCATTCAACCATTGGGTTACCTTTTTTCTGCCTTAGCTGATTGGTGAGATGATATGAACACTCCTTTGCTTGGATGTTCCACTCTCCTGCTGCATTTCTTTATGTTATGCTCAACTCGAACCCAAAACATGGGTTGGGGTGCGACCCGAGTCAATTTATGGGGTTCGGATCCTTCAGAAATTTGGGCTTCGATTCTTGGATTTTCACAGTCAGGGCACAGTTTCAGGGTTCAAAAATTGATTTCGGGACTTCGACTCAACTTTGGGACTATGCTCAATTTCATAAATTTATTCGATTTCGCGGAAAAGGGGCCGGTCAAAATGGGGTGTCTACAGGTTTTCATATCCTCGCCGCCTAATCAAATGAAGGGCTCGGACTTCAAAGCGCCCGCACAGGCCTAGTTTCAACTCCTCCCCACATAATGAAAAGGAAGGGTCCGGAGATGAGAAACCAAGCAAAGAGATCCGACTTCAAAGCCACTAGAGAAAAAATACGCGCCCGGGCCCAGAGCCACAGCACGAGAGCTCGACATACGAACACAACAGGCGGAGGAAACTAAACGCGCTAGGTGAAGGCTCGGGACTCCGCGTAGGTTCGAGCAAAGCCGTCACAACTCCTCGGAACAAGGAAAATATATACCAAACACAGTGGAAAGGGCCCGGTCCTATGAAAGCCCGGCCTCATCACCACCACTCCACCTCAAATAAAACTGACCACCACACAAATGAGAAAAGCAGCATAAGAAACACGACACAAACTCATAAAGAAACCATCCATTCATATCTTTTTGGCCCACCGGCCTACAAAAAAAGTGGGGGGGGGATAAGAAACCAAACATAGGGCACGCAGGCCCCAAAACCCCCGACAAGAAGGGAGAAGAAAGGAAAAAGAAACAGGAAAACCAAGAAAGCCAGAAACTAATCGCTCGAACAAGACTCCTCTCCCGAAGGGTCTCCCTCCTCTTCCCAGGAGCTCTCCAGCAAGGGGTCCACCTCGTATTCAAGCAGCTGCTCGTTGAGGGGCATGAACCTTTCTCTGCAACGCCTCATTCTCCCGCTTCAAATCCTCAATCTCCTTACCCATCTTCAAAACCCGCCGCGCAATTCCATCCCCTGCTGATAGGCCCTGGAGAAAAAAGACCACTCCTTGACGACACAGGAGCGAGACGACTTGTCCTTCCTTGGCAAGGAGGAAAGGCAAAGGGGGTGAAAGCCCAAGGGAGGGCCCGAGTCCTTCCTAGCCCTTTTCCAGCGGACCGTAAGGTCCTCCTCCGAGTCAGAGGACAGGTCGGGGTCACTTGAGGATTCCAGGGGAAGAGGGGCTTTGCCCCTAACCCGCGAAGGGGAACCAGACATGTTACCGGAAAAAGGAAAAAGGTGCGGAGAAACACCTATCTCAAAAAGAAAGCAATGACGAGATGCCGGGATGGTCTTCCTCTTAATAAGCTCAAGGGAGAAACCCTTGTGCCTCAAAACAAAGCGACCCACCCGACACGTGTCTCCTCCCTATCGGGTGACCAACCGGAAGCCACATAATGACGCTACAATTTCCTAGGAGATAACCGCCGGATAAAACAGCACGTCCCCTCGTACTGCGGGACCCCCATAAATGTCCTCACCATGGCACCGTTGGACCAGACATTACTCCCTTAGCCCATTCAATGGACCAAAGGAGTAAGGAGGTATTATGATAGGACATAAATACGGCGCTACTCCCAAATCTCGCCACGTGTCGTCCATGTGCCAATGGAGCCTAACCATTATGATGGAAGGTGCTGATAAACGGCAAGACCATACGATTACGACACGTGTCACCTTCTCGCCGTCCAAGCCTCATCATCACAAATTATGGAAGGGTTTATCCAACGAAACCACGCGCGCCGGCAAAACAGGAGAGCGGCCCAATCCTGCAAAGGAAGGTTTTATTTCCATAATGATGAAAAGGTCCGCACGCCACCCCTTAAAAGGGGAGGAAGGGAAGAAAGAAGGGGATCACTGGAATCTCCCTCAAGACAACAGGAAAGGAGAGAAAGAAGCAAGGCAACAACGGAGGAGTTTGGGAGCTTAATCCCACTCTCCTTGTTAGTCCCCTCCGACCCATCCACCCATATTCCGAAAAAAGAACCCGTGCCTTGGCCTTGGTAAACCTGACCAAACCCTCACCTCTTCTCGCTGTTCTTTATATTGATTGGCCAAGAATCTGACTTGGGTGTCGAAGTGGTCGTCCGGGACCCACCCGGACCCCCCTGACCCCTTTGTTTGTGATTGTAGACCCCGCGGAGGCTCTCTACCCACCGCGCGATCGCGGACCCGGATTCCGACGCCATCAGGGCCTCCGAAAGACAAGGGCCATGCATATCAAGGGCCAATAATACTATGTTAAAAGTTCTCTAGCTATGGGAGAAACGAAGCCACGACGAAGCAACGAAAGAGCTAAAGAATACTAAGATCTTTATTTAATAACTTGGTAGTTATGAAATAAAAAAGCATTTCATTCAGCACAAACAGAGAGCACTAAGAACAACTTTACAGAAAAGAAGGGTTTTCTTTTCTAAATGCTAATCAAATCCACCGTTTCTTTTACTCCCCTAAGTAGGGGTGTAAATGGATATTCGAAAATTCGATTACCGTCCGCATCCGAATCCGTTTAAAGCAAATATTATCCGAATCCGTTTCAAGCGGATATTATCCAAATCCGTTTATGAGATATCCGGCTCTTAGCGGATGCAAATCTGGTAAATGGTATATCCGATCCGTTTAACATCCGAATCCGAGAAGTAAATCCTTTTTATTTATTATTAATAATATCATTAATATTTATTTTTAGTAATGACACACTATCTTTTGTTTCTATAAGAAAAGTGAATATTCTTTTTAGAGAAATAAAAATAAAAACAAAACTAGCCCAAACCCATTCCATCATATACAAAAAAAAAAAAGGAAAAACCCAAAGACCACTACCAACACTATCATCCATCCCCATCCCCATCACCTCCCTCTCTCTCTCTCTGCCTTTGTTTTAAAAGGAAGAAGAGGATCTCATATATTTTAGGGTTTGAAAGTTAATTTTGTGAAAAGAATGTAGAGGTCTAGTTTTAGGGTTTGGAAAATTCATTCGAGTAAGTAGGAGAAAAAAGATAAAGTGCTGCAATAAAATGTTCGAATTTACCGGATAAACGGATACGGATAATATCCGAATTCGAACAATATCCGACGGATACGAATTCGGTAATAGATATTAAATATCCGTCGAATCCGAATCCGAATCCGAATTCGGATAGTGTATACTGTAATCGAATTCGGATATAACCATATCCACTCCGAATTCGATCCGTTTACACCCCTACCCCTAAGCTCCTTTACTCAAGAGGGTGTCCCTTTTCTTTTGACTCGTCTAACCAGTGGTGGGGCTGAAAATAGTAAGCCAGATCAATTTACTAAATGAGACTAAAAATTATCATGAACATCTATCAATTCGAGGCCCACGTATGAACGTGTATCTGCAATGAACACCGTAGATCTTGTCGAACATTACGAAGATGGCCCTCCTCAACTTAGTCCCATGTGAAATGGGCATCCTATGCATAAAATAAACTACAAAACGCAGGCATCAAGGAGCCACGTCCACTAAAAGACAGAGGGGAGCTCAAATCCCCATGAAGGAAGATGATATTTTCACTCCTCTGCAGTATGTAATCGCCCCCTTATAATGTGAACAGTGGGCAACTGTAACACTTTTTGACGTCAAATCACGTTAACAGTGGCGAATGTGTACTACAGAGGTGGGTGAAAATATCATCGCCCTAGAGTAATAAATGCATCTTGAAAGGGTCAAATCAAAGGTCTTGTCACCTCTGTTTGTATTTTCCACACAGGTCTCAACCATTGAGTCTCGTCCACTAAAAGCCAGAAGAAGGGAGTTCAAATCCCCGTAGAGTAGTAAATATATGGTCAAATCAACTCTCATGTCACTCTCGTTTTTATTTTCCACACGGAATCCTGTTTGCATAGTATATTTGGTTGACCGGACTATGGTGGGAAAATTAGTTTGGCTGCTTGAACTGTTAGGAAGAAAAAAAAATCTTCTACAAGCTTTTTTTTCGGTTCTGGGAGTGTTTTTTTTTTTCAGCGTCGGGTTTCGTGCGGGGTTATTTTGGTTCCTGGAATTATTTTGGGCCCAGCAACCAAACATAGGTTTCCTTCGGAAATTCAACAAAAGTCCTAAGAATCAAAAAAACTCCGACAACCAAACGGACCAGAATTAGACGGGACACTTATTTCCTTGTGGGGACTGCTCTCAAAGGTCATCCTATAAGTCACGCAGTGGGACCACTTGACTGGTCAAAACATTAAAGAGAACATGACGGGTGAACTGCCTACAATTAACATGTTTTTCTGAGGAAGGAGCGTCTGAGTTTCTTTTTGGCATTTTCCTATGCTAAAATATGACTTAATTAAGGCCCAAAGCAATTCCAATCGAATCTAAAGCATGACCTTTCAATCCAAACTCTCTGAGCCTAAAACCCAATACAGTTGGATTTAACTCTACATTGCCAATTTAGATTTAACTCCCCTGTTTTGACATCAGTAGGCAGTAGCCAATTTGATTTTTTTTAAATAAATTGGATATTATATCCTTCCATCTCTAATATTATTTATTAGAGAGCCTTCTATAATGTTTTATACCTAAACTTTACTCAGGCTCTATTTCCTTCGATGTAAAATGGTAAACTAATTATTCTACGAATTTTTTATTTTCATGGTTTCTAAATATGACCGGAGAGAATTTTACGGCGTGATTCAGCTCTAATGATATTTCTATTATGCTGCAAAAAAAAAAGAAAAAGAAAAAGAAAAAATAATATATGTACTGAGTTCGTAAAGAATGTTTTATTTGGATTCCAAGAAAAAACATTTCTGGCAAGAATTTTTTTTTCCATATTTTAGAAAGAAATCATATGGTTGTGATTTATTTAGCGGGATATCATTATGTGTAATCAAACTTGAGCTGCATTTGTTCAGGTTAATTTTGTACAATCAAACAATTAAAAATGAGGGGATTTGAAAATTCACGCAATCCAAACAGGTGCTTAGATCGTCTGGCTATGCGATTTTTATTTTATTAAAATAGAAAAAAATCAATTTGAACGGGATTTTCGTATTTACATTTTTACAATTTTTCATATATAAGTTTGTATATGTGTCTTCACATACAAGCACTTATTTTTTAAAATATACGGAGGCGTATGTATTATTCGATGATCCAAAGATTCATTTGTTGGGTCCCAATGTAAATACTCCGTGTCCACGTGACTTCATCTTCATAGGATGATCCTAGCCCTCTGATCTGTACATTTTCTATAGTGTGTCATCTCTAGTTCAAATTAGAGGGTTAGGATCATCCACATGGATTTCTAGGTACAACCTATTTACATTGGTGGCGGACAAGTGACTGGTTTGGATTATCTACTAACGTGGGCGTTACTATATACTTATTTTAAAAAAATACATGTGTATCTAAAGACACTAGACATAGACGAAGGAAATGACATCCTTGTTTAGTATCGTTTCCCTTATCAAAATCAACAAATGGTATACACCTGGGCATGATCTGTGTATGATTCATCTTAGCCATCCATGATCTATGCATGATCTATGTATGTGGTACATGTGATAAGGATTAAGAGGGAGATTAAGTGAGAGTCTCTGCTACTTAATTTGAATTTGTATAATGACTTCTAATTACTAATTAGGAGAGAAGCTCTCTATTAATTTTAGTAGGTAGAGAGAGAATCTCTTGGGTTAGGAAACAAAAAGCAAAAAAAACGAGGGCAGTGATACTTCCCCTTTTCTGCTCTGCAGCCGATGCAACTACTCCAGAGTGGTCTCTCTCTCTCTCTCTCTCTCTCTCTCTAACATGAACGGTTGGTTGGTGGGCGCAACAATTAATTTGTTTAAATGCAAGGTAGGATGATCCGTACGGCCCACACCATAGCGTCCATTTGATGGGACACATCGTAAATAGGCTGTGTCCCAACAAAAACATTTCCACATGATGATCCTAGCTCCGATATAAAGAGAAACTGCATATTATGGAAACCTTATAGATTGGAGGGTTGTGATCATCCTACGGAAATGATTTTGAGGCACAACCTATTTACGTTGTGGCCCATCAAAAGGACGGCTTGGATCATCCTATGGTGTTGATCGTACACTTCATTTTGAAAAATATGAGTTAGGCCTAATATTGGGCGTTAATGTTACTGTACGACCCACACTATGATCCAAACCATCCATTTTATGGGCCCCAATGTAAATAGGTTGTGCCCCAAAATCATTTCCATGGGATGATCGCAACTCTCCAATCTATAGAGGTTTCCATAATATGCCTATTCTCTTTAGATTAGAGGGCTAGGATCTTCCTATGGAGATGAGATTTTTGGGCGCAACCTATTTTTGGACGGTTTAGATCAGGGCAGTAGAGTTCATTTTGAAAAATATGGGTGGGGCCTACCTTGTTCAAAAGATTTCAACAAATTAATTGTTGGGCCCACTAACGGAAGAGAGAGAACGGTTTGAGTCGTTGTACCGGCTGAAAGCGGGGGGGGGGGGGGGGGGGGGGGGGGGGCGGGGGTGGGTGTGGTGAATGGAGGAATATTACTGCCCAAAAACTATCTATCATTGCTCGAAAGGCTTAATGGGAAAAAATCTATGAAAATTCAGGGAGGGGGTTCAATTGCCCATCTCGCCCCCCTTGCCTCGGTTCTGTGCTCACACACATATACTGTGGGCCCACTAATAGCATTCCCCGAAGAAAAAAAAGGGTAAACTACTAAAAAAAACCCCTACATCAAAACCTATGACATTGTCTTGTACCATAATTAGCTTTTAAGTTTTTTCGTTACCCGTTTTACCCTTAATTGTATTACGCTTAGTTTAAGGTAATCTTAAAATCCCTACAATCTCTCTCTATAAGGCATTTCCCTCCCACCATCTCCCTATATTTCTCTTCTTTTTTGGTAAGTGTCTCGATCTCCCCTTAATCGAATACATCATAAATCCATGGCCCATGCTATGCATATATGGGTGTAAAATAATGGGCCCTGCATGAAACTGAGGTGCAAAATATTGGACCCACCCATGCATAGAATGGGCCTAAGAATGCCATGCATGGTTATATAATTTTAGGGAAGTGATATATCTGCCCCTTTTGATCACCAAAAACACCCCCGGTCAGTGTTTGTGGCAATCAGGATGTTAAGGTTAAAATCGGTATACCCGGTACCGACCCTTCACATCAACTCCAAGCACAAAACCAGTGCGATATAAACTCATACAAGGGAATTATCGGTACCGAGCTAACTCTTCCACCAAATCCATGTCACAAAGTGTCACCAAGGCTACTCTCCCTAATTGGTACCGACTCTCAAAGAAAAACCAGACACGATTACGGAAATCCCGCTGTCAAGCAATCATTCCGAATTAGGGCTGCACAAAAACCCGGCCAAACCGATAAACCGAACCGAACCGGACCTTTCGGTTTGGTTTGGTTTGGTTCGGTTTTTCTAGGCATTGGTTCGGTCACGGTTTAGAATTTTACCGAACCGATCCCATCGGTTCAATTCACGGTTTTAGAGTTTTAATCTGAAAATTAACCGAACCGGACCGAGAAATGGAGGAAAAGATGAACTGATTTTGTATCGTTATCAAATCTAAGGTTAGTTATTTCATTTGCAAAGAGAAGAAGGTGATTTAAATAAAGGAGGTGTGTCTATATCAATTCCCTGTATTTAAAAGTAAAGAATACATTCACCCCTTCCCCTTAGACCACCCCTTAGAAGTCTAAAAAGAATAGTCCTAAATGCTTAGAGGGATTGTCCGAGAGAAGAAAAAGAGAGCGGGGGGGGGGGGGGGGGGGGGGGGGGATATATCATCCCCTTTATAAGACCCTCGATTAGGGTTAGAGAGGGAGGGGTCTCTTCATTTTTTGTTTCGTGAGACACACACACACACACATAGAGAAACATCACCAACTTGTAACGCAAGTCGGTTGAACATGGTCATAGTGACTGGAGTGATATCTTCGTTGTTAGGCGTTTCCTCCCGGAACTTGATTCTCGGGGATTATAGCATGTGCTTGACTCCTGCTCATTACTCCTTCGCCTTGTGGGTTGGAGATTCAAGAGTATTACCAACGAAGAAAGGGGAGAGATGAATTGTGACTGAACTCGGTCTTCCCAAGCTGTCATCGGCTTAGAGTATATTGCCTCCTAGAAGGTCGGTTTCCAATTTTGAACGTGACTACTTATTCGGACGTGATAAGGTCCGTATTAATGCATAGTAAAGCCATTAAGTCGGTTTCTAGATAGTTGGGATTACCACGTGTCGTTCATCCACGGTGGGTGCCGGTTTTACTCCTAACAGGAACTACCATTTTATACCTATAGGTGGGCCTACTATCTCCACCCATAGTCCCAAGAACATGCATACGGTTGGGCCCAATATTTTACACCTCACATATGCATAGCATGGGTGCACAAGACGAATTTTTGGTAATTAATAAAATTTTGGAGGGTTTCCTGTACATAGGTGTTGTTTTAATTAATAAATTTTAGTAGTTTTGGCGAGAAAAAGAAAAAGAAAAAGCAGATGCTTCCGATGTGGGAAAGTCTAGAGGAAGACAAAAAGAAAGACTAGAAGTCCAATCGTGGTCTCGAGTCGTGCAAAGTCTCCCTTTAGCTTTTTCCCGGTACAACCACAGATAAAAATCATGGACACAAGAAAGGCTCCGCAGAACTCTCACTCGGCTATATACACGAGTGAGAGTGCAGAGAGAGGATTTCTACTGTGAGTTTTTGTTATTAATTTGCTGCTAAGGGATCTGTTTTGACTAGTATCATGGCCACTACCGGTACTAGTACGCCAAAAGAACACATTGAGGAGATAAGGAGGGTGAAATTCTCAATCGGAGGAGAACCAAATCTTCTCACTGAAGACCTCCACCAGGCTGTGAAAAATCTCTCCGCAGAACTTTACGCCAAAGACGTCCATTTTCTCATGGAACTCATCCAGGTATAATGGATAATCTTAGCCGTTGATTGTGACCGTCATGTTGAACCCAATCTGAGTTTCACCCCTTAGCTGTAACGTCGTGTATATGATGGGTGGCCATACATAGGATGGCACGGACCACACCATAGGATGATCCAACCTGTCCATTTGATGGGCCACAATCTAAGTAGGCTGTGCAGTAGGATGATCCTAAGCCTCCAATTTTTCGGGGTTAGGATCATCCTATGGAAATGATTTTTGCCTATCAAATTGACGGCCTGGATCATCCTATGATGTGGGCTGTATGTACTTTTTTAAAAAAATTGGGTATGTACGGGCACCCATCTAATAGTTGAGCATTTAATATTGGAATTGGGATGATCCAAAAGATACGTACGGCCCTATCCACATGATGATCCAAACCGTCCATTTGTTGGGCCACAGCATAAATAGGTTGTGCCCCAAAAATACTTCTGTAGGATGATCCTAACCCTCCGATCTAATAGAGGGACTGCACAATTATTAAAACTTCTATAGATCGTACGGTGAGGATCATCATATGGAAATGATTTTTGAGGCTTAATCTATTTATGTGTTGGCCCAACAAATGGACGGTTTGGATCATCCTATGGAGTGAGCCGTACCATACTTTTTATTTTTAAAATACGGCTTTACACTGCCACACATCATATAAAATCTCCGAATAAGGTTCCAATTCAGTGTTTTCAGTACAAGACGACGACCTGAACCACTTTACGGTGTCGCCATATAATCCAGTATTTTCTCAAAAGGTACGGCAGACTCCATGGGTTGATCCAAACCGTCAATTTGTTGGGCCATAACTTAAACATAGTTTGTGCCTCCAAAATCATTTCCATAGGATGTTCCTAGCCCTACGTGGTCCAACAAATGGATGCTTTGGATCGTCATATGGAGTAGGCCGTACCATACCTGCTGAAAAATACCAGACTATACGGCCACACAATATAAAAACTCCAAAACCTAGATCATATTTATTTTAGAGTTTTTATATCGTGGCCGCCTGTGAAGTACTGCCTTGATATTTGATCCAACAACAGCCTACTTTTTCAAAATTTTAAGGGGCTGCTGTTGGATCAAATATCATGGGTAGATGCCCTGCCAGACTCGCCGGTGTATAAACACGTCAAGGTTGTACGAAGAGAGTACCACCCTTGATATTTGATCCAACATCAGCTGCTGTTGGATCAAATATCATGGGTGGGATGATGAGTTCGTGTTCATACGCCCATTCATTATGTAATTCTCTTTCTGTGCTTTTATATGGTAAATACCAACAGTTGGGCATGCTTGTTTGGTTGATCCAAACCATTCATTTGTTGGGCACTGACATAGATAGGGGGTGCCCAAAAAAATCTTTTCCTGAGACTCTACGATCCATGAAGGCTTCTACACAATGCCGTACATTTTAAACCTCAACAAATCGGAGGGTTAGGATCATCCTATGTAGAAGATTTTCTGGCACACTATCTATGAGAGGACCCAACAAATGAATGTTTTCGATAATCCAAAAATGTGGGCCCAGTGTTTTTTTTGGGGCTGCACTTGCACACACGGCCATGCACCATATAGTTTCTCTCTCTTTCTTATATCCATGAAGTCTCTATACGTTAATAGGAAAATATACTTAGATTGTTCTTCGTAAAGTTTTGTTTAGAAAGAATATTATATGATGAAGATGATGAGTTGAATTTTATGTTACGCAGAATGCTGAAGATAATGAGTATCCTGCTGGTGTGAAACCATCTTTGGAGTTTATCATCACATCAAAGGATATAACTTTGACTGGAGCCACTGCAACCTTACTTATTTTCAACAATGAAAAGGGTTTCTTTCCGAAAAATATTGACTCAATTTGCAGTGTGGGGCGATCCACAAAGAAAGGAAATAGGAACCGTGGTTATATTGGAGAGAAAGGTCCGGTCTAATTTGACACCATTATTTTTCAAATTTTTTGTTTCAAAAGTTTTAATGGTTCATCATTCATTAGTAGTCTAAGTGTAGATTAGTTAATTTTGTTGATTATAAAATTTGAATTGCAATATTTGATTCTCGGTTGGTATTTGTGAATGAAATATTTTTTCTGATTCATATTAGTGAAATGTTTAAATGGGCTTCAGACTTGTTTTTTAGGTGGTTTAGATCTTGCATTCACTAACATGGTCCTTATTTATTTTGTATTTGAAACATAAATGTTTTCTCCTATCGTTAAACATTTTTTTTGAACAATAAAAAATCGAAAAATCTCCAATGCCACTCTTCTAACTTTCGTCGGTACAAGTCTATCCATGTCACTATTTGCCGATCTCTTCATGTGCTGAATTCGTACATGAAAATCTACCACCTACTCTAAATCTCATCGACTATATGAACAAATCTCCAAGGGTGGGGATGACTATCGTCCATCCACCTAATTACGTTAACGGAGTCTCCCTCTACAATCAACCTGCGTAAGTCCCCTCACCTCTATAATTCTAATTCCTTTCACCTCTATAATTCTAATTTCTTGAAGGACTGCTCTCAATTTTTCTTCATTAGAATCCATGATCCCAATGGGGCCAGAGAAAGCCCACATACTTAGACTCAATCATCCCTGAGAACTTCTCTGACCTCGGCTGGCCCTAGGTAACCCAAGTATGAGCCATCAAAGTTAGTCTTCAAGAATCCTTGTTCGGGAGGAGACCGACGAGAAGGGGTCTCCTTCGTATCCCCCTTTAACAAATCTCTCTCCACCAGTTCCATAAATTAGTACTTGAGATGAACCTAAGAGAAATGATGAATTTTTAATCAAGTAATAATAAGATAGATGGCTTTCATAAACAAAAAGTACAGACTTTTAACTAAGTCTCTAAATATTCTATCATTTCATTCCTTTCAAATAACCCCTATCGAAGCCAGCAACACCACTCTCCACAAAATCCTTGGATTGGGTAACCAACAATCAAGGATATTAGTCATCCTAGCTGGGAAAACCCACGATAACTTGAATCTCTCTAGAATTCAGCACTTGACATCTTTGGCTATCCTGCAATGAAGAAAGAAATGATCCAGTCTGTCTGCATTTACACATGGGGTGCAATGATTAATAATTAGCATCTTGCGATTGAACATATGACCCACTGTCAAAATCGTATTTTTGAAAAGCTATCTGCCCAAATGCGCAAACTCTATTTGGAGCAGGCATACTCCACAATCTGGCCAGACGAGAGAAAGAAGGGTTAGGAACCGGATGGTGGTTGAAAGGTTTGACCGTGAATACCCCAGACGAACTCCAGATCCAAACCCTCATCTTTTCCTGACTTCTTAATGCCGCACAAGCCCAATGAGTTCAACAAACATGTAATACCGTCGATTTCTTTCTCATAAAAGCTTCTCCTAAACTTTATCTTCTGTGAGATCTGGCCCTCCTCCCACTAAAAACAGTCTATGACGATGACGTCCTTATATGAAGACACCAAAAACAGATCAGGGAACACCACTGCCAAAACAAGCCCTTCTCACCATTTTACATGTTGGAATTTTATCCTTTCCATAGAGTAGACTTTAAGCCTAATCCCCTGGTCAAACTTATGCTTGATCTTCAAAATATCCCCCCGCACAATCAATCCACCTTTCCTGATCTGATCTTCAGAAATCCACCTTCTAGGGAGAGAGTCATACTTGTAAGTGCTCGGTTCCGAATAAGCACAGACACGATCTTGGGCGTGAAACTTTGAGAAAACACATGAGATTATCATAGTTAGTTTCCAAATGAACGCAAAACACATACCTCTCTCCATAGCTTATGGTTGGGTATGCTTGTCAACAATTTTCTGTTCTATAGTGAACTCCTCATCTGTAATAAGAGGCTGATGCACAAAATTGAGTGAGAAGCCCACATCCTTCTCACTTCACATCTACAAGCCGATGGGGGCCCAGATGCTCGGTTTCACGTGGCTACAAAAACCGGCTTCCTCTGTCTCCTTTGGCGTGCGTGAGCAGCTTGGACGAAGGGATTTTTAATCCTTTATATATACCACAATGGGAGTTGGGAAAGGAGACTCCCATCATACTCAGTTCCCTCTCTCCCCACTATCTATGTTGTGCATGTTTTTAGAAAATAACCTCCTTTAGCATGTTTGAGTTTATCTCAATCACGAAGAACTGAGCCCATAAGATCATTGCCACGATCTTTGCAACGGCGACTTAATTAGGATTTTCCGAACAACACTTGTTCTCAATAATCTTGGTCCACAGCTGACAACTCTCTTCCCCAAATCCCCATAACCATTTCCCAAGAAAAGTGTTGTTCACACTTCTCAAACTTCTAAAGACTAATTATCTTGCCTTCATTGGTTTACACACCGCTGCCCAACTAACATGATGAAACTTCCTTTTATCATCAGATTTACCCCTAAGAAATTCCTTTGAATCTGCTCAATCCGATCGATCACATTTATTGAGTATCTAAAGACCAATAAAAAGTATCTATGGATGTTGGCAAGAACCGCCTTCATGAGGGTAATCCTTTCTCTCAACCAATGTTCTGAAAATCGGAATCGAATCGTAAATCGTAATAAGGGTCGAATCGTAAATCATAAGATTCATTCAGAAACAAAATTATCTATATCTATATATAATAAACAAATTAAAGAATAAAAAGTAGCCAAATATTCATTTTTCAAACAAATTCTTGAATTCAAATAGAAACTACCATGCCACTAGGTGTTCGATGTTATTAAACCATTGTGGATGGTTGTCTTGCTTATATGATAGTTTCTAAGTATGTATTTGTGTTTATTCTAGCATTTCCTGAAGTTTCATCTTTAAATTCTATCATTTGTATATTTTTTTCTTCATATGTTTCCGTTATTTTATATGATTTGCACTGAAATTTCCAACCACAACTGAAATGCTTCCGTTTCCTTGGTGACCAAAATTGACCCAAATCGAAACCGAAACTGAAATTTAAAATATCGGGAGTGATAATGGTTGTGTTGCTTGGACACTTGGCACTGGTATCAAGTTTTTGGGTGTCCAAAATGTCTGATGCAACCTTAGAAATTCCAACTCAGGGCACTTTTCATCCATACAAGAAATTAAAACATGTAAAAATAAAAAGTAAAAATATAATTGAAATTGAACTTTAGCGTAAATTTTAAAAGCATATAAATTATTGAGTTGTGGTTTGCTGATTAGGATTTATGAATTATCAATCAATGATTTTTATTTGAGTAATTTTTAAGATGGTAATATAAACTAAGTAGGGATTTGCAAGGGACCATCGCAGAAGGCATTTTGCGGGCTGGCTGTTGCAAGAGAGTGCAGGCACCTCAGATGAATTAAGTGAATAAGACAATCTGTTGAAAAGTGAGCCGGTCTGCGAGTTTGCCTTCTGCGATGGTCCCTAGCAAATCCCCACTAAGTAACGATAAGTCGATAAGTAGTAACTTCATACTATCAAATATTCTTAAGGAACTAAATTACTAAAGTAGTAATCTCAACAGTCAACAAACAGCAGTGGTAATGAATAAACATCCATGGTTCAAATTTTACATAACATCATACTTCATAAGATGTAATAACTGTCAAGAAAAGAGATTGCACCATTGCAGACTTGCAGTCAACATACATACATGTTCATTGAATAAATGTACAACGGACATTTATTTTTGATTAATATGAAAACAGAATAGCACTTTAGATTCAAAGTTTAAAATCCAACATGAAAGGATTTGTATGAGTCATACTACAAATTACATGATTTGATAATGGGCACTGAAAACAATTCAGACATTGATTAATGCTATTCGTGTTGGCACTTAGCACTAAACTTTGATTAGATAGTACCAACCCGTCCAAGTATTGACCTGTGAGAGATGAGTAATTATCAAACATCCAGTTTATTATTAAAGGTGCTGGGCTCCCAGACTACTTGATTTTCAAGTGTTCAGAATGGGACATCTTTAAATGGGGTGTCAAGTGTCCAACGCTTTTGATAATGTCATCACAACACTCCATAATTATGTAACCACAGGTGTTTTGTCGTGTCCAAAGGTGTCCAATCGTCCAGAAGTTCCAAAACTTCAGTCGGCCAAAACTTTAGTGTTCAGGTAACACAGGATAATTGGGAAATTTAGAAGACAAAAATCAATTTAAAAGGAGACTTTGATATGAATGATTTGCTGGAATCAATGATGAACCAAGAAGGGAACCACTTAAACCTAAAGAAAAAAAAATTCTACAGATCATCTTAATAGGTTCAAGATGATGTATCGCAAGGAAGTTGGTACTCCAACATTTTTTAAAAGAAGATGAGTGGGAAAGAAGGTGAGGAAGTCAAGACAGAATTATGAGATACATTAGGGAACCCTTTTTTGTGGACTGCATTAGGGCATTCATAGAGGGTGAAATGGTTCCTCTTCATGTACCCAACCTAGATTAGCTTGCTAATGTGTCCACCAATGGACTCAGTAAAGATTAGCATAGTTTGAGTAGTGAGCTGAGAATGTTAAGTGGAACATATCAGCTTGAGGGTGAATGACAGACAAGATTAAAATATCCTTATTAGGGGTATTTATGTAAATTGAACATGAGCATATGAGTCATTGTAAACCATCATATTAGATTGATTGATTGATAGAATGAAGCTTACTATAACTCTCTTGGATGACTTGTTTCTCCTCCTTTTTCCCTCTTTCCTTCATCTCATACATTTATGTTCACATGTTAGATTGCAGAAATTAATGATGGTTTCAGAAAATATCATCCTTATTGTCGCTGTTTCCAGTTTTTGAATCATAAAATTTAGAGTGCTGCTACAGAGACCGAATGTAGAACCGAGGTTGGAACCCTATCAAATCCTCGCATGCCACATGGCACGTGAGGGGTAGTTTTGTCATTTTCATGGAGAAAAAAGCCAAAAATCAAGGGGAAGATTGCTAAAGTGTTAAGAGGCTATTTGTTTGGTTCCTGTTACGTGCCTAATCGGCCGTAACACAAATTAACAAAACTAAAAGAGAGAATAGACTCATAGAGAGGGGGATGGTTGATTCGAGACAACCGGACCTCCTAACGGCTAGTTTCGAGAGGAGCCATGACTCTGTTAAACAAAGTCCTTTGCTGTAGATTTTTCTTCCTTTTCTCTTTTCATTGAATTGCTACTACATAAATACAAGCAAGAGGGAGTGCCACATCACAACCACACCTACCCACTAACAAGACACATCATAAATAACTAACTCCCACTACCCTAAACACATTTGCCACAACTAATGGCCATTACACTAAAACACATACCCACTATTATGCACTAACTAACCCCACATATATCATAAGAAAATATACATAACATTCCTTCCCCCTTACAAACGACCTTGTCCTCAAGGTCGAATTATCAGAGAAAAACTTATTCCACCCAGGGTCCCAAATCTTAATGGTCGCTATCAGTTGAACCTCGCCTCCAAAATCCATCGTGATCAAAGTTGGGAAGAAATAAGATTTTTCATGAAGCCACTTCAAAATGATGAAATGATCAAGATGATCCTTGGTGGTGTCTGCAACAAAACTATCTTTGTCTCCATCAATTCTCGCATTTTTCTTCACATGAACATCAACACTTCCAAGATTTAACTTTTCTCTGTCTTTACGCATTTCTTTGATCTCCTTGCTGTTTTTTTCCAAGCCTTCCGCAAACCGCGGGTGTTCTTCCATCATTTTTAAAAAAAGTACTTTGATTTGCCGGAAATCATCGCGTAGGGATTCCAAAATCTCTGAAGGCCCAGCCATGATGTAGGATCTACCGCTCTGACACCAATTTGTTACGTGCCTAATTGTCCGTAACGAAAATAAATGAAAAGAAAAGAGAGAATAGAGAGAGGGTTACCATATCATTATTCTAAAACTTTCTGTTATTCTCTTGAAATTGAGTTTTCTTTAACATGCTACTTTTAATGACCAAGAGTATATTTCATCCCTCCTAAAGAATTTAAGAGTAAGTAGGATGCATGATCGTTTTGAATAGTTCAAGATTTCCAAGTATACTTGAATATGTTTCTATAACAAAATTCCGTCCTCGTTGATTTGCAGGCATTGGGTTCAAGAGTGTATTTCTGATTACAAGCCAGCCTTATATTTTCAGCAATGGGTATCAACTAAGGTTCAATGAAGACCCACTTCCGGACTGCAATGTTGGATATATTGTCCCTGAATGGGTGGAGGAGAATCCAACCCTCTCCGACATACATCAGATCTACGGTTCTGATCAAAGCCTTCCCACAACAGTTCTAATCCTGCCTTTGAAGTCTGAAAAGGTGGGAGCTGTGAAGCAACAACTGTCAAGCATACACCCTGAGGTTCTCTTATTTCTTTCGAAAATCAAGAGGCTCTCAGTCAGGGAAGATAATGACAATCCCAGTCTCAACACTGTCAGCGCAATATCTATTTCAAGTGAACCCGATTTCCAAACAAGAAAGAACATTGATGCCGAGTCCTACACTCTTCGTCTCTCTGCAGAAGAGGACTCTGAAGAAAATGAGAAAGAATGTAGTTATTATATGTGGAGGCAGAAATTCCCTGTTAAATTGGAAAACAGAGTCGAAAGGAGGATGGAAGTTGAAGAATGGATGATAACTCTGGCTTTTCCAAATGGGACCCGTCTGAATAGAAGGAATACGGGGCGGAGCTTCCCCGGAATCTACGCATTTCTACCCACAGAGATGTTTACAAACTTTCCGTTTATAATTCAGGCAGATTTTGTTCTAGCATCATCGAGGGAAACGATACTCTTAGATAACAAGTGGAATAAAGGCATCCTAAATTGTGTGCCTTCGGCTTTTGTCAATGCTTTCATCTCACTTGTCAAAGCAACTGAAAGTGCACCGGTATCTTCCCTGCCCCCAATGTTTGAGTACTTGCCAGTGGGTGAGTCCTCATATCCAGAGTTGAATACTGTTAGAGAGGTGATAAAAGCAAAAGTGGTTGCAGAGCATATCATACCATGTGAGTCATACACACAACAAAAGATATTCTGCAATCCTAAGGAAGTGGGTAGGTTAATGCCCGCTTTTTGGAATATATTGATCAAGGCCAGGGAGCAAGGGGTGAACTTGCACAATCTGTCATCCCACGGAACATTTGTTCTTAATTCTTCATTTGATAAAGCTGGATATGATTATGTTTTGGATTTCTTGGATGTGGGACATGTGGATAACGAATGGTACGCCAAGTGCATCAATAGTTCTAATCTAGTATCGGGTGTTTCCGAGGAAGTTTATATGGAGCTTCTCTTCTTTTTTGCTGAGAACTGGGACGGCCTTTTCCGAAATACTAACGCTCAGACAATGCCTCTTCTGAAATGTGTGGATCAGGAGGGGAAGGTCTCTTTGTGGAGTATTAACCGAGCTACGCAGCTGTGGCTGGAGAAAATATGCTTATCATCTGATGTAGAGCACATTTCCTGGCTTATGAATTGGAATCAGGAATTCAGATGTGCCGGGGGCAGGTTCTTCATGCCAAAAAGTACACAGGAGGCTTTCAAATTATTTTCGAAACGGGAGACTGTACGGGAATGGCTTCGACAACGAGCAAATCTGGAGGATGTCACTGTCAATGGTTATGGTGAACTGGTTGTCAATGCACTAAATAGCGATAGAAGGCTTGCCATTGCTTTCACTCATTTCTTATATCACTCCTACATAGAGAATTATTTGTCGGAGCGGGAAGTCAGTAAGTTGTGTAGTTCCATGCCTCTTGTAGATAGCTATGGGTGTATGATTACACAAAGGAGGGGGGTACTGGTCCCTGCAAATGGAAGCAAGTGGGTGGGATTATTGGGTTCAAACCCTTGGAGAAGACAAAGCTATGTAGAATTAGGAGAAGATTACATCAGAGCAGGCTATTTTGCCAATGTATATGCATCTGAGAAACAGCTAATGCCGTTTCTAGAACGGCACGCCAATGCGTCCGACATACCCGATTTGTGCCCTCCGGATGCTGAATTTGCTACTGTGTCGTCTCCATTAACGAAGGAAAACACATTTTTGCTCCTAGAGTGGATTCAAAATCTGAGGCGTATGGGCATCCCTATGCATCAGAGCTTCTTGCAATGCATAAGAAATGGGAGTTGGCTAAAAACGTCTGTTGGTTACAAGCCTCCGCCAGAATCATTCCTATCTAGCTCAGATTGGGGAAGTCTATTGCAGATGGGGTCCGTGCTTGTAGATATTCCTTTGATTGATCAAGAGTTCTATGGCAATAGAATAAGTTCTTACAAGGAAGAGCTAAAAACAATAGGCGTGATGTTTGAATTTAGTGAGGCATGTAAATTCATTGGCGATCATCTCATGTCGTTGGCTGCTTCCTACAGCTTAACTAGGGCCAATGTACTTTGTATGCTGAAGTTCATAAAATTTCTGAGCGAGAACTATTTGTCTCCCAAAGAATTCATCGAGAGTGTAAAAAAGGGGAGATGGCTAAGAACCTCCCATGGTGTCAGGTCCCCAGTTGGGTCTGTTTTGTTCGATCCTGAATGGACAGCTGCATCCAAGATTAGTAACCTCCCCTTCATTGATATAGACTACTATGCTGAGGACATCCTTAACTACAGAACAGAGCTTAAGTTACTGGGTGTTCTAGTTGGTTTTAACCAGAATTACCAGCTTGTGGTTAGCAATCTTAGACTGCCATCATCTTTATCTTCTTTGACAGCTGATAGTATTGTTTTGATACTGGAATGCATTAGGCATTTGAGATCATGCGAGTATCTAATAGGAACCCTAAAAGGTCAGAGATGGGTAAAGACCATCCTTGGCTACAAGTTACCGGATGAATCCTTGCTTTTTGATTCTGAATGGGGATGCCTTCTAAATATAGTTGATGACATGCCATTGATCGATGAAGAATTTTATGGGCCCCGCATTAGGTCATACAAGAACGAGTTGAAGGAAGCAGGGGTCGTGGTAAGTTCCGAGGGAGCATCCAAGTCAATTGCTAAACGTTTCAAACAGCTTGCATCTAAATGTTCTGTTACAAAAGGAAATGTGCTCTCTTTGCTAGATTGTTACAGGAACTTTAAGAAACCGCACGATCCTTTCTCAGATTTATTGAACTGCATCCGCGATGAGGAGTGGTTGCTGACCTCTCTTGGCTACAGATCTCCCAAGGAGTCTGTTCTGTTTGATGCAGAATGGGAATCCGTCTCTCCAATTGCGTCTCTTCCATTCATTAATGATTCTGACCAATTCTATGGCAAGGACATCTATGAATATAAAGATGAACTCAAGGCTTTTGGGTCTGTTGTGGAATTCAAAGAGGGATCAAGGTTTGTGTTTAGTGGTCTTAGGATTCCCGGGACTCCGAGCGAAGTGGCCCCTGCGAGTGTTCTTTCACCGCTGAAATGCATTCGAAATTTTTGCCCGGGCTCCTTACCTGAGGAGTTCTTGAAATGTATTGATAAACGATGGTTGAAGACGCATGTGGGTTACAGATCTCCACTCGAGTGTATCCTATTTGATTCAACTTGGACTTCTTTCTTGCAGCGGGAAGATGGGCCTCTCATTGATGAAGCATTTTATGGATCTGAAATCACATCCTATAAACCAGAGCTTGATGCAATAGGAGTGACCCTGGATGCTCAAAAAGGTTGCTCATTGGTTGCAGGTAATTTCACTTACCATTCTCAGTTTGATGTTATAACTAGAATTTATACATACTTGAACAAATTCAACTGGGAGCCAGACCATAAGTTTGCTAAGTGGATTTGGATCCCAAATGGATGTGACAAGGGTGAATGGGTTAGTCCTGAAGGCTGCGTTCTTCATGACAAGGATAATCTCTTCAGCACGCGCTTGAATGTTTTGGAGAAACATTATGACAAAAAACTGTTTGGATTCTTCTCATTAGCTTTTGGAGTAAGGCACAGTCCTAATATTGATGACTACTTGAAGCTCTGGAGCGATTGGGAGAATTCACGCAGCCAATTGACATGTGCCGAATGTAATGCTTTCTTGGTGTTTGTTACAAAACACTGGAATAAAAAAACAGAGAAACTTCTCACTGATAGCATTAAAAAACTACCTGTGGGTTCCGCCTTAGGTGAAATTCTGTTACTCGACAAGCAAGATGTGTTCATTCCTGATGACCTACAGCTGAAGGATCTATTTGAGAAGGCTTCTCCGGAACCAGTATTTGTTTGGTATCCTGAACCAAGCTCACCTTCAATGTCTCTTAGTAAGCTGTATGATATATACGGAAGTATTGGGGTTAAAACAATTTCGGACGGTGTAAAGAAGGACGACTCTCCGATATTGTATGACATTGAATTCAAGAATTTCAATCAAAGCGGAGCCTACATTGGACGTGGGTTGTTCAGAATTATACTTGGGTTTCTGGCAGACTCTTCTTTTGAAATGTCTGCAGAGATGAGGCGTCAGATTGTTAAATACCTTCGTGATACTACAGTGTTAGAGACTGATGAACCCATAACGGTGAGTTATATCCTATCACTGTCGTCAGGGAAGAGTATTAATGCAAATGCGAGCCGGATGATTCGCTGGGAGAGAGAGAATGCAAAGCTGTTCATTCAGAAAAATAAGAGATCGTCCGGGCATAAGGCTAGAGTTGAATTTGCGACTTATTTCTCTGAAGTAATATCCAGTGGACTGCTGTGGGAGAATCCGGATCGAATTGCAGGTCTCTCTGAGCTTATCAAGCTCGGTGTTTTTTGTGAATTTGAAGATGATGCTGTTGAGTTCTTGCTGAAGACCAAAAATCTGCAACTTTTCATCGAGGATGAGGAGTTTCTTTCGTCTCTTTTTCCCTCTAAGTAGTGGTTTGAATCATGGACCATGGATGGATCAGTAACTGTGCTTTTCTAGTAAGGTTTCTTCGCTCGTTTGATCTTTTGAAGCATGTTTTTCTGTTTTACTTTTGCTGTCTGGTTTGTAGAAAATAGTAGAAGCCATGTTCCAGTGTTCTTTTTTACTTTTTCATGTATCATTTTCTTTTTCATGCTTTATAGGATCCTACTGCCTTAAGTTCATCATTTGCATTTTATTTGCTGACTTTCTCTGCAGGTCTCTCCTGTTCTTTTTTGGTGTTATAGTTTTTGGAATATGATATCACTGAAATATTAGATGAAATATTAGCTAACTGTAATTTCTAGGAGGGAACTGATATGCTCGCCCCTGTTTCGAACTTGGGATAGCCAGCTCTAGTGTATTTATGACTACTCTTTTACACTAGAGGGGTGGCTGCCCCTGATTAAGAAAAATGGGCGAATATATCGTTTCCATTTCTAGAAATTTCAGTTTAGTTTTATTTTTGTAATCTACCATATAATTTTTCTTTGCTAGTTTCTTTTCCATTTTATTAGTAGTGGAAAAAGCATTCACATCTCAAGTCAAATTATGAAGACATCTTGGAAACCTTTTATGCGCTTTGTGGCTCCTCTCATTCGGTACCTCAAAACACGATGATCCAAACCATCCATTTTATGGGCCCCAATGTAAATAGGTTGTGCCCCAAAATCATTTCCATGGGATGATCGCAACCCTCCAATCTATAGAGGTTTCCATAATATGCTGTTTCTCTTTAGATTAGAGGGCTAGGATCTTCCTATGGAGATGAGATTTTTGGCCGCAGTCTATTTATGTTGTGGCCCATCAAATGGACGGTTTGGATCAGGGCAGTAGAGTTCATTTTGAAAAATACAGGTGGGGCCTACCTTGTTCAAAAGATTTCAAAATACGGTTTGAGTCGTTGTACCGGCTGAAAGCCGGGGGAGGGGGGGGATTACTGCCCAAAAACTAACAATCAAGATTAATGGAAAAAAATCAATGAAAATTCAGGGAGGGGGCTCAATTGCCCATCTCGCCCCCTTGCCTCGGTCCTGTGCTCACACACATATACTGTGGGCCCACTAACAGCCCCCCCCCCCGAAGAAAAAAAAAAGGGGAAACTACAAAAAAAAAAAAAAACCCTAAATCAAAATCTATGACATTGTCTTTTACCATAATTAGCTTTTAAGTTTTTTCGTTACCCGTTTTACCCTTAATTGTATTACGCTTAGTTTAAGGTAATCTTAAAATACCTACAATCTCTCTCTATAAGGCATTTCCCTCCCACCATCTCCCTATATTTCTCTTCTTTTTTGGTAAGTGTCTCGATCTCCCCTTAATCAAATACATCATAAATCCATGGCCCATGCTATGCATATATGGGTGTAAAATAATGGGCCCCGCATGAAACTGAGGTGCAAAATATTGGACCCACCCATGCATAGAATGGGCCTAAGAATGCCATGTATGGTTATATAATTTTAGGGAAGTGATATATCCGCCCCTTTTGATCACCAAAAACACCCCTGTCAGTGTTTGTGGCAATCAAGGTGTTAGGGTTAAAATCGGTATACCCGGTACCAATCCTTCACATCAACTCCACGCACAAAACCAGTGCGATATAAACTCATACAAGGGAATTATCGGCACCAAGCTAACTCTTCCACCAAATCCATGTCACACGTGTCACCAAGGCTACTCTCCCTAATTGGTACCGACTCTCAAAGAAAAACCAGACACGATTACGGAAATCCCGCTGTCAAGCAATCAATCCGACTTAGGGCTGCACAAAAACCCAGCCAAACTGATAAACCGAACCGAACCGAATCGGGCCTTTCGGTTTGTGTAGACACCCCATTTTGACCGTACCTTGAGCCTCCCGTGTTTGAGCAAATATCCCATCAAATCAACTAGGTAGGGTCCCAAACTTCACCCTAAGCTAGCTTAGGGTCCCACTAAGGTTCCTGCAAAATTTCGTCGAAATCCGAGTTCGTTTGCCTAGCGAACGAGTCGAGCAAAGTCGTAGTGCAAGTTCGCAACAGGGGGGTGAATTTATCTGGTAGGGGGCGAATTTATCCTCGAACGGGGGTGCATTGACCAGAAAAGGACATGAAACGGTCGGGCGCCTATCAATTTTTGCATAAATCCGCGCGCCAATCAACTTGGAGTGCCAATATCACCACCTATTATTTCCTTATAAGAATCGAAAAATCCATTTTTACAGAGGAGGAGAGCTCATTTTTCAGAAAAAGAAAAAAAGAGCGTTTGAGAGAGAGAGAAAGGAAGGAGTTCTCGTTCCCCAAATCCGTATTCTCCGGCCAAATTCCATTTTTCCCGGTCGTTAATCCGATCATTCCTCCGGCTAGCCACCGCACTCTTTCATCTCCGAGCTGAAGCTACAGAGAGAGAAAGAGAGTCTCGGCTTCAAGAGATCATTTCTAGATCTAGAAAAAACAGAGGGCGAGAGAGAGAGAAACCCATTTTCCTACGATCTTCTTCTCCGATCTCCATTTTCCGGCGGATCTGAGCTCCGGCCTTCGATCTTCTTCTCTGATCTCTTCAAAAATCTTGAATCTGTTGCAAATCAGAGAACAAGAGAAGGTTTGAGGGAGAGCAAATACAAGAGAGGGGTTTCTGCAGCATTTTTCACCGGCAAGGCTACCAAAACTCGAAGCTCCGTTCATTCCACCATTATTTCAACTCTAGAGTGATTCTCACCTTTGGAGATCCAGAGAGATCAATTGAGAAAAGTAGTGAGGGTTTGAGAGAGGAGTTGAGCAAGGAAAAGTAGTGAGGGAGAGCAAATACAAGAGAGGGGTTTCTGCAGCATTTTTCACCGGCAAGGCTACCAAAACTCGAAGCTCCGTTCATTCCACCATTATTTCAACTCTAGAGTGATTCTCACCTTTGGAGATCCAGAGAGATCAATTGAGAAAAGTAGTGAGGGTTTGAGAGAGGAGTTGAGCAAGGAAAATTAGAGAGATCCGAGAGAGATCTTGAAAGAGAAAAAAAGAAGAAAGAGGTTTCATGTTCTTCTTCTCCGGTCAACCATTGCCGCCGGTCATTTTCCGACCAGTAGCCACTCATTTCCGTCGGCTATGATCAAGAGTCAACTTGAAAAATCTCAGATCTGGATTTCTTTGCTACAGATTCGACTATTCCAAAATCTTGGAGAATAAGAGTTTCGGATCGGATATTGAGACAAAAATTCCAGAAGCCTCGAATTTCATCTGTTGTAGCTTAGATCATATCAGAGAGGGAAAACAAGAGGAGAACAAAAGATCTGATTTCTTCTTCAATTCTGGTAAAGATTGCTAGTGCTGCAGCTTATTATGCAAAGCTAATCGTCAAAGATAAAGTAATTCCATCGCCTTTCCCATTTATATTCAATTGTGAGTCAGATTTGCACTGTTAGTGCTGTGTTCATTTTTTATTCATTCTCTGCTCTTCTTTTGGTTTGCTTGATGGATTTTGATGGTCATTAGCATATTTAGATTACCATGGTAGTATGGCTGGAAAGGAATTTTTAGTTTTCCGCTCTACTTTGGAGTGTTTTTCTTGCAACCTGTTATGGACAGAGGGGTTAAACAGGGCCAATGTATCTAATGTCATTACTAAAACTGATAAGGTTCATGCTAGCAGTTTTTTTTTTTTTAGCACTTAGTCATTCCTGTTATTCTTCATAACTTGCTTTCATATTCCATTTGACTTGGTCTACCTTTGAGTATACAGTTTTGCTATAGAAATTTTAATGGTTATTTGTTGATGTACATGGCAATGTGTTCATTGTCTTCATGAAAATCAGCTCGAATGTATTCAGGTAGTATCAGGCCACTTTGCTTTCACTATGTTTTGGAAAGAGAACTGCATAAAATCAGTAGGTCTTATAAATGCTAAAGTTTAATTGGCAAAGTTTAGCTGGATAATGAAATTGGCTTAAACTAGCAGGATTAGAAAGATGCCGATTGGATTGTGTCTTTCCAGGTTTTGCTAGGTGTTAAGGGGTTATTATAGCTCACTTTCATATTTTTTTTGTAGTCCTTAATCAAAGGAAGAAATAAGTTGAGTTGAGAATGACCATCTGTACAAAACCTGTTTGTAACAAAGCCATTATAATAATGTCGAGTGGCAATTTAGGCAGGTGTACTTAAATGTTCTAGTTTCTTGGTAGGAAAATGATACCGGCTTAATTGTGTTATGCCAGTCATAAGACCTCAACTTGCTATTTATCTTCTTTGATCTTATTTCCCATATTGTTGCCTTAATTTTTAGTCTTGAGCTGATCATTTGGATAACATAGTGATAAAAATTTGGGCGATGAAGGAGTTATCCCAAGCCCATCTTTTAGGGAGACCTACTTGGTCATTGTAGTATCCCTCTTCCTTTTGTCTTTTTAAAGATAGCCTCAAGTCATTAGATCTAGCCCAAGCCCATCTTTAGGGGACTTGCTAAGTCCAAATAACGTTTCTCCTTCTCATTTAGAAGACTCTCTAAGTCTTTTAGGCATGTATCTTGGATATTTTGATTCTCCTTTTCATTGCAAGGGCAATGAAAGAGTCATCTAGAGCCCACCCATTTTTAAAGAGATAAGCTATGTCTCAGTAAAAAAAGTCAAATTATTTGGAGACAGGCTTTGTCTCATTAGCACCTCCTTCTTAGAACTTCTAATTTCAGAGTCTGTCCTTAGCTAGAGAGTCAGTCCTTCAGTCTTTCAGGAGTCAGTCCTATCATCACAGGGGTTAGGATTCTGTCCAACCTCTCATCAAATCATGTGATCTTTATCCACTCTTGCAAGGCATAAGATGATGTCCAACCCTTGCAGAGTCGTGTTTCTGTCTTTTTCCCCCGCAAAGCATAGGATGTTGTCCAACCTTTGCGGGATATCAGGAGTCTGTCTTCCCCTTATGATGATAGGATTCTGTCCTCTTGTGTCAAAAACATCAAAAACATCTAAAAAACCAAAATTCTCAAAAATCTTGAGTCTTAGGAGCATACTAGGAAAATCTATTTCCGAACTACGTTGGCTTGATCCCTTTAAAACAGGGTACGTAGTGCAGCTTGGGATTCATATCCCAAGTCCAGCCAAACCTTTAAAAAAAATAAACATTTCAAATCTTCAAAAAAATACAAAAATTCTTCAAAACCTTTTCAAAAAAATCTTCCCCTAGAGTTAGGAGTCTATCTTAGCTGTTTTTGGTGTTTTAGAGTCAGGAGTCTGTCTTATTTGTATTGATATGGTATGTCCTGTCGTGTGAGTGTCCCTAGAGTTAGGAGGCCTCAAGTTGATCGGTTAGACACTTAGTCGAACCGATGACTAGACTAGGAAGCATATAGTCAGCCCGTGGTTTTCTTTAGGATCCACAGCCTAGTTACACATAAGATGTAGGGCCCACCTGCATTAGCTTAAGGCTAACCAACTTGCATTAGTTAGGACATATAGAGAGTCATAAAAATTACAATTCACTTGAATTTAAGCAATTTTACAAAAAAGCTTTAAAAATCAGTCGAGTCTAGTTGATCGAGTCTAGGATAGCGGTTCTAGATGGTTAGGCATTGTAGTTTAGAATAGGTCATCGAACTACGTTGACTCCGATTCTTCCCGAGGCCAGGATACGTAGAGCAGCTGGGATGGACGGCCATCTTGGTCTGAGTCAAGTCGCATTAGAGTTTTAGGATTCATCTTGTCCAGTCATGTATAGAATTGATTTGTGTTATATGTTTTGCTGTGTTTTCTTACTTTCATGTATAGATCCTATACCTTTAGCTGTAACATGCATGTGTTTGCACACCAGAACTCAGACACCAATTAGGCATGACACTCATAACCTACTTATTTTTAGGTGACACTACTTTCATCTATTTTGTGTGCTTATTATTCCTCCGAGACATGCATGATTAGATAGACGTCTTCTCGGAGATATTCGTTCCCATATGACTTTCGCCCAAAACTCTTCAAAATCAATAATAAATGTCATAAGAGACCAAGTGCTTGCACTTGGGCGGACGAGGTGCTCTTCAGACCTTCCAAATTCGTAACCAGGCACGAACCTTCTTTTTATATCTCTGGTTATCCGTTGCAACAGAGCACAGTATGGGATCCCGGGCCCACTTCCTTGGATGGCGACTCTTCTTTGTTTAAGGTACGCCTCGAATCTGAGCTAGTCCCAAAATCGAGAGGTATCTCCCTTTGTATCGCCACTCATGCTGTGAGAGGCATTCTTCTTTCGAGAGTTCCTTGGTAGAGCTCTCCATTCACGTGGATGATCTATAGAGACTTTTAGCGTGGGGCTCGTCCCCCGCGCCTCTCTCGGATCGGGGTCCACAGTTTGGTTTGGTTTGGTTCGGTTTTTCTCGGCATTGGTTCGGTCACGGTTTAGAATTTTACCGAACCGATCCCATCGGTTCAATTCACGGTTTTAGAGTTTTAATCCGAAAATTAACCGAACCGGACCGAGAAATGGAGGAAAAGATGAACTAATTTTGTGTCATTATCAAATCTAAGGTGAGTTATTTAATTTGCAAAGAGAAGAGGGTGATTTAAATAAAGGAGGTGTGTCTATATCAATTCCCTATAATTAAAAGTAAAGAATACATTCACCCCTTCCCCTTAGACCACCCCTTATAAGTCTAAAAAGAATAGTCCTAAATGCTTAGAGGGACTGTCCGAGAGAAGAAAAAGAGGGGGGAGGGGGGGGAGGGGATATATCCCCTTTATAAGACCCTGGATTAGGGTTAGAGATAGAGGGGTCTCTTCATTTTTTGTTTTGCGAGACACACACACAGTGAGAAACATCACCAACTTGTGACGCAAGTCGGTTGAACATGGTCATAGTGACTGGAGTGATATCTTCGTTGTTAGGCGTTTCCTCCGAAACTTGATTCTCAGGGATTATAGCATGTGCTTGACTCCTGGTCATTACTCCTTCGCCTTGTGGGTTGGAGACTCAAGAGTATTACTAACGAAGAAAGCGGGGAGATAGATTGTGACTGAACTTGGTCTTCCCAAGCTGTCACTGCCTTAGAGTATATTGCCTCCTAGAAGGTCAGTTTCCAATTATGAACATGACTACTTATTCGGACGTGATAAGGTCCGTATTAATGCATAGTGTTGGAAAATTAGATAATGGATCTGATCTATCGTTTATTCGAACCCAAAAAATCTGCAACTTGAAATGAAAAAATTCTTTCTGTTTGGAAACCAGAAATAAAGTAGAACTTATCCGTTTGGTTGAAAACCCTTTGGAAATCAGATTGAAAAGAATACGGCTGAGTCGTGCCACTGGTCACTCTCCTTAAGAATCGTATTCGCCCCCTACCGGTGCAACCGGGATTTGCGAACCGGCGCTCCAAGATAAAACAGCCGAAATTGGCCCCAGTCCACGTGCACTCGCTGACTGGTCCACCCAGAATCACCAACGGAACTGTGCTTAGAATGAACGGAACGAATGAGGAAGAAGAACAGAACAGAAAGCCTTGAGTTATAAATTTCAGAATGTGCAAAAACGTCTGTGTAATTTCTGTGTCCAAAACAATTTGTCTCGTCCCCTTTTATAGACCTGAAAGTGTCTCCTCTAGATTCAAGATTTCTAAAGTCAGCTAGATCACTATGAATTAGCTCTAATAATTCAATTTTTCTTTCAACACTAAACTGAGGTTTCTTAGTGGATTTTGCTTCAACACAAATTTCACATTTTTCTTTACTAGGTTCAATCTTTTCATTTATTAAACCTAAGTTGCAAAGTCTTTTAATATAAGGTCCACTTCTATGACCTAGTCTACCATGCCATATATTAAAAGATTCAACTATGTAAGCAGAAGAAGATGGTAAGCAGAAGAAGATGGTTTTTCATTCATAATTTCAAGTACATTCAGTACAAACAAACCATTGGCATTATAGCCATTTCCTACAAATACATTATTTTTACTAAGGATCGCCTTGTCTGCTTCAAAAGTGAGCTTCAGTCCATTTTTGTTGACGAGTGCGCCAAACACCAGGTTCTGCCGTATATCCGGCACATACAGCACTTCTTGCAATGCAAGTATCTTTCCTGAAGTTAACTTCAGAAGGACCTTGCCTTTGCCCATGACTTTCGAGGTCTGTGAGTTGCCCATATAGACCTGATCTCCCCCATCGACTGTAGAGAAGTTGTAGAAGGAACTTCAGTCTCCACATATGTGCTTGGTAGCACCTGTATCCAGCACCCACTCTTTTGGATTTTTCACCAAGTTCACCTCAGTCACAACTGCTGCAATCATATCTGCTTGGGTTAGATTAACCTTAGCACTGGATGAACCAGTCTTTCGGTGTCGACAATCCTTCTTGTAGTGTCCGGGTTTCCCACATTCAAAACAGACTCCTTTCTTCTTAGGTCCAGATTTCTTGAAGTTCTTATCCTTTTTCGGTTTCGGATTCTTAGATCCATCATTTTTTGTTTCAACAATGTTTGCCTTAGAGGTGTACTCTTTGGCCTTTAGTTGCTTATCCTTAAGTCTGTTTTTCTCTTCAATTTTAACCCGACCAACCACTTGGTCTAAGGTCCATTCCTTTGTCTTGTGTTTCATTCCCATTTTAAAATCTTTCCAAGACAAAGGCAATTTCTCAATGAGAGAACCAGCCACGAATGTATCAGGTAATTTCATACCTTCCTTAGCTAATTCACCAATAATAAACTGATACTCATCTATTTGGGCAGAAATAGGTTTTCCATCTTCGATAGTAAAGTCTAAAATATTTCCTATCACATATTTTCTATTTCCAGCATCCTCTAATTCATATTTAGTTACTATGGCATTCTAAAGATCAGCAACATGCTCATAGGAATAATAGATATTATAAAGTTCATTTGACAAACCATTCAACAAATGATTTTTGCAGATATAATCTGCATTATCCCAATCAGCAGTTTCTTCATTTGGTTTTGGTTGGGTAAGGACAAAAGCAACACCAATTTGTTGCAAAGCAAACAAGATCTGTTGTTTCCACCTTTTGTAATTCAAACCAGTTAGTCGTTCAATTTTGGAAAAATCAGGAACAGTATAGAGAATTATGTTCCCAACATGTGTTCGAACGACAGAATTTGGATTGGAATTCTCACCAGAGATGGGAAGAACAGAAATTGGGTTTGGATTATCAGAAGCCATAAGATCATATCTGTTTTGATACGATTCTTAAGACTTTTGGAGAATTAGATAATGGATCTGATCTATGATTTATTCGAACCCAAAAAATAAACCATAGATCAGATCCATTATCTAATTTCCCAACAGTCTTAAGAATCGTATCCGTCCCTTACCGGTATAACCGGGATTTGCGAACCGACGCTCCAAGATAAAACAGTCGAAATTGGCCCCAGTCCACGTGCACTCGCTGACTGGTCCACCCAGAATCACCAACGGAACTGTGCTCAGAATGAACGGAACGAATGAGGAAGAAGAACAGAACAGAAAGCCTTGAGTTATAAATTTCATAATGTGCAAAAACGTCTGTGTAATTTCTGTGTCCAAAACAATCTGTCTCGTCCCCTTTTATCGACCTGAAAGTGTCTGTTGGGGAGAGCCACCATTAAAACACACCCTTAAAGGCCAGCAACGTTTTTTCTCCCAACAGTCATTTTTGTGACCGTTGAGATTTTAAACGGTTCTTTGCAATTAAGGTAGTGTGTCCATATCAAAACCAAAGGATAAAAATCAAAATGGTTTTTTGCAATAAAAATAACCTTTCATTTAAACCCAAACCCGGCCCGGCCCAAATTTCTCTCAAGCTCCTATGTGGGACTATTTATTTTGCCTTGGTTTAGAGAGCACAACATTCACACACACATCAAGGTCTTGGGTTCAAGTCCCCATTCATACAATTAATTCTAGTTTTCAAAGAAAGAGGGGGAGAACTTTAATTTGAATCTTCCCTCCAAATTTTAAACACAAAGCAAAAGCATCTTTGACTTTTCTATTTAAAATATTTGAAATTGTCCAACACATAGTAAAGCCATTAAGTCAGTTTCTAGATAGTCGGGATTACCACGTGTCGTTCATCCACGGTGGGTGCCGATTTTACCCCTAACAGGAGCTACCATTTTATACCTATAGGTGGGCCTACTATCTCCACCCATAGTCCCAAGAACATGCATACGGTTGGGCCCAATATTTTGTTGAAAATAACTGAGGGTATTGTTGTTGATAGAATACAGAAACTTGTTGCTTCAAGGCGTGATATCACTTTCCTTAAGATAAGATTCGCCCCCACTATTAGTGTGCAAAGGGGATCCGCTAATTGCCTCCAAGATACAATGAAGCCTAGTAGGGAAGCCCTACTAATGTTTGATGACGCGTAGCACTAGCGGAATCAAACCCGAAATGCCCTTCTGAAATTTAAAGCCTTAGAGAAATTCCTAGATACTGTTTCTGCAGAAAAACAGTATCTAGAACAGTAAACAAAAGAAGAACAGTATGTAGAAATACTTGGGGATTTTGTAGGAGTGTAGAAGAGAGTGTAAAGTCTGTCAGAATTGCCAATTCGTTTCTCTATATTGAAATGACTGAATTCTGCACATTTTGTAGACCACCTGGTGTCTTTTCAGTGTGAAAAACACCTCTACAGGGCACCTGTCCAGAATGTTTGAAATCTGACCGTTAGATCACACCCATTGAAATTGAACAGTCCTGATCGATCCTAGAGGTGACTGTTGGTTTGAGTAAAACCTCTCTCCAACCTAGTCATCGTTAGATCAACCATCTATGGTGTGGATCTCACCCCTTGGCACTTGACCGTTGGGGGAAGGGACACAACCCATTTGATTACACTCATTGACCGTTGGAGTTATAGGCCCGTTGGGCCGACCATTATGCCCGAACCAAAGTGCGCCTAAAAAAGCGCTAATAAAGCGCCACTATCGCCCTATAGCCCATTGCCCACGCCGCGCGCGTGCGCGTGTGAGGATGGTACGTTGCACCGTCCCGCGGGTCTAACCATGGGTTCAACCCAATGTGCAATTAACAAGTATTAGAAAAGTGTAGTGCTTTACAAGCCCTTCTCTTTCCTTTCTCTCATCCGGTACGGGACTATCTTTTCAACTACACTTCTACATCCTTTTGTAAAAGCAAATCTTTCCAAGAAAACATTTTCTTTTTTCCAAACGCATATTTTCAAAAACACTAAAACATGCAAAATACATGATTTTGAAAATCCAAAATCACTAACATATTTTACACCTCACATGCATAGCATGGGCGCACAAGACGAATTTTTGGTAATTAATAAAATTTTGGAGGGTTTCCTGTATCACAGGCTTTTATTAGGGGTTTTTTTAGTAGTTTTGTCGAAAAAAAGAAAAAGCAAAAGAAAAAGCAGATGCCTCCGATGTGGGAAAGTCGAGAGGAATATAAAAACAAGGATCAATTACTGTTGCATGCTGGAGAGTTGAAAAAATGACGAGAAAATGTTGAGTTTTGAAAAAATACTAACAAATGCTACTTTATTAAAAGAAATGTTGCTAGGGACGAAAATACCCCTCAACTTACTTTAATCTTTCTCTTCTCTTCTTGGTTTTACCATTTTACTCTTTTACTTGCAGGTTTTATACTCTTTCATTTCTAGGTTTTACTCCGACGCATTTTGTGTGAAACGACGAGATTTTCCGGCGATAGAAGTCTTCTTCTCCGGCGAAAAATCTCATTTCTCTGGCAGCAAATGCTCCTTTGTCCTGAGGGATTCTGAGGATAAAAAACTATGCCTTTCTTGAAAGCCAAGAGCACCGATCTATCAGTGTTATATCATCATGTGAGCAGAGGAATAAAATAGAATGGGAAGATGAGAAGGAGAAATTGGATTATGGCCATGTTGAGAAACCCCATTTGATAATTTTTTGTTGTATTACTGTGGCTAATGGAAAACTCCACTACCTCTCTTAACTTCTACACTTTTAAAAGAGATGCTATGGCAAAGTCATATGTTCATCATTTTCGTGCTATCTAATGGACATCAAATGATTAGTTATTTTCAGAGATCTTCCCCTCTTCTTCTCAACGCAAAAACAGGTACTCGAAGCCAAAACAGGATATTCGAAGCCAAAATTTACTTGGTCGAAGCCAAAAATTACTTGGTCGAAGTGAAAAATGTGTTTCCTGTAACATTCGCCGTTGTGTTTTTCGCTTCGACTAAAGTTTTTTAGGCTTCGAATAACTGGTTTTTTTGTTTCGACTAACATGTTTTTGGCTGCGACTAAAATTTTTAAATTCCAGTAACATTTGGAACTTTTTTCGTCTTTAACTAATATATTTTAGCTTCGAGAAATATTTGTTGGCTTCGACTATCATTTTTTTTTTTTGCTTCGACTATTATTTTTTGGATTCGACTATCATTTTTGGCTTGGAGTAACTTTTTTTTGGCTTCAACTAGCATTTTTTGGGCTTCGACTATCATTTTTGCCAAACTTACATTTTGCTTCGAGTACCATTTTGGCTTCCACTACCCTTTTGCCTAGTGAAAGCTCTTTGGGCAACTGATTTTGGCTACAACCACTAGAAAAAGGGGAAATACTTACAAAGATAATGAGATTTTGGATATTTGGAGAAAGAAAAAAAAAATGAGAAAGGGGCATCTCTAGAGAACTCCTTCTAACATCTCAAGACAAATGAGCATATGCCGGAGAAATGAAGATGTTTCGCCGGAGAAGAAGGCTTTTATCGCCGGAGAAGAAGGCTTCTATCGCCGGAAAGATAAAGTGTAAAAACAAAGAAGGGAAAGATGAAGTAAGGTTAGAGGTATTTTCGTCCTAAAAAGTTTTTTTTTAATAAAGTAGCATTTGTTAGTGTTTTTTCAAAACTCAACATTTTCTCGTCATTTTTTCAACTCTCGAGCATGCAACAGTAATTGATCCTAAAAACAAAGATCCAATCGTAGTCTCGAGTCCTGCAAAGTCACCCTTTAGCTTTTCCCCGGTATGACCTCCGTACGTTCTCTCTCACTCTCTCTCTCTCATATGTGCTTTTGCTTCTTTTTTCCCGGTACGACCAACCACAGATAAAGATAAAAATCATGGACACAAGAAAGCCAGAAAGGCACTGAGAGTGAGAGTGCTACTGTGAGTTTTTGTTATTAATTTGCTGCAAAGGGATCTGTTTTGGCTAGTATCATTGCCACTACCAGTACTACTACGCCAAAAGAACACATTGAGGAGATAAGGAGGGTGAAATTCTCAATCGGAGGAGAACCAAATCTTCTCACTGAAGATCTCCACCAGGCTGTGAAAAATTGACCGTCATGTTGAACCCAATCCACATGATGATCCAAACCGTCCATTTGTTGGGCCACAGCATAATTAGGTTGTGCCCCAAAAATACTTCTGTAGGATGATCCTAACCCTCCGATCTAATAGAGGGACTGCACAATTATTAAAACTTCTGTAGATCGGAGGTTGAGGATCATCATATGGAAATGATTTTTGAGGTATAATCTATTTACGTGTTGGCCCAACAAACGGACGGTTTGGATCATCCTATGGAGTGGGCCGTACCATACTTTTTTTTTTTTTAAATACGGCTTAAGGTTCCTATTCAGTGTTTTCAGTACAAGACGACCTGAACCACTTTACGGTGTCGCCATATAATCCAGTATTTTCTCAAAGGTACGGCAGACTCCATGGGTTGATCCAAACCGTCGATTTGTTGGGCCATAACTTAAACATAGTTTGTGCCTCCAAAATCATTTCCATAGGATGTTCCTAGCCCTACGTGGTCCAACAAATGGATGCTTTGGATCGTCATATGGAGTAGGCCGTACCATACCTGCTGAAAAATACCAGACTATACAGCCACACTATATAAAAACTCCAAGACCTAGATCATATTTATTTTAGAGTTTTTATATCGTGGCCGCTAGTGAAGTACTGCCCTTGATATTTGATCCAAAAACAGGCAAGTTTTTTAGTGGCTGCTTTTGGGAGTTTTTATATGGTGCCCGACTGTCCCTTGTGGGCGGTACCACCCTCGATGTTTGATCCAACTACGGATCACTTTTGAAAATGCTGCTGTTTTTGGATTAAACATCAAGGGGGTACTTTTATGATACTACACACAAGGGACTTCACAGTCGGGCACCATATAATTTCTCTTGCTTTTGGATCAAATATCAAGGGCAGTCCTATCATCATATTTCCCACAGGGGACTTCAAGGGCGGCAACCAAATAATTTCTCTTTATTTTGTGTGCTTAAAGATAAGAAATAGAGATTTTATACGGTGCCCGATCGAGCGCGGACACTGGTGGGGAATCCACCCTTATATTTGATCCAACAACAGCCTACTTTTCCAAAATTTTAAGGGGCTGCTGTTGGATCAAATATCATGGGTAGATGCCCCGCCAGTGTACCTGCCCGAACAGGCACCATATAATTTATTATATGGTATATGCATGTGAAGCCCGGTGTTTTAATTTTCAAATTGTACAGTGGGGCTCACTTCATAAGATGATCAAAACTGTTCATTTGTTTGGCTGTGCCCAATAAATCATCTCCATATGATGATCCCAGCCCTCTGTTTCTATAATGTGCAGTCCCTCTACAGATTGGAGGGTTAGGATCATCCTATGCAAATGGTTTTTCTAGGTACATCCTAATTAACTTGTTTCCCAACAAATGAACGTTTTGGATCATCCTATGAAGCTGTCCCACCATGTGTTTTGGACAATACTGCGCGCTCACCTTATAAAATTTCAATATTTCATATGATGAATGGGGTATAAACACGTCAAGGTTCTACGAAGAAAGTACCACCCTTGATATTTGATCCAACATCAGCTACTGTTGGATCAATATCAAGGGTGGGATGATGAGTTCGTGTTCATACGCCCATTCATTATGTAATTCTCTTTCTGTGCTTTTATATGGTAAATACCAACGGTTGGGCATGCTTGTTTGGTTGATCCACACCATTCATTTGTTGGGCCCTGACATAGATAGGGGGTGCCCAAAAAAAACTTTTCCTTAGACTCTACGATCCATGAAGGCTTCTACACTATGCCGTACATTTTAAACCTCAACAAATCGGAGGGTTAGGATCATCCTATGTAGAAGATTTTCTGGGCACACTCTGTCTATGAGAGGACCCAACAAATGAATGTTTTGGATCATCCAAAAATGTGGGCCCACTGTTTTTTTTGGGGCTGCACTTGCACACACGGCCATGCGCCATATAGTTTCTCTCTCTTTCTTATATCCATGAAGTCTCTATACGTTAATAGGAAAATATACTTAGATTGTTCTTCGTAAAGTTTTGTTTAGAAAGAACATTATATGCTGAAGATGATGAGTTGAATTTTATGTTACGCAGAATGCTGAAGATAATGAGTATCCTGCTGGTGTGAAACCATCTTTGGAGTTTATCATCACATCAAAGGATATAACTTTGACTGGAACCACTTCAAAATTTGTAATGGTTCATCATTCATTAGTAGTCTAAGTGTAGATTAGTTAATTTTGTTGATTATAAAATTTGATTCTGGCTTGGTATTTGTGAATGAAATATTTGTTCTGATTCATATTAGTGAAATGTTTAAATGGGCTTCAGACTTGTTTTTTTAGTTGGTTTAGATCTTGCATTCACTAACATGGTCCTTATTTATTTTGTATTTGAAACATAAATGTTTTCTCCTATCGTTAAGTATAAGAATGTATTCATGTTTGTGGTCTCTGTATGTAAGTAACATTTTTTTTGAACAGTAAAAAGTTTTATTAGAGGAGAGAAGGGTAAGTGGGTAACCTGTAACCAAGGTGGTCGAAACAAGAAAGAAAACATGTACAAGCAGTCCTCAAGGGGTAGAAAATCGAAAATCTCCAATGCCACTCTTCTAACTTTCGTCCGTACAAGTCTATCCATGTCACTATTTGCCGATCTCTTCATGTGCTGAATTCGTACATGAAAATCTACCACCTGCTCTAAATCTCATCGACCATATGAACAAATCTCCAAGGGTGGGGATGACTATCGTCCATCCACCTAATTTTGTTAATGGAGTCTCCCTCTACAATCAATCTGCGTAAGTCCCCTCACCTCTATAATTCTAATTCTTTTCACTTCTATAATTCTAATTTCTTGAAGGACTGCTCTCAATTTTGCTTCATTAGAATCCATGATCCCAATGGGGCCAAAGAAAGCCCACATACTTAGACTCAATCATCCCTGAGAACTTCTCTGACCCCGGCTGGCCCTAGGTAACCCAAGTATGAGCCATCAAAGTTAGTCTTCAAGAGTCCTTGTTCGGGAGGAGACCGAGGAGAAAGGGTCTCCTTCGTATCCCCCTTTAACAAATCTCTCTCCACCAGTTCCATAAATTAGTACTTGAGATGAACCTAAAAGAAGGATGAATTTTTAATCAAGTAATAATAACATAGATGGCTTGCATAAACAAAAAATACAGACTTTTAACTAAGTCTCTAAATATTCTATCATTTCATTCCTTTCAATTAACCCATATCGAAGCCAGCAACACCACTCTCCATCAAATCCTTGGCTTGGGTAACCAACAATCAAGGATATTAGTCATCCTAGCCGGGAAAACCCACGATAACTTGAATCTCTCTAGAATTCAGCACTTGACATCTTTGGCTATCCTGCAATGAAGAAAGAAATGATCCAGTCTGTCTGCATTTACACATGGGGTCCAATGATTAATAATTAGCATCTTGCGATTGAACATATGACCCACTGTCAAAATCATATTTTTGAAAAGCGATCTGCCCAAATGCGCAAACTCTATTTGGAGCAGGCATACTCCACAATCTGGCCAGACGAGAGAAAGAAGGGTTAGGAACCGGATGGTGGTTGAAAGGTTTGACCGTGAATACCTCAAACGAACTCCAGATCCAAACCCTCATCTTTTCCTGACTTTTTAATGCAGCACAAGTCCAATGAGTTCAACAAACATATAATACCGTCGATTTCTTTCCCATAAAAGCTTCTCCTAAACTTTATCTTCCGTGAGATCTGGCCCTCCTCCCACTAAAAAGAGTCTATGACGATGTGGACCCTGATCCGAGGACGAGTGCGGGAACGGGTCCCTAACACCCTCTGGATCATCCACGTGTGAAGGAGAGCTCTGCCAAGGAACTCTCAAAACGGATGCCACCCTCATAGCATAGCACGAGTGGCGATATAAAAAGAAAGAGATATGTCTTGATCCGGAGCCAAGGCTCGAAACCCAGACATGCCTAAAATAAACTCAGAGTCACCATCCATGGATACGCCATGGAACCCTAAAATCAAATCCTCTGTGCAATGGATAACCAGAAATATATATGGGTTCGTGCCTAATTACGAATGGAGAAGGTCTGAAGAGCACCCCCAATTCGTCCGAGTGCAAGCACTTGGTCTCTTATGCCATTTTCATTAACTCCAAAGAAGTTTGGATAAAAATCATGTGAAATGGGAACAATCCTCAGGAGTCGTCTATCTAAGCATGCATTTTCTGAGAATACAAATAATAAACATACATAAAATAAAATGAAAGATGTGTCATCTAAGCATAGCTAGGTTATGAGTGGCATGCCTAATGAGTGTCTAAGTTCTGATGTGCAAACACATGCAAGCTATAGCTAAAGGTATAGGATCAGTACAAGAAAGTAAGAAAACACATAAAAAAATACAATAACTACACAACAAATCCTAAGACTCTAAATGATTAGCCCGAGTCTTCAGATGATCTGGTATTCATCCAAAGAAGCCTACGTATCCCCGCCTCCGCAAGAATCAGAGCAACGTAGTTCTTCGCGCCTATTCTAAACTATGATGCCTAAGACACCTAGACCTCTATCCTAGACTCGATCTAAAAGACCGGACCAGTTATTAAAGTTTCTAGTACGATTATTTAAATTCCAGTGAATTGTGGATTTTAGGACACCCTATATGCCCTAACTAAATGCAGATCAGTCCTAAGCTAATGCAGGTGATTCCTACAACCTATGTGTAACTAGGCTGTATTTTTCTAAAGAAAACCAAGGGTGGACTAGCGTATCATACTCTAGTCATCACTCGGCGATGTGAATCGCCGACTGACCGGACGGAGGTGCTCCTATAACTCTAGGACAGACCCCTAACTTTCAAATAAGCACACAACAAACAAACAATCAAACAGCCTATCAAAAGAAACTCCTAACTCTAAAATTCTCTATCTAGGAGAAACTCCTAACTCTAGAGGAAGATATTTTGAAAACAGGATTTTAAAGGTTGCTTATTCAAAAAGATTTAAAATGCTATTTACAAAAGTTTGGCTGAACTTGGGATATAAACCCCAAGCTGCACTACGTACCTCGTGGAAGAGGATCAAGCCAACGTAGTCCGAAAACGAACTCTCCTAATTGCTAATTCTAAAACACTCAACACTTTAGGCTTTCTTAGGGTTTTTCAAATGTTTTTGATGTTTTGAATTTCTAATGTTTTTGAGTTTTTAAAATATTCAATGTTTTTTTGGATTTTAAAACTTTTCCAATATTTTTGAAGTTTTTAAAGAGTTTTCACCCTTTTGGTCAAAGACCTAAGGGAATATACAAAGCCAAACCCTAGGGCAAATAGGGGAAACCCCTAAACAAGGCAAACTAACGCCAAAGACGAGGGAATGATCTAAGATCACAAATAAGAAAAGCTCTAATGAGACTGTGTTAGTCTCTAACAAAGAAGAATGACAACAACTCTAAAGGAGAAACTCCTAAAAACAACTAAAGAAAATTGGAGAAATGAGTCAAAAACTCTCTAATACCGCTATCAAAAGACGAGTGAGTCGAAGACTCTCTAATGATACCAACGATGGATGAGACAAAGACTCTCTAATAAAGACCAAATGAGTCAAAGACTCTCTAGCAAGAACAAACGAATCAAAGACTCTATAATAAAACTACTAAAAAGGATAAATGAGTCAAAGACTCTCTAACACTCTATAAAGGGGGACAAATAAGACATAGCATGTCTTTTAGCTCAAAAGATAGACAAACCAGGGAGGCTCTATAAATGAGGCAGTGTATGCCTCCAATGGGAAAAAGCGGGCTCTAAGCGACGAGGCTTGCTCCCAGAGGAGAGCTGCCTAATGAGACAAAGCGTGTCTCCTATGATGGAACTCGTTAATAAGACCACAATGGTCTCCTAAATGAGGAAGAGAAACTATCATCTAATGGTTTCTAAAAGACTAAAGAAGTCTACTAAATAAAGAGGGGGGACACTACCTGGACTAAGTAAGTCCCCTAAGACTGGGCTTGCTCTATAGAGACACAAATTGTCTCTCTAAAGGGGAGGCTCCGACTATAGCCATCATTGCCCTTATGCTTAATACTCACCTTCGAGACAACTTTCAAACTATGGTTCTCCACTTGTAGTAAGTTGGTCAACCGAGAATTCATACTACCATTCAAATCAAACTCTAAATGTCCTAGACTAACACAGTCTCTATCAGGACAATCTGAAATTCCATGACTAGGCGAATCCATGAAATGATTCATATAGATATCATCATTAGAAACTTCATAATAAAGCATGTCTTCCACACCTGACCAACTTCATTTTTCAGCTCAAGGCCGATGCATGAGCATCCCATTAATGACAGGAGCAAAATGCCTAGCACAATTTAAAGCTACAGAAGCTTTGCCTTTCCAAAATAATGAAAGATAAACCATTAGGAATCTATATCATCTGAAGTTAGCTACGATATTCAGTAACCAAATCAAGAGTTATTATGCCAGGGTACGATCACTACTTCAAAACTCATTGAGTCAACAGATGCTGGCTAATAAAAAAAAAATCTACACCTATAGCTTCAAATCCAAACGAGTGATGTGCGTACACAACCACCTCATGCATGTGTAATCGTAAAATCCAGAAAGAGCAGATAAAGAGAATCAATTATGTAAAATTGCAAAACTTATAGATTAAATGATCTATGTTAGACATGAGTGAGATTCAACAAAACAAGATCATATAAGAGAAGACAAAAACATACCACACTTGCAATGATGACATCTCCAAAACAATCAAACAAGAAAATCAAAAGATCAGGGCATTTAGATAGAAAACACACACCAAGACAAAGTAGTTGACAGTCATAGAGAATGATCAAGAGTGAAATATGAATCTTACAATGCTCAAAATTAATGAGATTACCAGAAACAATGTATTAGACAGATTCCTGCTATACTTGCTCATGAAAATGATAAACCATCAACAATTGATAGAAATAATCTTAATTTTTATCTCAACCAATTTTTAGGCTGTAGGCCAACAGATTTCAGGCTGCACTTATTGATTTCATGTTATTGCTGAAACTAATCAATGCCAACAGCTACAATATGGGGAAAGAACAATGATAAGTCAGTTAATGTACTTCAAAGCTTACACTGCTCATTTCGTTCCTAGAAACAATGAAGTAGAATTTCCCTTACTGATTGCGACACACATATTCATGCAAAATTAAATCATGATGAGAGCACAGCCACAGAGAACAGATTTTACAAAAAATATTTTAAGAGAACAAGAACTGACATTATTACTCAACCACTCCCATATTTAAATAAAATTGAGGCAAAGCATTTTCAATTAGGCATCCTGTACACTCACACACAATAATTGAATCAAAACTAAAGGATGTTCACATGAACACAATTAGAACACAACACATAGCAGAGAAAATATTAGAACAAGATTCCAAAATATTTAAACAGTAAAACCTTGAGAAATGAAGAAACACATGAAAATCATACCTGAAATTTGAAATCAAAACTATAAGATATCTCGGATCAGATCCAATCTCCTGCCTCTTCGTCTAAAAACTTGCCCTGATTCACACCTTGTGCTTGGATCTTGAATTTTAAGCTTCAAATCTTTCAGATCTCGAGATTTAACAAAGGAATTTATACGCTGGGATGAAGATGAGGAAGGAATCGAGAATGACAAATTAGCCGGAGCTTTGACAGAGATCAGAAGGTTAGGGTTTCAGAAATAAGATTTCAAAAGGTGAAATCTGAAAGCTGAGAAGAAGAAGATAAGCTATGATGGAATTGACGGAGATTTGACCGGATTCCGGTCAGATCCAGATGAAATCTTTGCCGGAAAATACGAACTGATCGGAGAAAGAAAAGAAAAACTCATCTCTAAGCAGATCTGAAACAGAGGCCGATCGGAGAAACAAATCCGAAAAACTCCTTTTCCGATTTCTCCTTCTCTCTCCCTCTCTCTATCGCCGACTCTCTCTCTCTCTGCTTCGGATCGGAGGAACAATCGCCGGAGGAAGAAAAACGAAAGAAAAACTGAATCTCTCTCTCGCTCTCTCTTTTCTCTGTTTTGAACGAGAATGAACAGATCTTATGAATATAAAAGGGGAAAACTTGATATGAAGAAAATCGGAGCTCGGCCGGAGGCTTGCCGGAGCTAGATCTGGGTTTTCCTCTTCCTCCCTCTCTCTTTCCCTCTCTCTGTTATTTTCTACGAAAAAAAAATGAACCGTCCTCTCCATGTTTTGATGATTTTCTTTTTTATATAAAAAAAAACATGTTGATATCTGCACCCCCACTTGATTAGGCGCGCCCGCCAGATTTGTCTTATTCGGCTCGGGTGCGCCCATCGCAGGATAATTCACTCCCCTTCTCAATTGGACATACCCTTCAGCAGATAATTCACCCCCCTCTTTGGTCTGAATTGCGCTCACTCTCTTGGCTTGTTTACTAAGCAAACAAGCTCGGATTTCAACGAGATTTTATGGGGATCTTAGCGAGACCTTAACCTATCTTAGGGTAGAATTTGAGGTCCTAACTTATTGATTGGATAGGACTTCGCACAAACACAGCGAACTTGGGTCCGGTCAAAATGGGGTGTCTACAGACGATGACGTCCTTATCTGAAGACACCAAAAACAGATCAGGGAACACCACTGCCAAAACAAGCCCTTCTCACCATGTTACATGTTGGAATTTTATCCTTTCTATAGAGTAGACTTTAAGCCTAATCCCCTGGTCAAACTTATGCTTGATCTTCAAAATATCCTCTCTGTTAGGGTTAGAGAGGGAGGGGTCTCTTCATTTTTTGTTTCGTGACACACACACACACACATACAAACACACACAGAAACATCACCAACTTGCAACGCAAGTCGGTTGAACATGGTCATAGTGACTGGAGTGATATCTTCGTTGTTAGGCGTTTCCTCTGGAACTTGATTCTCGGGGATTATAGCATGTGCTTGACTCCTGGTCATTACTCCTTCGCCTTGTGGGTTGGAGATTCAAGAGTATTACCAACGAAGAAAGGGGAGAGATGGATTGTGACTGAACTCGGTCTTCCCAAGCTGTCATCGCCTTAGAGTATATTGCCTCCTAGAAGGTCGGTTTCCAATTTTGAACGTGACTACTTATTCGGACGTGATAAGGTCCACGTGATAAGGTCCGTATTAATGCATAGTAAAGCCATTAAGTCGGTTTCTAGATAGTTGGGATTACCACGTGTCGTTCATCCACGGTGGGTGCCGGTTTTACCCCTAACAGGAACTACCATTTTATACCTATAGGTGGGCCTACTATCTCCACCCATATTCCCAAGAACATGCATACGGTTGGGCCCAATATTTTACACCTCACATATGCATAGCATGGGTGCACAAGACGAATTTTTGGTAATTAATAAAATTTTGGAGGGTTTCTACATAGGTGTTGTTTTATTAGGGGTCTTTTAGTAGTTTATCCGAAAAAAAAGAAAAAGAAAAAGGAAAAGCAGATGCTTCCGATGTGGGAAAGTCGAGAGGAAGACAAAAAGAAAGACTAGAAGTCCAATCGTGGTCTCGAGTCGTGCAAAGTCTCCCTGTAGCTTTTTCCCGGTACAAGCACAGATAAAAATCATGGACACAAGAAAGGCTCCGAGTGAGAGTGCAGAGAGAAGATTTCTACTGTGAGTTTTTGTTATCAATTTGCTGCTAAGGGATCTGTTTTGACTAGTATCATCATGGCCACTACTAGTACTAGTACGCCAAAAGAACACATTGAGGAGATAAGGAGGGTGAAATTCTCAATCGGAGGAGAACCAAATCTTCTCACTGAAGACCTCCACCAGGCTGTGAAAAATCTCTCCGCAGAACTTTACGCCAAAGACGTCCATTTTCTCATGGAACTCATCCAGGTATAATGGATAATCGTAGCCGTTGATTGTGACCGTCATGTTGAACCCAATCTGAGTTTCACCCCTTAGCTGTAACGTCGTGTACATGATGGGTGGCCATACATAGGATGGCACGGACCACACCATAGGATGATCCAACCTGTCCATTTGATGGGCCACAATCTAAGTAGGTTGTGCAGTAGGATGATCCTAACCCTCCAATTTTTCGGGGTTAGGATCATCCTATGGAAATGATTTTTGCCTATCAAATTGACGGCCTGGATCATCCTATGGTGTGGGTCGTATGTGCTTTTTAAAAAATTTGGGTATTTACGGGCACCCATCTAATAGTTGAGCATTTAATATTGGAATTAGGATGATCCAAAAGATACCTACGGTCCAATCCACATGATGATCCAAACCGTCCATTTGTTGGGCCACAACATAAATAGGTTGTGCCCCAAAAATACTTCTGTAGGATGATTCTAACCCTCCGATCTAATAGAGGGACTGCACAATTATTAAAACTTCTATAGATCGGAGTGTGAGGATCATCATATGGAAATGATTTTTTGAGGCATAATCTATTTACGTGTTGGCCCAACAAATGGACGGTTTGGATCATCCTATGGAGTGGGCCGTACCATTTTTTTTTTTTTGTTAAAAAAAATACGGCTTTATACTGCCACCCATCGTATAAAATCTCCGAATAAGGTTCCTATTAAGTGTTTTCAGTAGGCGTGGCCAGAACCAAACTAGAACCGAACCGGAACCGAACTGTAAAAAAATATTTTTGGTCCGGTTCGGTTCCACTGATGAAGAACCGAAATTATTCGGTTCGGTTCCAGGTCTAATGTTCTCGGTTCCGGAACCGAAGAACCGAACTTTGAATATATATATATATATATATATATATATATATATATATATATATATATATATATATAATATTTTTATATTTCTATTATACATATACTTAATAATATAAATTACTTATAATATTAATAAGTAATAGTTAATACTATTCTTATAATAAGAAAATAACTTATATTATAACTTTAATTAAAAGTTTTTATAAATTATAATTAATAATTAATAATTAGCCATTAGAACCGAAGAACCGGACCGGACCGAACCAATTATGTTCGGTCCGGTTCGGTTCGGTCCTACTGTGTACTACGGTTCGGTTCGGTTCTTACGGTTCATGGAACCGAGAACCGAAAAAAAAGGAACCGAGAACCGAACCGGTTGGCCACCCCTAGTTTTCAGTACAAGACCACCTGAACCACTTTACAGTGTCGCCATATAATCCAGTATTTTCTCAAAAGGTACGGCAGACTCTATGGGTTGATCCAAACCGTCAATTTGTTGGGCCATAACTTAAACATAGTTTGTGCCTCCAAAATCATTTCTATAGGATGTTCCTAGCCCTATGTGGTCCAACAAATGGATGCTTTGGTTCATCATATGCCCTTGATATTTTATCCAAAAACAGCCAAGTTTTTAAGTGGCTGCTTTTGGGAGTTTTTATATGGTGCCCAACTGTCAAGTCCCTTGTGGGCGGTATCACCCTCGATGTTTGATCCAACTGCAGATCAATTTTTAAGATGCTGCTGTTTTTCGATCAAACATCAAGATGGTACCACACACAAGGGACTTGACAGTCGGGCACCGTATAATTTCTCTTGCTTTTGGATCAAATATCAAGGGCAGTCCTATCATCATATTCCCCACAGGGGACTTCAAGGGCGGCAACCAAATAATTTCTCTTTACTTTGTGTGCTTAAAGATAAGAAATAGAGATTTTATACGGTGCCCGATCGGGCGCGGACAGTGGTGGGGAATCCACCCTTGATATTTGATCCAGCAACAGCCTACTTTTTCAAAATTTTAAAGGGCTGCTGTTGGATCAAATATCATGGTAGATGCCCCGCCAGTGTCCGTGCCCGAACCGGCCCCATATAATTTCTTACATGGTGGTATATGCATGTGAAGGCCGGTGTTTTTCAAATTGTACAGTGGGGCTCACTTCCTAAGATGATCAAAACTGTTCATTTGTTTTGCTGTACCCCATAAATCTTCTTCATATGATGATCCCAGCCCTCTGTTTCTATAATGTGCAGACCCTCTACAGATTGGAGGGTTAGGATCATCCTATGGAAATGCTTTTTCTAGGTACATCCTAATTAATATTTCATACGATGAATGGGGTATAAACACGTCAAGGTTGTACGAAGAAAGTACCACCCTTGATATTTAATCCAACATCAGCTGCTGTTGGATCAAATATCAAGGTGGGATGATGAGTTCGTGTTCATACGCCCATTCATTATGTAATTATCTTTCTGTGCTTTTATATGGTAAATACCAACAGTTGGGCATGCTTGTTTGGTTGATCCAAACCATTCATTTGTCGGGCCCTGACATAGATAGGGGGTGCCCAAAAAAAATCTTTTCCGTAGACTCTACGATCCATGAAGGCTTCTACACTATGCCGTACATTTTAAACCTCAACAAATCCGAGGGTTAGGATCATCCGATGTAGAAGATTTTCTGGGCACCCAACAAATGAATGTTTTCGATAATCCAAAAATGTGGGCCCACTGTTTTTTTGGGGCTGCACGTACATACACGTCCATACACCATATAGTTTCTCTCTTTCTTATATCCATGAAGTCTCTATACGTTAATAGGAAAATATACTTAGATTGTTCTTCGTAAAGTTTTGTTTAGAAAGAATATTATATGCTGAAGATGATGAGTTGAATTCTATGTTACGCAGAATGCTGAAGATAATGAGTATCCTGCTGGTGTGAAACCATCGTTGGAGTTTGTCATCACATCAAAGGATATTACTTCGACTGGAGCCTCTGCAACCTTACTTATTTTCAACAATGAAAAGGGTTTCTTTCCGAAAAATATTGACTCAATTTGCAGTGTGGGGCGATCCACAAAGAAAGGAAATAGGAACCGTGGTTATATTGGAGAGAAAGGTCCGGTCTAATTTGACACCATTAGATACTCTCAATGCTTGAATTCATGTTTAGCACATTTTTTTTTCAAATTTTTTGTTTCAAAAGTTTTAATGGTTCATCATTCATTAGTAGTCTAAGTGTAGATTAGTTAATTTTGTTGATTATAAAATTTGAATTGCAAGATTTGATTCTGGCTTGGTATTTGTGAATGAAATATTTGTTCTGATTCATATTTGTGAAATGTTTAAATGGGCTTAAGACTTGTTGTTTAGGTGGTTTAGATCTTGCATTCACTAACATGGTCCTTATTTATTTTGTATTTGAAACATAAATGTTTTCTCCTATCGTTAAACCTTATACTCTGTATGTAAGTATAAAAATGTATTCATGTTTGTAGTCTCTGTATGTGAGTACCATTTTTTTTTAACAATAAAAAGTTTTATTAGAGAAGAGAAGGGTAACCCCGTAGCCAAGGTGGTCGAAACAAGAAGGAGAACTAAACATGTACAACAGGAAAAAGCAGTCCTCAAGGGGATAGAAAATCGAAAATCTCCAATGCCACTCTTCTAACTTTCGTCCGTACAAGTCTATCCATGTCACTATTTGCTGATCTCTTCATGTGCTGAATTCATACATGAAAATCTACCACCTGCTCTAAATCTCATCGACTATATGAACAAATCTCCAAGGGTGGGGATGACTATCGTCCATCCACCTAATTACGTTAACGGAGTCTCCCTCTACAATCAACCTGCGTAAGTCCCCTCACCTCTATAATTCTAATTCCTTTCACCTCTATAATTCTAATTTCTTGAAGGACTACTCTCAATTTTGCTTCATTACAATCCATGATCCCAATGGGGCCAGAGAAAGCCCACATACTTAGACTCAATCATCCCTGAGAACTTCTCTGACCTCGGCTGGCCCTAGGTAACCCAAATATGAGCCATCAAAGTTAGTCTTTAAGAATCCTTGTTCGGGAGGAGACCGACGAGAAGAGGTCTCCTTCGTATCCCCCTTTAACAAATCTCTCTCCACCAGTTCCATAAATTAGTACTTGAGATGAACCTAAAAGAAGGATGAATTTTTAATCAAGTAATAATAAGATAGATGGCTTTCATAAACAAAAAGTACAGACTTTTAACTAAGTCTCTAAATATTCTATCATTTCATTCCTTTAAAATAAAACATATCGAAGCCAGCAACACCACTCTCCACAAAATCCTTGGATTGGGTAACCAACAATCAAGGATATTAGTCATCCTAGCCGGGAAAACCCACGATAACTTGAATCTCTCTAGAATTCAGCACTTGACATCTTTGGCTATCCTGCAATGAAGAAAGAAATGATCCAGTTTGCATTTACACGTGGGGGTGCAATGATTAATAATTAGCATCTTGTGATTGAACATATGACCCACTGTCAAAATCGTATTTTTGAAAGCTATCTGCCCAAATGCGCAAACTCTATTTGGAGCAGGCATACTCCACAATCTGGCCAGAGGAGAGAAAGAAGGGTTAGGAACCGGATGGTGGTTGAAAGGTTTGACCGTGAATACCCCAGACGAACTCCAGATCCAAACACTCATCTTTTCCTGACTTCTTAATGCAGCACAAGCCCAATGAGTTCAAAAAACATGTAATACTGTCGATTTCTTTCTCATAGAAGCTTCTCCTAAACTTTATCTTCCGTGAGATCTAGCCCTCCTCCCACTAAAAACAGTCTATGACGATGACGTCCTTATCTGAAGACACCAAAAACAGATCAGGGAACACCACTGCCAAAACAAGCCCTTCTCACCATTTTACATGTTGGAATTTTATCCTTTCCACAGAGTAGACTTTAAGCCTAATCCCCTGGTGAAACTCATGCTTGATCTTCAAAATATCCCCCCGCACAATCAATCCACCCTTTGTGATCTGATCTTCAGAAATCCACATTCTAGGGAGAGAGTCATACTTGTAACTGCTCGGTTCCGAATAAGCACATACACGATCTTGGGTGTGAAACTTTGAGAAAACACATGAGATTATCATAGTTAGTTTCCAAATGAACGCAAAACACATACCTCTCTCCATACTCCATAGCTTATGGTTGGGTATGCTTGTCAACAATTTTCTGTTCTATAGTGAACTCCTCATCTGTAATAAGAGGCTGATGCACAAAATTGAGTGAGAAGCCCGCAGCCTTCTCACTTCACATCTACAAGCCGATGGGGGGCTAGATGCTCGGTTTCACGTGGATACAAAAACCGGCTTCCTCTGTCTCCTTTGGCGTGCGTGAGCAGCTTGGACGAAGAGATTTTTAATCCTTTATATATACCATCATACTCAGTTCCCTCTCTCCCCACTAGCTATGTTGTGTATGTTTTTAGGAAATAACCTCCTTTAGCATGTTTGAGTTTATCTCAATCACGAAGAACTGAGCCCACAAGATCATTGCCACGATCTTTGCAACGGCCACTTAATTAGGATTTTCCTAACAACACTTGTTCTCAATAATCTTGGTCCACACCTGACAACTCTCTTCCCCAAATCCCCATAACCATTTCCCAAGAAAAGTGTTGTTCACACTTCTCAAACTTCTAAAGACTAATTATCTTGCCTTTATTGGTTTACACACCGCTGCCCAACTAACAGTATGAAACTTCCTTTTATCATCAGATTTACCCCTAAGAAATTCATTTGAATCTGCTCAATCCGATCGATCACATTTATTGAGCATCTAAAGACCAATAAAAAGTATCTATGGATGTTGGCAAGAACCGCCTTCATGAGGGTAATCCTTTCTCTCAACTAATGTTCTGAAAATCGGAATCTAATCGTAAATCGTAATAGGGGTCGAATCGTATCGTAAATCATAAGATTCATTCAGAAAAAAAAAATCTATATCTATATATAATAAACAAATTAAAGAATAAAAAGTAGCCAAATATTCATTTTTCATACAAATTCTTGAATTCAAATAGAAACTACCATGCCACTAGGTGTTCGATGTTATTAAACCATTGTGGATGGTTGTCTTGCTTATATGATAGTTTCTAAGTATGTATTTGTGTTTATTCTAGCATTTCCTGAAGTTTCATCTTTAAATTCTATCATTTGTATATTTTTTTCTTCATATGTTTCCGTTATTTTATACAATTTGCACTGAAATTTCCAACCACAACTGAAATGCTTCCGTTTTCTTGGTGACCAAAATTGACCCAAATCGAAACCGAAACTGAAATTTAAAATATCGGGAGTGATAATGGTTGTGTTGCTTGGACACTTGGCACTGGTGCCAAGTTTTTGGGTGTCCAAAATGTCTGATGGCAACCTTAGAAATCCCAACTCAGGGCACTTTTCATCCATACAAGAAATTGAAATATGTAAAAATAAAAAGTAAAAATATAATTGAAATTGAACTTTAACGTAAATTTTAAAAGCATATAAATTATTGAGTTGTGATTTGCTGATTAGGGCTTATGAATTATCAATCAATGATTTTTATTTGAGTAATTTTTAAGATGGTAATATAAACTAAGTAGGGATTTGCAAGGGACCATCGTAGAAGGCATTTTGCGGGCTGGCTGTTGCAAGAGAGTGCAGGCACCTCAGATGAATTAAGTGAATAAGACAAAATCTGTTGAAAAGTGAGCCGGTTTGCGAGTTTGCCTTCTGCGATGGTCCCTAGCAAATCCCCACTAAGTAACGATAAGTCGATAAGTAGTAACTTCATACTATCAAATATTCTTAAGGAACTAAATCACTAAAGTAGTAATCTCAACAGTCAACAAACAGCAGTGGTAATGAATAAACATCCATGGTTCAAATTTTACTTAACATCATAATTCATAAGATGTAATAACTGTCAAGAAAAGAGATTGCACCATTGCAGTCAACATACAGACATGTTCATTGAATAAATGTACAACGGACATTTATTTTTGATTAATATGAAAACAGAATAGCACTTTAGATTCAAAGTTTAAAATCCAACATGAAAGGAATTGTATGAGTCATACTACAAATTACATGATTTGATAATGGGCACTGAAAACAATTCAGACATCGATTAATGCTATTCGTGTTGGCACTTAGCACTAAACTTTGATTAGATAGTAACAACCCGTCCAAGTATTGACCTGTGAGAGATGAGTAATTATCAAACATCCAGTTTATTATTAAAAAGTTTTAAAAGGAAACTATTTGAAATTAATAATTTTATGTGTCCTACACCTCATTAAAGGTGCTGGGCACCTAGACTACTTGATTTTCAAGTGTTCAGAATGGGACATCTTTAAATGGGGTGTCAAGTGTCCAACACTTTTGATAATGTCGTCACAACACTCCATGTGTATGCAACCACAGGTGTTTTGTCGTGTCCAAAGGTGTCCAATCGTCCAGAAGTTCCAAAACTTCAGTCGGCCAAAACTTTAGTGTTCAGGTAACACAGGATAATTGGGAAATTTAGAAGACAAAAATCAATTTAAAGGGAGACTTTGATATGAATGATTTACTGGAATCAATGATGAACCAAGAAGGGAACCACTTAAACCTAAAGAAAAAATAATTCTACAGATCATCTTAATAGGTTCAAGATGATGTATTGCAAGGAAGTTGGTACTCCCAACATTTTTTAAAAGAAGATGAGTGGGAAAGAAGGTGAGGAAGTCAAGACAGAATTATGAGATACATTAGGGAACCCTTTTTTTTGGACTGCATTAGGGCATTCATAGAGGGTGAAATGGTTCCTCTTCATGTAACCAACCTAGATTAGCTTGCTAATGTGTCCACCAATGGACTCAGTACAGATCAGCTTAGTTTGAGTAGTGAGCTGAGAATGTTCAGTGGAACATATCAGCTTGAGGGTGAATGATAGACAAGATTAAAATATCCTTATTAGGGGTATTTATGTAAATTGAACATGAGTATATGAGTCATTGTAAACCATCATATTAGATTGATTGATTGATAGAATGAAGCTTACTATAACTCTCCTGGATGACTTGTTTCTCCTCCTTTTTCCCTCTTTCCTTCATCTCATACATTTATGTTCACATGTTAGATTGCAGAAATAATGATGGTTTCAGAAAATATCATGCTTATTGTCGCTGTTTCCAGTTTTTGAATCATAAAATTTAGAGTGCTGCTACAGAGACCGAATGTAGAACCGAGGTTGGAACCTATCAAATCCTCATATGCCACACGGCACGTGAGGGGTAGTTTTGTCATTTCATGGAGAAAAAGGCCAAAAATCAAGGGGAAGATTGCTAAAGTGTTAAGAGGCTATTTGTTTGGTTCCTGTTACGTGCCTAATTGGCCGTAACACAAATTAACAAAAGTAAAAGAGAGAATAAACTCATAGAGAGGGGGATGGTTGATTCGAGGCAACCGGACCTCCTAACGGCTCGTTTCGAGAAGAGCCATGACTCTCTTAAACAAAGTCTCCTTTGCTGTATATTTTTCTTCCTTTTCTCTTTTCATTGAATTGCTACTACATAAATACAAGCAAGAGGGAGTGCCACATCACAAGCACACTTACCCACTAACAAGACGCATCATAAATAACTAACTCCCACTACCCTAAACACATTTGCCATTACACTAAAACACATACCCACTATTATGCACTAACTAACCCCACATATATCATAAGAAAATATACATAACATTCCTTCCCCCTTACAAACGACCTTGTCCTCAAGGTCGAATTATTGGAGAAAAACTTATTCCACCTAGGGTCCCAAATCTTAATGGTCGCTATCAGTTGAACCTCGCCTCCAAAATCCATCGTGATCAAAGTTGGGAAGAAATAAGATTTTTCATGAAGCCACTTCAAAATGATGAAATGATCAAGATGATCCTTGGTGGTGTCTGCAACAAAACTATCTTTGTCTCCATCAATTCTCGCATTTTTTTCACATGAACATCAACACTTCCAAGATTTAACTTCTCTCTGTCTTTACGCATTTCTTTGATCTCCTTGCTGTTTTTTTCCAAGCCTTCTGCAAACCGCTGGTGTTCTTCCATCATTTTTAAAAAAAGTACTTTGATTTGCCGGAAATCATCGCGTAGGGATTCCAAAATCTCTGAAGGCCCAGCCATGATGTAGGATCTACCTCTCTGATACCAATTTGTTACGTGCCTAATTGTCCGTAACGAAAATAAACGAAAAGAAAAGAGAGAATAGAGAGGGGGTTACCATATCATTATTCTAAAACTTTCTGTTACTCTCTTGAAATTGAGTTTTCTTTAACATGCTACTTTTAATGACCAACAGTATATTTCATCCCTCCTAAAGAATTTAAGAGTAAGTAGGATGCATGATCATTTTGAATAGTTCAAGATTTCCAAGTATACTTGAATATGTTTCTATAACAAAATTCCGTGTCCTCGTTGATCTCCAGGCATTGGGTTCAAGAGTGTATTTCTGATTACAAGCCAGCCTTATATTTTCAGCAATGGGTATCAAATAAGGTTCAACGAAGACCCACTTCCGGACTGCAATGTTGGATATATTGTCCCTGAATGGGTGGAGGAGAATCCAACCCTCTCCGACATACATCAGATCTACGGTTCTGATCAAAGCCTTCCCACAACAGTTCTAATCCTGCCTTTGAAGTCTGAAAAGGTGGGAGCTGTGAAGCAACAACTGTCAAGTATACACCCTGAGGTTCTCTTATTTCTTTCGAAAATCAAGAGGCTCTCAGTCAGGGAAGATAATGACAATCCCAGTCTCAACACTGTCAGCGCAATATCTATTTCAAGTGAAACCGATTTCCAAACAAGAAAGAACATTGATGCCGAGTCCTACACTCTTCGTCTCTCTGCAGAAGAGGACTCTGAAGAAAACGAGAAAGAATGTAGTTATTATATGTGGAGGCAGAAATTCCCTGTTAAATTGGAAAACAGAGTCGAAAGGAGGATGGAAGTTGAAGAATGGATGATAACTCTGGCTTTTCCAAATGGGGCCCGTCTGAATAGAAGGAATACGGGGCAGAGCTTCCCAGGAATCTATGCATTTCTACCCACAGAGATGTTTACAAACTTTCCGTTTATAATTCAGGCAGATTTTGTTCTAGCATCATCGAGGGAAACGATACTCTTAGATAACAAGTGGAATAAAGGTATCCTAAATTGTGTGCCTTCGGCTTTTGTCAATGCTTTCGTCTCACTTGTCAAAACAACTGAAAGTGCACTGGTATCTTCCCTGCCCCCAATGTTTGAGTACTTGCCAGTGGGTGAGGCCTCATATCCAGAGTTGAATACTGTTAGAGAGGCAATAAAAGAAAAAGTGGTTGCAGAGCATATCATACCATGTGAGTCATACACACAACAAAAGATATTCTGCAAGCCTAAGGAAGTGGGTAGGTTAATGCCCGCCTTTTGGAATATATTGATCAAGGCCAGGGAGCAAGGGGTGAACTTGCACAATCTGTCATCCCACGGAACATTCATTCTTAATTCTTCATTTGATAAAGCTGGATATGATCATGTTTTGGATTTCTTGGATGTGGGACATGTGGATAACGAATGGTACGCCAAGTGCATCAATAGTTCTAATCTAGTATTGGGTGTTTCCGAGGAAGTTTATATGGAGCTTCTCTACTTTTTTGCTGAGAACTGGGGCGGCCTTTTCCGAAATACTAATGCTCAGACAATGCCTCTTCTGAAATGTGTGGATCAGGAGGGGAAGATCTCTTTGTGGAGTATTAACCGAGCTACGCAGCTGTGGCTGGGGAATATATGCATATCATCTGATGTAGATCACATTTCCTGGCTTATCAATTGGAATCGGGAATTCAGATGTGCCGGGGGCAGGTTCTTCATGCCACAAAGTACACAGGAGGCTTTCAAATTATTTTCGAAACGGGAGACTGTACGGGAATGGCTTCGACAACGAGCAAATCTGGAGGATGTCACTGTCAATGGTTATGGTGAACTGGTTGTCAATGCACTAAATAGCGATAGAGGGCTTGCCATTGCTTTCACTCATTTCTTATATCACTCCTACATAGAGAATTATTTGTCCGAGCCGGAAGTCAGTAAGTTGTGTAGTTCCATGCCTCTTGTAGATAGCTATGGGTGTATGATCACACAAAGGAGGGGGGTACTGGTCCCTGCAAATGGAAGCAAGTGGGTGGGATTATTGGGTTCAAACCCTTGGAGAAGACAAAGCTATGTAGAATTAGGAGAAGATTACATCAGAGCAGGCTATTTTGTCAATGAATATGCATCTGAGAAACAGCTAATGCCGTTTCTAGAACGGCACGCCAATGCGTCCGACATACCCGATTTGTGCCCTCCGGATGCTGAATTTGCTACTGTGTCGTCTCCATTAACGAAGGAAAACACGTTTTTGCTCCTAGAGTGGATTCAAAATCTGAGGCGTATGGGGATCCCTATGCATCAGAGCTTCTTGCAATGCATAAGAAATGGGAGTTGGCTAAAAACGTCTGTTGGTTACAAGCCTCCATCAGAATCATTCCTATCTAGCTCAGATTGGGGAAGTCTATTGCAGATGGGGTCCGTGCTTGTAGATATTCCTTTGATTGATCAAGAGTTCTATGGCAATAGAATGAGTTCTTACAAGGAAGAGCTAAAAACAATAGGCGTGATGTTTGAATTTAGTGAGGCATGTAAATTCATTGGCAATCATCTCATGTCGTTGGCTGCTTCCTACAGCTTAACTAGGGCCAATGTACTTTGTATGCTGAAGTTTATAAAATTTCTGAGCGAGAAATATTTGTCTCCCAAAGAATTCATCGAGAGTGTAAAAGAGGGGAGATGGCTAAGAACTTCCCATGGTGTCAGGTCCCCAGTTGGGTCTGTTTTGTTCAATCCTGAATGGACAGCTGCATCCAAGATTAGTAACCTCCCCTTCATTGATATAGACTACTATGCTGAGGACATCCTTAACTACAGAACAGAGCTTAAGTTACTGGGTGTTCTAGTTGGTTTTAACCAGAATTACCAGCTTGTGGTTAGCAATCTTAGACTGCCATCATCTTTATCTTCTTTGACAGCTGATAGTATTGTTTTGATACTGGAATGCATTAGGCATTTGAGATCATGCGAGTATCTCATAGGAACCCTAAAAGGTCAGAGATGGGTAAAGACCAACCTTGGCTACAAGTTACCGGATGAATCCTTGCTTTTCGATTCTGAATGGGGATGCCTTCTAAATATAGTTGATGACATGCCATTGATCGATGAAGAATTTTATGGGCCCTGCATTAGGTCATACAAGAACGAGTTGAAGGAAGCAGGGGTCGTGGTAAGTTCCGAGGGAGCAACCAAGACAATTGCTAAACGTTTCAAACAGCTTGCATCTAAATGTTCTGTTACAAAAGGAAATGTGCTCTCTTTGCTAGATTGTTACAGGAACTTTAAGAAACTGCACCATCCTTTCTCCTTAGATTTATTGAACTGCATCCGCGATGAGGAGTGGTTGCTGACCTCTCTTGGCTACAGATCTCCCAAGGAGTCTGTTCTGTTTGATGCAGAATGGGAATCCATCTCTCCAATTGCGTCTCTTCCATTCATTAATGATTCTGACCAATTCTATGGCAAGGACATCTATGAATATAAAGATGAACTCAAGGCTTTTGGGTCTGTTGTGGAATTCAAAGAGGGATCAAGGTTTGTGTTTAGTGGTCTTAGGATTCCCGGGACTCCGAGCGAAGTGGCCCCTGCGAGTGTTCTTTCACTGCTGAAATGCATTCAAAATTTTTGTAAGAAAGGGAGCACCTTACCTGAGGAGTTCTTGAAATGTATTGATAAACGATGGTTGAAGACGCATGCGGGTTACAGATCTCCACGCGAGTGTATCCTATTTGATTCAACTTGGACTTCTTTCTTGCAGCGGGAAGATGGGCCTCTCATTGATGAAGCATTTTATGGATCTGAAATCACATCCTATAAACCAGAGCTTGATTCAATAGGAGTGACCCTGGATGCTCAAAAAGGTTGCTCATTGGTTGCAGGTAATTTCACTTACCATTCTCAGTTTGATGTTATAACTAGAATTTATACATACTTGAACAAATTCAACTGGGAGCCAGACCATAAGTCTGCTAAGTGGATTTGGATCCCAAATGGATGTGACATGGGTGAATGGGTTAGTCCTGAAGGCTGTGTTCTTCATGACAAGGATAATCTCTTCAGCGCGCGCTTGAATGTTTTGGAGAAACATTATGACAAAAAACTGTTTGGATTCTTCTCCTTAGCTTTTGGAGTAAGGCACAGTCCTAATATTGATGACTACTTGAAGCTCTGGAGCGATTGGGAGAATTCACGCAGCCAATTGACATGTGCCGAATGTAATGCTTTCTTGGTGTTTGTTACAAAACACTGGAATAAAAAAACAGAGAAAGTTCTCACTGATAGCATTAAAAAACTACCTGTGGGCTCCGCCTTAGGTGAAATTCTGTTACTCGACAAGCAAGATGTGTTCATTCCTGATGACCTACAGCTGAAGGATCTATTTGAGAAGGCTTCTCCGGAACCAGTATTTGTTTGGTATCCTCAACCAAGCTCACCTTCAATGTCTCTTAGTAAGCTGTATGATATATACGGAAGTATTGGGGTTAAAACAATTTCCGAAGGTGTAAAGAAGGACGACTCTCCGATATTGAATGACATTGAATTCAAGAATGTCAATCAAAGCGGAGCCTACATTGGACGTGGGTTGTCCAGAATTATACTTGGGTTTCTGGCAGACTCTTCTTTTGAAATGTCTGTAGAGAAGAGGCATCAGATTGTTAAATACCTTCGTGATACTACAGTGTTAGAGACTGATGAACCCATAACGGTGAGTTATATCCTATCACTGTCGTCAGGGAAGAGTATTAATGCAAATGCGAGCCGGATGATTCGCTGGGAGAGAGAGAATTCAAAGCTGTTCATTCAGAAAAATGAGAGATCGTCCGGGCATAAGGCTAGAGTTGAATTTGCGACTTATTTCTCTGAAGTAATATCCAGTGGACTGTTGTGGGAGAATCCGGATCGAATTGCAGGTCTCTCTGAGCTTATCAAGCTCGGTTTTTTTTGTGAATTTGAACATGATGCTGTTGAGTTCTTGCTGAAGACCAAAAATCTGCAACTTTTCATCGAGGATGAGGTGTTTCTTTCGTCTCTTTTTCCCTCTAAGTAGTGGTTTGAATCATGGACCATGGATGGATCAGTAACTGTGCTTTTCTAGTAAGGTTTCTTCTCTTGTTTGATCTTTTGAAGCATGTTTTTCTGTTTTACTTTTACTGTCTGGTTTGTAGAAAATAGTAGAAGCCATGTTCCAGTGTTACTTTTTGACTTTTTCCTGTGAATGTTTTCTTTCTCATGCTTTATAGGATCTTACTGCCTTAAGTTTATCATTTGCATTTTTTTCTGATAGATTCATCATTTGCTTTTGTTTCTTTTATTTGCTCCGTCTCTGCCGATCTCTTATGTTCTTATAGTTTTTGGAATATGATGTTACTGAAATATCAGATGAAATATTAGCTAACTGTAATTTCTAGGAGGCAAATGGTGTGTCCCTCCTCCCCACCCCCCAGGGCTCTTTTTACTTGTGACACCCACCTCTAGTGTATTTATGACTATTCTTTTACACTAGTGGGGGGTATCCCAAGTTCCCAACTAAGAGAAAATGGTGAATTTATCATTTCCCCTTCTAGAATTTTCAGTTAAGTTTTATATTTGTAATCTGCCATATAATTTTTCTTTACTGAAATTCTTTCTTTTCCATTTTATTAGTACCGAAAAAAGCTTTCACATCTCAACTCAAATTATGAAGACATCTTGGAAGCCTTTTATGGAAGTTGTGGCTCTTCCAACCCATTGCAACTATGGTTGTCAATGGATCCACTTCGGATGGTCATGATTCGTTCATATCCCTTATCGATTAGATCCTTTTCCGAGTGCTTCTTGGATCTTACTTCCAAGTCCAGGTCACGATCCATTCTGAATGGGACCATCTATTGGAGTGTTCTAGGTCCTACCCAGTTATATACAATTAGAACTTAGGATTAAAGAAACAAAGGGGGAAGAAACTTGAGAGAGAGAAAAGAATCATCATCGAAACAAAAGCAATAATGTGTTGGGGCCGAATGTAAGGTGCAAAATAAAATAGCCGAATATCAACCCATTCATCTATTCTGTGGTAATAAAGCTCCAATCCATATTGCTGCTAATCTTTTGTTTCATGAGAGGACCAAACTCATTGAATTATCATGATGGTTTTTATCACTGCGGCGAAAAGAAGGGATGAACAAAGGGGGTCTTCCCACTATCAATCCTTCCTAAGATCCTTGAGAGTTTGATCAAGATGTTGAAGTTTATGCTCAATTGGGATCCCTCTTTGTTGATACTAAAGATAATGGTATGGATAACGAACTTGAGATTCATCCACCTCTTTGTTTCTGTTCTTACTGCAATGAAACATAGAGAGTATACTAATTTTTCAGGGTTTCTGACTTGTGGGTATTACATGGGGGTTAGGCATCCTTCTTTCCTCTCTGTTGTAATTTTCTTTTTCATCCTGTGACCATGACGCGTGGGAGTTTTGAAACTATGGATAAAACCAGACGTAGTGCACACGTTTTACATGTTATCTGATCGATATTTCCAAGCTTCACGTCGAGTAAAGTTTAAAACGGAGGGAACAAAAGTGTGTATCGATCGAAACAGTTTGGGCATAACAATAGAAAAAACCAGAAACAGAGCAATTACAAGCTCTACATGTCTTTGTTAATTGGCACTAAAGAATAAACAAATTTCTTTCTTCCTATGCAGCTTTTTCACAAAAGAGTCTAGGGTTGCACTCTGTGGGGGCCGCCTTGTAGCAGCCCCGGACGTTCAAAAGGCTAAAAACAAGACTTTGAATCTCCTTTCCTTATTCTTCTTCGATTTCCCTTTTGACGATTCCTGCATAAATGGAGCATTTAAGAAGAATCACTACAAGAAATATAGGTTTTGGTGATGGACTAAATCTGTCACTATAAAGCAAAAATCCATAGCTATAAGTAATTAGAAAAAACCCATCTCAAAAAATGCATTGCTAAGGAGCCGTTTGGATATGCGGATTTTATAATCTTGGATTTCCTTAAAATCGTAGTTCGGAGACTAGAAAAGAAGGAGACCGACTGCTTCGCTTGTCTTTATAATCTTGGATTTTAAGTAAGAAATTCAGGTTTTAGAAATCTCTCCCTCATCCTGTGATTTCTAAAACTTGAAAACATGGGATGATCGGTTACGCTCTTGCTGACGGAAAGAAAGGCGAGAAATCAAAAAACGACGGCTGGTCCGCTTCTGCTCATCTCATCTACGATTTCGAAGAAATCCCCGATTCTAAATTCGGCGTATCCAAACGTCCAGGCTTTGGCGATGGAAATTCAAGGTTAACTACAGACAAATACCGTCACTAATCAATATTTTTTCAAAAAAAATAAAAAATTAATTGAGTTAGTGACGAAAAACCCGTCTCCAATATTCCTTTTTTAGGGAACAATTGCCTAAAATATTATTAGAGACGGAGTCCATTATTAATTGTCTGTTACTGAGACCAACTAATTTCCATCGCTAAAGATCTTTTTTTTTTCCCCACAATTGCCTAAAATGAGTCGCTAAAGGGGTTTTCCTTGTAGTGAAATTAAAGTGTAAGCTTCCAGAGCCATTCAATTTTGATCAGATGGATTTTGGCTGCAATTCGTGCGTAATTTGCAATATAAAATTACTTTGTATTATAAAAAAATGCACTTAGGTTGCACACCAAACATACCATCATAATTTTTTTTTATTTTTTTTAAAATAACCATTTTATTCAATAGTAACCGATCGCAAGTGCACTTCAAGTGTAAAGATTGCCCCATAATTTCTCAAGACAAACATGCCATCGCATTTGCAATGTATAGTGTGCAAAGGAGGCATATGGGCAAGTGAGAGATCCATTTATGAGCTTTAAGGAGAAATTTCAGACAGTTCTAAGGTTCTAACCGTTTGATAAATGACATTTTTTTGCGAGTTAGACAATGTAATACCTCATCTGAACTAGGAGATTCTTCTCCCTCCTTTCTTCTCCTCTTTGTTCTTCTTACCTGCATTTCCATATACACCAAGGAGATCAGGGTACTAACGTTCTTGAGAAATTATATGGTGTCCCACCGTGAAGTAGCGTCATGGTGGTACTTCAAAAGTACCACCCTTGATATTTGATCCAACAGCAGCCTCTTAAAAAGTGTGCTGCAGTTAGATCAAATATCAAGGGTGGTAGCTTTTTTACGCTACTTGACGGTCCGTGCATCATCTAAAAACTCTACTTTGGATCTTCTTTATTTTAAGGGAGCTGATATTTACACCTGTTTGCCTCTGTAATTATCACTCAATTTTAGTAGGAGGGCAACTTGGGCTTAGCTCAGGCCGGCCCAATGGATTCAACCCGGTTTCGGCCCATGTTTAAGGTTGAGTTGACTTACTGGAAATAATTTTCTAAACTGGAACATATTTTACAAATTAGGGATTTAATGGTAAAACTCCCTTCTTAAAAAATTAAACAAACTATCAACGACCAATTTGACGTGTTTAAAATAATATTTAAAAAAATTGAATTAGAAAAGCTCAAGCAGTTGAATCATGATGACATTAATGTTTTAAAGTCAAATTTTAGAAAACAAAGATTTAAAGAAAATGGAAAATGCATAAAATAAAAAAACAAAACTATATCATAAAACAAATACGTAACTTATAAATTAAAAAGTTAAAAGAAAATCAAGAAATTGACCAGTCTTAACTTATATTTTTTATTAATTAATAAGATAACTTTGTAAATGGTAAAGTTTTTAATTTTTACTTTTTTAGGTTTAAAGAAAATGATATAATTAACAAATTAAGAGGCCAACTTTAGTAGGTATATCAGCCAACGTTTGAAGTGAACCCATCAATTTAAATGGGTTGCATGCTCTAAATAGAAAATTGTAAAGTTGAATTAGTCTTTTGAAACTTATACTAGCTCGATGCCGAGGTTTTAAATTTCGGTTTCGGTACCGATTTCAGACCCCAAGTCATTCATGCTCTAGGGGCGGAGGCACATAGAGCATGAATGACTTGCAAAATCTCTTTTGTGGGTTTAGGCTGTACATGCATTCTAAGCTAGTTTAGCGGCCATGGCCTCCCAATGACCCATGCGGGCAAGTGTAAATTAGTTTGGCCTCCCCAAGTGTAAATTCCTGGCTCCGCCCCTGTCACTATGTGACCTCTGCCAAAGAGGAGAAACTAACACTGGCTTGGTCAAGACGGATTGACAAATTGACCAAGTGCGTCAGTTTGATCCTTTTTTAAAAACATTGGTTTTGCTGATAGCAAAGAGGTGAGATGTGAATATCAGCTCTTGATGATATGATAGAAATGCCCTCTCGGGTTCTGCAAGTATCCAGGAATATCTCTCTCTCTCTCTCTGATGTGTTTCTCTAATCCTTTGCAGAGATGACCTCTCTCATTATTTTACCTCTAAAGTTGGGTTAAGACTTAAGGGTGCACCTGACCCTACAGAAACAAAGGCATGAATCGGGAAATCTCGTCTCTGTTCACATGTGAACCTAGGCCACCTGACCCAGGAAAAATATCCGGATCTGGAGAGGAAGATGAGCGAATATGGCCTGCCCTAGCATCTCCTGAAGCAAGCTTTTCCCACCATGTTGACTCCTTGACGAAATACAGAATCAGGGACCCTGACCTTTCGGCTGAACGGATTGTTTCGTCTGAGGGACTTCTCGCCCCATCCATGGTTTCCGGCATGGACTCTCAAAAAATCCTACCAAGCCAATCGGAAATGAATCTCTTGCCTAAAAACATAGCAGAATCCACCCTGCAAAAATACTGGCCCTCGGAATACCTCCTTGCAACCCAACCCGCCTCCTGCCAACCTATCCCCTTCTCCCTTCTCTCATCACCCCCAATCTCCGATCCAGGTACCCGCTACAAAAGAGGAACTAGAAATCACAAAAATTTTGACAAACCTGTAAGAGCCTTTTCATCTTCCCCAAAAGCCACTAACCCTCTCCGAAATCCAGTATCAACTCACCCCTTCAGAAAATCCATCCCCTTCAAAGCCCTTGATGCGGATTCCAGGTATCATCTTACTCCACCTCCTCCAGCCTCCCTTTCCAGCTTCCTTCCCATCGAAGAGGGCAACTCTGCAATTCAACCCCCATTTCCTCAGGTGACTGAGTCCACTCAATTGGGAGAATCTAACTCAATGACTCAACAAGGGCGATCGCCAATTCAATCGACCCCCTCCCTCATCTCAATCCCCGCCCCTATTCCCCCTCACTCCCCGTCCCTAGCTGCAAACCTGCAACTTAGAAACTTCCCCAAAGATTCCCACTGGCCTGCTCTTCACCAAGATAAAAGCTCAACAGAACCAAATTCGGAATCCCATACCCTCCAAGGACCTACCTGGAATCTCTCTTTACCCTCCCAAAGCCTCTAGTGGTAGACACAAAAATTGCTTTTCACACTCCCATTGAAGCAGACACAAACCCTAGAAGGGCAAATATAGTTGAGGAAGACTTCCACAATGCCTCAAACAAATGAAACCACTGCCTCCTGGGTTATTTTCTTGGTAGACGCCCCTTCTACCTTTCACTAAAAGAGCATCTAATGAGAAAATGGATGCCAAAAGGAGACTTCAAGCTCATGGCCCTTCCCAAAGGATTCTTCCTCTTCAGATTCAGCAATGAAGAAGACTGTACAATGGTCTTAGAAACTCCAACTACTTATGGAGGAAGAACCCTTATCATTCAAAAGTGGTCACCAGAATGTGCCCTAGAGAAGCCAAGGTTAACCTCCATTCCCCTCTGGATCAAACTCCCCGGTCTTCATCTAAAATTCTGGACCCCAACTGCTCTGGGAAAGATTGCAAGTCTGATTGGGCGCCCTCTATACATGGACACCCAAACTGCTGAAGGTACTAGATTAACATTTGCAAGGATATGTGTGGAGATATCAGTAGATGATGTCCTCCCTGAGACCCTTCACATTCAAACTCCCACAGGCATTGAAACCCAAGAAGTTGATTATGACTGGCGGCCCAAAGCATGTCAATATTGCAAGGAATTCAGCCACTCAACTGAGAAATGTTCCCAATTCCAAAGACCAAAACCTAAGTCAAAGCAAGATTGGATTGTAAAAGGTCCTATTGCTGAAATCTCTGCTCCTGCTCAAAAGCTCCTTCCAGAGTCTGATCTGGAAATAAGCCAGGTTGGGGGGGAAATCTCCACCTCAAATGTGTTTGATTTGCTGGGAGATTTTGTTGAGGAAGAAACTCTTCCTCAGCCCTCTCAAGCCCCGCTCCCCTCCTCCTTATCTTCGGAAGCAAACCATTTTCCTTACCCAAACCATCGCCAACCCTGTCCTCAGCCCGCTTCTTTGGCTGATTCCCAACCTGAAACAGCCCCAGCCTCTCCCCAATCTGACCCCCAACCGTCGGCTGCAACTCTGCACTCCAAATCCTCTCCCGCCTCTGTGCCAGGAAATCCAAACTTAACCTCCTCTACCCCATCATCCAGAAAAAAAGGAAAAGAGAAATACCCCATTAAAAGCCCGGAGTCCCTTACGGAATGTCCATCCCTCCTCTTCCCTTGTTTCCAAGGCTCTGGAAAGCCTTGTGAGAATCGGGAAATCTCCTTGACCTCTCCTGCTGATTCCCAATCTGACGCCGCCCGAGCCACTCCCCAATCTGACCTGCACTCAAAATCCACCCCCTCCCCTGAATCAAAAAATCCAAACCTTACCTCCTCTACCCCATCATCCAGAAAAAAAGAAAAAAAGAAAAACTCCATTAAAAGCCCTGAGTCCCAAGCAGATCAACTCTCTAGAAGGGACACTCCCCCACAATCCCCTTCCCTCTTGGGCCAGACCGTTCCCTCAACAACCCCTCTGAGCCCACCCCTCCCCCATCCTCCTGATCTGGCTAGCCTGAAGAAGACCCCTCCCTGCCATTCAGCAAGTCTCTCCATGAGCCCTCCTTCCCTCGCCATTATTCCTAAATGAAGATTGTAAATTCCTGGAATATCAGAGGTCTCTGTACCAGCAACAAAAGAAAAGAAATTACCGAGCTCATCAGAAAGACTCGGGCTCCAATATGCTGCATTATTGAAACAAAAGCAAAGATTCACAAGCTAAATGACTATGCTTCCCAAGTCTGTGAAGGATGGAAAGTTCATGGAAACTATTCTGCTGTCATAAAGGGCAGAATTTGGATCCTCTGGAACCCAAACCTTGTAGACATCAATATTCTCGAAGAGTCCAGCCAATATGTCCATTCAGAGGTGCGGATCATCCAAACCAATCAATATTTCAACCTTACTGCAGTCTACGCCCATAACTACTATATCTCCCGTAGAGCCCTATGGTCTAATTTAGAAAGTTTGGAACCTGGAATTTCTCTCCCTTGGTTATTGGTGGGGGACTTTAATGTAGTCAGATATGCTAGTGAGAGACTTGGCAACACAAACCATCACCTCAATGAGATGGAAGAATTCAATGAATGCCTCACCAACTGCTCCTTAACTGATCTTCGTTCAGACAGCCAAACCTGGACATGGCACAATAGATCCTCTGCTAATAGAAAGGTAGCCAAGCTTGATAGATCCCTGGTCAATGAGCTATGGCTTCACCAATTCCCCCGAGCCTTCACTGAATTCCTTCCTCCTGGCATCTCAGACCATTGCCCCCTATCCATTTCCATTCACCCTCAGGAAAACCTTGGTCCTAAACCCTTCAGATTCATGAACATGTGGATTGAGGACAGATCTCTTTTCCCTATTGTTGAAAGAGCTTGGAACTTCAATTTCAAAGGAAACCCAATGTACCAACTCTGTCGCAAACTCAAGGAAGTCAAAGCCCATTTGAAGGCTTGGAACAAAGACATCTTTGGAAGAGTGGACATAACTACCCCTCTTATTCGAAACAAGCTATCTGAAACCCAAACCCTTCTTCAATCTGACCCTCTCAACCTTGATCTCATATCTCTTGAAGACAAGCTCAGGTCTGACCTTATAATAGCCTCATCCCTAGAAGAATCTCTATTCAAGCAGAAATCTAGAGTGCAATGGCTCCAACTTGGAGACTCCAACACCAAATTCTTCCACTCCTCCATGAAATCCAGACATCACCAAAATAGCATCCTTGCCATAAATGGTCCTAATAATTCCCAAACCTCTAACCCCAAGGAAATTGCAGACATCTTTCACAATCACTTCATTAGGGTGCTGAACAATGGTAAATCCCAAAACCTCCCCCCTCCAAACCCCATTAGAAGACTAACTGCTGATCAAGCCTCCTCCCTGTCAAAGGAAGTCACAAAAGAGGAGATTAGAGAGGTGGTGTTCAAGGCAAACAGGGACAAGTCCCCAGGACCCGATGGTTTTAATGCAGCCTTCTTCCAATCTTTCTGGTACCTCATAGAACATGACTTCACCAAAGCCATCCAAAACTTCTTCATTAAAGGCACTTTGCTCTCGGAGATCAACTCTACCTTCATTGCCCTGATCCCAAAATGCCTTGAGGCCTCCACCCCTGAAAAATTTCGTCCCATCTCTCTTTGTAATTTTGTTTATAAAACTATAACAAAAATTTTGGCAACAAGATTAAAGTCTGTGATGGATTCCCTCATTCACCCTGCTCAGTCAGCTTTCATTCATGGTCGGCTAATCCAGGAGAATATCCTTCTTTCACATGATCTCCTTCACAAGTTTCACACCCACTCATTCCCTAGAACTATGTGCCTCAAGTTGGATTTAGCTAAAGCTTTTGACAATGTGAATAGGAATGCTCTTCTGGAGTTCATGGAGAAGCAAGGATTTGATGATAAGTGGTTAGGGTGGATTTCTGAATGCATAAACAAACCATCTTTCTCTATCATTATCAATGGCTCACCCCATGGCCACTTTACCTCCTCAAATGGCATAAGACAAGGAGATCCCTTATTCTCTCTTCTCTTCTGCATCACCATGGAGATGTTATCCGTCTTCTTTGAGGAAGCTCTGAATCAAAAAAGGATTACTTCCCCTTTTTCTAGAGGTAGCACCACCATAACCCATCTAATGTTTGCTGATGATCTAATGGTTTTTGCAGATGGGAATATTTCCTGTGCCTCAGAAGTGCTTGACTGCCTGAATAAATTTTCTATTACAACTGGGTTAGAAGTGAACAAGGTCAAAAGTGTAGCCTTTTATGCGGGTCTGGGTGTCTCTCAAAAAAGAAGAATTTCTCATATGCTTCAAATAAAAGAAGGCAAGCTTCCAATCTCCTACCTGGGCCTCCCTCTCATCTCTTCTAGGCTCTCTGCAAATGACTGCACTCCTCTCATATCGAAGATCAGAAAGCGATTGCAACTTTGGTGCTGCAAGAACTTAGCTCAAGCTGGAAGAATTGAGCTTGTAAAATCAGTCCTTAGCTCATTCCATATTTACTGGGCTTCCTCATTTGCCCTCCCCAAAGGTATCCTCAAACAAATCGAAAAAATCTTCAGAGACTTCATTTGGGGTGGCCCTGACTGCATCAAAAAAATTCACTCAATCAGCTGGTCTGAAATGTGTAAGCCGAAAAGTGAAGGGGGGGGGGGGGGGGGGCAGGTATCAGAACTCTAGAAGATATTTGCAGGGCTCTGCAAGTCAAGCTGCTCTGGCACCTCCTTCAAAAGAAACAATCTCTGTGGACAAACTGGGTTCAAAACAAATATGTCAAAAGGAAAAATATTTGGACTGCACCAATGCCGTCAAAACCTTCCTGGGGAATCAGAAACATCTTCAAAGCAAGGGAATTGGCAAAACCTTTTATTTGCTATCAAATTGGGAATGAAGAAGAAATTGATCTCTGGGATCAGCCATGGCTTCCAGCTGGAACGCTGAGCTCTCTCTTCCACAGAAATCATTCAGATTACTCCCTCAGTTCTCTAAATCTCCTTTCTGACATATGTATGGATGGAATTTGGAAACCCCAGCTCTACAAGCCATCCCTCAGAGATGAAAAGGTTGTACTTAGTCAGATTATTCTAAGTGATGATGAATGCAATCATCCCATTTGGAAACCAGCCACAGATGGAGCATACAACACTAAAAGTGGATGGGACACACTTAGAAATAAGACTCCTAAGCCCCCTTGGCCGGCAACCATTTGGTACCAGGGCCACATTCCCCGTTTCGCCTTCACTGCATGGAAGGCCATGCACAACAAGATGCTCACAAAAGACAGAATCAGGTCTTATGGCATTATGATTGACCCAATCTGCTCTCTCTGCAAATCTGAGCCTGAATCTGTGGATCATTTATTCTTTAGGTGTAGTTACTCAGCTTGGATCTGGAAAAATCTTCTCGGGAGAGCTGGTTATAGAAGAAGGCCGAGACTCTCCCTGCTGGAAGAGGAAGAATGGGTGAGACTTCACAGCAAGGGAAAAGGTCAGGTGGCAACTACCCTAAAGCATTGTTTCTCTTCCCTAATCCATCATCTCTGGACTGAGCGCAATCAAAGAATCTTCCTATCATCGAGCACCCACAAGAAATACATCCTCAGATCCATCCTCATGGAAACAAGCACCAAGATTAATGGAATGAATCTCTATGACATTCCCACTCAAAAGAACCAAAAAGTTGCAAGGCACTTCAACCTCAAACTCTCCCCAAAAACAGCTGAGCCAAGAATCTGTTATTGGATCCCTCCAAATAACCTGGAATTCAAGCTAAACGCAGACGCCTCCTTGGAGCCTGAAGGTGGCGGGATTGGAGGCCTTATCCGTGGCTCCCATGGGCTGTCCCTTGCAATGTTCTCGGAAAATGTTGCTAAGCAGGAAATCTTTGAGCTCGAATTTGATGCAGTTGCTAAAGGATTGGAGCTCTCCATTGCCATGGGCATCCAATCACTGTGGATAGAATCTGATTCAATTTTCATTGTTGATATTATTAAGGGGACTGCCACTGTTCCATGGACAAAGAGAACCCTGTTGCGCAAGATAAGAAATCAGCTCCTCCTCCTCCACAGTTGGAGAATCTCCCATTCATGGAGAGAAGCAAATTCCGCCGCGGACTTTCTCTCGAAGAGAAACTGCCCCTGCAAAGGGATCTTCACTGATCCCTCTTTGGCCCCCCCATCCCTCCTCAAGATCATTGACGAAGACCGAATTGGAACCCCCTACACCAAGCTGTAATCTTCTTTTGTATCTGTTTTGTTCTTTTGGTTTCCAACGGGATTCTTACATCCCTTTGAGACTGTTGGCTTCTAAGCCCCCCTAATTGTTTCTTACATTTTTTCTTATCAATGATATCTGGTAGGGGTCTTGCCTAACCCCAGCTTACCTATCAAAAAAAAAAAAAGTATCCAGGAATATGACATAAATGCGAACAAATAAATCAATAAAAAGACCAAAATGCCCTCTTACAATCCTTTATAGTGTCTAAACTCCGTTTGGATGCTGGAAAAGAAGGAAAATGGAAAGGACGAGGAAAAGGAAATGAATGGAAAAATGCCTGGCATAGATACAAGGATGATTACAAGTCAGTTTTTGGTGCCACCTCGGCCGACAAACAATCTACAAAGGGTAATCGCAGCTCTCGAAATTCCGGTTCCCTGTCAACCACCAGGTGTTTGCCGGGACCGAAACCTAAAAATCCTCCTACTTTCTCTCTTTTCATGGCAACCAAACGGACTCGAAATCACTGAAAATTAAGCGGCCAACTTTAGTAGGTATATCAGCCAACGTTTGAAGTGAACCCATCAATTTAAATGGGTCCCATGCTCTGAATAGAAAATTGTAAAGTTGAATTAGTCTTTTGAAACTTATACTAGCTTGATGCCAAGGTTTTAAATTTCGGTTTTGGTACCGATTTCAGACCCCAAATCAGAAATTTCGGGCCGAAATTTGGTATTTTTGCTCGAAATTTCAGACCGAATTTCCGAAATTTCGGACCGAAATTCCAAAATTTTGTAACAATTTTTTTTAAAATAAAAAATGACATTTAATCGAAATTTCAGACCGAATTTATCGAAATTTAAAACCATGCTTGACACTGCTAGCTGCTTGATTTTAAGTTTTTCAGAAGTTAACTGTCAGATTTCTGACTTGACGACTTGACAACAAGATCTTTCGGTAAGAAGCCACATTCTAGGACCCGAAAGCCTTGTGACTACTGCCAGCTAAAGTTAAAACGAAATGTCCTTTCTCTTTAGCTTTGGCATTCAGCCACTATGCAGGGGCGGAGGCACATAGAGCATGAATGACTAGCAAAATCTCTTTCGTGGGTTTAGGCTGTACATGCATTCTAAGCTAGTTTAGCGGCCATGGCCCCCAATGGCCAATGCGGGCAAGTGTAAATCAGTTTGGCCTCCCCAAGTGTAAATTCCTGGCACCGCCTCTGTCACTATGTGACCTCTGCCAAAGAGGAGAAACTTACACTTACACTGGCTTGGTCAAGACGGATTGACAAATTGAGCAAGTGCGTCAGTTTGATCCTTTTTTTAAACATTGGTTTTGCTGATAGCAAAGAGGTGAGATGTGAATATCAGCTCTTGATAATATGATAAAAATGCCCTCTCGGGTTCTGCAAGTATCCAGGAATATGACATAAATGCGAACAAATAAATCAATAAAAAGACCAAAATGCCCTCTCACAATCCTTTATACTGTCTCCGTTTGGATGCTGGAAAAGAAGGAAAATGGAAAGGACGAGGAAAAGGAAATGAATGGAAAGATGCCTGGCATAGATACAAGGATGATTACAAGTCAGTTTTTGGTGCCACCTCGGCCGACAAAAGATCTACAAAGGGTAATCGCAGCTCTCGAAATTCCGGTTCCCTGTCAACCAACAGGTGTTTGCCGGGACCGAAACCTTAAAATCCTCCTACTTTCTCTCTTTTCATGGCAACCAAACGGACTCGAATTCACTGAAAATATAGAGGATAGAAACCCCCCTACCAATAAACAAAATTGGCGCAAAACACATCAAAAGATGATAATTTTAAAAGGAATGTTGAAAAGCTATTAGGCTCGTCTGAAAAAGACACATTGGGCCTCACTTCTGCAATATGTATGTGATCAGATCCATTGATCCAAACAACAACCATAAGCCCCCCCTAATTGGATGATCCTAAGCCTTTGATCCAACAAGCTTCTTTTGAGTGGTTTTAAGAAATAAAATCTAAACTGTTGGTTTTTTTAGTCCATTTTCTTAGATGGTACCAAAACCATGTGGCTTCCTCGATGATTTTCTAATCTAGCAATTATACCACACGTGGGGTCCAAAAATTGAATGTATGTTAGGTACCTAACCAAATAAACCAAAAGCTCCCTAGGAACACGCTAGGGTAGGCCCTTTAAACCTATCCCATACCAGGCTGGGTCGCAGCTACCTAGGCTGGGTCTAATTCGGGACTGCAAAATTCGATGTTGGCTGCTATGATACCAAATTTAGGTACCTAACTAATACACCAATAGCTCCAGGAACACATTATTCTAGGCCCTCTAATCATGTCCCATAAGTCCATACCAAGCTGGGTCCCACCTAATCCTATACCTAGGTAAGCCCCCCACTCAGGACCCACAACATTCCATGCTAGTCGTTTCCATTAGGAAAACATGGAAGGAAGGGCATTTGTGTCATTTCATGCTGATTTGAAAAAAAAAAACGGAAAACAACGGCTACCATACCTTCTCTCGCTCGTTCCAATCTCGCCCGAGTCACAAACCGAGTTGAGGCAGTACTCTCTAAAACTCGGCGATCCAGGCAAATCCCCAAACCCTAAAACAATCTCATCATCCATCTCTGAAAACCCATCTCTCTCTTCATCTTTTTCCTCATCAATCTCCTTCGCCACATCATCAAATTCCGGCACCGGATCCCGATCCATCGAATCCTTCTCCGATCCGACACTCTCTGGCGAAAGTGACTTTTTTTGGCATATATTGTGAATTGAATAAGTAGGAGATCCCTCTTCCTTTAAACCCTCTTCTAGAAGCTCCTTCTTTGAAAGGGGGTTCCATTAATTTTCCGCCGCTTTTTTATCTCTTCGATTTTCCGGCGAATGGGGCCAAACCCTAATGTCGGGGTTTCGTCTGTATCGGGCCTCGAAGCCCCACACCCCATTGAAGCAAAATCGAGAGACAGAGAGAGAAACTGAGATTGATAGATGGAGAGAGATAGAAAGAAAATGGGTTTCTACACACAAGTGTAGATAAGTTATCTACACACTAGCTTAAAATACAGTGGAGGGTATATTGTTTGGGTGATCCAAACCATTCATTTGATTGGCCCTCACATAGATAGAGTGTCCACAAAAAATCAGCTCGATAGGATCATACCAACCCTACGATTTGTGGAGGTAAAATGGTTGTGTATAACTTACCTACACTAGTTACTTGCTGTGTATAAACCGTTTTCTCATTTTGGAGTGCAGAAATCATTTAACTTAGGGAGTTTTTAGTAGTTTTCCCGGAGGAAAAAAGTAATAGAAAAAGAAAAAGAAAGAAAAAGCAGATGCCACCGAAGTGAGAAAGTCGAGAGGAAGGCAAAAAGGAAGACTAGAAGTCCAATCGTCGTCTCGAGCCAAGCAAAGTCTCCCTTTAGCCTTTTCCGGCACGACGTCCGTACATTCTCTCTCACACACTCTCTCATATGTGCTATTGCTTCTCTTGCAAGTTTTCTGATGTTATAAAGACCAACCACAGATAAAAATCATGGACACAAGAAAGGCTCTGAGAGTGAGAGTGAGAGTGCAGAGAGAGGATTTGCACTGTGAGTTTTTGTTATTAATTTGCTGCTAAGGGATCTGTTTTGACTAGTATCATCATGGCCACTACTAGTACTAGTACGCCAAAAGAACACATTGAGGAGATAAGGAGGGTGAAATTCTCAATCGGAGGAGAACCAAATCTTCTCACTGAAGATCTCCACCAGGCTGTGAAAAACCTCTCCGCAGAACTTTACGCCAAAGACGTCCATTTTCTCATGGAGCTCATCCAGGTATAATGGATAATCTTAGCCGTTGATTGTGACCGTCATGTTGAACCCAATCTGAGTTTCACCCACGGACCACACCGTAGGGTGATCCAAACTGTCCATTTGATGGGCCACAATCTAAGTAGACTGTGCAGTAGGATGATCCTAACCCTCCAATTTTTCGGGGTTAGGATCAGCCTATGGAAATGATTTTTGCCTATCAAATTGACGGCCTGGATCATCCTACGTGTGGGCTGTATGTACTTTAAAAAAAATTTGTGTATGTACGGGCACCCATCTAATAGTTGAGCATTTCTGTAGGATGATCCTAACCCTCCGATCTAATAGAGGGACTGCACAAATTTTAAAACTTCTATAGATCGGAGGGTGAGGATCATCATATGGAAATGATTTTTGAGGCTTAATCTATTTACGTGTTGGCCCAACAAATGGACGGTTTGGATCATCCTATGGAGTGGGCGCTACCATTCTTTTTTATTTTTAAAATACGGCTTTATACTGCCACACATCATATAAAATCTCCGAACCACTTTACAGTGTCGCCGTATAATCCAGTATTTTCTCAAAAGGTACGGCAGACTCCATGGGTTGATCCAAACCGTCAATTTGTTGGGCCATAACTTAAACATAGTTTGTGCCTCCAAAATCATTTCCATAGGATGTTCCTAGCCCTATGTGGTCCAACAAATGGATGCTTTGGTTCATCATATGGTATTTTAGAGTTTTTATATCGTGGCCGCCTGTGAAGTACTGCCCTTGATATTTGGTCCAAAAGCAGCCAAGTTTTTAAGTGGCTGCTTTTGGGAGTTTTTATATGGTGCCCGACTGTCAAGTCCCTCGTGGGCGGTACCACCCTCGATGTTTGATCCAACTGCAGATCACTTTTTAAGATGCTGCTGTTTTTGGATCAAACATCAAGAGGTACTTTTATGGTACCACACGCAAGGGACTTGACAGTCGGGCACCGTATAATTTCTCTTGCTTTTGGATCAAATATCAAGGGCAGTCCTATCATCATATTTCTCACAAGCGACTTCAAGGGCGGCAACCAAATAATTTCTCTTTATTTTGTGTGCTTAAAGATAAGAAATAGAGATTTTATACGGTGCCGATCTGGCGCGGACACTGGTGGGGAATCCACCCTTGATATTTGATCCACCAACAGCCTACTTTTTCAAAATTTTAAGGGCTGCTGTTGGATCAAATATCATGGGTAGATGCCCCGCCAGTGTCCGTTAGGGCTGCAACTCGGGTCGGGCGGGTCGGGTTTTGGAGAACCCAACCCTACCCAAGAAATATCTCGGGTCGGGTCGGGTCGGGTTTTTTTTCGGAAAACCCACGATTCCCAAACCCGGCCCTACCCACGATAAATCTCGGGTCGGGTCGGGTCGGTTCGGGTTTTCTCATGTTGACGCAATTTTTTAAGGAAAATTCTTGTTTGGCAAGGCAACTCAACTCATAGAAGCAGAAACTACACTCACATTACACTTGAATCAAACAATTATGTAATTACACTCACATTACACTTGAATCAAACAATGCTGTAATCAAACAATGTTATAATTACAATCAAATAATGCTGAATCAAACACTTGAATCAACTCAACTCATAGAAGCAGAAATTACACTCACACGCAATAACAGTGGGTGCGTGGGTTTTCACTTTTAACTTTTAACTAACAATAGAAAAAAAATGTACATACTATAACTTATGTAACTCGGGTCGGGTTGGGCCCCTTCAAACCCGGCTCGACCCGAGATTCATGCGAGCTTTTGAATGCTCAACCCGGCTCGACCTGAAACCCATGAAACCTGAACCCAACCCAGGCTATTTTCGGGTCGGGTCGATGCGGGTCGGGTAAAACCCGGCTCGAGTTGCAGCCCTAGTGTCCGTGCCCGAACCGTCACCTTATAATTTCTTACATGGTATATACATGTGAAGGCCGGTGTTTTTCAAATTGTACAGTGGGGCTCACTTCATAAGATGATCAAAACTGTTCATTTGTTTTGCTGTACCCCATAAATCTTCTGCATATGATGATCCCAGCCCTCTGTTTCTATAATGTGCAGACCCTCTACAGATTGGAGGGTTAGGATCATCCTATGGAAATGATTTTTCTAGGTACATCCTAATTAACTTGTTTCTCGACAAATGAACGTTTTGGATCATCCTATGAAGCAGTCCCCGCCATGCGTTTTGGAAAATACTGCGCGCTCACCTCATAAAATTTCAATATTTCATATGATGAATGGGGTATAAACACCTCAAGGTTGTACGAAGAAAGTACCACCCTTGATATTTGATCCAACATCAGCTGCTGTTGGATCAAATATCAAGGGTGGGATGATGAGTTCGTGTTCATACGCCCATTCATTATGTAATTATCTTTCTGTGCTTTTATATGGTAAATACCAACAGTTGGGCATGCTTGTTTGGTTGATCCAAACCATTCATTTGTTGGGCCCTGACATAGATAGGGGTGCCCAAAAAAATCTTTTCCTTAGACTCTACGTACATTTTAAACCTCAACAAATCTTTTCCTTAGATTTTCTGGCACACTCTCTCTATGAGAGGACCCAACAAATGAATGTTTTCGATAATCCAAAAATGTGGGCCCAGTGTTTTTTTTGGGGCTGCACTTGCACACACGGCCATGCACCATATAGTTTCTCTCTCTTTCTTATATCCATGAAATCTCTATACGTTAATAGGAAAATATACTTAGATTGTTCTTCGTAAAGTTTTGTTTAGAAAGAATATTATATGCTGAAGATGATGAGTTGAATTTTATGTTACGCAGAATGCTGAAGATAATGAGTATCCTGCTGGTGTGAAACCATCTTTGGAGTTTATCATCACATCAAAGGATATAACTTTGACTGGAGCCACTGCAACCTTACTTATTTTCAACAATGAAAAGGGTTTCTTTCCGAAAAATATTGACTCAATTTGCAGTGTGGGGCGATCCACAAAGAAAGGAAATAGGCAACGTGGTTATATTGGAGAGAAAGGTCCGGTCTAATTTGACACCATTAGATACTCTCAATGCTTGAATTCATGTTTAGCGCATTTTTTTTTCAAATTTTTTGTTTCAAAAATTTTAATGGTTCATCATTCATTAGTAGTCTAAGTGTAGATTAGTTAATTTTGTTGATTATAAAATTTGAATTGCAATATTTGATTCTGGCTTGGTATTTGTGAATGAAATATTTGTTCTGATTCATATTTGTGAAATGTTTAAATGGGTTTCTGACTTGTTTTTTAGGTGGGTTAGATCTTGCATTCACTAGCGTGGTCCTTATTTATTTTGTATTTGAAACATAAATGTTTTCTCCTATCGTTAAACCTTGTACTCTGTATGCAAGTATAAAAATGTATTCATGTTTGTGGTCTCTGTATGTAAGTACCATTTTTTTTTAACAATAAAAAGTTTTATTAGAGAAGAGAAGGGTAACCCCGTAACCAAGGTGGTCGAAACAAGGAGAACTAAACATGTGCAACAGGAAAAAGCAGTCCTCAAGGGGGTAGAAAATCGAAAATCTCCAATGCCACTCTTTTAACTTTCATCCGTACAAGTCTATCCATGTCACTATTTGCCGATCTCTTCATGTGCTGAATTCGTACATGAAAATCTTCCACCTAGTCTAAATCTCATCGACTATATGAACAAATCTCCAAGGGTGGGGATGACTGTCGTCCATCCACCTAATTACGTTAATGGAGTCTCCCTCTACAATCAACCTGCGTAAGTCCCCTCACCTCTATAATTCTAATCACCTCTATAATTCTAATTTCTTGAAGGACTGCTCTCAATTTTGCTTCATTAGAATCCATGATCCCAATGGGGCCAGAGAAAGCTCACATCCTTAGACTCAATCATCCCTGAGAACTTCTCTGACCCCGGCTGGCCCTAGGTAGCCCAAGTATGAGCCATCAAAGTTAGTCTTTAAGAGTCCTTGTTTGGGAGGAGACCACAGCGAAGGGCTCTCCCTCGTATCCCCCTTTAACAAATCTCTCTCCACCAGTTCCGTAAATTAGTACTTGAGATGAACCTAAAAGAAGGATGAATCTTTAATCGAGTAATAATAAGATAGATGGCTTTCAAAAACAAAAAATACAGACTTTTAACCAAGTCTCTTAATATTCTATCATTTCATTCCTTTCAATTAACCCATATCGAAGCCAGCAACACCACTCTCCACAAAATCCATGGATCGGGTGACCAACAGTCAAGGATATTAGTCATCCTAGCCGAGAAAACCCACGATAACTTGAATCTCTCTTGAATTCAGCACTTGACATCTTTGGCTATCCTGCAATGAAGAAAGAAATGATCCAGTCTGTCTGCATTTACACATGGGGTGCAATGATTAATAATTGGTATCTTGCGATTGAACATATGACCCACTATCAAAATTGTATTTTTGAAAAGCTACCTGCCCAAATGCGCAAACTCTATTTGGAGCAGGCATACTCCACAATCTGGCCAGACGAGAGAAAGAAGGGTTAGGAACCGGATGGTGGTTGAAAGGTTTGACCGTGAATACCCCAGACGAACTCCAGATCCAAACCCTCATCTTTTCCTGACTTCTTAATGCAGCACAAGCCCAATGAGTTCAACAAACATGTAATACCGTCGATTTCTTTCTCATAAAAGCTTCTCCTAAACTTTATCTTCCATGAGATCTGGCCCTCCTCCCACTAAAAACAGTCTATGACGATGACAGCCTCATCTGAAGACACCCAAAACAGATGTTCCTTGCCAAAGCAAGCCCTTCACACCATTTTACATGTTGGAATTTTATCCTTTCCATAGAGTAGACTTTAAGCCTAATCCCCTTGTCAAACTTATGCTTGATCTTCAAAATATTCCCCCACACAATCAATCCACCCCTCCTGATCTGATCTTCAGAAATCCACCTTCTAGGGAGAGAGTCGTACTTGTAAGTGCTCGGTTCCGAATAAGCACAGACGCGATCTTGGGCGTGAAACTTTGAGAAAACACATGAGATTATCATAGTGAGTTTCCAAATGAACGGAAAACACATACCTCTCTCCATAGCTTATGGTTGGGTATGCTTGTCAACAATTTTCTGTTCTATAGTGAACTCCTCATCTGTAATAAGAGGCTGATGCACAAAATTGAGTGAGAAGCCCGCATCATTCTCTCTTCACATCTACAAGCCGATGGGAGCCCAGATGCTCGGTTTCACGTGGATACAAAAACCGGCTTCCTCTGTCTCCTTTGGCGTTGTGGATCCCGATCCGAGAGAGAGGCGGGGAACGGGCCATACGCTAAGTCTCTATGGATCATCCACGTGAATGGAGAGCTCTACTAAGGAACTCTCGAAAGAAGTGCCTCTCACAACATGAGTGGCGATACAAAGGTGAGATACCTCTCGATTCGGGGACTAGCCCAGATTCGAGGCGTACCTTAAACAAAGAAGAGTCGCCATCCAAGGAAGTGGGCCAATGATTTCATACTATGCTCTGTTGCAACGGATAACCAGAGATATAAAAGAAGGTTCGTGCCTGGTTACGAAATCGGAAGGTCTAAAGAGCACCTCATCCGCCCAAGTGCAAATACCTGGTCTCTTATGCCATTTACTTAATAATTTTGAAGAGTTTTGGGTGAAAGTCATATGAAATGGGAACGAATATCTCCGAGAAGACGTCTATCTATAAAAGGGAGATGAATAATAAGCACACATAAAAGGAATGAAAGAATTGTCGCCTAATAATAGCTAGGTTTTGAGTGTCATACCTAATTGGTGTCTGAGTTCTGGTGTGCAAACACATGCATACTACAGCTAAAGGTATAGGATCTGTGCATGAAAGTAAGAAAACACAGCAAAACATACAACATAAATCAATTCTAAACATAAATGGATGAAATGAATCCTAAAACTCTAATGCATTGACTCGGACCAAGATGGCCGTCCATCTCAGCTGCTCTACGTATCCCGGCTTCGGGAAGAATCGGAGTCAACGTAGTTCGATGACCTATTTTAAACTACGATGCCTAACCATCAAGAACTGCTATCCTAGACTCGATCCACTAGACTCGACTAATTTTAAAGCTTTTTGCACAATTGCTTACGTTCAAGTGAATTGTAATTTTTAGGACTCCCTATATGTCCTAACTAAAGCAAGTTGATTAGCCTTAAACTAATGCAGGTGGGCCCTATACCCTATGTGTAACTAGGCTGTGCATCCTAAAGAAAACTATGGGCTGACTATATGCTTCCTAGTCTAGCCATTGGTTCGACTAAATGTCTAACCGATCAACTTGAGGCCTCCTAACTCTAGGGACACTCACACGACTGGACACACCATATCAACAAATCAGGACAGACTCCTAACTCTAAAATACCCCAAACAGCTAAGACAGACTCTTAACTCTAGGAGAAAGATCTTTCTGAAAAGGTTTTAAATATTTTTTGTATTTTTTTTTTGAATGTTTGAAATGTTTATTTTTGAAAGTTTGGCTGGACTTGGAATATGAATCCCAAGCTGCACTACGTACCCTGTTGAAAGGGATCAAACCAACGTAGTTCGGAACAGAATTTCCTAGCTGCTCCTAATGACTCGAGATTTTTAAGATTTTTGGCTTTTGAAATGTTTTTGATGTTTTTGAAATTTCTGAATGTTTTTGAATTTTTGACACCAGAGGACAAAATCCTATCATCATAAGGGGAGGATAGACTCCTGAATATCCCGCAAAGGTTGGACAGCATCCTATGCTTTGCGGGGGAAAAAAAACAGAATAACAACTCTGCAAGGGTTGGACAGCATCCTATACCTTGCAGGAGCAGATAGAAAAACACATGATTTGATGAGAGGTTGGACAGAATCCTAACCCCTATGATGATAGGACAGACTCTTGAAAGACTGACTCTCTGGCTAAGGACAGACATCCTATGCTAAAGGATTGACTCCTATACGAAAGGACCGACTCCTAATGCACAACCCTAAGAGGGGAGGTGCCAACGAGACTAGGCTAGTCTCTTAAAAGAAGAGGAGATAAGAAGGGTGCTAGTGAGACTTGGCAAGTCTCTTAAACACAGAGATGGGCTCCATTGCCCTTGCAATGATAAGAAGGATACGGGTTTTAACAGACCAAGTCGGTCCTTAACCTAAAGGATGTGTTCTATTTGAGACTTGGATTGTCTCCTATGTATGACTCCCTAATGAGACAAAGCTTGTCTCCAAAGGATTTGATTATATTTTCGTGAGACATAGCTTGTCTCCCTAAAACGGTGATGATCAGTAGGATAAATGAGACACAGCCTGTCTCTTAAAAAAAAAAAAAAAAAAAAAAAGAAAAAAAGAAAAAAGAAGAAGCTCTAGATAGCTCTTTCATTGCCCTTGCAATGAAAAGGAGAAACAAAATATCCAAGATACATGCCTAAAAGACTTATAGAGTCTTCTAAATGAGAGGGGAAAACGCTATTTGGACTTAGTTAATCCCCTAAGGATGGGCTTGGGCTATCGCCTTCATTGCCCTTTCACAAAATATGCATAACTCTTGAATACTAGAGCCAAATCTAATGGAGGTAAGACGAGGGTAAAGAGTACCGAGATTTACCACTCTGACTGACCCATTCTATATGCAACAAAATCGATTTAGTTAATAAAATGGAGTGGTGCAAATTCTAAAATATGTGCATGAAAGTACTGTAGCTTCCACAATATATGACTATAGTTCGAAACTTAGTCGGCCAAATAATTATTCCAAAATTCTATTAGACACATACAAAGAACTGAAAAGAAACAGTTAGAGGTTAGAAGCATATAAAATTAGGTGCGCATATATGGATTCTGCAAACCTATAACAGTAAAATTTATGTGCAACACAACTTAGCAAATCCGAATGTGCATATGAACACAAAACTAAAGAAAGCATGTATATGACTCATACTCAAAAGAACAGAATATCTATTTTCACATTCATGCTAATTCCAGGAAAGAGATGAATCTAAATAGAACTACCTGGAAGAATTAGCATCGAAAACAGTTGATCATGACATTTGTAATATCAAAACTAAAGACATTGAATACCATCATAGTTCCAAACTGAAATCTTACCACTAGGGTTTAGTGACAAGAAATATTATCAATAAAAAAAAAAAAAAACTAGAATGAAGATAGAATTACAAAATGAACCTCACTAGCAAGTAGAACTTACGCTCAGACCATCTTATCCTTTGATCACTTAGAGATATCAACCAAATATATACCTCATGAAAATTATTGTAAGCCATATGGGAAAGAAAAAACCAATTAGGATAGTGCAGATACTACCATATTATTATGCTAAGGGAGTTTCACTATCTACACTAATTCGTTAAAGTGCGAATATTGGCAGCCAAAATCTTCTTTAACATTCACAGTTACATGTACTTGACATAAAAAAAAATCTCTTTTCCTACTTCAATTAAATGGGAAGGCCTAACTGCTATAAAGAGGTCATGAATTCCTCTCAGTCAAAATCTAGATTACATTATTTTGATAGAGCATAATAACAGAATCGTTTTGATGCTCTCAAATATGACCACCACCAGACATGTATAATGTTGATACAATTCCTAAGACAAATTATGGGTAAAAGGTGAATCAACATCACTAGAGAATAACATGTGTTAGTATCTTTATATCCAACCAATAGTGATAATATCATTTGCATCAAGAGTCAGAACATATGCGTGAAAATGAATGATGAACACCTTTAATTTAAAAATAAATAAAAATTACATCAATATAACTTTCTATCATACATAATACTAGTAATGAAAACTATAGCTGATTCCACAAGACACTTAAGTGATAGAGGTCAAGTTTTAATGAAAAGTGGAATCCTGGAAATGACCTCTCTCATGAAATGATCATCCAAAAATCTAATGATCTTACATTCTATAGTTAAGTTTATATATGAAAGAATTAAATGAAATCATGTACATAACTTAAGATCTACATATTGTAGACACACACTTATAGACTCACACACCCCTACTCACAGTCACCTACACATCAAACCCGAACTATGTTGCAACTGATAGCAATGAGTTAATTACAGACACAAATAATAGAATAGTGCTGATACTAAGACATATAGTTAATGCCAATGTAAAGGAAACTAGACTTGCACAATTTGTAATACCAACTATGAAGAGGATAACTGAAATTTGTATAAACAATAATGCAAACTGTGAAAAAGAAAATGATTTTGTGCAACTTGTAATGCCATAAATGAAGTGAAAACTGATTTTGGGCAACTACTAAAACATGATTGGAACCACAACATTAATTGATCAACTTGTCAAAATATGATCGACTTAATCATACCATAAATAAAATGAAGTGCAGACAACCAAACAAAACATGATACTGACAAGTTCTATGAGCAGCCCATTCCTTCTAATTTCAACATCAATTTTTGATCCAATTCTATTCAATATAAGCCTATGTAATACTGCTAAGTTTACCATCAACTCTTATAACTCAACAACTCATTACTGAAAAGGACATCATCAATATAATATAACCACACACCTTCAGCTCATATATCATACAATCATCTTAAGATTTTTAGACCTCATTTAGCATAACAATGTCAGTATCACTTATCCTAAAGGAATCAAATAAGCTTGATGTAATTATACCATACTACATCTAGTTTTGCTAACAATGGTAATGACTATATCTTATTTATACTAGCATAACACCAAGAACCATGAAAACAACAAAATATGGGTGTACAAATTCCATAAACAAGCAGAAGGAATTAATCAAATTTATACAAATAAAGGAACAAAATGCTACAAAACAGGTGGAGTGTTTTGGGTCTGTACGCCCAAACACATGCTATATGTGATATCATGAGGATTAAAAACTAACGTAGCCATCAAACCTGTAATGTTAATAATAATAATAATAATATAAAAAAAAATGAATGCAACTATTACACCTGTAATGATAATAGTATAAAAGAAAACCTGAAACAGCACTTACTGGAATATATAGTGTTGATAATAAAGATGGGAAACTGATGAGCAACAGATGTGTAATATATGTGCAACATATGTGTATTTGATGTGCAACAGATGTGTATTTGATGTGCAACAGATGTGTATTTGATGTGCAACAGATGTGTAGTTGATGTGTAACAGATGTGTAGTTGATGTGCAATAGATGTGTAACAGATGGCAACTGATGTGTGACAGATGTGCAATAAATGGCAAATGTTATGAATTCCCTTCATACATACTATGGTCATAGGTTTGTGTAAATTTACAAGTAATTATTTTGACAAACATGTGAAATAGAAATCAAATACCTAATCAAAATTATTAAGACAAAATAAAATAGAGCAAATTATTCCACCAATTATGAGGACTGCCTTATTCCAACAACAAAATGAAGGCTGCTAATTGTTTTCATTTCAGGTTATGGCTAACTAGTTTAAGGTTTTATTAATGGAATATTCAGCCAAACTTCATAGTAAAAACAGTGGATAAGGGATAGAATAAACAAAGGCACTGCTTATACTTTCAATACTATGCTTTAGTAATGATCTAATCATACCATACAATCAGGAAAACACAGCTAAACTAATTTCATTTGCCCAAAGAATAATTTAATTCGCTCACAGTTATAATAGAGTCTTTTGATATTTGAAGTTCTGTTGAGAAGTCCTACCGGTTTTTGTGAGAGGATAAAAATAATAGATAAAGCAAATGGTGCAATTAACAACGCAGCCACATTTTAAAGTGCTGGTGAGAAATTCCATCGGTTCTTGTGAGAGGATCAAACCAAGTAAAAGGAACAGGTTCTGCTCTGTGATGTCAAAGCTAACAATCGAAGTATTCAATGCAATGAAAATTGGTTCAGTTTTATGCAATCAAAGTAAGCAATTAAAGTGTATAATGCAATTGAAAACAGGTTCAGTTTTGTGTAGTCAAAGCGGACAATAGCAAAACAAAACAGACATTGCCAAATAAGGCTTAAAATGCCATAGAAACAGGTTCTATTTTGTATAGAAATCTTTCTACCATATTCCATCATAAGTGATTTTTCTCCTTTAATAAAACAAGTGAAAGAAAGCATAGCTTCACAAGTTTTAGGATGTATGAGACAATCCTCTATTCTCCCAGCTTCTTCACAACATGAACTAAATTCTATGAAAAATATGAGTCATGCAGAGTAACAATTCATGCAGACAGTAAGATCAAAATTCAGACTTTATCATAAATTCTCCCTCCTCTTTCTTTCTTACTCAATTTGTCAAGAACTACAATTACCTTTGACAACTAGTGTTGTCATAAAAAAAAATTGAACCTGTTTCACTTTTAGAGCACAGTAAATAAGAATATAAAGGACCTTAAGTGATGGAACCAAGCATTACTTTATTGTCAGTGACTAAGGGATAAAACCAAATTTTCATATAATTCCCCTGAGTAATCAATTTTCAGGTGCAAACAATACAGGTCAATAACCAAAATGAATTTCTCAAATAGGAAACATCCTTTCCTACTCCCTTTGCTTACTCTTAAACAGTCAAAGGAAATAACACTTGGTTAAAAGATTAGCACTACATACAACTGAATTTTAAGAAGTATACACTCAGGTCAAAATTTGATTTATTGAAAATCTAGTATATATATATTTTTTTTTGCATAAGACCAAACGTAAGATTTCTACTATAAATTTTTCAAAATTCTTTTTAATCCAATATCCACAAGCCTTAAGTATAACACCTCTTTCTCCTGTTCATTTTTCTTATCATATACACACTTAATAAGGTCTTTCACACTCTCTTTTGTAACTCTAGACTTGTTTACAAAATGAAATCATCTCAAGGAATAGCAACAATCTACACATCAAAGATACAATTTCATCGACTCAGGTCTTCGCAATTACCTCAACAGCAATCAAAACTAAGAGACTATTTTTAGGAGAAAACAACATGAAGACATGCTTCAAACATTCTTATCTAAAAAAAAACTGTACGAATAAAGCAAGCAGAAACACACATCCAGCAACCTTATGCTCAACTCATCGATCATGATTTTAACATAAACTTTTCTTCCACGCATATAAGAAATTGAATTAGTTCAAATAAATGAAGATTTTCCACATACCTCTGAAAATGACGAATTTAGAAGCTCACTGTAGCTAAAACCTTGCTGGAATTCTGGTGAGATAAGAAATTGCACTTCCAAACCTCGTCTCCTTCTTTCTTTTACTCTGAACACTCCAGATCTATGCTTCAAACCATCAGATCTGTAAACGTGCAGATCTCGCTTTGATTTTCTCGATGTGAAAAATTAAGATTTCGAATTAAAAGAAAAGCAAGATGAAAGTCAAAGAGATTTATAGTGATTGAATGAGTAAAAAGCTAGGCCAAGGTTTGCCGGAGAAGAGAATATGACCTGAAAATCAACCGGAAAACGATCGGAGAAGAAAGAGAAGCGGATTTAGGGTTTCGGTTTTTGCAGATCTACTTTCTCTCTCTTTCTCTCTGATTTCTGCTTCTCTCTTTTTTACAGATCTGAGGTTTTGGGATGAACAGATCTACGGTTTTGTGAAACTAAGGTTTCTAAAGGGAATATACAGGGAAATCAACAGATTCACAGAAGAATGAGAAGAAGAAAATCAGAAATTTCATGATCTGAACTTGGCCGGAGTTAGGCCGGAGATTGATCGGAGAGGACGAACAGAACTAGGATTTACACAGAGGAATGTAAGAGTTTTGAAGTGAAAAGATGAAGGAGATATGCCGATGATAGGTTACTCTTACCGGAAAGTGTGAACGGTCGGAAAACTTGCCGGAAAATGATCGGAGAAGATGAAGAATGGTGAGATCTGTTTTCTCTTACTAGAAAACCGAGAGCTTCTCTCTAGAAAATGAATTTTTCTCTCCTTTTTTTTTAAAAATGAACTTAATTTCATATTTATAGGAAAAATGGGAAATTGATATTGGCACAAATATTTGATGGGCGCGCGGAAATTTGATATGGCGCGCTTGTCAATTTTGTCCCATTCGGCCCAGGTTCGGCCCCATCCAGGATAATCCACCCCCCTTTTAGTTTACACTACGGATACTCTCACATCTCGTTCGCTAGGCAAACGCGCTCGGAATTCAACAAAATTTTACAAGGACCTTGGTGAGACCCTAACCTATCTTGGTAAGAAATTTGGGGTCCTATCTCAATCATTTGATGGGGTTCTACTCAATCATGGGAGGATTAGGGTACGGTCAAAATGGGGTGTCTACAGGCGTGCGTGAGCAGCTTGGACGAAGGGATTTTTAATCCTTTATATATACCACAATGGGAGTTGGGAAAGGAGACTCCCATTATACTCACTTCCCTCTCTCCCCACTATCTATGCTGTGCATGTTTTAGGAAATAACCTCCTTTAGCATGTTTGAGTTTATCTCAATCTCGAAGGACTGAGCCCACAAGATCATTGCCACGATCTTTGCAACGGCCACTTAATTAGGATTTTCCTAACAACACTTGTTCTCAATAATCTTGGTCCACAGCTGACAACTCTCTTCCCCAAATCCCCATAACCATTTCCCAAGAAAAGTGTTGTTCACACTTCTCAAACTTCTAAAGACTAATTATCTTGCCTTTATTGGTTTATACACTGCTGCCCAACTAACACGATGAAACTTCCTTTTATCATCAGATTTACCCCTAAGAAACTCCTTTGAATCTGCTCAATCCGATCGATCACATTTATTGAGCATCTAAAGACCAATAAAAAGTATCTATGGATGTTGGCAAGAACCGCCTTCATGAGGGGTAATCCTTTCTCTCAACCAATGTTCTGAAAATCGGAATCGAATCGTAAATCGTAATAGGGGTCGAATCGTATCGTAAATCATAAGATTCATTCAGAAAAAAAAATCTATATCTATATATAATAAACAAATTAAAGAATAAAAAGTAGCCAAATATTCATTTTTCATACAAATTCTTGAATTCAAATAGAAACTACCATGCCACTAGGTGTTCGATGTTATTAAACCATTGTGGATGGTTGTCGTGCTTATATGATAGTTTCTAAGTATGTATTTGTGTTTATTCTAGCATTTCATGAAGTTTCATCTTTAAATTCTATCATTTGTATATTTTTTTCTTCATATGTTTCCTTTTTTTGATACGATTTGCACTGAAATTTCCAACCACAACTGAAATGCTTCCGTTTCCTTGGTGACCGAAATTGACCCAAATCAAAACAGAAACTCAAATTTAAAATATCGGGAGTGATAATGGTTGTGTTGCTTGGACACTTGGCATTGGTGCCAAGTTTTTGGGTGTCGGCAACCTTAGAAATCCCAACTCAGGGTACTTTTCATCCATACAAGAAATTAAAAAATGTAAAAATAAAAAGTAAAAATATAATTGAAATTGAACTTTAACGTAAATTTTAAAAGCATATAAATTATTGAGTTGTGATTTGCTGATTAGGATTTATGAATTATCAATCACAGATTTTTATTTGAGTAATTTTAAAGATGGTAATCTAAACTAAGTAGGGACTTGCTAGGGACCATCGCAGAAGGCATTTTGCGGGCTGGCTGTTGCAAGAGAGTGCAGGCACCTTAGATGAATTAAGTGAATAAGACAAAATCTGTTGAAAAGTGAGCCGGTCCGCGAGTTTGCCTTCTGCGATGGTCCCTAGCAAAATCCCCACTAAGTAACGATAAGTCAATAAGTAGTAACTTCATACTATCAAATATTCTTAAGGAACTAAATAACTAAAGTAGTAATCTCAACAGTCAACAAACAACATTGGTAATGAATAAACATCCATGGTTCAAATTTTACATAACATCATAATTCATAAGATGTAATAACTGTCAAGAAAAGAGATTGCACCATTGCAGTCAACATACATACATGTTCATTGAATATATGTACAGCGGACATTTATTTTTGATTAATATGAAAACATAATAGCAATTGCTTTAGATTCAAAGTTTAAAATCCAACATGAAAGGAATTGTACGAGTCATACTGCAAATTACATGATTTGATAATGGGCACTGAAAACAATTCAGACATCGATTAATGCTATCCGTCCAAGTATTGACCTGTGAGAGATGAGTAATTATCAAACATCCTGTTTATTATTATAAAGTTTTAAAAGGATACTATTTGAAATTAATAATATTATGTGTCCTACAGCTCATTAAAGGTGCTGCGCATCTAGACTACTTGATTTCCAAGTGTTTAGAATGGGGAATCTTTAAATGGGGTGTCAAGTGTCCAACGCTTTTGATAATGTCATCACAGCATTCCATCTGTATGTAACCACAGGTGTTTTGTCGTGTCCAAAGGTGTCCAATCGTCCTGAAGTTCCAAAACTTTAGTGTTCAGGTACACAGGATAATTCTGAAATTTAGAAGACAAAAATCAATTTAGAAGGAGACTTTGATATGAATGATTTGCTGGAATCAATGATGAACCAAGAGGGGAACCACTTAAACCTAAAGAAAAAAAATTCTACATGACTCTCCTAAACAAAGTCACCTTTGGTGTAGATTTTTCTTCCTTTTCTCTTTTCATTGAATTGCTACTACATAAATACAAGCAAGAGGGAGTGCCACATCACAAGCACACTTACCCACTAACAAGACACATCATAAATAACTAACTCCCACTACCCTAAACTCATTTGCCACAACTAATGGCCATTGCACTAAAACACATACCCACTATTATGCACAAACCCACCCCACATATATCATAAGAAAATATACATAACATTCCTTCCCCCTTACAAATGACCTTGTCGTCAAGGTCGAATTATTGGAGAAAAACTTATTCCACCAGGGTCCCAAATCTTAATGGTTTTACGTCGCCTCCAATATCCATCGTGATCAAAGTTGGGAAGAAATAAGATTTTTCATGAAGCCACTTCAAAATGATGAAATGATCAAGTTGATCCTTGGTGGTGTCTGCAACAAAACTATCTTTGCCTCCATCAATTCTCGCATTTTTCTTCACATGAACATCAACACTTCCAAGATTTAACTTTTCTCTGTTTTTACGCATTTCTTTGATCTCCTTGCTGAATTTTTCCATGCCTTCCGCAAACCACCGGTGTTCTTCCTTCATTTTCAAAAAAAGTACTTTGATTTGCCGGAAATCATCGCGTAGGGATTCCAAAATCTCTCAAGGCGCAGCCATGATGTAGGATCTACTGCTCTGATACCAATTTGTTACGTGCCTAATTGGTCGTAACGAAAATAAACGAAAAGAAAAGAGAGAATGGAGTGGTGGTTACCATATCATTATTCTAAAACTTTCTTTTATTCTCTTGAAATTGAATTTTCTTTAACATGCTACTTTTAATGACCAAAAGTATATTTCATCCCTCCTAAAGAATTTAAGAGTAAGTAGGATGCATGATCGTTTTGAATAGTTCAAGATTTCCAAATATACTTGAATATGTTTCTATAACAAAATTCCATCCTCGTTGATTTACAGGCATTGGGTTCAAGAGTGTATTTCTGATTACAAGCCAGCCTTATATTTTCAGCAATGGGTATCAAATAAGGTTCAACGAAGACCCACTTCCGGACTGCAATGTTGGATATATTGTCCCTGAATGGGTGGAGGAGAATCCAACCCTCTCCGACATACATCAGATATATGGTTCTGATCGAAGCCTTCCCACAACAGTTGTAATCCTGCCTTTGAAGTCTGAAAAGGTGGGACCTGTGAAGCAACAACTGTCAAGTATACACCCTGAGGTTCTCTTATTTCTTTCGAAAATCAAGAGGCTCTCAGTCAGGGAAGATAATGACAATCCCAGTCTCAACACTGTCAGCGCAATATCTATTTCAAGTGAAACTGATTTCCAAACAAGAAAGAACATTGATGCCGAGTCCTACACTCTTCGTCTCTCTGCAGAAGAGGACTCTGAAGAAAATGAGAAAGAATGTAGTTATTATATGTGGAGGCAGAAATTCCCTGTTAAATTGGAAAACAGAGTCGAAAGGAGGATGGAAGTTGAAGAATGGATGATAACTCTGGCTTTTCCAAATGGGGCCCGTCTAAATAGAAGAAATACGGGGCAGAGCTTCCCCGGAATCTATGCATTTCTACCCACAGAGATGTTTACAAACTTTCCGTTTATAATTCAGGCAGATTTTGTTCTAGCATCATCGAGGGAAACGATACTCTTAGATAACAAGTGGAATAAAGGTATCCTAAATTGTGTGCCTTCGGCTTTTGTCAATGCTTTCATCTCACTTGTCAAAGCAACTGAAAGTGCACCGGTATCTTCCCTGCCCCCAATGTTTCAGTACTTGCCAGTGGGTGAGTCCTCATATCCAGAGTTGAATACTGTTAGAGAGGCGATAAAAGCAAAAGTGGTTTCAGAGCATATCATACCATGTGAGTCATACACAAAACAAAAGATATTCTGTCAGCCTAAGGAAGTGGGTAGGTTAATGCCCGCTTTTTGGAATATATTGATCAAGGCCAGGGTGCAAGGGGTGCACTTGCACAATCTGTCATCCCACGGAACATTCGTTCTTAATTCTTCATTTGATAAAGCTGTATATGATTATGTTTTGGATTTCTTGGATGTGGGACACGTGGATAACGAATGGTACGCCAAGTGCATCAATAGTTCTAATTTAGTATCAGGTGTTTCAGAGGAAGTTTATATGGAGCTTCTCTATTTTTTTGCTGAGAACTGGGGCGGTCTTTTCCGAAATACTAACGTTAAGACATTACCCCTTCTGAAATGTGTGGATCAGGATGGGAATGTCTCTTTGTTGAGTATTCACCGAGCTACACAGCTGTTGCTGGAGAAAATATGCTTATCGTCTGACGTAGAGCACATTTCCTGGCTTATCAATTGGAATCGGGAATTCAGATGTGCCGGGGGCAGGTTCTTCATGCCAAATAGTACACAGGTGGCTTTCAAATTATTTTCGAAACGGGAGACTGTACAGGAATGGCTTCGAGAACAAGCAAGTGTGGAGGATTTCACTGTCAATGGTTACGGTGAGCTTGTTGTCAAAGCACTAAATAGCGATAGAAGGCTTGTCATTGCTTTCACTCATTTCTTATATCACTCCTACACGAACAATTATTTGTCCGAGCGAGAAGTCAGTAAGTTGTGTAGTTCCATGCCTCTTGTAGATAGCTATGGGTGTATGATTACACAAAGGAGGGGGGTACTGGTCCCTGCAAATGGAAGCAAGTGGGTGGGATTATTGGGTTCAAACCCTTGGAGAAGACAAAGCTATGTAGAATTAGGAGAAGATTACATCAGAGCAGGCTATTTTGCCAATGTATATGCATCTGAGAAACAGCTAATGCCGTTTCTAGAACGGCACGCCAATGCGTCCGACATACCCCATTTGTGCCCTCCGGATGCTGAATTTGCTACTGTGTCGTCTCCATTAACGAAGGAAAACACGTTTTTGCTCCTAGAGTGGATTCAAAATCTGAGGCGTATGGGGATCACTATGCATCTGAGCTTCTTGCAATGCATAAGAAATGGGAGTTGGCTAAAAACATCTGTTGGTTACAAGCCTCCGTCAGAAGCATTCCTATCTAGCTCAGATTGGGGAAGTCTATTGCAGATGGGGTCCGTGCTTGTAGATATTCCTTTGATTGATCAAGAGTTCTATGGCAATAGAATGAGTTCCTACAAGGAAGAGCTAAAAACAATAGGCGTGATGTTTGAATTTAGCGAGGCATGTAAATTCATTGGCAAACATCTCATGTCGCTGGCTACTTCCTACAGCTTAAGTAGGGCCAATGTACTTTGTATGCTGAACTTCATAAAATTTCTGAGCGAGAAATATTTGTCTCCCAAAGAATTCATCGAGAGTGTAAAAGAGGGGAGATGGCTAAGAACTTCCCATGGTGTCAGGTCCCCAGTTGGGTCTGTTTTTTTCGATCCTGAATGGACAGCTGCATCACAGATTAGTAACCTCCCCTTCATTGATAAAGACTACTATGGTAACGACATCCTCAACTACAGAACAGAGCTTGAGTTACTGGGTGTTGTAGTTGGTTTTAACCAGAATTACCAGCTTGTGGTTAGCAATCTTAGACTGCCATCATCTTTATCTTCTTTGACAGCTGATAGTATTGTTTTGATACTGGAATGCATTAGGCATTTGAGATCGTGCGAGTATCTCATAAGAACACTAAAAGGTCAGAGATGGGTAAAGACCAACCTTGGCTACAAGTTACCGGATGAATCCTTGCTTTTCGATTCTGAATGGGGATGCCTTCTAAATATAGTTGATGACATGCCATTGATCGATGAAGAATTTTATGGGCCCCGCATTACGTCATACAAGAACGAGTTGAAGGAAGCAGGGGTCGTGGTAAGTTTCGAGGGAGGATCCAAGTCAATTGCTAAACGTTTCAAACAGCTTGCATCTAAATGTTCTGTTACAAAAGGAAATGTGCTCTCTTTGCTAGATTGTTACAGGAACTTTAAGAAACTGCACCGTCCTTTCTCCTTAGATTTATTGAGCTGCATCCGCGATGAGGAGTGGTTGCTGACCTCTCTTGGCTACAGATCTCCCAAGGAGTCTGTTCTGTTTGATGCAGAATGGGAATCCATCTCTCCAATTGCGTCTCTTCCATTCATTAATGATTCTGACCAATTCTATGGGAAGGACATCTATGAATATAAAGATGAACTCAAGGCTTTTGGGTCTGTTGTGGAATTCAAAGAGGGATCAAGGTTTGTGTTTAATGGTCTTAGGATTCCCGGGACTCCAAGCGAAGTGGCCCCTGCGAGTGTTCTTTCACTGCTGAAATGCATTCGAAATTTTTGCAAGGGCTCCTTACCTGAGGAGTTCTTGAAATGTATTGATAAACGATGGTTGAAGACGCATGCGGGTTACAGATCTCCACGCGAGTGTATCCTATTTGATTCAACTTGGACTTCTTTCTTGCAGCGGGAAGATGGGCCTCTCATTGATGAAGCATTTTATGGATCTGAAATCACATCCTATAAACCAGAGCTTGATTCAATAGGAGTGACCCTGGATGCTCAAAAAGGTTGCTCATTGGTTGCAGGTAATTTCACTTACCATTCTCAGTTTGATGTTATAACTAGAATTTATACATACTTGAACAAATTCAACTGGGAGCCAGACCATAAGTCTGCTAAGTGGATTTGGATCCCAAATGGATGTGACATGGGTGAATGGGTTAGTCCTGAAGGCTGTGTTCTTCATGACAAGGATAATCTCTTCAGCGCGCGCTTGAATGTTTTGGAGAAACATTATGACAAAAAACTGTTTGGATTCTTCTCCTTAGCTTTTGGAGTAAGGCACAGTCCTAATATTGATGACTACTTGAAGCTCTGGAGCGATTGGGAGAATTCACGCAGCCAATTGACATGTGCCGAATGTAATGCTTTCTTGGTGTTTGTTACAAAACACTGGAATAAAAAAACAGAGAAAGTTCTCACTGATAGCATTAAAAAACTACCTGTGGGCTCCGCCTTAGGTGAAATTCTGTTACTCGACAAGCAAGATGTGTTCATTCCTGATGACCTACAGCTGAAGGATCTATTTGAGAAGGCTTCTCCGGAACCAGTATTTGTTTGGTATCCTCAACCAAGCTCACCTTCAATGTCTCTTAGTAAGCTGTATGATATATACGGAAGTATTGGGGTTAAAACAATTTCCGAAGGTGTAAAGAAGGACGACTCTCCGATATTGAATGACATTGAATTCAAGAATGTCAATCAAAGCGGAGCCTACATTGGACGTGGGTTGTTCAGAATTATACTTGGGTTTCTGGCAGACTCTTCTTTTGAAATGTCTGTAGAGATGAGGCGTCAGATTGTTAAATACCTTCGTGATACTACAGTGTTAGAGACTGATGAACCCATAACGGTGAGTTATATCCTATCACTGTCGTCAGGGAAGAGTATTAATGCAAATGCGAGCCGGATGATTCGCTGGGAGAGAGAGAATGCAAAGCTGTTTATTCAGAAAAATGAGAGATCGTCCGGGCTTAAGGCTAGAGTTGAATTTGCTACTTATTTCTCTGAAGTAATATCCAGTGGACTGCTGTGGGAGAATCCGGATCGAATTGCAGGTCTCTCTGAGCTTATCAAGCTCGGTTTTTTTTGTGAATTTGAACATGATGCTGTTGAGTTCTTGCTGAAGACCAAAAATCTGCAACTTTTCATCGAGGATGAGGTGTTTCTTTCGTCTCTTTTTCCCTCTAAGTAGTGGTTTGAATCATGGACCATGGATGGATAAGTAACTATGCTTATCTAGTAAGGTTTCTTCTCTTGTTTGATCTTTTGAAGCATGTTTTTCTGTTTTACTTTTGCTGTCTGGTTTGTAGAAAATAGTAGAAGCCATGTTCCAGTGTTACTTTTTGACTTTTTCATGTATCATTTTCTTTCTCTTGCTTTATAGGATCTTACTGCCTTAAGTTTATCATTAGCATTTTATTTGCTGACTTTCTCTGCCGATCTCTACTGTTCTTTTTTGGTGTTATAGTTTTTGGAATATGATAATCACTGAAATATTAGATGAAATATTAGTTAACTGTAATTTCTAGGAGGGAACTGATATGCTCGCCCCTTTTTTTAACTTGGGATAGCCAGCTCTAGTGTATTTATGATTACTCTTTTACACTAGAGGGGTGGCTCCACTAGAAGTGGCTGCCCCCAATTAAGAAAAATGGGCGAATATATCGTTTCCATTTCTAGAAATTTCAGTTTAGTTTTATTTTTGTAATCTACCATATAATTTTTCTTTGCTATTTTAAAGTGTAGGGAAATTCTTTCTTTTCCATTTTACTAGTAGTGGAAAAAGCATTGACATCTCAAGTCAAATTATGAAGACATCTTGGAAACCTTTTATGCGCTTTGTGGCTCCTCTCATTCGGTACCTCAAAACTTCTCAGCGGGGTTTTCATATCATCTTCCAACCCATTGCAACTAGGTTTGTCAATGGATCCACTTCGGATCTGATCCACCTATGTCTTGGTCTTGATCCGTTCATGTCCCTTAATCGATTAGATCTTTTTCGTACATTCGCGCACCCTCGATTCATATCTAGGATGTTCTATTGGATTTTGTGGCTATGATGTTTGAGTCACGGTCCAAATTAATTTCAGATCTTATGGTACGCATCCAATGGACGCAGTTGGATCCATCTACTGTGCTAGTTTTTGTGCCTCTCGATGCTCCATCACAGGCTACTGTAGAATGCTAGATGATAACGCCCTCGGAAAAGTGAGAAGCAAAATACTATTTCAAGATTATTTGTTAAGGCTGATGTCAGATCATGGCACAGACCTGCAAAATAAAATAGCCGAATATCACCATTCTTCTATTCTGTGACAATAAAGCTGCACTCCTTGCTGCTAATTTTGTGTTTAATGAGAGGACCAAGCACATTGAATTATAACGATGGTTTTCAACAATGTGGTGAAAAGGAAGAAATGAACAAAGGGGGTCTACCCACTATCAATCCTTCCCAAGATCCGCAAGAGTTGATCAATATGTGGAAGTTTACACTCTATTGGAATCCCTCTTTCTTGATACTAAAGATAATGGTCAGGATGACAAATGTGATATTGATCCATCACTTTGTTTCTGTTCTTACTGCAATGAAACATGAAGAATATACTAATTTTTCATGGGTTTAGGCATCCTTCCTGGGGAGTTTTGAAATTATGGTTAAAACCAGCTGTAGTGCACGCGTTTTACATGTTATCTGATTGATGGTTCCAAGCTTTACATTGAGCAAAGTTTAAAACGGAGGGAACAGAAGTGTGTTTAGATCGAAACAATTTGGGTGTAACCATAGAAAAAACAAGAAACAGAGCAATTACAAGCTCTACATGTCTTTGTTAATTTGCACTAAAGAATAAAGAATAAAGAAATTTCTTCTACATGTGAGGAGACAATAGATGAAAACACAACACCCCATGAGAGGGGGAAGCAACTGCAGAAGAAAAAAAGAAAAAGAAAATGAGAGGAAATTTTGAAAAAGAGAAAAAAAAAACTGTTCAAAAAGGAAAAAAACTTTTTAAAGTTTTCTTTTCTTTCTATGCAGCTTTTTCACACAAGAGTCTAGGGTTGCCCTCTGAGGGGGCCGCCTTGTAGCAGCCCCGGACATTCAAAAGGCTATAAACGGCGACGGAACCTTTGGCCAAGACTCTGAATCTCCCTCCCTTATTCTTCTTCGATTTCCCTTTTGACGATCCCTGCATAAATGGAGCATTTAAGAAGAATCACTACAAGAAATATAGGTTCTAGTGATGGACCAAATCCGTCACCATAAAGCAAAAGTCCATAGCTATAAGTAATTAGTGATGGAAAAACCCCATCTCAAAAAAGGCATTGCTAAGGGGCCATTTGGATACACGGATTTTAGAATCTTGGATTTTCTCAAAATCGTAGTTGGGAGACGAGAGAAGAAGGAAACTGACTGCTTCACTTCTCTTTATAATCTTGGGTTTAAGTAAGAAATTCAGGTTTCCAAAATCACTCCCATATCCTATGATTTCTAAAAGCTGGAAAGATGGGATGATCTCCTGCTCTCTTGCTGACGGAAATAAGGACGAAAAAACAGAAAACGTCGTCTCCCAACTACTATTTGGAGGAAATCTAATAATGAGTCGGTCTATAAATGAGTCGCTAAAGGGGTTCTCCTTGTAGTGAAATTAAAGTGTAAGCGGGCTTTAAGAGCCATTCAATTTCGATCAGATGGATTTTGGGTGCAGTTTGTGCATAATTTGCAATCTACGTTTACGTTGTATTATTAAAAAAAAATGCACTTAGATTGCACACCAAACATACCTTCATAATTTTTTTATATAAAAATAGCCATTTTATTCAATAATAACAGATCACAAGTGCACTTCAACTCTAAAGATTGCCCATATAAAAAGATCCTGTATGAGCTCCTAATTTATCAGGACAAACAGATCATCACATTTGCACTTTATGGTGGTTCAAATGAGGCATATGGGGCAAGTGAGTGATCCATTTATCAGCCATAAGGTGAAATTTCATGCCGTTCATAAATGACTTTTTTTGGAGTTAGAAAGGTGTTATTGTAATACCTCTTCGGAGCTAGGAGATTCTTCTCCCTCCTCTCTTCCGTCCTTTCTGTTCTTCTTACCTGCATTTCCATATACACCAAGAAGATCAGGGTACTTACTTTGGGTCTTCTTTATTTGAAGGGAGCTGATATTTACCCATCTTTGGCTTTGTAATTATCACTCAAATTTTGGAGCAACTTGGGCTTAGCTCAGCCCGGCCCAATGGGTCAGATTTCTGAACAGACGACTTGACAACAAGATCTTTCGGTAAGAAGCCAGAGTCAGTCTAGGACCCGAAAGCCTTGTGACCATCGCATGCTAAAGTTAAAACAAAATGTTCTTGTCTCTTTGGCATTCGGTTCCTATGTGATCTCTACCAAAGAGGAGAAACTTATACTAGCTTGAAAAAAATAGTTTAGTTCAAGTTGAGCCATTGCGTCGGTTTGAACAATTTCTTTTAAACATTGGTTTCGCCGATAGGAAAGAGGTGAGATGTGAATATCAGCTCTTGATAATATGACAAAAATGCCCTCTCGGGTTCTGCAAGTATCCAGGAATATGACATAAATGCGAACAAATAAATCATCAGAAAAAGACGAAAATGCACTCTCCCAATCCTTTTTAGTGTCAAAACTTGAAAATATAGAGGACAGAAACCCTCTATCAATAAACAAAATTGGCCCAAAACACATCAAAAGATGATCATTTTAAAAGGAATGTTAAAAGCTATCAGCCTCTTATTTTCAAAATAAAGCTATTAGGCTCTTTTGAAAAAGACACACAACACATTGGGCCTCACTTCTGCACTATGTATGTGATCAGATCCATTTATCTGAACAACAACCATAAGTCCACCCTGATTGGATGATCCTAGGCCTTCGGGATCCAACAAGCCTCTTTGAGGGTCCCAAGATGGTTTTTTAATCTAGCAATTAAATCCCATGTGGGGTTCAAAAATTGCCACCAAAAGCTCCGTAGGAACAGAAACACCTTAAGCTAGGCCCTCTAGTCCCATACCTAGGCAGGCCACCAGTTCGTGACCACAACATTCTACTATCACTTTCTGTCTTGTCGTTCCCATTTTGAAAACATGGAAGGAAGGGCATTTGGGGTAACTTTGTAAATGGTAAAGTTTTTAATTTTTACTTTTTTAGGTTTAAAGAAAATGATATAATTAACAAATTAAGAGGCCAACTTTAGTAGGTATATCAGCCAACGTTTGAAGTGAACCCATCAATTTAAATGGGTCGCATGCTCTAAATAGAAAATTGTAAAGTTGAATTAGTCTTTTGAAACTTATACTAGCTTGATGCCAAGGTTTTAAATTTCGGTTTCGGTACCGATTTCGGACCCCAAATCCGAAATTTGCTATTTTTGCTCAAAATTTCAGACCGAGTTTCTGAAATTTCGGACTGAAATTCCAAAATTTTGTAACAATTTTTTTTTAATAAAAAAATGGCATTTGATCAAAATTTCGGACCGAATTTATCAAAATTTCGGACCGAATTTATCAAAATTTCGGATTTCGGTCGAAATTTAAAACCATGCTTGACACTGCTAGCTGCTTGATTTTAAGTTTTTCAAAAGTTAACTGTCAGATTTCTGACTTGACGACTTGACAACAAGATCTTGCAGTAAGAAGCCACATTCTAGGACCCGAAAGCCTTGTGACTACTGCCAGCTAAAGTTAAACGAAATGTCCTTGTCTTTTTAGCTATGGCATTCGGCCACTATGCAGGGGCGGAGGCACATAGAGCATGAATGACCTCTTTTGTGGGTTTAGGCTGTACATGCATTCTAAGTTTAGCGGCCATGGCCTCCCAATGACCCATGCGGGCAAGTGTAAATTAGTTTGGCCTCCCCAAGTGTAAATTCCTGGCTCCGCCCCTGTCACTATGTGACCTCTGCCAAAGAGGAGAAACTAACACTGGCTTGGTCAAGACGGATTGACAAATTGAGCAAGTGCGTCAGTTTGATCCTTTTTTTAAACATTGGTTTTGCTGATAGCAAAGAGGTGAGATGTGAATATCTGATGCTCTTGATAATATGATAAAAATGCCCTCTCGGGTTCTGCAAGTATCCAGGAATATGACATAAATGCGAACAAATAAATCAATAAAAAGACCAAAATACCCTCTCACAATCCTTTATAGTGTCTAAACTCTGTTTGGATGCTGGAAAAGAAGGAAAATGGAAAGGACGAGGAAAAGGAAATGAATGGAAAAATGCCTGGCATAGATACAAGGATGATTACAAGTCAGTTTTTGGTGCCACCTCGGCCGACAAAAGATCTACAAAGGGTAATCGCAGCTCTTGAAATTCCGGTTCCCTGTCAACCACCAGGTGTTTGCCGGGACCGAAACCTAAAAATCCTCCTACCTTCTCTCTTTTCATGGCAACCAAACGGACTCGAAATCACTGAAAATATAGAGGATAGAAACCCCCCTACCAATAAACAAAATTGGTGCAAAACACATCAAAAGATGATCATTTTTGTTAGGCCTAAAATCGGTAACATGTACAGCAGTGATGTAAGAGCTGAGCTGGATGACTAGGGGAGCTGAGTCCTGAGGGAACGGAGTGAACGAGGAGTGAGGTGGTCGAGAAAGAGTCCTGCTATGAGGGCTGAGTCCTGCACAAGGCAAGCGAGGTCAGAAGACCAGACTGGGTTTTACTCCAGACAGGCCCTTCGACACTCAAGTCAGTATGAGCAGGAGTGAAGGGGAGATGTCTAAGAGTTTTTAGGGAGAGAAGGGATTTTTCGCATTACCCATTGGTCTGAGCTTTGATCCCCTATTTATAGGGGATAACCTGGTGAGGTGTCCAGGACAGGTGTCTTGGACAGGTGGCGGCCTGTGAGAGGCTAGAGTTCACCTACTCCTGGACAGGTGGCGGCCTGTGAGAGGCTGGAGTTCACCTACTCCTGGACAGGTGGCGGCCTATAAGAGGCTGGAGTTCACCTACTCCAGGACAGGTGGCGGCCTATGAGAGGCTGGAGTTCACCTACTCCTGGACAGGTGGCGGCCTATAAGAGGCTGGAGTTCACCTACTCCAGGATAGGTGGCGGCCTATGAGAGGCTGGAGTTCACCTACTCCTGGACAGGTGGCGGCCTATGAGAGGCTGAGATTTTTACACCCCATCAGTTGCCTCCCAGTTTTCCAAGTCATTGAGGGACTTGGGAAAGTGTGATCAATCGTTTCTCTGAATGGGTAGGCATTGTCTGGGAGTGAATCGGGGAATCCAGTCCGGAGATCCAGTCCGGAGTCCGGCTGGAAGTTGAGTCCGGAGATCCAGTCCGGAGTCCGACTGGAAGTTGAGTTCGAAAATCCAGTCCGGAGTCCGGCTGGAAGTTGAGTTCGGAGATCCAGTCCGGACTGCACTGATTTTTGTCGTTTTGTTGAAACGCGTTATATCCAGTTCGGCTTTTGCCGGACTGATTTTTGTCGTCTTCCGGCCAGTCCGGTTCGGACCGCACTGATTTTTGTCGTTTTGTTGAAACGCATTATATCCAGTTAGGCTGTACATGCATTCTAAGCTAGTTTAGCGGCCATGGCCTCCCAATGACCCATGCGGGCAAGTGTAAATTAGTTTGGCCTCCCCAAGTGTAAATTCCTGGCTCCGCCCCTGTCACTATGTGACCTCTGCCAAAGAGGAGAAACTAACACTGGCTTGGTCAAGACAGATTGACAAATTGAGCAAGTGCGTCAGTTTGATCCTTTTTTTTAAAACATTGGTTTTGCTGATAGCAAAGAGGTGAGATGTGAATATCAGCTCTTGATAATATGATAAAAATGCCCTCTCGGGTTCTGCAAGTATCCAGGAATATGACATAAATGCGAACAAATAAATCAATAAAAAGACCAAAATGCCCTCTCACAATCCTTTATAGTGTCTAAACTCTGTTTGGATGCTGGAAAAGAAGGAAAATGGAAAGGACGAGGAAAAGGAAATGAATGGAAAAATGCCTGGCATAGATACAAGGATGATTACAAGTCAGTTTTTGGTGCCACCTCGGCCGACAAAAGATCTACAAAGGGTAATCGCAGCTCTCGAAATTCCGGTTCCCTGTCAACCACCAGGTGTTTGCCGGGACCGAAACCTAAAAATCCTCCTACCTTCTCTCTTTTCATGGCAACCAAACGGACTCGAAATCACTGAAAATATAGAGGATAGAAACCCCCCTACCAATAAACAAAATTGGTGCAAAACACATCAAAAGATGATCATTTTAAAAGGAATGTTGAAAAGCTATTAGGCTCTTCTGAAAAAGACACATTGGGCCTCACTTCTGCAATATGTATGTGATCAGATCCATTGATCCAAACAACAACCATAAGTCCCCCCTAAGTGGATGATCCTAAGCCTTTGATCCAACAAGCCTCTTTTGAGTGGTTTTAAGAAATAAAATCTAAACTGTTGGTTTTTTTAGTCCATTTTCTTAGATGGTACCAAAACCATGTGGCTTCCTCGATGATTTTCTAATCTAGCAATTATACCACACGTGGGGTCCAAAAATTGAATGTATGTTAGGTACCTAACCAAATAAACCAAAAGCTCCCTAGGAACACGCTAGGCTAGGCCCTTTAAACCTATCACATACCAGGCTGGGTCGCAGCTACCTAGGCTGGGTCTAACTCGGGACTGCAACATTTGATATTGGCTGCTATGACACCAAATGTTAGGTACCTAACTAATACACCAATAGCTCCAGGAACACATTATTCTAGGCCCTCTAATCATGTCCCATAAGTCCATACCAAGCTGGGTCCCACCTAATCCCATACCTAGGTAGGCCCCACACTCAGGCCCCACAACATTCCAGGCTAGTCGTTTCCATTTGGAAAACATGGAAGGAAGGGCATTTGTGTCATTTCATGCTGATTTGAAAAAAAAACCGGAAAACAACGGCTACCATACCTTCTCTCGCTCGTTCCAATCTCGCCCGAGTCACAAACCGAGTTGAGGCAATACTCTCTAAATCTCAGTGATCCAGGCAAATCCCCAAACCCAAAAACAATCTCATCATCCATCTCTGAAAACCCATCTCTCTCTTCATCATTTTCCTCCTCAATCTCCTTCGCCACATCATCAAATTCCGGCACCGGATCCCGATCCATCGAATCCTTCTCCGATCCGACACTCTCTGGCGAAAGCAACTTTTTTTGGCACATATTGTGAATTGAATCAGTAGGAGATCCCTTTTCCTCTAAACCCTCTTCTAGAAACTCCTTCTTTGAAAGGGGGTTCCATTAATTTTCCGGCGAATGGGGCCAAACCCTAATGTCGGGGTTTCGTCCGTATCGGGCCTCGAAGCCCCACACCCCATTGAAGCAAAATCGAAGGACAGAGAGAGAAACTGAGATTGATAGATGGAGAGAGATAGAAAGAAAATGGGTATCTACACACAAGTGTAGATAAGTTATTTACACACTAGCTTAAAATACAGTGGAGGGCATATTGTTTGGGTGATCCAAACCATTCATTTGATTGGCCCTCACATAGATAGAGTGTCCACAAAAAATCAGGTCGATAGGATCATACCAACCCTACGATTTGTGGAGGTAAAATGGCTGTGTATAAACCTTCACAAATCTGTTCATTTTTTGGCTCCACGGTTCGAAGGGTTAGAGTGATCCTACGAAGCTTTTTTTTTTTTTGCACACCCTATCTATGTGAGGGTCCATCAAATGAATGCTTTGGATCACCTAAACAATGTGAGCCCCCACTGTATTTTAAGCTAGTGTGTAGATAACTTATCTACACTAGTCAATTGGTGTGTATAAACCGTTTTCTCATTTTGGAGTGCAGAATTCATTTGACATTTCCCTTTGTTTCAGGGAGCTTTTAGTAGTTTTCCCGGAGGAAAAAAAAAAGAAAAAAAAATCAGATGCCTCCGATGTGGGAAAGTGAAGAGGAAGGCAAAAAGGAAGACTAGAAGTCCAATCGTCGTCTCGAGCCAAGCAAAGTCTCCCTTTCGCCTTTTCCGGTACGACGTCCGTACATTCTCTCTCACACTCTCTCTCATATGTGCTTTTGCTTCTCTTGCAAGTTTTCTGATGTTATAAAGACCAACCACAGATAAAAATCATGGACACAAGAAAGGCTCTAGAGAGTGAGAGTGCAGAGAGAGGATTTGTACTGTGAGTTTTTGTTATTAATTTGCTGCTAAGGGATCTGTTTTGACTAGTATCATGGCCACTACTAGTACTAGTAGGCCAAAAGAACACATTGAGGAGATAAGGAGGGTGAAATTCTCAATCGGAGGAGAACCAAATCTTCTCACTGAAGATCTCCACCAGGCTGTGAAAAACCTCTCCGCAGAACTTTACGCCAAAGACGTCCATTTTCTCATGGAACTCATCCAGGTATAATGGATAATCTTAGCCGTTGATTGTGACCGTCATGTTGAACCCAATCTGAGTTTCACCCCTTAGCTGTAAGGTCGTTTGGTGTTTAGGAAGCAACTATATGATGGGTGGCCATGCAAAACCGTTTTTTTAAAAATGTATGGCACGGATCACACCATAGGGTGATCCAAACTGTCCATTTGATGGGCCACAATCTAAGTAGGCTGTGCAGTAGGATGATCCTAACCCTCCAATTTTTCGGGGCTAGGATCATCCTATGGAAATGATTTTTCCCTATCAAATTGACGGCCTGGATCATCCTATGGTGTGGGCTGTATGTACTTTTTAAAAAAATTTGGGTATGTACGGGCACCCATCTAATAGTTGAGCATTTCTGTAGGATGATCCTAACCCTCCGATCTAATAGAGGGACTGCACAATTATTAAAACTTCTATAGATCGGAGGGTGAGGATCATCATATGGAAATGATTTTTGAGGCTTAATCTATTTACGTGTTGGCCCAACAAATAGACGGTTTGGATCATCCTACGGAGTTGGCCGTACCATATTTTTTTTTTTTCAAAAAAAAATACGGCTTTATACTGCCACCCATCGTATAAAATCTCCGAATAAGGTTCCTATTAAGTGTTTTCAGTACAAGACGACCTGAACCACTTTACGGTGTCGCCATATAATCCAGAAGGTACGCCAGACTCCATGGGTTGATCCAAACCGTCAATTTGTTGGGCCATAACTTAAACATAGTTTGTGCCTCCAAAATCATTTCCTAGCCCTACGTGGTCCAACAAATGGATGCTTTGGTTCATCATATGGAGTAGGCCGTACCATACCTGTTGAAAAATACCAGACTATATAAGGCCACACTATATAAAAACTCCGAAACCTAGATCATATTTATTTTAGAGTTTTTATATCGTGGCCGCCTGGGAACTACTGCCCTTGATATTTGATCCAAAAACAGCCAAGTTTTTAAGTGGCTGCTTTTGGGAGTTTTTATATGGTGCCCGACTGTCAAGTCCCTTTTGGGCGGTACCACCCTCGATGTTTGATCCAACTGCAGATCACTTTTTAAGATGCTGCTGTTTTTTTATCAAACATCGTGGGCGTACTTTTATGGTACCACGCACCAGGGACTTGACAGTCGGGCACCGTATAATTTCTCTTGCTTTTGGATCAAATATCAAGGGCAGTCCTATCATCATATTTCCCACAGGGGACTTCAAGGGCGGCAACCAAATAATTTCTCTTTATTTTGTGTGCTTAAAGATAAGAAATAGAGATTTTATACGGTGTCCGATCGGGCGCGGACACTGGTGGGGAATCCACCCTTGATATTTGATCAAACAACAGCCTACTTTTTCAGGCTGCTGTTGGATCAAATATCATGGGTAGATGGCCCGCCAGTGTCCATGCCCGAACCGTCACCTTATAATTTCTTACATGGTATATACATGGTATATACATGTTAGGATCATCCTATGGAAATGATTTTTCTAGGTACATCCTAATTAACTTGTTTCTCGACAAATGAACGTTTTGGATCATCCTATGAAGCAGTCCCCACCATGCGTTTTGGAAAATACTGCGCGCTCACCTCATAAAATTTCAATATTTCATATGATGAATGGGGTATAAACACGTCAAGGTTGTACGAAGAAAGTACCACCCTTGATATTTGATCCAACATCAGCTGCTGTTGGATCAAATATCAAGGGTGGGATGATGAGTTCGTGTTCATACGCCCATTCATTATGTAATAGGAAAATATACTTAGATTGTTCTTCGTAAAGTTTTGTTTAGAAAGAATATTATATGCTGAAGATGATGAGTTGAATTTTATGTTACGCAGAATGCTGAAGATAATGAGTATCCTGCTGGTGTGAAACCATCTTTGGAGTTTATCATCACATCAAAGGATATAACTTTGACTGGAGCCACTGCAACCTTACTTATTTTCAACAATGAAAAGGGTTTCTTTCCGAAAAATATTGACTCAATTTGCAGTGTGGGGCGATCCACAAAGAAAGGAAATAGGCAACGTGGTTATATTGGAGAGAAAGGTCCGGTCTAATTTGACACCATTATATACTCTAATTAGTAGTCTAAGTGTAGATTAGTTAATTTTGTTGATTATAAAATTTGAATTGCAATATTTGCTCCTGGCTTGGTATTTGTGAACGTAATATTTGTTCTGATTCATATTAGTGAAATGTTTAAATGGGCTTCAGACTTGTCTTTTAGGTGGTTTAGATCTTGCATTCACTAACATGGTCCTTATTTATTTTGTATTTGAAACATAAATGTCATCTCCTATTGTTAAACCTTCTACTCTATGTAAGTATAAAAATGTATTTGTGTTTGTAGTCTCTGTTTGTAGTAACATTTTTTGAACAATAAAAAGTTTTATTAGAGAAGAGAAGGGTAACCCCGTAACCAAGGTGGTCGAAACAAGAAGGAGAACTAAACATGTACAACAGGAAAAAGCAGTCCTCAAGGGGGTAGAAAATTGAAAATCTCCAATGCCACTCTTCTAACTTTCGTCCGTACAAGTCTATCCTTGTCACTATTTGCCGATCTCTTCATGTGCCAAATTCGTACATGAAAATCTACCCCCTGCTCTAAATCTCATCGACTATATGAACAAATCTCCAAGGGTGGGGATGACTATCGTCCATCCACCTAATTACGTTAACAGAGTCTCCCTCTACAATCAACCTGCGTAAGTCCCCTCACCTCTATAATTCTAATTTCTTGAAGGACTGCTCTCAATTTTGCTTCATTAGAATCCATGATCCCAATGGGGCTAGAGAAAGCTCACATCCTTAGTCTCAATCATCCCTGAGAACTTCTCTGACCCCGGCTGGCCCTAGGTAACCCAAGTATGTGCCGTCAAAGTTAGTCTTCAAGAGTCCTTGTTCGGGAGGAGACCGACGAGAAGGGGTCTCCTTCGTATCCCCCTTTAACAAATCTCTCTCCACCAGTTCAATAAATTAGTACTTGAGATGAACTTAAAAGAAGGATGAATCTTTAATCGAGTAATAATAAGATAGATGGCTTTCATAAACAAAAAATACAGACTTTTAACTAAGTCTCTAAATATTCTATCATTTCATTCCTTTCAAATAACCCATATCGAAGCCAGCAACACCACTCTCCACAAAATCCTTGGATCGGGTAACCAACAATCAAGGATATTAGTCATCCTAGCCGGGAAAACTCACGATAACTTGAATCTCTCTAGAATTCAGCACTTGACATCTTTGGCTATCCTGCAATGAAGAAAGAAATGATCCACTATGTCTGCATTTACACATGGGGTGCAATGATTAATAATTTGCATCTTGCGATTGAACATCTGACCCACTCTTAAAATCGTATTTTTGAAAAGCTATCTGCCCAAATGCGCAAACGCTATTTGGAGCAGGCATACTCCACAATCTGGCCAGACGAGAGAAAGAAGGGTTAGGAACCGGATGGTGGTTGAAAGGTTTGACCGTGAATACCCCAGACGAACTCCAGATCCAAACCCTCATCTATTCCTGACTTCTTAATGCAGCACAAGCCCAATGAGTTCAACAAACATGTAATACCGTTGATTTCTTTCTCATAAAAGCTTCTCCTAAACTTTATCTTCCGTGAGATCTGGCCCTCCTCCCACTAAAAACAGTCTATGACGATGACGTCCTTATCTGAAGACACCAAAAACAGATCAGGGAACACCACTGCCAAAACAAGCCCTTCTCACCATTTTACATGTTGGAATTTTATCCTTTCCATAGAGTAGACTTTAAGCCTAATCCCCTGGTCAAACTTATGCTTGATCTTCAAAATATCCCCCCCCCCCCCCCCCCCACAATCAATCCACCCCTCCTGATCTGATCTTCAGAAATCCACCTTCTAGGGAGAGAGTCATACTTGTAAGTTCTCGGTTCCGAATAAGCACAGACACGATCTTGGACGTGAAACTTTGAGAAAACACATGAGATTATCATAGTTAGTTTCCAAATGAACGCAAAACACATACCTCTCTCCATAGCTTATGGTTGGGTATGCTTGTCAACAATTTTCTGTTCTATAGTGAACTCCTCATCTGTAATAAGAGGCTGATGCACAAAATTGAGTGAGAAGCCCGCAGCCTTCTCACTTCACATCTACAAGCCGATGGGGGGTAGATGCTCGGTTTCACATGGATACAAGAACCGGCTTCCGCTGTCTCCTTTGGCGTGCGTGAGCAGCTTGGACGAAGGGATTTTTAATCCTTTATATATACCACAATGGGAGTTGGGAAAGGAGACTCCCATCATACTCATTTCCCTCTCTCCCCACTATCTATGTTGTGCATGTTTTAGGAAATAACCTCCTTTAGCATGTTTGAGTTTATCTCAATCACGAAGGACTGGGTCCACAAGATCATTGCCACGATTTTTGCAACGGCCAGTTAATTAGGATTTTCCTAACAACACTTGTTTTCAATAATCTTGGCTCTCTTCCCCAAATCCCCATAACCATTTCCCAAGAAAAGTGTTGTTCACACTTCTCAAACTTCTAAAGACTAATTATCTTGCCTTTATTGGTTTACACACTGCTGCCCAACTAACACGATGAAACTTCCTTTTATCATCAGATTTACCCCTAAGAAATTCCTTTGAATCTCCTCAATCCGATCGATCACATTTATTGAGCATCTAAAGACCAATAAAAAGTATCTATGGATGTTGGCAAGAACCGCCTTCATGAGGGTAATCCTTTCTCTCAACCAATGTTCTGAAAATCGGAATCGAATCGTAAATCGTAATAGGGGTCGAATCGTAAATCGTAATAGGGGTCGAATCGTATCGTAAATCATAAGATTCATTTAGAAAAAAAAAAATCTATATCTATATATTATAAACAAATTAAAGAATAAAAAGTAGCCAAATATTCATTTTTCCATACAAATTCTTGAATTCAAATAGAAACTACCATGCCACTAGGTGTTCGATGTTATTAAACAATTGTGGATGGTTGTCGTGCTTATATGATAGTTTCTAAGTATGTATTTGTGTTTATTCTAGCATTTCATGAAGTTTCATCTTTAAATTCTATCATTTGTATATTTTTTTCTTCATATGTTTCCGTTATTTTATACGATTTGCACTGAAATTTCCAACCACAACTGAAATGCTTCCGTTTCCTTGGTGACCGAAATTGACCCAAATCAAAACCGAAACTGAAATTTAAAATATCGGGAGTGATAATGGTTGTGTTGCTTCGACACTTGGCACTGGTGCCAAGCTTTTGGGTGTCGGCTACCTTAGAAATCCCAACTCAGGGCACTTTTCATCCATACAAGAAATTAAAATATGTAAAAATAAAAAGTAAAAATATAATTGAAATTGAACTTCAACGTAAATTTTAAAAGCATATAAATTATTGAGTTGTGATTTGCTGATTAGGATTTATGAATTATCAATCAAAGATTTTTATTTGAGTAATTTTAAAGATGGTAATATAAACTAAGTAGGGATTTCCTAGGGACCATCGCAGAAGGCATTTTGCGGGCTGGCTGTTGCAAGAGAGTGCAGGCACCTCAGATGAATTAAGTGAATAAGACAAAATCTGTTGAAAAGTGAGCCGGTCTGCGAGTTTGCCTTCTGCGATGGTCCCTAGCAAGATCCCCACTAAGTAACGATAAGTCAATAAGTAGTAACTTCATACTATCAAATATTCTTAAGGAACTAAATAACTAAAGTAGTAATCTCAACAGTCAACAAACAACATTGGTAATGAATAAACATCCATGGTTCAAATTTTACATAACATCATAATTCATAAGATGTAATAACTGTCAAGAAAAGAGATTGCACCATTGCAGTCAACATACATACATATTCATTGAATATATGTACAACGGACATTTATTTTTGATTAATATGAAAACATAATAGCAATTGCTTTAGATTCAAAGTTTAAAATACAACATGAAAGGAATTGTACGAGTCATACTACAAATTACATGATTTGATAATGGGCACTGAAAACAATTCAGACATCGATTATTGCTATCCGTCCAAGTATTGACCTGCGAGAGATGAGTAATTATCAAACATCCTGTTTATTATTATAAAGTTTTAAAAGGAAACTATTTGAAATTAATAATATTATGTGTCCTACAGCTCATTAAACGTGCTGGGCAGCTAGAATACTTGATTTCCAAGTGTTTAGAATGGGGAATCTTTAAATGGGGTGTCCAGTGTCCAACGCTTTTGATAATGTCATCACAGCATTCCATCTGTATGTAACCACAGGTGTTTTGTCGTGTCCAAAGGTGTCCAATCGTCTTGAAGTTCCAAAACTTTAGTGTTCAGGTAACACAGGATAATTGTGAAATTTACAAGGCTAAAATCAATTTAGAAGGAGACTTTGATATGAATGATTTGCTGGAATCAATGATGAACCAAGAGGGGAACCACTTAAACCTAAAGAAAAAAAATTCTACATGACTCTCCTAAACAATGTCACCTTTGCTGTAGATTTCTCTTCCTTTTCTCTTTTCATTGAATTGTTACTACATCAATACAAGCAAGAGGGAGTGCCACATCACAAGCACACTTACCCACTAACAAGACACATCATAAATAACTAACTCCCACTACCCTAAACACATTTGCCACAACTAATGGCCATTACACTAAAACACATACCTACTATTATGCACTAACCCACCCCACATATATCATAAGAAAATATACATAACATTCCTTCCCCCTTACAAACGACCTTGTCGTCAAGGTCAAATTATTAGAGAAAAACTTATTCCACCAGGGTCCCAAATCTTAATGGTCTTACCTCGCCTCCAATATCCATCGTGATCAAAGTTGGGAAGATATAAGATTTTTCATGAAGCCACTTCAAAATGATGAAATGATCAAGATGATCCTTGGTGGTGTCTTCAACAAAACTATCTCTGTCTCCTTCAATTCTCGCATTTTTCTTCACATGAACATCAACACTTCCAAGATTTAACTTTTCTTTGTCTTTACACATTTCTTTGATCTCCTTGCTGATTTTTTCCAAGCCTTCCGCAAACCACCGGTGTTCTTCCATCATTTTTGAAAAAAGTACTTTGATTTGCCGGAAATCATCGCGTAGGGATTCTAAAATCTCTGAAGGCGCAGCCATGATGTAGGATCTACTGCTCTGATACCAATTTGTTACGTGCCTAATTGTTCATAACGAAGATAAACGAAAAGAAAAGAGAGAATGGAGAGGGGGTTACCATATCATTATTCTAAAACTTCTTTTATTCTCTTGAAATTGAATTTTCTTTAACATGCTACTTTTAATGACCAAAATTATATTTCATCCCTCCTAAAGAATTTAAGAGTAAGTAGGATGCATGATCGTTTTGAATAGTTCAAGATTTCCAAGTATACTTGAATATGTTTCTATAACAAAATTCCATCCTCGTTGATTTACAGGCATTGGGTTCAAGAGTGTATTTCTGATTACAAGCCAGCCTTATATTTTCAGCAATGGGTATCAAATAAGGTTCAACGAAGACCCACTTCCGGACTGCAATGTTGGATATATTGTCCCTGAATGGGTGGAGGAGAATCCAACCCTCTCCGACATACATCAGATCTACGGTTCTGATCAAAGCCTTCCCACAACAGTTCTAATCCTGCCTTTGAAGTCTGAAAAGGTGGGAGCTGTGAAGCATCAACTGTCAAGTATACACCCTGAGGTTCTCTTATTTCTTTCGAAAATCAAGAGGCTCTCAGTCAGGGAAGATAATGACAATCCCAGTCTCAACACTGTCAGCGCAATATCTATTTCAAGTGAAACCGATTTCCAAACAAGAAAGAACATTGATGCCGAGTCCTACACTCTTCGTCTCTCTGCAGAAGAGGACTCTGAAGAAAAGGAGAAAGAATGTAGTTATTATATGTGGAGGCAGAAATTCCCTGTTAAATTGGAAAACAGAGTCGAAAAGAGGATGGAAGTTGAAGAATGGATGATAACTCTGGCTTTTCCAATTGGGACCCGCCTGAATAGAAGGAATACGGGGCGGAGCATCCCCGGAATCTATGCATTTCTACCCACCGAGATGTTTACAAACTTTCCGTTTATAATTCAGGCAGATTTTGTTCTAGCATCATCGAGAGAAACGATACTCTTAGATAACAAGTGGAATAAAGGTATCCTAAATTGTGTGCCTTCGGCTTTTGTCAATGCTTTCGTCTCACTTGTCAAAGCAACTGAAAGTGCACCGGTATCTTCCCTGCCCCCAATGTTTGAGTACTTGCCAGTGGGTGAGTCCTCATATCCAGAGTTGAAAACTGTTAGAGAGGCGATAAAAGCAAAAGTGATTTCAGAGCATATCATACCATGTGAGTCATACACACAACAAAAGATATTCTGTCAGCCTAAGAAAGTGGGTAGGTTAATGCCCGCTTTTTGGAATATATTGATCAAGGCCAGGGTGCAAGGGGTGAACTTGCACAATCTGTCATCCCACGGAACATTCGTTCTTAATTCTTCATTTGATAAAGCCGTATATGATTATGTTTTGGATTTCTTGGATGTGGGACGCGTGGATAACGAATGGTACGCCAAGTGCATTAATAGTTCTAATCTAGTATCGGGTGTTTCCGAGGAAGTTTATATGGAGCTTCTCTATTTTTTTGCTGAGAACTGGGGCGGTCTTTTCCGAAATACTAACGTTAAGACATTACCCCTTCTGAAATGTGTGGATCAGGATGGGAAGGTCTCTTTGTTGAGTATTAACCGAGCTACGCAGCTGTTGCTGGAGAAAATATGCTTATCATCTGAAGTAGAGCACATTTCCTGGCTTATCAATTGGAATCGGGAATTCAGATGTGCCGGGGGCAGGTTCTTCATGCCAAAAAGTACACAGGTGGCTTTCAAATTATTTTCGAAACGGGAGACTGTGCGGGAATGGCTTCGAAAACAAGCAAGTGTGGAGGATGTGACTGTCAGTGGTTACGGTGAGCTTGTTGTCAAAGCACTAAATAGCGATAAAAGGCTTGTCATTGCTTTCACTCATTTCTTATATCACTCCTACACGAACAATTATTTGTCTGCGCGGGAAGTCAGTAAGTTATGTAATTCGATGCCTCTTGTAGATTGCTATGGGTGTATGATTACGCAAAGGAGAGGGGTGCTGGTCCCGGCAAATGGAAGTAAGTGGGTGGGATTGTTGGGTTCAAACCCTTGGAGAAGACAAAGCTATGTAGAATTAGGAGAAGATTACATCAAAGTAGGCCATTATGCCAATGTATATACATCTGAGAAACAGCTAATGCCGTTTCTAGAAGGTCATGCCAATGCATCCGACATACCCAATTTGCATCCTCCGGATGCTGAATTTGCTACGGTGTCGTCTCCATTAACGAAGGAAAACACGGTTTTGCTCCTAGAGTGGATTCGAAATCTGAGACGTAAGGGGATCCCAATGCATCAAAGCTTCTTGCAATGCATAAGAAATGGGAGTTGGCTAAAAACGGCTGTTGGTTACAAGCCTCCGTCAGAATCATTCCTATCTAGCTCAGATTGGGGAAGTCTATTGCAGATGGGGTCCGTGCTTGTAGATATTCCTTTGATTGATCAAGGGTTCTATGGCAATAGAATGAGTTCCTACAAGGAAGAGCTAAAAACAATAGGCGTGATGTTTGAATTTAGTGAGGCATGTAAATTCATTGGCAGTCATCTCATGTCGTTGGCTGCTTCCTACAGCTTAACTAGGGCCAATGTACTTTGTATGCTGAAGTTCATAAAATTTCTGAGCGAGAAATATTTGTCTCCCAAAGAATTCATCGAGCGTGTAAAAGTGGGGAGATGGCTAAGAACTTCCCATGGTGTCAGGTCCCCAGTTGGGTCTGTTTTGTTCGATCCTGAATGGACAGCTGCATCACAGATTAGTAACCTCCCCTTCATTGATAAAGACTACTATGGTGAGGACATCCTTAACTACAGAACAGAGCTTAAGTTACTGGGTGTTGTAGTTGGTTTTAACCAGAATTACCAGCTTGTGGTTAGCAATCTTAGACTGCCATCATCTTTATCTTCTTTGACAGCTGATAGTATTGTTTTGATACTGGAATGCAATAGGCATTTGAGATCATGCGAGTATCTCATAAGAACACTAAAAGGTCAGAGATGGGTAAAGACCAACCTTGGCTACAAGTTACCGGATGAATCCTTGCTTTTCGATTCTGAATGGGGATGCCTTCTAAATATAATTGATGACATGCCATTGATCGATGAAGAATTTTATGGGCCCCGCATTAGGTCATACACGAACGAGTTGAAGGAAGCAGGGGTCGTGGTAAGTACCGAGGGAGCATCCAAGTCAATTGCTAAACGTTTCAAACAGCTTGCATCTAAATGTTCTGTTACAAAAGGAAATGTGATCTCTTTGCTAGATTGTTACAGGAACTTTAAGAAACTGCACCGTCCTTTCTCCTTAGATTTATTGAACTGCATACGCAATGAGGAGTGGTTGCTGACCTCTCTTGGCTACAGATCTCCCAAGGAGTCTGTTCTGTTTGATGCAGAATGGGAATCCATCTCTCCAATTGCGTCTCTTCCATTCATTAATGATTCTGACCAATTCTATGGCAAGGACATCTATGAATATAAAGATGAACTAAAGGCTTTTGGGTCTGTTGTGGAATTCAAAGAGGGATCAAGGTTTGTGTTTTATGGTCTTAGGATTCCCGGGACTCCAAGCGAAGTGGCCCCTGCGAGTGTTCTTTCACTGCTGAAATGCATTCGAAATTTTTGCAAGGGCTCCTTACCTGAGGAGTTCTTGAAATGTATTGATAAACGATGGTTGAAGACGCACGTGGGTTACAGATCTCCACGCGAGTGTATCCTATTTGATTCAACTTGGACTTCTTTCTTGCAGCGGGAAGATGGGCCTCTCATTGATGAAACATTTTATGGATCTGAAATCACATCCTATAAACCAGAGCTTGATGCAATAGGAGTGACCCTGGATGCTCAAAAAGGTTGCTCATTGGTTGCAGGTAATTTCACTTACCATTCTCAGTTTGACGTTATAACTAGAATTTATACATACTTGAACAAATTCAACTGGGAGCCAGACCATAAGTCTGCGAAGTGGATTTGGATCCCAAATGGATGTGACAAGGGTGAATGGGCTAGTCCTGAAGGCTGCGTTCTTCATGACAAGGATAATCTCTTCAGCGCGCGCTTGAATGTTTTGGGGAAACATTATGACAAAAAACTGTTTGGATTCTTCTCCTTAGCTTTTGGAGTAAGGCAGAGTCCTAATATTGATGACTACTTGAAGCTCTGGAGCGAGTGGGAGAATTCTCGCTGCCAATTGACATGTGCCGAATGTAATGCTTTCTTGGTATTTGTTACAAAACACTGGAATAAAAAAACAGAGAAACTTCTCGCTGATAGCATTAAAAAACTACCTGTTGGCTCAGCCTTAGGTGAAATTCTGTTACTCGACAAGCAAGATGTGTTCATTCCTGATGACCTACAGCTGAAGGATCTGTTTGAGAAGGCTTCTCCGGAACCAATATTTGTTTGGTATCCTCAACCAAGCCCACCTTCAATGTCTCTTAGTAAGCTGTATGACATATACGGAAGTATTGGGGTTAAAACAATTTCGGAAGGTGTAAAGAAGGACGACTCTCCGATATTGAATGACATTGAATTCAAAACTGTCAATCAAAGCGGAGCCTACATTGGACGTGGGTTGTTCAGAATTATACTTGGGTTTCTGGCAGACTCTTCTTTTGAAATGTCTGTAGAGAAGAGGTGTCAGATTGTTAAATACCTTCGTGATACTACAGTGTTAGAGACTGATGAACCCATAACGGTGAGTTATATCCTATCACTGTCGTCAGGGAAGAGTATTAATGCAAATGCGAGCCGGATGATTCGCTGGGAGAGAGAGAATGCAAAGCTGTTCATTCAGAAAAATAAGAGATCGTCCGGGCATAAGGCTAGAGTTGAATTTGCGACTTATTTCTCTGAAGTAATATCCAGTGGACTGCTGTGGGAGAATCCGGATCGAATTGCAGGTCTCTCTGAGCTTATCAAGCTCGGTTTTTTTTGCGAATTTGAAGATGATGCTGTTGAGTTCTTGCTGAAGACCAAAAATCTGCAACTTTTCATCGAGGATGAGGTGTTTCTTTCGTCTCTTTTTCCCTCTAAGTAGTGGTTTGAATTATGGACCATGGATGGATAAGTAACTATGCTTATCTAGTAAGGTTTCTTCTCTTGTTTGATCTTTTGAAGCTTGTTTTGCTGTTTTTCTTTTGCTGTCTTGTTAGTAGAAAATAGTAGAAGCCATGTTCCAGTGTTCTTTTTGACTTTTTCATGTATCATTTTCTTTTTCATGCTTTATAGGATCTTACTGCCTTAAGTTCATCATTTGCATTTTATTTGCTGACTTTCTCTGCAGATCTCTACTGTTCTTTTTTGGTGTTATAGTTTTTGGAATATGATATCACTGAAATATTAGATGAAATATTAGCTAACTGTAATTTCTATGAGGGAACTGATATGCTCGCCCCTGTTTTTAACTTGGGATAGCCAGCTCTAGTGTATTTATGACTACTCTTTTACACTAGAGGGGTGGCTGCCCCCAATTAAGAAAAATGGGCGAATATATCGTTTCCATTTCTAGAAATTTCAGTTTAGTTTTATTTTTGTAATCTACCATATAATTTTTCTTTGCTATTTTAAAGTGTAGGGAAATTCTTTCTTTTCCATTTTATTAGTAGTGGAAAAAGCATTCACATCTCAAGTCAAATTATGAAGACATCTTGGAAACCTTTTATGCGCTTTCTGGCTCCTCTCATTCGGTACCTCAAAACTTCTCCGCGGGGTTTTCATATCATCTTCCAACCCATTGCAACTAGGTTTGTCAATGGATCCACTTCGGATCTGATCCACCTATGTCTTGGTCTTGATCTGTTCATGTCCCTTAATCGATTAGATCATGTTCTATTGGATTTTGTGGCTATGATGTTTGAGTCACGGTCCAAATTAATTTCAGATCTTGTGGTACGCATCCAATGGACGCAGTTGGATCCATCTACTGTGCTAGTTTTCTTGCCTCTCGATGCTCCATCACAGGCTACTGTAGAATGCTAGATGATAACGCCCTCGGAAAAGTGAGAAGCAAAATACTATTTCAAGATTATTTAAGGCTGATGTCAGGTCATGGCACAGACCTGCAAAATAAAATGGCCGAATATCACCATTCTTCTATTCTGTGACAATAAAGCTGCACTCCATATTGCTGCTAATTTTGTATTTAATGAGAGGACCAAGCACATTGAATTATAACGATGGTTTTCAACAAGGTGGTGAAAAGGAAGAAATGAACAAAGGGGGTAATCCCACTATCAATCCTTCCCAAGATCCGCAAGAGTTGATCAATATGTGGAAGTTTACACTCTATTGGAATCCCTCTTTCTTGGTACTAAAGATAATGGTCAGGATGACAAATGTGATATTGATCCATCTCTTTGTTTTTGTTCTTACTGCAATGAAACATGAAGAATATACTAATTTTTCATGGGTTTAGGCATCCTTCCTGGGGAGTTTTGAAATTATGGTTAAAACCAGCTGTAGGGCACGCGTTTTACATGTTATCTGATTGATGGTTGCATGTTATCTGATTGATGGTTCCAAGCTTTACATTGAGCAAAGTTTAAAACGGAGGGAACAGAAGTGTGTTTAGATCGAAACAATTTGGGTGTAACCAATATAAAAACAAGAAACAGAGCAATTACAAGCTCTACATGTCTTTGTTAATTTATAAAAACAAGAAACAGAGCAATTACAAGCTCTACATGTCTTTGTTAATTTATAAAAACAAGAAACAGAGCAATTACAAGCTCTACATGTCTTTGTTAATTTGCACTGAAGAATAAAGAATAAATAAATTTCTTCTACATATGAGGAGACAATAGATGAAAACACAACACCCCATGAGAGGGGGAAGCAACTGCAGAAGGAAAAAAAAAATGAGAGGAAATTTTGAAAAAGAGAAAAACAAAAACTGTTCAAAGAGGAAAAAAAACTTTTTAAATTCTATGCAGCTTTTTCACACAAGAGTCTAGGGTTGCCCTCTGAGGGGGCCGCCTTGTAGCAGCCCCGGACATTCAAAAGGCTATAAACGGCGACGGAACCTTTGGCCAAGACTCTGAATCTCCCTCCCTTATTCTTCTTCGATTTCCCTTTTGACGATCCCTGCATAAATGGAGCATTTAAGAAGAATCACTACAAGAAATATAGGTTCTAGTGATGGACCAAATCCGTCACCATAAAGCAAAAGTCAATAGCTATAAGTAATTAGAGATGGAAAAACTCCATCTCAAAAAAGGCATTGCTAAGGGGCCATTTGGATATACGGATTTTAGAATCTTGGATTTTCTCAAAATCGTAGTTGGGAGACGAGAGAAGAAGGAAACTGACTGCTTCACTTCTCTTTATAATCTTGGGTTTAAGTAAGAAATTCAGGTTTCCAAAATCACTCCCATATCCTGTGATTTCTAAAAGCTGGAAAGATGGGATGATCTCCTGCTCTCTTGCTGACGGAAATAAGGACGAAAAAACAGAAAACGTCGTCTCCCAACTACTATTTGGAGGAAATCTAATAATGAGTCGGTCTATAAATGAGTCGCTAAAGGGGTTCTCCTTGTAGTGAAATTAAAGTGTAAACGGGCTTTAAGAGCCATTCAATTTCGATCAGATGGATTTTGGGTGCAGTTTGTGCATAATTTGCAATCTACATTTACGTTGTATTATTAAAAAAAATGCACTTAGATTGCACACCAAACATACCTTCATAATTTTTTTATATAAAAATAGCCATTTTATTCAATAATAACAGATCACAAGTGCACTTCAACTCTAAAGATTGCCCATATAAAAAGATCCTCTATGAGCTCCTAATTTATCAGGACAAACAGACCATCACATTTGCACTTTATGGTGGTTCAAATGAGGCATATGGGGCAAGTGAGTGATCCATTTATCAGCCATAAGGTGAAATTTCATGCCGTTCATAAATGACTTTTTTGGAATTAGAAAGGTGTTATTGTAATACCTCTTCGGAGCTAGGAGATTCTTCTCCCTCCTCTCTTCCGTCCTTTCTGTTCTTCTTACCTGCATTTCCATATACACCAAGAAGATCAGGGTAGGTACTTTGGGTCTTCTTTATTTTAAGGGAGCTGATATTTACCCATCTTTGCCTTTGTAATTATCACTCAAATTTTGGAGTGCAACTTGGGCTTAGCTCAGCTCGGCCCAATGGGTTCAAGCCGATTTCGGCCTAGAAATAATTTTCTAAACTCGAACATATTTTACAAATTAAGGATTTAATGGTAAAACTCCCTTCTTAAAATATTAAACAAACTATCAATGACCAATTTGACGTGTTTAAAATAATATTTTTAAAAATTGAATCAGAAAAGCTCTCTGTTCGGTCCGAAATTCTCCGAAACAGTTGAATCATGATGATATTAATGTTTTAAAGTAAATATTTTAGAAAACAAAGATTTAAAGAAAATGGAAAATGCATAAAATAAAAAACAAAACTATATCATATAACAAATACTTATAAATTAAAAAGTTAAAAGAAAATCAAGAAATTGACCAATCTTAACTTATATTTTTTTTATTAATTAATAAGATGACTTTGTAAATGGTAAGTGTAAAGTTTTTAATTTTTACTTTTTTAGGTTTAAAGAAAATGATATAATTAACAAATTAAGAGGATAACTTTAGTAGGCATATCAGCCAAGGTTTAAAATTTCGGTTTCGGACCCTGAAATTTCAAAATTTCGGTCGTGGTACAAAAATTGAAACCAATATTTTATTCAATATTAAATTTCGGCCGAGATAAAATACCGTTTCGGATTTTATTGAGGTAATTTCGGATTTCGGTCGATATTCAAAACCATGATATAAGCCAACGTTTGAAGCGAGCCCATCAATTCAAATGGGTCGCATGCTCTAATTTGAAAATTGTTAAGTTGAATTAATCGTTTGAAACTCATACTAACTTGATCAAGACACTACTAGCTGCTTGATTGTAAGTTTTTCAAAAGTTAAGTGTCAGATTTCTGACCTGACAACTTGACAACAAGATCTTTCGGTAAGAAGCCAGAGTCAGTCTAGGACCCGAAAGCCTTGTGACTATCGCATGCTAAAGTTAAAACAAAATGTTCTTGTCTCTTTAGCTTTGGCATTCGGTCCCTATGTCATCTCTGCCAAAGAGGAGAAACTTATACCAGCTTGAAAAAAATAGTTTAGTTCAAGTTGAGCAAGTGCGTCAGTTTGATCCATTTCTTTTAAACATTGGTTTGGCCGATATGAAAGAGGTGAGATGTGAATATCAGCTCTTGATAATATGACAAAAATGCCCACTCGGGTTCTGCAAGTATCCAGGAATATGACATAAATGCGAACAAATAAATCATCAGAAAAAGACGAAAATGCACTCTCCCAATCCTTTCTAGTGTCAAAACTTGAAAATATAGAGGACAGAAACCCTCTATCAATAAACAAAATTGGCCCAAAACACATCAAAAGATGATCATTTTACAAGGAATGTTAAAAGCTATCAGGCTCTTATTTTCAAATAAAGCTATTAGGGTCTTTTGAAAAAGACACACAACACATTGGGCCTCACTTCTGCACTATGTATGTGATCAGATCCATTGATCCGAACAACAACCATAAGTCCACCCTGATTGGATGATCCTAGGCCTTCGGGATCCAACAAGCCTCTTTGAGGGCTTTTAAAAAAGAAAATCTCCATGTGGGGTTCAAAAATTGCCACCGAAAGCTCCATAGGAACAGAAACACCTTAGGCTAGGCCCTCTAGTCCCATACCTTGGCAGGCCACCAGTTCGTGACCACAACATTCTACTATCACTTTCTGTCTTGTCGTTCCCATTTTGAAAACATGGAAGGAAGGGCATTTGGGGTAAAAAAAATGGAAAACAACGGCTACCATACCTTCACCCTCGCTCGTTCCAATCTCACAAACCGAGTTGAGGCAATACTCTCTAAAACTCGGCGATCCAGGCAAATCCCCAAACCCAAAAACAACCTCATCATCTATCTCCGAAAACCCATCTCTCTCTTCATCTTTTTCCTCCTCAATCTTAACTTATATTTTTAAAAAGGTAAAAGAAAATCAAGAAATTGACCAGTCTTAACTTATATTTTTTATTAATTAATAAGATAACTTTGTAAATGGTAAAGTTTTTAATTTTTACTTTTTTAGGTTTAAAGAAAATGATATAATTAACAAATTAAGAGGCCAACTTTAGTAGGTATATCGGCCAACGTTTGAAGTGAACCCATCAATTTAAATGGGTCGCATGCTCTAAATAGAAAATTGTAAAGTTGAATTAGTCTTTTGAAACTTATACTAGCTTGATGCCAAGGTTTTAAATTTCGGTTTCGGTACCGATTTCGGACCCCAAATCCGAAATTTGAGGCCGAAATTTGCTATTTTTGCTCAAAATTTCTGACCGAGTTTCTGAAATTTCGGACCAAAATTCCAAAATTTTGTAACAATATTTTTTTAATAAAAAAATGGCATTTGATCGAAATTTCGGATCGAATTTATCGAAATTTCGGATTTCGGTCGAAATTTAAAACCATGCTTGACACTGCTAGCTGCTTGATTATAAGTTTTTCAAAAGTTAACTGTCAGATTTCTGACTTGACAACAAGATCTTTCCGCAAGAAGCCACATTGTAGGACCCGAAAGCCTTGTGACTACTGCCAGCTAAAGTTAAACGAAATGTCCCTGTCTCTTTAGCTATGGCATTCGGCCACTATGGAGGGGCGGAGGCACATAGAGCGGCGGAGGCACATAGAGCATGAATGACTTGCCAAATCTCTTTTGTGGGTTTAGGCTGTACATGCATTCTAAGCTAGTTTAGCGGCCATGGCCTCCCAATGACCCATGCGGGGAAGTGTAAATTAGTTTGGCCTCCCCAAGTGTAAATTCCTGGCTCCGCCCCTGTCACTATGTGACCTCTGCCAAAGAGGAGAAACTAACACTGGCTTGGTCAAGACGGATTGACAAATTGAGCAAGTGCGTCAGTTTGATCCTTTTTTAAAAACATTGGTTTTGCTGATAGCAAAGAGGTGAGATGTGAATATCAGCTCTTGATAATAAGATAAAAATGCCCTCTCGGGTTCTGCAAGTATCCAGGAATATGACATAAATGCGAACAAATAAATCAATAAAAAGACCAAAATGCCCTCTCACAATCCTTTATACTGTCTCCGTTTGGATGCTGGAAAAGAAGGAAAATGGAAAGGACGAGGAAAAGGAAATGAATGGAAAGATGCCTGGCATAGATACAAGGATGATTACAAGTCAGTTTTTGGTGCCACCTCAGCCGACAAAAGATCTACAAAGGTTAATCGCAGCTCTCGAAATTCCGGTTCCCTGTCAACCAACAGGTGTTTGCCGGGACCGAAACCTAAAAATCCTCCTACTTTCTCTCTTTTCATGGCAACCAAACGGACTCGAAATCACTGAAAATATAGAGGATAGAAACCCTCCTACCAATAAACAAAATTGGTGCAAAACACATCAAAAGATGATCATTTTAAAAGGAATGTTGAAAAGCTATTAGGCTCTTCTGAAAAAGACACATTGGGCCTCACTTCTGCAATATGTATGTGATCAGATCCATTGATCCAAACAACAACCATAAGTCCCCCCTAATTGGATGATCCTAAGCCTTTGATCCAACAAGCCTCTTTTGAGTGGTTTTAAGAAATAAAATCTAAACTGTTGGTTTTTTCAGTCCATTTTCTTAGATGGTACCAAAACCATGTGGCTTCCTCGATGATTTTCTAATCTAGCAATTATACCACACGTGGGGTTCAAAAATTGAATGTATGTTAGGTACCTAACCAAATAAACAAAAAGCTCCCTAGGAACACGCTAGGCTAGGCCCTTTAAACCTATCCCATACCAGGCTGGGTCGCAGCTACCTAGGCTGGGTCTAACTCGGGACTGCAACATTCGATGTTGGCTGCTATGATACCAAATGTTAGGTACCTAACTAATACACCAATAGCTCCAGGAACACATTATTCTAGGCCCTCTAATCATGTCCCATAAGTCCATACCAAGCTGGGTCCCACCTAATCCCATACCTAGGTAAGCCCCCCACTCCGGACCCACAACATTCCATGCTAGTCGTTTCCATTTGGAAAACATGGAAGGAAGGGCATTTGTGTCATTTCATGCTGATTTGAAAAAAAAAACGGAAAACAACAGCTACCATACCTTCTCTCGCTCGTTCCAATCTCGCCCGAGTCACAAACCGAGTTGAGGCAATACTCTCTAAAACTCGGCGATCCAGGCAAATCCCCAAACCCAAAAACAATCTCATCATCCATCACTGAAAACCCATCTCTCTCTTCATCTTTTTCTTCCTCAATCTCCTTTGCCACATCATCAAATTCCAGCACCGGATCCTGATCCATCGAATCCTTCTCCGATCCGACACTCTCTGGCGAAAGCGACTTTTTTTGGCATATATTGTGAATTGAATCAGTAGGAGATCCCTCTTCCTCTAAACCCTCTTCTAGAAGCTCCTTCTTTGAAAGGGGGTTGCATTAATTTTCCGGCGCTTTTTGATCTCTTCGATTTTTCGGCGAATGGGGCCAAACCCTAATGTCGGGGTTTCGTCCGTATCGGGCCTCGAAGCCCCACACCCCATTGAAGCAAAATCGAGAGACAGAGAGAGAAACTGAGATTGATAGATGGAGAGAGATAGAAAGAAAATGGGTTTATACACACAAGTGTAGATAAGTTATCTACACACTAGCTTAAAATACAGTGGAGGGCATATTGTTTGGGTGATCCAAACGATTCATTTGATTGGCCCTCACATAGATAGAGTGTCCACAAAAAAATCAGCTCGATAGGATCATACCAACCCTAAGACTTGTGGAGGTAAAATGGATGTGTATAAACCTTCACAAATCTGTTCATTTTTTGGCTCCACGGTTCGAAGGGTTAGGGTGATCCTACAAAGCTTTTTTTTTTGCACACCCTTTTAATATGAGGGCCCATCAAATGAATGCTTTGGATCACCCAAACAATGTGAGCCCTCAATGTGAGCTCCCACTGTATTTTAAGCTATTGTGTAGATAACTTATCTACACTAGTCACTTGGTGTGTATAAACCGTTTTCTCATTTCGGAGTGAAGAAATCATTTGACATTTCCCTTTGTCTAGGGAGTTTTTAGTACTTTTCCCGGAGGAAAAAAGAAAAAGAAAAAGAAGTAGAAAAAGCAGATGCCTCCGAGAGGAAGGCAAAAACGAAGACTAGAAGTCCAATCGTCGTCTCGAGCAAAGCAACGTCTCCCTTTCGCTTTTTTCCGGTAGGACGTCCGTACATGATATGTGCTTTTGCTTCTCTTGCAAGTTTTCTGATGTTATAAAGACCAACCACAGATAAAAATCATGGACACAAGAAAGGCTCTGAGAGTGAGAGTGAGAGTGAGAGTGAGAGTGAGAGTGCAGAGAGAGGATTTGTACTGTGAGTTTTTGTTATTAATTTGCTGCTAAGGGATCTGTTTTGACTAGTATCATGGCCACTACCAGTACTAGTAGGCCAAAAGAACACATTGAGGAGATAAGGAGGGTGAAATTCTCAATCGGAGGAGAACCAAATCTTCTCACTGAAGACCTCCACCAGGCTGTGAAAAATCTCTCCGCAGAACTTTACGCCAAAGACGTCCATTTTCTCATGGAACTCATCCAGGTATAATGGATAATCTTAGCCGTTGATTGTAACCGTCATGTTGAACCCAATCTGAGTTTCACCCCGTAGCTGTAAGGTCGTTTGGTGCTTAGGAAGAAACTATATGATGGGTGGCCATACAAAACCGCATTTTTTTAAATGTATGGCACGGACCACACCATAGGGTGATCCAAACTGTCCATTTGATGGGCCACAATCTAAGTAGGCTGTGCAGTAGGATGATCCTAACCCTCCAATTTTTCGGGGTTAGGATCATCCTATGGAAATGATTTTTGCCTATCAATTGACGGCCTGGATCATCCTATGGTGTGGGCTGTATGTACTTTAAAAAAAAAATTGGGTATGTACGGGCACCCACCTAATAGTTGAGCATTTCTGTAGGATGATCCTAACCCTCCGATCTAATAGAGGGACTGCCCAATTATTAAAACTTCTATAGATCAGAGGGTGAGGATCATCATATGGAAATGATTTTTGAGGCTTAATCTATTTACGTGTTGGCCCAACAAATGGACGGTTTAGATCATCCTATGGAGTGGGCGGTACCATACTTTTTTATTTTTAAAATACGGCTTTATACTGCCACACATCATATAAAATCTCCGATTAAGGTTCCTATTAAGTGTTTTCAGTACAAGACGACCTGAATCGCTTTACAGTGTCGCCATATAATCCAGTATTTTCTCAAAAGGTACGCCAGACTCCATGACTTAAACATAGTTTGTGCCTCCAAAACCATTTCCATAGGATGTTCCTAGCCCTACGTGGTCCAACAAATGGACGCTTTGGTTCATCATATGGAGTAGGCCGTATTATACTTGTTGAAAAATACCAGACCATACAGCCACACTATATAAAAACTCCAAAACCTAGATCATATTTATTTTAGAGTTTTTATATCGTGGCCGCCTGTGAAGTACTGCCATTGATATTTGATCCAAAAACAGCCAAGTTTTTATATGGTGCCCGACTGTCAAGTCCCTTGTGGGCGGTACCACTCTCGATGTTTGATCCAACTGCAGATCACTTTTTAAGGTGCTGCTGTTGGATCAAACATGAAGGGGGTACTTTTATGGTACCACACACATGGACCTTACAGTCGAGCACCATATAATTTCTCTTGCTTTTAGATCAAATACCAAGGGCAGTCCTATCATCATATTTCTCACAGGGGACTTCAAGGGCAGCCACCAAATAATTTCTCTTTATTTTGTGCGCTTAAAGATAAGAAATGAAGATTTTATACACTGGTGGGGAATCCACCCTTGATATTTGATCCGACAACAGCCTACTTTTTCAAAATTTTAAGGGGCTGCTGTTGTATCAAATATCATGGGTAGATGCCCCGCCAGTGTCCGTGCCCGAACCGGCACCATATAATTTCTTACATGGTATATGCATGTGAAGGCCGGTGTTTTTCAAATTGTACAGTGGGGCTCACTTCATAAGATGATCAAAACTCTTCATATGATGATCCCAGCCCTCTGTTTCTATAATGTGCAGACCCTCTACAGATTGGAGGGTTAGGATCATCCTATGGAAATTATTTTTCTAGGTACATCCTAATTAACTTGTTTCTCCACAAATGAACGTTTTGGATCATCCTATGAAGCAGTCCCACCATGCGTTTTGGAAAATACTGCACGCTCACCTTATAAAATTTCAATATTTCATACGATGAATGGGGTATAAACACGTCAAGGTTGTACGAAGAAAGTACCACCTTTGATATTTGATCCAACATCAGCTGCCGTTGGATCAAATATCAAGTGTGGGATGATGAGTTCGTGTTCACACGCCCATTCATTATGTAATTCTCTTTCTGTGCTTTTATATGGTAAATATCAAATGTTGGGCATGCTTGTTTGGTTGATCCAAACCATTAATTTGTTGGGCCCTGACATAGATCCTTTCCGTAGACTCTACTATCCATGAAGGCTTCTACACTATGCCGTACACTTTAAACATCAACAAATCGGAGGGTTAGGATCATCCTATGTAGAAGATTTTCAGGGCACACTCTATCTATGAGAGGACCCAACAAATGAATGTTTTGGATAATCCAAAAATGTGGGCCCACTGTTTTTTGGGGCTGCACGTGCATACACGGCCATGCACCATATAGTTGCTCTCTCTTTCTTATATCCATGAAGTCTCTATACGTTAATAGGAAAATATACTTAGATTGTTCTTCGTAAAGTTTGGTTTAGAAAGAATATTATATGCTGAAGATGATGAGTTGAATTTTATGTTACGCAGAATGCTGAAGATAATGAGTATCCTGCTGGTGTGAAACCATCTTTGGAGTTTATCATCACATCAAAGGATATAACTTTGACTGGAGCCACTGCAACCTTACTTATTTTCAACAATGAAAAGGGTTTCTTTCCGAAAAATATTGACTCAATTTGCAGTGTGGGGCGATCCACAAAGAAAGGAAATAGGCAACGTGGTTATATTGGAGAGAAAGGTCCGGTCTAATTTGACACCATTATATACTCTAATTAGTAGTCTAAGTGTAGATTAGTTAATTTTGTTGATTATAAAATTTGAATTGCAATACTTGATTCTGGCTTGGTATTTGTGAATGAAATATTTGTTTTGATTCATATTAGTGAAATGTTTAAATGGGCTTCAGACTTGTTTTTTAGGTGGTTTAGATCTTGCATTCACTAACATGGTCCTTATTTATTTTGTATTTGAAACATAAATGTTTTCTCCTATCGTTAAACCTTATACTCTGTATGTAAGTATAAAAATGTATTCATGTTTGTAGTCTCTGTATGTAAGTATCATTTTTTTTAACAATAAAAAGTTTTATTAGAGAGGAGAAGGGTAACCCCGTAACCAAAGTGGTCGAAACAAGAAGGAGAACTAAACATGTGCAACAGGAAAAAGCAGTCCTCATGCGGGTAGAAAATCGAAAATCTCCAATGCCACTCTTCTAACTTTCTTCCGTACAAGTCTATCCATGTCACTATTTGCCGATCTCTTCATGTGCTGAATTCGTACATGAAAATCTACCACCTGCTCTAAATCTCATCGACTATATGAACAAATCTCCAAGGGTGGGGATGACTATCGTCCATCCACCTAATTACGTTAACGGAGTCTCCCTCTACAATCAACATGCGTAAGTCCCCTCACCTCTATAATTCTAATCACCTCTATAATTCTAATTTCTTGAAGGACTGCTCTCAATTTTGCTTCATTAGAATCCATGATCTGCAAGCTTTGGTTTTTGCATCCGGACTGGTTCCGGACCAGGAGCGCGCTCCCGGTCTTTGCGGAGACGAGCCGTGGCGAACCAAGCATCAAGTACCCTAGTTTTAGTGAACTGAGTTTCCAATTTGATGAGTACCCAAGTTTTAGCGAACTGGGTTTCCTAGGAGCTTTGGTTTTTGCATCCGGACTGGTTCCGGACCAGGAGCGCGCTCCCGGTCTTTGCAGAGACGAGCCGTGGCGAACCAAGCATCGAGTACTCTAGTTTTAGTGAACTGGGTTTCCAAGGAGTACGAAGAGATTTGTAAAAGAGCTTCTTTCATTCATATTTCAGTATATATTTACAAAGTCGCTTTTACGCCAGGCAGCTTACAACTGATAGTATTTGCGGATGTTCTTTGAATTCCAGGCATGGGGTAGTAGCTGCTCCTCAAGTGTTTCCAGCTTATAACTTCCAGGGCGAATCACCTCTTTTATTCGGTACGGCCCCTCCCAGGTTGGGGAGAGTTTTCCGCCCTTCTTTGGTTGGGAGATAGCAGCTTTCCTTAAAACCAGGTCCCCTGCTCGGAATTCTCTGGGGCGCACCTTGGAGTCATGATAGTTGGACACTTTCTGCTTGTAGGCGGCGACTCTGATTCGGGATTCTTCCCTGGCCTCCTCCAATAAGTCGAGATTTGCGCGGAGCTCGTCACCATTGAGCTGTTCATTGAAGTTGGTGACTCGGGGAGACGGGGTGCCTACATTGACCGGTATTACTGCCTCTGTTCCGAAGGACAGGTTGAATGGTGATTCACCCGTTGGTGTGCGCGGAGTGGTGCGATACGCCCATAGGACGTGATAAAGCTCATCTGCCCATCGGCCAGCCTTTTCGTCTAGCCTTTTCTTTATCCCCTGAAGTAGGATTCGGTTTGTCACTTCTGTCTACCCATTGGTCTGCGGGTGCGCCACTGAAGTAAACCTCTATTCGATTTTTAAGTCGGAGCAAAACTTCCGAAAGTTCCGGCAGTCGAACGGTTTACCGTTATCTGTTATCAAGACGCGTGGGATCCCGAATTTGCAAACCACCGACTTCTAAAAGAAGTTCTGCACGTTCTGCTCTGTGATCTGGGCTAGAGGTTCGGCCTCCACCCACTTGGTAAAATAATCGATGGCCACTACTACGAATGCGCGCCTTCCGGAGGCCGGTGGAAAGGGGCTCAGGATGTCCATCCCCCAAACTGCGAAGGGAAGTGGGCTGATGATCGGGGCCATAGACACAGCAGGCTGGTGAATGGTGGGAGAGAACTTTTGGCATCTCTCGCACTTCTTGACCAGGGTCAGTGCGTCTTGTCTTAATGTGGGCCAATACAGACCTCTCAGCAACACTTTGATCGCCAGGGCCTTTCCCCCTAGATGCTCCCCTCAAATTCCTTCTTGTGTCTCTTGCAGGGCGTACGCGGCATCGCTGGGCCGAAGGCACTTCAGGTACGGGAGGGTGTAGGATCTTTTGAACAAGTTCTCACCATCAAGGGAAAATCGGGCTGCTCTTTGTGTCACTTTGCGGGCTTCTTTTTTTGCTTCGAGTAGTTTCCCACTACGTAGGTAGTCGATGATCTCGTCCATCCAGCAGGACTCGTGCTCCACCTGCATCACTTCAGCGGCCTTTTTTCTATACTGGATTTCTGGAGAAATCCCATGCATATATTCCCGAGAGTTGTGTATTCGGATGCGGCCAGCTTAGACAGCACATCTGCTTTTGTGTTTTCTGTCTTGGGGATTCTGATAACCTCAAAACTTTTGAACCTAGTGGATAACTGACGGACCTTGGAGAGGTATTTGATCATACGCTCGTCGTGGGCCTCGTAGATTCCTTGAATCTGGTTTGCAACCAACTGGGAGTCACAGTAGGCTTTCAGTCTTTGGGCGCCGGTCTGGATTGCGAGATTCATTCCGGCGAGGAGGGCTTCATATTCAGCCTCGTTGTTGGATGCGCGGAATCCAAACCTCAGGGCGTAGTCTAAAGTGAAGTTGTCCGGCCTGGTTAGAACCAGACCGGCTCCACAGCCACCCTTGTTTGAAGATCCGTCCACGTGCACTTCCCAGAGCGGTTCGGCGGTCGATGGATCCTGCTCTGCTGGTGGTATGGGGATGAGTTCTGTTCCAGTTCTATCTTCTGTGCGTTCCTCAGTTGCGATTGCCTTTCCCACAGCTGGGGTTTGGACAATTTCGGGTTCGGTGATCTGCTGGGGGATGGTGCATTCAGCCACGAAATCTGCCAGCACTTGAGCCTTGATTGCTGGTCTTGGCATGTACTGGATGTCGAATTCGCTCAGCTCCGCGGCCCATTTCACGAGTCGTCCTGAGGTGTCCGGCTTATGGAGAACTTGCCTGAGCGGCTGATCAGTCAGGACCCTAATTGTGTGAGCTTGAAAGTACGGCCTCAACTTCCTGGCTGTCATTATCAGGGCGTAGGCCAACTTCTCGACCCGCTGGTATCTGACTTCGGCATTGTGCAGGACTTTGCTAACATAGTAGACCGGTTTTTGTTGGCTGTGCTCTTCACGAACTAGGACAGCTGCTAGAGCCAGGGGGCTCACGGACAGATACAAGAGTAGCTCCTCACCCAGTTCCGGCTTTGTCAATAGTGGTGGGAAGGATAAGTACCGCTTCAAATCCTCGAATACGGTCTGGCACTCCTCCGTCCAGGGCGCAGTCTTAAGTCCTTTGACGGCGTTGAAGAAGGGCAGGCACCTCTCTGCAGACTTTGAGATGAAGCGCCCCAGCGCGGCCACCATTCATGTTAGTCACTGCACTTCTCTGATGGTTTTTGGTGGAGTGAGCTCCACCACGGCCTTGATCTTCTCTGGATTGGCCTCTATCCCTCTTTGGCTTACCATGAACCCTAAGAATTTTTCCGAGCTGACGCCGAAGGTGCACTTGGTGGGATTGAGCTTCATCTTATGCTCTCTCAGAACTTGAAATGTTTCTTTCAAGTCGGAGACGTGATCTTGCACACTTCGGCTTTTGACCAGCATGTCGTCGACATAGACTTCCATGTTGCGGCCGATCTGGTTCCGGAAGAGCTTGTTCACGAGCCTCTGATACGTGGCCCCGGCGTTTTTCAGGCCGAAGGGCATGACACGGTAGCAGTAGGTCCCCTGGTCTGTTACAAAGGAAGTCTTCGGTATATCTGACTCATACATTCTGATCTGATTATATCCGGAGAAGGCGTCCATGAAGCTCAGTAGCTCGTGACCTGTGGTTGCGTCAATGAGCTGATCGATTTTTGGTAGCGGATAGCTGTCCTTGGGACAGGCTTTGTTAAGATCAGTGAAATCAACGCAGGTCCTCCACTTTCCATTTGTCTTCTTTACCAGGACTACGTTTGCCAACCAGTCCGGGTATTGGATTTCTCGAATGAAGTCAGCTCTCAAGAGCCTCTCCACTTCTTCTTTAATCGCCTGCCGCCTTACGAGGGCGAAGTGTCTTCTTTTCTGCTTCACTGGCCTGCAGGTTGGGTCGACACCAAGTCTGTGCGTGCTGACCTCCGGGTCTATACCGGGCATGTCCATGGGAGCCCATACGAAGACATCTGCGTTGTCCTGAAGAAATTGGGTGAGGCTGTGCCGGGTGCCGCTGTCTAGAGAGGAGCCGATCTGAACGACCTTCTCATCATCATTTTTGCACAAGGGGATGGAGATGAGGTCTTCGGCGGGCTGAGTTCCCTGAGCTTCATCCCTCAGATCGAGTAACTCAATCGGCAGCGACTCCACCACGTTTTTGCCCTTGAGTGCCATTGCATAGCACTCCCTGGATTCCGGTTGGTCCCCTCGGACTTCTCCCATGCCGTTTGGCGTAATAAACTTCATCTTCTGGTGATACGCCGATGCGACAGCGCAGATCAGGTTCTGGCCAGGCCGTCCCAAGATAGCGTTATAGACCGAAGTGGCCCTTATAGACACTCCATTTTGACCGGACCCGGGTTCGAGTTGCTTGAACAAAGCCTCGTCAAATCAGTGAATTGGGGTCCCAAATTGAACCCTGAAGTAGCTTATGGTCCCACCGAGGACCCCATAAAGTTTCGGCAAAATTTGCCAAGAAATGGCAAATAGGACGAGCCGGGAAAGAGGTGTAATGTGTTTGAAAAGGGGAGTGAATTATCTACTGAAAGGGATGTCCAATTGAGAAGGGGAGTGAATTATCCTGCGATGGGCGCGCCCGAGCCGAATAAGACAAATCTGGCGGGCGCACCTCATCAATTTCCGCGCGCCTCATCAAGTGAGGGTGCCTTTATCAACACAGTTATTTTGATATATATGTAAAAAAAAAGAAAAAGAAAAAGAGGGGACTGTTCATTCTCGTTTAAAAACAGAGAAAAGAGAGCCAGAGCAGAGAGAGAGCGAGAAAGGGGATCTCGCGTTCATCTTCTCCGGCATATTTTGGCGGAATCCGGTGGTCCATTTCCCGATCTGGAATATTGGAAGAATTCCCGAGACTTGCAAAGAAGAGAGAGAGATGGAGAGACGTTTTTCTTCCCTAAACCCTAAATCTTTGATTCATTTTTCTGATTTTAGATTCAAAGCTTTAAAAAGCTTTAGATCTAAGCTAGAAAACCTAATTCTCCTCCCTATTTCTTCTCCGATTCTTCATTTCTGGCATGATTCATCGGAAGATCTGGCAAAACTTCTCTTAATTCCGATCAAGATCCAACCGATTATCATCCGTAAGTTTCTTCACTTTTCTTTTGCAAGCTTGTTTTCTTTCAAACCCTAGCCTTATTCTTTTCTTCTTAGACTTTAATTCCGATCAAGATCCATGGATTCCAACCATACTTCGACCAGTTTGTTTAGCTAGATCTTGATTTTCACCGTCCAATTCGAAATCAGATCTAGCTATTCTAAATCCTCAAATCTCAGATCTATACATTTTTCATGTTTAAAACCCTTGATCCGATCATGTACCCTGTAGATCTGATTTTTATTGGTTCAGATCTCATAGTCAATAGACCAGATTTGAGCGTTCCACTTGATTTTGAACAAGGAGGCATCACTTGCAAGTAGATCTGTGTGTCGAGCAAGATTTCATTCAAAATAATTCCTTAATCTTCAGAGAAAGGGTATAAATCGCAGAAGAAGAAGAAGATCCGACTTTCTTCTCCGTCAGGACGGCCAGAGTTCAGATCTGAATATAGAAATCTCGGATTTATGCATTTCAAGCTCGGATCTGTATCTTTCAAGTATAAATCGGAGCATAGGTACCAAAGGTAAGAGCATCTTCATTTTTATTTACAAATCTTGTGTTAAAACTCTTTGAGATATGAGCAATAATCAGATCCTTCTTCTTTACTCAGTTTTTTGAGATAGTTTAAAGCTTTGCTAGAACTTCTTATCACAGTTTGAGTGGATCTCGCTTGCTAATGCTTGTTGTATTAGTAATGTTTCTCGTTTTCTTTATATAATTTTTGTTGAAGATTTTTCATGTTCTCTGTATAAGACTGGATTTGAGTCATTTCAATCCATTTTATATGTGTACTATCTGTGTTTGTACGTTGAAATTGATATGTATGAAAAAAGTGATAAGTTCTTGTGGCATAGAATTTATTTGATTTTTTTAGGTCATTTTATCAAAAGATGGAATGGGCAGATATGTGCAGTTGTATCTGATATGGTTGATTTCATCCTTTACCTCACCCCTATTTTGATTCTACATTTTCTGATGTACAGTTTTGGTCTTACTAGTTCATGTTGGGATTAATAGGTGGCAGATATTAATAATATGATGGTAATGTCTGTTAGTGCTGTGTGTTGCGGATGACAAGGTTTATTAGTAGTGTTCATTTTATTGAAAAACTTCATGGTGTTCATAAACTTGAACAAGTAAAATAGCTATATGATCACTTCATTCAAACAAACAAAAATCTGATTCTGTGTATTCTATACATATATCACATGGTTCATGAATCCCCTGGTGGTTCATAATTCATATAAAGGGTATATTCTTTATTCCATGTGTGGAATTGTAGCAGCTATAATAAACTGGAACTTTGGTAATAGACAAAAGAGGATTGGCTGGATTTTGTTTTGTGTGAATGTACATGGCTGCTGATATGTTGATGATAACAGATATATGTTGATTTTCACGATTATTATTGTAAAGAAAGTGATCATGTTCCATGTATGAGCTTGAGAATTATGCTGCTCCTTTTTAGCTTTTGAGCCTGGGAGTTGTTCCTAGTATCCCTTTATTTTCAGAATTGGTGAATAAAAGTAATATTAAGTTTAGCAGGCAATCACAATGGCTCTGGTAATTAGTTTGGAGTAGTTTCATTGTTCCTGTGAAAATTAGAAATAACTAGAAAGGCAAGAAAGCATAGCTGAAATGTTTTGGTGCAAAGTTATGTAGTATAACTGTCAAAAATGGTTCCATTGACATCCATCATGTTGAGCTTGGTCTTTGAATTCAAAACAGATTTTTTTTAGTTGGTTATCTAGATGTGTCCTTTTGGAATGCTATCTAAACCAAATATTAAGTGCTTGATATAAATGCCTTACAATATGGAAAATCAGGAACAGGAAATTACTTCTCACTGGATTTTATATGATTTTAACCTCATTCTTCTATTTGAATTATCATATTGGAATCATGTTCAGCCCTATACAGATTTCTGAACTGTTAATTCTGTTCAGGCCGCATGCATTTACATTCTTAGGTAGATTATGTGATAATGATAAAAGTACGTCGTTGAGTTTACCTAAGATCCAGTTGACTTGGTGTCACAATACTGCTAATGTGTTTAATTCTATGACGGGAATTCACTTATATTGAAGCCAACCATCTTGAATTCTCCTTTTTGTTGCCTTCAATTTGGAATGCATTAGTTTCTTTGTTTTAGTGAGAAGTGGGTGTAGTATCAACTATGCATTATTGAACCATGATATGAGATACACTAAAGAACTGCATTGAAACCACCATTGGAATCTCGTATACTACCTCAAATCTGCTACAGGTTCATCAGTCCTTCAATGATCATTTTACCCAGTGACAGACCATTCAATATTGGAACAATTGGTGATAGGCTGTCCTCACAGGTCATTCCCATTCCAACTTCAGAACTTGTACAGCCTGAACTCCCACTTCTAGCTTCTTCAAATTGGATGAAAATGAGGGCTAGGGCCTATGTCTTTTCACTTTAATAAAGTCAACATGTTATGATTGTGGTTCATTTTTCTAAGGTGTATAGATGCTCTGTCCCATTTAAAGCATCTCATTTTATGGTGACTTATATGCTACAAACACTGCTAAGATAGAAGAGAAATACTCTGTTATGAGAGTATACCTGTGTGGCTATGCATCTACATGTGATCGTATAAGTGTGTGTATAAATATATATGGTAATAAATGGATATGGCTGTGTATGTATGAATGTGTATGAGTGTATACATCTGTATGTAGATGTAAATGAGAATATGAGTGAGGGGGTATCATGACTGATGCTATCTAAAAAATGTCTGTGAGTAGTTCTATTCTGTGATATTTTAAAAGGATGTGTGAGGCTAGGATGAGTGGTCCCAACCGATCGAGCGTTTGTGTGTGTTCAATTTACTTGCATCTTTCGGAGCATCTATTTACTTGTGGTAAAAATACAGAGTTTAAATAGTAGGCTTGTACTTCACTAGGCAAGGACTTGAAACCAGGAGCCAAAACCTGAAATCAAAACCAGTGGTTTATTTTCTTATTGTGTTAAACCTATTTTAAATCACCTTATGTTCATTTTATGGAGAAGAGATAACATGGCTAATCACATAAAAAGCTGAATCTGTTTCTATTTGCACAGCCCACTTCAATGGCCATTTTACTGTCACAGAGCCAAACCTGTTTATTGCATTGCACATTTCAATTGTTGTTTTTTCTAGCACAAAGCTGAATCTGTTTCTATTGCAGAGTCCACGTCAATTGTCATTTTATTATCATAAGAACTGAACCGGTTTCTATTGCTGTGTACACTTCAATTGCTAGTTTTACTTTTACAGAGCTGAACCTGTTTCTATTGTATCGCACACATCAATTGCTAGTTTTATTGTTACAGAGCTGAACCTGCTTTATTGCATTGCGCGCTTCAACCGCCAATTTTATCGTCACACATCTAAACTTGTTTCTATTACATTACACATCTCATATTGACAGATTTGATGCCGTGAACGGTAATGGAGTAAATATTTTAGTGAAAACACCAAAACATGATAGAGTTAATAGTATTTCCTAGTTGGTTTATTTAATCCTGTTCTAATAAATGTATGCTCAGATATAATATGGTTTGTGATATTCTTTTGAAAATCCAGTTATATCTTGATTAATTTTGAGTGATAGATAAAAAAAAAAAAAGAAACAAAATGTTAGCATTATTACTTCATTTTCTCTAGGGTGGAAACAATAATATTTTGGATGGTTCTTTAGATAGCAGAGGGTAAGATATGTTAGCACAAGTATCAATACATTGTGGTGCTAATATCATTTTCTTGCTATACCTTTAAGGGCGATGAAGGTGCTAGCCCAAGCCCATTATTTTAGGGGACTTGCTCAGTCTTAGTAGAGCTTCCCCTCTTTTATTTAGAGACTTCTCTAGTCTTTTAGAAACCTTTAAGTGGTAGTTTCTCTTCCTCATTTAGGAGACCATTGTGGTCTTATTAGCGAGTTCCGTGCTAGGAGACACACTCTGTCTCATTGAGGTAGTTCTCTTTTGGAGACAAGCCTCATTTTGGACCTACCCTTAGGGAGGTCGCTTTAGTTTGGTAGGGAGTATGCACATAGGAGGTATGCCTTGCCTCATTTACAGAGCCCCTATTTGGAGACAAGCCTTGTCTCATTTAGAGGGTTTTCATTTTTAGAAGGCTTACCCAGCCTTATATTAGAGCAGCTCCTTTTAGAGAGTCTTTGACTCATTCTTCCTTTAAGTTGTAATATTAGAGAGCCTTTGGCTCACTTATCTTCGTTAGTGTTTTTTATTAGAGAGTCGTTGACTCGCTTGTCTTTGGGATGGCATTGTTAGAGAGTCGTTGACTCCCTCGTCCTTTGATAGTGGTGTTAGAGAGTCTTTGACTCATTTCTCCCATTTTCTTTAGTTATTTTTAGTAGTTTCTCTTTTAGAGTTGTTTTCTTTCTTCTTTGTTAGAGACTAGCACAGTCTCATTAGAGCTTTTCTTATTTATGATCTTAGATCGTTCCCTCGTCTTTGGCGTTAATTTGCCTTGTTTAGGGGTTTCCTCTATTTGCCCTAGGGTTTAGCCCTAGGGTTTTGCTTGGTATATTCCCTTAGGTCTTTGACCAAAAGGGTGAAATCAGAAATTAAAAATCTAAAAACATCAGAAATTCGAAACTCAAAAACATTTGAAAACTTTAAAAATGTCAAAAACATTGAAAACTTTAAAAATGTCAAAAACATTTGAAAAACATTAAAAACCTTAAATCTTTTGGATCGTTAGGTTTTAATTAGGAGAGTTCGTTTCGAACTACGTTGGCTTGATCCTCTTTCACGAGGTACGTAGTGCAGCTTGGGATCTTTATCCCAAGTCCAGCCAAACCTTTAAAAATAAATTTGTCAAACCTTTCAAAAATGCAAAAACTTTTTCAAAACCTTTTTCAAAGAGATCTTCCTCTAGAGTTAGGAGTCTGTCGCTGTTTGGTTTGTTTTAGAGTTAGGAGTCTGTCCTGATTCGTTTGATATGGTGTGTCCTGTCGTGTGAGTGTCCCTAGAGTTAGGAGGCCTCGAGTCGATCGGTTAGACATTTAGTCGAACCGATGGCTAGACTAGGAAGCATATAGTCAGCCCATGGTTTTCATTAGGTTGCACAGCCTAGATACACATAGGTTATAGGACCCACCTGCATTAGCTTAAGGCTAATCAACTTGCATTAGTTAGGACATATAGAGAGTCCTAAAAATTACAATTCACATGAATTTAAGCAGTTATACAAAAAGCTTTAAAAATCATTCGAGTCTAGGTTAGTGGTTCTAGATGGTTAGGCATCGTAGTTAGAATAGGTCATCGAACTACGTTGACTCAGATTCTTCCCGAGGCCGGGATACGTAGAGCAGCTGGGATGGACGGCCATCTTGGTCCGAGTCAAGTCGCATTAGAGTTAGGACTTGTTTTGTCCTGTCATATATAGGATTGATTTGTGTTTTATGTTTTGATGTGTTTTCTTACTTTCTTGTACTGATACTATACCTTTAGTTATAGCTTGCATGTGTTTGCACACCAGAATTTAGACACCCATTAGGCTTGTCACTCATAACCTAGCTATGCTTAGGTGACACATCTTTCATTTTATTTTATGTGTGCTTATTATTTTTATCCTCAAGAAATGCATGTTTAAGTAGACGACTCCTGAGGATTGTTCCCATTTCACATGATTTTTACCCAAACTTCTTTGGAGTTAATAAAAATGGCATAAGAGACTAAGTACTTGCACTCGGACGAATTGGGGGTGCTCTCAGACCTTCCCCATTTGTAACCAGGCACGAACCCATATATATTTCTGGTTATCCATTGCACAGAGGATTTGATTTTAGGATTCCATGGCATATCCACGGATGGCGACTCTGAGTTTATTTCAGGTATGTCTTGATTTCGAGCCTCGGCTCCGGATCGAGACATATCTCATTCGTTTTGTATCGCCACTCGTGCTATGCTATGAGGGTGGCATCCGTTTCGAGAGTTCCTTGGCAGAGCTCTCCATTCACACGTGGATGACCCAGAGGGTGTTAGGGACCCGTTCCCTCACCGTCCTTGGATCGGGGTCCACAGCCCTCACTACCAGGAAGTTGACCATGGCAAAAGCTTGGCAGGGTGGCTCTCCGACGAGGACGGGGAGTTCGATCTGTCCCTCCACCTTGACGACCTCTCCTGAGAAACCGAACAGATCTGAATTCGCCGGCCTTAAGCAGTCGTCACCTATCATCATTCTCTCGAAAGCGTGATAGTACAAAATATCGGCCAAGCTCCCATTGTCGACCAGGATTTTCTTCAACTCCCAGTTTGCGACGAGCATGGTTATGACCAGTGCGTCGTCGTGTGGCAGTATCAAATTGTCGAGATCCGCATCTGAAAAGGAGATCTCATTATCCGTCCTCATCTTCTTGCTGCATGTGTGCACGACGTTGACTCGGCGTGCATATGCTTTTCTTGCAGCTGACGATGTGCCCCCAGCGGCGGGTCCTCCCATAATCATGCCAATGACTCCCCTTGGCTGGGATCGGTGTGCCTCTGGTGGTGGACTGGATGGCGGAGGAGATTGACCCTGGGCACGGGGCGGTGGTGACCGCCGAGGGCTCCGGCCCTGGGGACTTTTCCCTTTGCGCTCACTTCTGTGGCCGTCTCTTCGGATGTATTTTTTCAAATAGCCCCGGCCAATCAACTGTTCGATTTCTTCCTTGAGCTGCCAGCATTCGTCCGTGTCGTGGCCATGGTCCCTGTGGAACCGACAGGACTTCAACTTGTCTCTTCTATTTCCCTTGGAGATCATTTTGGTCGGCCACCGCACGAACTCTTCTCTACTGATAGCGGCCAGTATGTGTCTCCGGGGGATGTTGAGAGGGGTGAAGTTCTCCTCCCTCCTCTGGGGGGACTTTTCTCTTCTGACGGCCTTGTCATCCCTACTCTGTTTAGTAGGGTTCTTATCTTCAGAGGTTCTCCTCCAATTTGAGTCCAGGGCAGCCAGTGTCTCTTCCACTGATATATATTCCTCTGCCCCGGCCATTAGATCTGCTAGAGAGTGCGGATTCCGGCGGGCCACTGCTCGGCGGAAATCATTAGATCTAGCACCTGCGAGAAGTGCGTTTGTAGCGGCTGAGGGATCTAGATTCGGCACTTGGAGTGCCTCCCTGTTGAAGAGGCTGACGAAGGCTTTCAGAGGTTCATTATCCTCCTGCCGCAAGGCCATCAAGGATGCTGTTGTTTTCCTTGGCCTACGGCTGCTCATGAAATGGCGGACCAGATCTTCCCCGAAATCATCGAGTTGCTGATGGAGTTCGGTTTGATCCTCGAGTACCAGTCCCTTGCCGCACCAGTAAGGGTTGTCAGGAATGCTCTGCAGAGGAAGCCGTCTGACGCACCGTGGAGGAGCATCATGGTCCTGAACGTCTCCAAGTGGTCCACAGGGTCAGTGGTCCCGTCGTATTGCGGGACGGTTGGCATTTTAAATCCTCTGGGTGCTGGGGCACCCATGACGTCTTTGGTGAACGGCGTTCTGCTTGAGAACGCCTTAGAAGCAGGCCGGCTCTGATCTTTTGCCAGCTCTTCTATTCAGTGGTCCATCTCTTCCATCCTCCGTAGCATCGGATCAGCTCTACGGTCTGGTCGGTCCAGTGACCTGTTTCTCTCCACGGATTGGCTCACCGCGGAGCCGGACTGGCTTTCCGAGCTCCTACGATGAGGTCGGAGTTTTTCCTGTGGCGCGCGGTCTTCCTGGGCTTGATGCTTTCGTGCAGAGCGGGACAACGATCTCCGGCGGCGGTGAGGTTCGGTGTGAGCGTGCCGAGCTCTTGAGTTATGGACTGGCCTTGAGGAGTGGTGAGTTTGGTCCCCACCATGGCGCGATGACTCTCCCCTGTGTACATTCGACCTTTCCTGGACAGGTCGTGGAGTCTCTGGAGGATGTTGGGGAGGTGCTTGGATTAGCTGCTGGTACTGACCGACCAGAGCTGTCATTTGTTGAAAAAGAGCTTGAACTTGATCCGGAGTAGGCGTAGGATTGAGGTGTTCCGAGCGAGCAGGGCTCTGTTCGGCTGTGGCAGAGGTAGCCACCACCTGTGAGGCGATTCGCTCACTCCGGGTCCTGCGAGGCAGCACGGCGCGAGTAGCCCGTGCAGTTGGTACTGGAGCATTCCTCCGTCCTGCCATTTTTGTAAGGGGATCTGAACAGCTTTTAGTTCGGGGTCCCACGGATGGCGCCAATCTGTTAGGCCTAAAATCGGTAACAGATATGACAGTGACGTAAGAGCCGAGCTGGAGGACCCGAGAAACCGAGGTGAGGAAGCTGAGTAGCTGAGTCCTGCGTAAAGAGCAAATAAGGTCAGAATGACCAACCCGGAGTGTTACTCCGGACAGGCCCTTCGACACTCAAGTCAGTATGAGCAGGAGTGCAGAGCGAGTTTAAGAGTGGTGGGTGAGAAGTTATTACCCTTTTTATGAGCTTTGGAAGCCCTTTTTATAGAGGGAAAACTGGGGTAGTTGGAGAGTTATTACTCCAGGACAGGTGTCGGCCAGATATAGGTTCGAGCTTACCTATTCTGCTGTAATTACCAAACTACCCCTGCTGACGCGGGGTCTGAGGTGGGCCATCCTCGGGCCACGTGTCGACAGCTAATAGGCTGCTGTTTTTATACCCCATTAAAGGGTTAGGAACCGGATGGTGGTTGAAAGGTTTGACCGTGAATACCCCATACGAACTCCAGATCCAAACCCTCATCTTTTCCTGACTTCTTAATGCAGCACAAGCCCAATGAGTTCAAAAAACATGTAATACCGTCGATTTGTTTCTCATAGAAGCTTCTCCTGAACTTTATCTTCCGTGAGATCTGGCCCTCCTCCCACTAAAAACAGTCTATGACGATGACGTCCTTATCTGAAGACACCAAAAACAGATGTTCCCTGCCAAAACAAGCCCTCCACACCATTTTACATGTTGGAATTTTATCCTTTCCACAGAGTAGACTTGAAGCCTAATCCCCTGGTCAAACTTATGCTTGATCTTCAAAATATCCCCCCCCACAATCAATCCACCCCTCCTGATCTGATCTTCAGAAATCCACCTTCTAGGGAGAGAGTCGTACTTGTAAGTGCTCGGTTCCGAATAAGCACAGACACGATCTTGGGCGTGAAACTTTGAGAAAACACATGAGATTATCATAGTTAGTTTCCAAATGAACGCAAAACACATACCTCTCTCCAATCTCCATAGCTTATGGTTGGGTATGCTTGTCAACAATTTTCTGTTCTATAGTGAACTCCTCATCTGTAATAAGAGGCTGATGCACAAAATTGAGTGAGAAGCCCGCAGCCTTCTCACTTCACATCTACAAGCCGATGGGGGGCCAGATGCTCGGTTTCACGTGGATACAAAAACCGGCTTCCTCTGTCTCCTTTGGTGTGCGTGAGCAGCTTGGACGAAGGGATTTTTAATCCTTTATATATACCACAATGGGAGTTGGGAAAGGAGACTCCCATCATACTCAGTTCCCTCTCTCCCCACTATCTATGTTGTGCATGTTTTAGGAAATAACCTCCTTTAGCATGTTTGAGTTTATCTCAATCACGAAGGACCTAGCCCACATGATCATTGCCACGATCTTTGCAACGGCCACTTAATTAGGATTTTCCTAACAACACTTGTTCTCAATAATCTTGGTCCACAGCTGACAACTCTCTTCCCCAAATCCCCATAACCATTTCCCAAGAAAAGTGTTGTTCACACTTCTCAAACTTCTAAAGACTAATTATCTTGCCTTTATTGGTTTACACACCGCTGCCCAACTAACACGATGAAACTTCCTTTTATCATCAGATTTACCCCTAAGAAATTCCTTTGAATCTGCTCAATCCGATCGATCACATTTATTGAGCATCTAAAGACCAATAGAAAGTATCTATGGATGTTGGCAAGAACCGCCTTCATGAGGGTAATCCTTTCTCTCAACCAATGTTCTGAAAATCGGAATCGAATCGTAAATCGTAATAGGGGTCGAATCGTATCGTAAATCATAAGATTCATTCAGAAAAAAAATAATCTATATCTATATATAATAAAAAAAATTAAAGAATAAAAAGTAGCCAAATATTCATTTTTCATACAAATTCTTGAATTCAAATAGAAACTACCATGCCACTAGGTGTTCGATGTTATTAAACCATTGTGGATGGTTGTCGTGCTTATATGATAGTTTCTAAGTATGCATTTGTGTTTATTCTAGCATTTTCCAACCACAACTGAAATGCTTCCGTTTCCTTGGTGACCGAAATTGACCCAAATCAAAACTGAAACTGAAATGTAAAATATCGGGAGTGATAATGGTTGTGTTGCTTGGACACTTGGCACTGGTGCCAAGTTTTTGGGTGTCGGCAACCTTAGAAATCCCAACTCAGGGCACTTTTCATCCATACAAGAAATTAAAAAATGTAAAAATAAAATGTAAAATTATAATTGAAATTGAACTTTAACGTAAATTTTAAAAGCATATAAATTATTGAGTTGTGATTTGCTGATTAGGATTTATGAATTATCAATCAAAGATTTTTATTTGAGTAATTTTAAAGATGGTAATATAAACTAAGTAGGGATTTGCTAGGGACCATCGCAGAAGGCATTTTGCAGGCTGGCTGTTGCAAGAGATTGCAGGCACCTCAGATGAATTAAGTGAATAAGACAAAATCTGTTGAAAAGTGAGCCGGTCCGCGAGTTTGCCTTCTGCGATGGGCCCTAGCAAAATCCCCTCTAAGTAACGATAAGTCAATAAGTAGTAACTTCATACTATCAAATATTCTTAAGGAACTAAATAACTAAAGTAGTAATCTCAACAGTCAACAAACAACATTGGTAATGAATAAATCTCCATGGTTCAAATTTTACATAACATCATAATTCATAAGATGTAATAACTGTCAAGAAAAGAGATTGCACCATTGCAGTCAACATACATACATGTTGATTGAATATATGTACAACGGACATTTATTTTTTATTAATATGAAAACATAGTAGCAATTGCTTTAGATTCAAAGTTTAAAATCCAACATGAAAGGAATTGTATGAGTCATACTGCAAATTACATGATTTGATAATGGGCACTGAAAACAATTCAGACATCGATTAATGCTATCCGTCCAAGTATTGATACTTGGACCTGTGAGAGATGAGTAATTATCAAACATCCTGTTTATTATTATAAAGTTTTAAAAGGAAACTATTTGAAATTAATAATATTATGTGTCCTACAGCTCATTAAAGGTGCTGGGCAGCTAGACTACTTGATTTCCAAGTGTTTAGAATAGGGAATCTTTAAATGGGGTGTCAAGTGTCCAACGCTTTGGATAATGTCATCACAGCATTCCATCTGTATGTAACCACAGGTGTTTTGTCGTGTCCAAAGGTGTCCAATCATCCTGAAGTTCCAAAACTTTAGTGTTCAGGTAACAAAGGATAATTGTGAAATTTAGAAGACAAAAATCAATTTAGAAGGAGACTTTGATATGAATGATTTGCTGGAATCAATGATGAACCAAGAGGGGAACCACTTAAACCTAAAGAAAAAAAATTCTACATGACTCTCCTAAACAAAGTCACCTTTGCTGTAGATTTTTCTTCCTTTTCTCTTTTCATTGAATTGCTACTACATAAATACAAGCAATAGGGAGTGCCACATCACAAGCACACTTACCCACTAACAAGTCACATCATAAATAACTAACTCCCACTACCCTAAACTCATTTGCCACAACTAATGGCCATTACACTAAAACACATACCCACTATTATGCACTAACCCACCCCACATATATCATAAGAAAATATACATAACATTCCTTCCCCCTTACAAACGACCTTGTCTTCAAGGTCGAATTATTGGAGAAAAACTTATTCCACCCGGGTCCCAAATCTTAATGGTCTTACCTCGCCTCCATTATCGATCGTGATCAAAGTTGGGAAGAAATAAGATTTTTCATGAAGCCACTTCAAAATGATGAAATGATCAAGATGATCCTTGGTGGTGTCTGCAACAAAACTATCTTTGTCTCCATCAATTCTCGCATTTTTCTTCACATGAACATCAACACTTCCAAGATTTAACTTTTCTCTGTCTTTACGCATTTCTTTGATCTCCTTGCTGATTTTTTCCAAGCCTTCCGCAAACCACCGGTGTTCTTCCTTCATTTTCAAAAAAAGTACTTTGATTTGGCGGAAATCATCGTGTAGGGATTCCAAAATCTCTGAAGGCGCAGCCATGATGTAGGATCTACTGCTCTGATACCAATTTGGTACGTGCCTAATTGGTCGTAACAAAAATAAACGAAAAGAAAAGAGAGAATGGAGAGGGGGTTACCATATCATTATTCTAAAATTTCTTTTATTCTCTTGAAATTGAATTTACTTTAACAAGCTACTTTTAATGACCAAAAGTATATTTCATCCCTCCTAAAGAATTTAAGAGTAAGTAGGATGCATGATCGTTTTGAATAGTTCAAGATTTCCAAGTATACTTGAATATGTTTCTATAACAAAATTCCATCCTCGTTGATTTACAGGCATTGGGTTCAAGAGTGTATTTCTGATTACAAGCCAGCCTTATATTTTCAGCAATGGGTATCAAATAAGGTTCAACGAAGACCCACTTCCGGACTGCAATGTTGGATATATTGTCCCTGAATGGGTGGAGGAGAATCCAACCCTCTCCGACATACATCAGATATATGGTTCTGATCGAAGCCTTCCCACAACAGTTGTAATCCTGCCTTTGAAGTTTGAAAAGGTGGGAGCTGTGAAGCAACAACTGTCAAGTATACACCCTGAGGTTCTCTTATTTCTTTCGAAAATCAAGAGGCTCTCAGTCAGGGAAGATAATGACAATCCCAGTCTTAACACTGTCAGCGCAATATCTATTTCAAGTGAAACCGATTTCCAAACAAGAAAGAACATTGATGCCGAGTCCTACACTCTTCGTCTCTCTGCAGAAGAGGACTCTGAAGAAAACGAGAAAGAATGTAGTTATTATATGTGGAGGCAGAAATTCCCTGTTAAATTGGAAAACAGAGTCGAAAGGAGGATGGAAGTTGAAGAATGGATGATAACTCTGGCTTTTCCAAATGGGGCCCGTCTGAATAGAAGGAATACGGGGCAGAGCTTCCCAGGAATCTATGCATTTCTACCCACAGAGATGTTTACAAACTTTCCGTTTATAATTCAGGCAGATTTTGTTCTAGCATCATCGAGGGAAACGATACTCTTAGATAACAAGTGGAATAAAGGTATCCTAAATTGTGTGCCTTCGGCTTTTGTCAATGCTTTCATCTCACTTGTCAAAGCAACTGAAAGTGCACCGGTATCTTCCCTGCCCCCAATGTTTGAGTACTTGCCAGTGGGTGAGTCCTTATATCCAGAGTTGAATACTGTTAGAGAGGCGATAAAAGCAAAAGTGGTTTCAGAGCATATCATACCATGTGAGTCATACACACAACAAAAGATATTCTGTCAGCCTAAGGAAGTGGGTAGGTTAATGCCCGCTTTTTGGAATATATTGATCAAGGCCAGGGTGCAAGGGGTGAACTTGCACAATCTGTCATCCCACGGAACATTCGTTCTTAATTCTTCATTTGATAAAGCTGTATATGATTATGTTTTGGATTTCTTGGATGTGGGACACGTGGATAACGAATGGTACGCCAAGTGCATCAATAGTTCTAATCTAGTCTCAGGTGTTTCTGAGGAAGTTTATATGGAGCTTCTCTATTTTTTTGCTGAGAACTGGGGCGGTCTTTTCCGAAATACTAACGTTAAGACATTACCCCTTCTGAAATGTGTGGATCAGGATGGGAATGTCTCTTTGTTGAGTATTAACCGAGCTACACAGCTGTTGCTGGAGAAAATATGCTTATCATCTGACGTAGAGCACATTTCCTGGCTTATCAATTGGAATCGGGAATTCAGATGTGCCGGGGGCAGGTTCTTCATGCCAAGTAGTACACAGGTGGCTTTCAAATTATTTTCGAAACGGGAGACTGTACAGGAATGGCTTCGAGAACAAGCAAGTGTGGAGGATTTCACTGTCAATGGTTACGGTGAGCTTGTTGTCAAAGCACTAAATAGCGATAAAAGGCTTGTCATTGCTTTCACTCATTTCTTATATCACTCCTACACGAACAATTATATGTCCGAACGGGAAGTCAGTAAGTTGTGTAGTTCCATGCCTCTTGTAGATAGCTATGGGTGTATGATTACACAAAGGAGGGGGGTACTGGTCCCTGCAAATGGAAGCAAGTGGGTGGGATTATTGGGTTCAAACCCTTGGAGAAGACAAAGCTATGTAGAATTAGGAGAAGATTACATCAGAGCAGGCTATTTTGCCAATGTATATGCATCTGAGAAACAGCTAATGCCGTTTCTAGAACGGCACGCCAATGCATCTGACATACCCAATTTGTGCCCTCCGGATGCTGAATTTGCTACTGTGTCGTCTCCATTAACGAAGGAAAACACGTTTTTGCTCTTAGAGTGGATTCAAAATCTGAGGCGTATGGGGATCACTATGCATCAGAGCTTCTTGCAATGCATAAGAAATGGGAGTTGGCTAAAAACATCTGTTGGTTACAAGCCTCCGTCAGAATCATTCCTGTCTAGCTCAGATTGGGGAAGTCTATTGCAGATGGGGTCCGTGCTTGTAGATATTCCTTTGATTGATCAAGAGTTCTATGGCAATAGAATGAGTTCCTACAAGGAAGAGCTAAAAACTATAGGCGTGATGTTTGAATTTAGCGAGGCATGTAAATTCATTGGCAAACATCTCATGTCGTTGGCTACTTTCTACAGCTTAAGTAGGGCCAATGTACTTTGTATGCTGAACTTCATAAAATTTCTGAGCGAGAAATATTTGTCTCCCAAAGAATTCATCGAGAGTGTAAAAGACGGGAGATGGCTAAGAACTTCCCATGGTGTCAGGTCCCCAGTTGGATCTGTTTTGTTCGATCCTGAATGGACAGCTGCATCACAGATTAGTTACCTCCCATTCATTGATAAAGACTACTATGGTGACGACATCCTCAACTACAGAACAGAGCTTCAGTTACTGGGTGTTGTAGTTGGTTTTAACGAGAATTACCAGCTTGTGGTTAGCAATCTTAGACTGCCATCATCTTTATCTTCTTTGACAGCTGATAGTATTGTTTTGATACTGGAATGCATTAGGCATTTGAGATCGTGCGAGTATCTCATAAGAACACTAAAAGGTCAGAGATGGGTAAAGACCAACCTTGGCTACAAGTTACCGGATGAATCCTTGCTTTTCGATTCTGAATGGGGATGCCTTCTAAATATAGTTGATGACATGCCATTGATCGATGAAGAATTTTATGGGCCCCGCATTAGGTCATACAAGAACGAGTTGAAGGAAGCAGGGGTCGTGGTAAGTTTTGAGGGAGTATCCAAGTCAATTGCTAAACGTTTCAAACAGCTTGCATCTAAATGTTCTGTTACAAAAGGAAATGTGCTCTCTTTGCTAGATTGTTACAGGAACTTTAAGAAACTGCACCGTCATTTCTCCTTAGATTTATTGAGCTGCATCTGCGATGAGGAGTGGTTGCTGACCTCTCTTGGCTACAGATCTCCCAAGGAGTCTGTTCTGTTTGATGCAGAATGGGAATCCATCTCTCCAATTGCGTCTCTTCCATTCATTAATGATTCTGACCAATTCTATGGCAAGGACATCTATGAATATAAAGATGAACTCAAGGCTTTTGGGTCTGTTGTGGAATTCAAAGAGGGATCAAGGTTTGTGTTTAATGGTCTTAGGATTCCCGGGACTCCAAGCGAAGTGGCCCCTGCGAGTGTTCTTTCACTGCTGAAATGCATTCGAAATTTTTGCAAGGGCTCCTTACCTGAGGAGTTCTTGAAATGTATTGATAAACGATGGTTGAAGACGCATGTGGGTTACAGATCTCCACGCGAGTGTATCCTATTTGATTCAACTTGGACTTCTTTCTTGCAGCGGGAAGATGGGCCTCTCATTGATGAAGCATTTTATGGATCTGAAATCTCATCCTATAAACCAGAGCTTGATGCAATAGGAGTGACCCTGGATGCTCAAAAAGGTTGCTCATTGGTTGCAGGTAATTTCACTTACCATTCTCAGTTTGATATTATAAGTAGAATTTATACATACTTGAACAAATTCAACTGGGAGCCAGACCATAAGTCTGCTAAGTGGATTTGGATCCCAAATGGATGTGACAAGGGTGAATGGGTTAGTCCTGAAGGCTGTGTTCTTCATGACAAGGATAATCTCTTCAGCGTGCGCTTGAATGTTTTGGAGAAACATTATGACAAAAAACTGTTTGGATTCTTCTCCGTAGCTTTTGGAGTAAGGCACAGTCCTAATATTGATGACTACTTGAAGCTCTGGAACGATTGGGAGAATTCACGCAGCCAATTGACATGTGCCGAATGTAATGCTTTCTTGGTGTTTGTTACGAAACACTGGAATAAAAAAACAGAGAAACTTCTCACTGATAGCATTAAAAAACTACCTGTGGGCTCCGCCTTAGGTGAAATTCTGTTACTCGACAAGCAAGATGTGTTCATTCCTGATGACCTACAGCTGAAGGATCTATTTGAGAAGGCTTCTCCGGAACCAGTATTTGTTTGGTATCCTCAACCAAGCTCACCTTCAATGTCTCTTAGTAAGCTGTATGATATATACGGAAGTATTGGGGTTAAAACAATTTCCGAAGGTGTAAAGAAGGACGACTCTCTGATATTGAATGACATTGAATTCAAGAATTTCAATCAAAGCGGAGCCTACATTGGACGTGGGTTGTTCAGAATTATACTTGGGTTTCTGGCAGACTCTTCTTTTGAAATGTCTGTGGAGATGAGGCGTCAGATTCTTAAATACCTTCGTGATACTACAGTGTTAGAGACTGATGAACCCATAACGGTGAGTTATATCCTATCACTGTCGTCAGGGAAGAGTATTAATGCAAATGCGAGCCGGATGATTCGCTGGGAGAGAGAGAATGCAAAGCTGTTCATTCAGAAAAATGAGAGATCGTCCGGGCATAAGGCTAGAGTTGAATTTGCGACTTATTTCTCTGAAGTAATATCCAGTGGACTGCTGTGGGAGAATCCGGATCGAATTGCAGGTCTCTCTGAGCTTATCAAGCTCGGTTTTTTTTGTGAATTTGAAGAAGATGCTGTTGAGTTCTTGCTGAAGACCAAAAATCTGCAACTTTTCATCGAGGATGAGGTGTTTCTTTCGTCTCTTTTTCCCTCTAAGTAGTGGTTTGAATTATGGACCATGGATGGATAAGTAACTATGCTTATCTAGTAAGATTTCTTCTCTTGTTTGATCTTTTGAAGCTTGTTTTTCTATTTTTCTTTTGCTGTCTTGTTAGTAGAAAATAGTAGAAGCCATGTTCCAGTGTTCTTTTTTACTTTTTCATGTATCATTTTCTTTCTCATGCTTTATAGGATCTTACTGCCTTAAGTTCATCATTTGCATTTTATTTGCTGACTTTCTCTGCGGATCTCTACTGTTCTTTTTTGGTGTTATAGTTTTTGGAATATGATATCACTGAAATATTAGATGAAATATTAGCTAACTGTAATTTCTAGGAGGGAACTGATATGCTCGCCCCTTTTTTTAACTTGGGATAGCCAGCTCTACTGTATTTATGACTACTCTTTTACACTAGAGGGGTGGCTCCACTAGAAGTGGCTGCCCCCAATTAAGAAAAATGGGCGAATATATCGTTTCCATTTCTAGAAATTTCAGTTTAGTTTTATTTTTGTAATCTACCATATAATTTTTCTTTGCTATTTTAAAGTGTAGGGAAATTCTTTCTTTTCCATTTTATTAGTAGTGGAAAAAGCATTCACATCTCAAGTCAAATTATGAAGACATCTTGGAAACCTTTTATGCGCTTTGTGGCTCCTCTCATTCGGTACCTCAAAACTTCTCCGCGGGGTTTTCATATCATCTTCCAACCCATTGCAACTAGGTTTGTCAATGGATCCACTTCGGATCTGATCCACCTATGTCTTGGTCTTGATCCGTTCATGTCCCTTAATCGATTAGATCATTTTCGTACATTCGCGCACCCTCGATTCATATCTAGGATGTTCTATTGGATTTTGTGGCTATGGTTTGAGTCACGGTCCAAATTAATTTCAGATCTTATGGTACGCATCCAATGGACGCAGTTGGATCCATCTACTGTGCTAGTTTTCTTGCCTCTCGATGCTCCATCACAGGCTACTGTAGAATGCTAGATGATAACGCCCTCGGAAAAGTGAGAAGCAAAATACTATTTCAAGATTATTTGTTAAGGCTGATGTCAGGTCATGGCACAGACCTGCAAAATAAAATAGCCGAATATCACCATTCTTCTATTCTGTGACAATAAAGCTGCACTCCATATTGCTGCTAATTTTGTGTTTAATGAGAGGACCAAGCACATTGAATTATAACGATGGTTTTCAACAATGTGGTGAAAAGGAAGAAATGAACAAAGGGGGTCTTCCCACTATCAATCCTTCCCAAGATTTGCAAGAGTTGATCAATATGTGGAAGTTTACACTCTATTGGAATCCCTCTTTCTTGATACTAAAGATAATGGTCAGGATGACAAATGTGATATTGATCCATCACTTTGTTTCTGTTCTTACTGCAATGAAACATGAAGAATATACTAATTTTTCATGGGTTTAGGCATCCTTCCTGGGGAGTTTTGAAATTATGGTTAAAACCAGCTGTAGTGCACGCGTTTTACATGTTATCTGATTGATGGTTCCAAGCTTTACATTGAGCAAAGTTTAAAACGGAGGGAACAGAAGTGTGTTTAGATCGAAACAATTTGGGTGTAACCATAGAAAAAACAAGAAACAGAGCAATTACAAGCTCTACATGTCTTTGTTAATTTGCACTAAAGAATAAAGAATAAAGAAATTTCTTTTACATGTGAGGAGACAATAGATGAAAACACAACACCCCATGAGAGGGGGAAGCAACTGCAGAAGAAGAAAAGAAAAAGAAAATGAGAGGAAATTTTGAAAAAGAGAAAAAAAAAACTGTTCAAAAAGGAAAAAAACTTTTTAAAGTTTTCTTTTCTTTCTATGCAGCTTTTTCACACAAGAGTCTAGGGTTGCCCTCTGAGGGGGCCGCCTTGTAGCAGCCCCGGACATTCAAAAGGCTATAAACGGCGACGGAACCTTTGGCCAAGACTCTGAATCTCCCTCCCTTATTCTTCTTCGATTTCCCTTTTGACGATCCCTGCATAAATGGAGCATTTAAGAAGAATCACTACAAGAAATATAGGTTCTAGTGATGGACCAAATCCGTCACCATAAAGCAAAAGTCCATAGCTATAAGTAATTAGTGATGGAAAAACCCCATCTCAAAAAAGGCATTGCTAAGGGGCCATTTGGATACACGGATTTTAGAATCTTGAATTTCCTCACAATCGTAGTTGGGAGACGAGAGAAGAAGGAGACCGACTGCTTCACTTCTCTTTATAATCTTGGGTTTAAGTAAGAAATTCAGGTTTCCAAAATCACTCGCATATCCTGTGATTTCTAAAAGCTGGAAAGATGGGATGATCTCCTGCTCTCTTGCCGACAGAAATAAGGATGAAAAAACAGAAAATGTCGTCTCCCAACTACTATTTGGAGGAAATCTAATAATGAGTCGGTCTATAAATGAGTCGCTAAAGGGGTTCTCCTTGTAGTGAAATTAAAGTGTAAACGAGCTTTAAGAGCCATTCAATTTCGATCAGATGGATTTTGGGTGCAATTTGTGCATAATTTGCAATCTACATTTACGTTGTATTATTAAAAAAATGCACTTAGATTGCACACCAAACATACCTTCATAAATTTTTTATATAAAAATAGCCATTTTATTCAATAATAACAGATCACAAGTGCACTTCAACTCTAAAGATTGCCCATATAAAAAGATCCTCTATGAGCTCCTAATTTATCAGGACAAACATACCATCACATTCGCACTTTATGGTGGTTCAAATGAGGCATATGGGGCAAGTGAGTGATCCATTTATCAGCCATAAGGTGAAATTTCATGCCGTTCATAAATGACTTTTTTTGGAGTTAGAAAGGTGTTATTGTAATACCTCTTCGGAGCTAGGAGATTCTTCTCCCTCCTCTCTTCCGTCCTTTCTGTTCTTCTTACCTGCATTTCCATATACACCAAGAAGATCAGGGTAGGTACTTTGGGTCTTCTTTATTTTAAGGGAGCTGATATTTACCCATCTTTGCCTTTGTAATTATCACTCAAATTTTGGAGTGCAACTTGGGCTTAGCTCAGCCCGGCCGAATGGGTTCAAGCCGATTTCGGCCTAGAAATAATTTTCTAAACTCGAACATATTTTACAAATTAAGGATTTAATGGTAAAACTCCCTTCTTAAAATATTAAACAAACTATCAATGACCAATTTGACGTGTTTAAAATAATATTTTTAAAAATTGAATCAGAAAAGCTCTCTGTTCGGTCCGAAATTCTCCGAAACAGTTGAATCATGATGATATTAATGTTTTAAAGTAAATATTTTAGAAAACAAAGATTTAAAGAAAATGGAAAATGCATAAAATAAAAAACAAAACTATATCATATAACAAATACTTATAAATTAAAAAGTTAAAAGAAAATCAAGAAATTGACCAATCTTAACTTATATTTTTTTTATTAATTAATAAGATGACTTTGTAAATGGTAAGTGTAAAGTTTTTAATTTTTACTTTTTTAGGTTTAAAGAAAATGATATAATTAACAAATTAAGAGGATAACTTTAGTAGGCATATCAGCCAAGGTTTAAAATTTCGGTTTCGGACCCTGAAATTTCAAAATTTCGGTCGTGGTACAAAAATTGAAACCAATATTTTATTCAATATTAAATTTCGGCCGAGATAAAATACCGTTTCGGATTTTATTGAGGTAATTTCGGATTTCGGTCGATATTCAAAACCATGATATAAGCCAACGTTTGAAGCGAGCCCATCAATTCAAATGGGTCGCATGCTCTAATTTGAAAATTGTTAAGTTGAATTAATCGTTTGAAACTCATACTAACTTGATCAAGACACTACTAGCTGCTTGATTGTAAGTTTTTCAAAAGTTAAGTGTCAGATTTCTGACCTGACAACTTGACAACAAGATCTTTCGGTAAGAAGCCAGAGTCAGTCTAGGACCCGAAAGCCTTGTGACTATCGCATGCTAAAGTTAAAACAAAATGTTCTTGTCTCTTTAGCTTTGGCATTCGGTCCCTATGTCATCTCTGCCAAAGAGGAGAAACTTATACCAGCTTGAAAAAAATAGTTTAGTTCAAGTTGAGCAAGTGCGTCAGTTTGATCCATTTCTTTTAAACATTGGTTTGGCCGATATGAAAGAGGTGAGATGTGAATATCAGCTCTTGATAATATGACAAAAATGCCCACTCGGGTTCTGCAAGTATCCAGGAATATGACATAAATGCGAACAAATAAATCATCAGAAAAAGACGAAAATGCACTCTCCCAATCCTTTCTAGTGTCAAAACTTGAAAATATAGAGGACAGAAACCCTCTATCAATAAACAAAATTGGCCCAAAACACATCAAAAGATGATCATTTTACAAGGAATGTTAAAAGCTATCAGGCTCTTATTTTCAAATAAAGCTATTAGGGTCTTTTGAAAAAGACACACAACACATTGGGCCTCACTTCTGCACTATGTATGTGATCAGATCCATTGATCCGAACAACAACCATAAGTCCACCCTGATTGGATGATCCTAGGCCTTCGGGATCCAACAAGCCTCTTTGTGGGGTTTTAACAAAGAAAATCTCCATGTGGGGTTCAAAAATTGCCACCGAAAGCTCCATAGGAACAGAAACACCTTAGGCTAGGCCCTCTAGTCCCAAGGCAGGCCACCAGTTCGTGACCACAACATTCTACTATCACTTTCTGTCTTGTCGTTCCCATTTTGAAAACATGGAAGGAAGGGCATTTGGGGTAAAAAAAATGGAAAACAACGGCTACCATACCTTCACCCTCGCTCGTTCCAATCTCACAAACCGAGTTGAGGCAATACTCTCTAAAACTCGGCGATCCAGGCAAATCCCCAAACCCAAAAACAACCTCATCATCCATCTCCGAAAACCCATCTCTCTCTTCATCTTTTTCCTCCTCAATCTCCTTCGCCACTTCATCAAATTCCGGCACCGGATCTCGATCCATCGAATCCTTCTCCGATCCTACACTCTCCGGCGAAAGCGACTTTTTCCCGCAGATATTATGAATTGAATCAGTAGGAGATCCATCTTCCTCTAAACCCTCTTCTAGAAGCTCCTTATTTGAAAGAGTGGTTCCATTTATTTTCCGGCGCTTTTTTATCTCGTCGATTTTCCGGCGAATGGGGCCAAACCCTAGTGGCGGGGTGTCGTCGGTATCGGGCCTTGAGGCCCCACACCCCATTGAAGGAAAATCGAGAGAGAGAGAGAGAGAGAGAGAGAGAGAGAGGGTTTTTTTTGTGGGGGGTTGGAGGAATTAGGGTTTGGAATGAAAGGAGAGGTGGAACGAGGTCTTCGGGATGAGGAGAAAATGTGGGGATGGAGGATTTTCATGGGTTTTTTTTTTGTTGGGAATTTGTCAATCAGTTGGAGGGGTTTTAGGGTTTGGAAGGTGAGGATGGGTTTTGGTTTCTGTCGTTAGAATGGATGGTGAGATGTGTGTTTTGCTTCCTGTTTTTAGGTCCTTCATTTTATTACTAACTTAGAAGTGGGCGCCGATGTCTAGACAGGATGGCACTTTTATTAGATCTTGGCCGTTCATCTTGTGGACCCTCATTCCCTACATTTGCTATAGTATATGAGAAAATGATATTGCCACCCTGAATTTTCTTTTGGGAAATGATATTAAGACAACCGAATTTTGATATTTTCACTAACCCATCTTGTCTTTTAATATTTAAAGAGCTGTTAAAAGATTATTACGGGTGCATTCTTTAACCATTCGATTCTCATTCTGGAAGCCAGAATCATTTCTTAGTCTTTATAGTGCTTCCAGAATCAGAATCACGTTTCTTTAACTCATTTTAAGAATAATCTTCTATTTTTTTTAAGAGAATCACATTCTGGTGGAATTAAATACAATCGATTCTAGAGTGCTGATTTGTGGGTTATACATAAGTGGGTCATTATACCCTTCACAGGACAACGGTATAATAACTACCAATGAAACTTTGTTTGGTTGCAAGTAAAAAATATTCCATTGAATTTTTGTAGAAAAAGGGAGGAGACAAGCATTTATTAGACAAGGGTGTCATTATGAGTGGAGAGAGAGAGGGAAGAAAGAGAAAAAGAGAAAAAGAGAGAACACTATTTCCTAGAAAATTACATGGGAGACTTCCAAGGTAATGCTAATGTCACCTCCCTTTTTCGGATTTTTGTTTTTTGCTATTGGATTTTTGTTTTTTACTAGCAACCAAACGAAGCTAATCTCCTGGGTGAAAATATCATAAAGCGAGAAAATAAACTTCTACTCCCCCGAGCCTTGACTTCTACCTAACCTACCTACCTCTCACTCATACCTCATCTCCCATACTTACTTTCGATTACATATCTCCAAAGAGCATTCTTTTCAATCCCAAAGCGCCAAAGCTATTTTCCCAAAAGAGCCTTATTTCTTCTAATTAAATTTCCAATTCCCAAACCACCGCCTTTCTTTGGTAGGAATACTTGACTTTGGTTCACCAAATGTTTCAATTTTTTTCCTTCCCATAGGAAATCCCTTTGAATGCAACCTCCAAAAGATAGAAATGCATTTTCCTTCCTGCCAGTTTTTTCTCCTTCCTCTCAATAATTCAGGTTCCATAATGTAGCCGACGGGGTACCCAGGCCTAATGGCAATCCTAGGTACATAAGTGGAAGACTAAGCTCCACAACTGGTTATGATCCACATTGCAACTTGCTATCGTGCTTTTACCCATATTAATTTTCAAACCTGAAACCATCTCAAAATAAAATGGAGATTATGAATCTAACCATTTGTTGCTTTGCAAAAAATGATTGTGTCATCTGCAAATTTCAGATGGGATATAGATCCCAAGCCTCTAAATCTGACAACTATTAGACTGGGATAAATTGATTTTACCTTTGCATGTCAAATTTCAGAATTTTCAAAAAAAAAAAAATCTGAGTAGTAACAATCCTCCATTCCTTCCTCAAAAATGAAGAATACTAGAGAAGAATCAATGAATGGATTTCAGAAGGGTGGAATATGTTATCCATGAAGAGTAAAACACTTGTACAAACGGTCATTAGCACATGGGATAGCAATCCCCTGAAGGGTCATAGCAATGCTTGTGCAATTAACTAGAGACTAACAGGTTGTTCAGGAAATATGCCTTGCTTTGGCTTGCTGTCAAATAGAGTCAGATTTCATCTTTCATTTTCTTCTTTACACGGTTGATGAGATGAATATATCAAAATTCTAAAGTATTTTAACAGATATAAGGCAACGATTATTTAAATCAGTACCGCATGCCCAACATATGATTCACTTGTCCATAAAAACTAATCAGTAAGTGATACAAGATCAAAACAGAAGCCATTTCCATAGCAACAGCATCACATACAAAAAAACTTGGAGGTCAATGCCTTCAACTAGGATGTGACCTCACTCCCAAAGCAGTTGAGAAAAATGGGAGCAAAGTTTTCTCATAGTATCGCTCAAGCACCTTTGGACGTGCAGAACTAGAAATGTATTCTTCCTCGTAGAGCACACAGTCCCGACTATTCGTCCATTCCCCAACTTCACTACTGTCACCAGGTATCCAAATCCAGCAATCAGATTTTTCGTCTGGTTCCCAGTTGAACTTTTGAAGGTATTGATAGATCCTAACTATAGCTGGGAAATCTGTATGACAGTGTAGACAGCTAGAAATCAATCTACATCCACTCCCAACTCTAATTCTGACTCCTATTGCACTCAGCTCATTCCAGTATGATACAATGTCATCCCCATAGAATGCTTCGTCAATAAACGGAGCATCATCCCTCTGAAGAACAGACTCCCACTCAGAATCATATAGAAAGCACGCAGCCGGTGACCTGTAACCCATGTGGGTCTTCATCCATTGCTTTTTTCTTATACCTCTCAAGAAATCATCGGGCAATGACTGCACCGATGACTCGGTGAGTTGATATCTGATGCACTCCAGCAATGCAATTACAATAACAGCGGTCATGTCATTTTTAAGTTTAGGAAATTTGAGTCCAGTGGCTACAAGTTGGAAACTTTTGCGAAATTCAACTAAGACACCAAATGACTTGAGCTCATCTCTGTATGACCTGATTATTCCTCTGTAATGGGTTTCGTCGACGAATGGAAGGTCAGCAATTTTGGATATAGGTTCCCACTCAGAGTCGAACAAAGCTGATTCTCGTGGGGATTTAAAACCGAAACAAGTTTTCAACCACTTTTCATTAGAGATGCTATCCATAAGCTCCCCACACAACAAATGACTGTTGTTTCTCAACTGTTTACAGCATTCAAGCAACAAAATAGCAGTATCTTCCGTAAAACAAGGTGACGATAGGATTGATTTTATGTGTCTAGATGCCTTTTGGCATGCTCCATCAAAGGTAACAACTACTCCAGCTAAACCAAGCTCCTCCTTGAAGAGTCTTATGCTGCTCCCATAGAAAGACTCATCAATCAGAGGGACATTCACCAGCTCCAAAAGGCATCCCCACTCAAAATTATACAGATAAGACTCATGTGGAGACAAATAACCATGGTTAGTTCTCATCCATTTTCGTTCTCTGATCATTTTCATAAATCCTGAAGATGCTTGAGAGTGCCGAATGCATTCGAGAATCAAGATTCCACTTTTTCCTGACAAGGTTGACAAAGAAATAGGGAATTTGAAATTTTCTGTTATAAGCTCATACCTCTGCTGGAATCTCATCACAACACCTAACAATTTAAGCTCATCCCTATAATATTGAATATCCTCCCCATAATATTCTTCATCAACAAAAGGTAGTTCAGAGATTTGTTGGAAAGCTTCCCATTCCTGACTACACAGTAAAGACCCAACTGGCGCCCTGCATCCCTGGGAAGTTTTAAGCCATTTTTCCTCTCTAAAGCTTCTCAAAATCTCCCGAGATGCCATCTTTTCCTGCACTAGATACCGAATGAATCTTAACAATGAAAGAACCTGATCTTTTGTTAATGTAGTGGTGGCTGCAACTGACATGACTCTGTGGGCTACAAAGAGGCAGCATTCCTCAACCTCAGAGACAACCCCTAACCGTTCAAGTTCATTCACGTAAACATCAATTTGATTCCCATAGAAGTTCTTATCGATTAAAGGGATGTCGTCAAGCACACTGCCCACTTGTACAAGAGCTCCCCATCTGGGGCCACAAAGAAACGACTCGGCAGGAGATTTATAGCCCAAACAGGTTTTCAACCATTTTCCTTGTGTTATACTCTTTATAAACCTATTGGGAATTTCTATACCCTTAATCATTGAATTCTGAATCCATTCTAGTAAGAGAAGGGCATTGTTCTTTGACAAAGGTGAAGAGGCTGCTAGTAATGAAGCATCCGGGGGACAGGCTTCAGGTATATCTACAGCACCAATACATCTCTTTAGAAAATCTAAGAACTGATTCTCCTCTACACTTTCACCGGCAAAACATCGAGGTCGGACATAGTCCTCTCCTAATTCAACATACTTTTCTCCTCCCCAAAGGTTAGTAAAAGCTAATTCCACCCACTTACTCAGAGATGCAGGCACAAGAGCTTTTTTCCTTTCCACAATAACTTTGCCATATTTGTCAACAACCGGTATTCCTCCACACAATTTAGTAACAAACTCTTCAGTAAGATATTTCTTCGACAGAGTATGAGACAAGAAGTGACTGAATCCAATTACTAGTTGAGCGTCTTTGGAATACTGCACATTATACAGAATTGCTTCGCTAAAATCACGAATGGTAACATCCACAATGCCCGCAAATCTATACATCCAGAGACAGAGAGTTTCCTTTTTAGAGAACTTCTCCAAAGCCATCTGCACAGATTCAGGCATAAAATAGTACTTTGATGCACATTTGAACTCCCTGTTCCATTGTGTTAGCCATTGAATGTACTGTTTGTCAGCTGATATGTATATTTTACAGGGGCCGGTTATGGCTGTATAAATGCTACATAAATCCATCCTCCCATATTGATCAATGTACCGTAGGATAGGAATGTTTTTCATAGAGCAGTTTTCGAAACCATCGACCCAGTTATCAGCTAGAAAGCAAAGAAATTCCAAGTAAACATCCTCAGAAATGCACAAAACTAGATCACATCTTTCAACACACTGTGAATACCAATTATAGCTCATGTATTCAACCTGCAAAAAATTCATGACATGATTAAATTGAGCTTTGTCCAATGTAGAATGTAGAACATATTTCCCATGGGATGAAATTTTATTCAAGTAAATACCCTCTTCCCTCGCTTTGATCAAGATTTCCCTGAAGGCAGGTAGCAGTCTTCCTACTTCAAGAGGCTTCTGGAAACAATTTTCCTCAGGCAGCCATTCACAAGGCATGATGTTTTCAGAAACCAACTTGGCCCGAATGGATTCTCTCACGAGCTCAATCTCATTATGCAGTGAATTCTGAACTGGCAAGAACTCAAATAAATTTAACTTTGAAAACAAATGGCCTACATTCATGGTTTCCGCCATCGCAATGAAAGCATCATGGAAGGCAGATGCAACACAATTGAGAATTCCTCTGTTCCTCTTGTCTGAAAAATCCAATTCTCTTGATGCCCATAGAAAATCTGCCTGAATTATAAAGGGGAAGTTTGTGACAATATTCGTGGGCTGGTATGTAAAGACACCCATTGAGTCTGCTTGCTGATTAATACGCCTTTCCAAAGGAAAAGCTAAAGAAATCACCCAATCCTTCATTCTTATCTTCTCATCCATTTGGTCCTCTAACTTGACAGGAAACCTCTGCCTCCTAACATAATAAGAGCACTCATTCTCACCTTCAACAGACAGACGAATAATATAGGAACCCGCATCAACATTCGTGCTTTCACCCGATAAAGATATTCTGCTGACAATGCAAAACTCATTACTGACATCATTCTCCTCTCTAACTGAAAGTTTTCTAATTTTGGAAAACAACAGAATTTCTGTATTTACGCTAGAGAGTTGCTTCTTCACAGCGCTTATAATTCCAGATTCCAAAGGCAATATCAATGTTGTAGTTGGAATTGTCTTACCAAAACCATAGATTTCTTTTATGTGTGAGAGAGTTGGGCTTTCATCAATCCAGTCAGGGATAATGAATGTTGTAGTAGAATCAGTACACATCACTTCCTTCAATCTAATCCCATATCCATTGCTAAATATACAAAGCTGGGAAATTGATGAAACTAAACTGCTCAATCCTGTTCCTGCAAATTGTTGAATTTCTTAAAAGTTGACACACAAAACAAAACACAAACGATTTGAATTTCTTATTTGCTCATTGAAAAGAATCAATCTAAAGGGATGAACCCGATAAAACAAGTGAAAAATCAGTAGAGGATGAAACTACTTTGCTCTCCAGTTAAAGATTTCATGTTCTTATTTGCTGATTAAAAAGATTCGACGTAAATAGATGAACCTAATAAAACCAGTGACAAATCAGTAGAGGATTGAACTTACTTTGCTCTCCAATTAGCCCTTTACTGCAAATTCTGGTGATTTTTTCTCTGGACAGACCCATGTCATTGTTATAAACAAGAAGGGTAGCTTGTGCTTCGATTCCCGCAATAGATTTTGAAGTGAATACGAATTCAATCGAGGGATTAAGATCAGAGGAGTATTCATTATCTTCTGCAAACTTTAAGTGATACAAACAAGGTTCAAGTGAGAGATAGTTTCCATCAATATAGATACAATGTAAACACACAGTAACTCAATTAAACTCAAACGAATTGACTCATGACTCAGCGAGTAATACATCTTTTGGTGAATTACAAGTGGTCCTACCTTTACGTGAATGGTGAAAAACCAATTATCTAAATAGACCAAAATGCACTCACCATTAGAGGAAAATTCTACAAATGTTGAGGGATGGTCATTGGAGATCACCATGAGATTCATGAATGCATATTGATCAATTCATGACAATCTAAGTAACTCACATAAACTCCAGTGCACCTACTTTAACAGTTTATTATCAGAATAGACAAAAACACCCTCAACATTAAAGAGGAAAAATTCTACAAAGCAATTTACTTCGAAGTCATAAAAATAGGAAGATTTATTAATCCGGCCTTGCCAAAAAAAAAAAAAAAAAAAACTGGCATTATTCTGATGAAATTTTAGTTGGGTTTTGAATGAAAAGAAGAAAGTGATACCAGAATCACATCCATTACAAAGTTGGGAACGTGGATGGGAGATGTAATTGGTGAACTCTCCAATGGCCTGTGAGAGAGTTTTCTGAAAGAATAGGCTTCTCTTGGCATGAGCAGGAGAGAGCTTCGGATTTCTTCGATGGTTTCTCTCGGAGTAGCCATTAGAGATAGCAGAGAGATGAAATCTACATTCCCAACTGAGATATTTGGTGGGTTGGAGAGAGAGAGAGAGAGAGAGAGAGAGAGAGAGAGAGAAGAGAACAAGAAATGGGTTTTGATGAATGAGGATTTTAAGATTCAAACTGATATTAATATCAGAAATTACTCGTTTGGAGGCTCCTCAACTTCTCTGACGATTGAGTTCCCGAGGTAGCCCTGTTTACAACTTACAGGTGAGGCTCTGTTCATTCATCATAAAGGCAGCCGATATTGGCACTATCATGTTTTGATAATGGGACGAACTCACCTTGTGTTTTATTGTTTAACAAGCTGTAAAAAGCATTAACAATTCCCACAAAAAGGCTCTCAGCAGCTAACCTATCTTAAATCAACCAATCACTTAAAGAGATGTTCACCAAGAAGATGGCAAGCAGAGTTTCATTGAAACAGTGGTTGCGTTCTTTAACTATTCTCCTGATTCTTATTTTGGAAGTGATAATCAAATCTTAGTCTTTGGTGTAGTTCCAAAATCAGAATCATGTTTCTTATCTCATTTTAAAGAATGATTTTTTCTAATTTTCTTAACAAAATCGGGTGGGTTCTATTCAATCAGTCGTTTCCACTATTTTCTTTCCCATCCAAACACCCCCTAATAAGATTCAAACGGATGTAAACGTTTTGGGGCAGTGGAAAGGCAAAGTAATTAGAACGAGGTGGCCAAGAAACAACAATTGTACCCTAGAATTTGTTTTCTCCATAATTTTTGTTTTAACTAGATAAGATAAGATCCAAAGGAATTTTCCCCATAAATTTTGTTTTCTCCCTAATATGTCATCGCTTTCATAGAATTTCATTAAAGAGGGTGGGAAAGGGTGACCATGCTATAACATAAACCCTTCACCTTCCTCTCCCTTTTATTATGTCACACCTTCATTTGATCATATCTCTCTCTCGATCATGAGTGGGGGCCTGCCTTGGTATGGGACTGGGTGGGACCCAGCCTGATATGGTACAAGTTTAAGGGGCCTTGCGTAACGGGTTCCATCAGCTCTGGAGTTTTTCGTGTAGTGGTAGTAGGGTACCTAACAATCTTAACCCAGTTGAGAGTTTAAAAAATCACTGTAGTTTCATGTGTCAATTTTCCTGTTTTTAACAATCGAGGGGCTGTTATCTGGATTGAAGAACTATTAACCGAATTCCAACATAGTGTTGGTAATATTGCTCAAATTAATCAAGTGAGGAGACCCAAATGGCGGATGATGAACAAAATCATTCAAGTAAGGAGGTCCAGAATCAGGGTGAGAACCAAGACAAAACCAAAGAAAAAGGTAAAGGGAAAGAACTGACAAGGATGCAACAACCAAATGCACCACTAAATTACCCCTATGTATACCCGGCCCCACATCTGGTCTGTCAATCAGTATTCAATCTGAAGTTACCTCTAGGCTTTTTTGAGGCTGTTTATGTTCTTGCAAAACGTCAGATAGCCAATGTTGATACCAATACCCAGATCAAGTTTGGGTGTTTAAGGCTAGAATCTGTCAAAGCTGGGTGGTATGATGGGCAACTTAGAATGTGAACAATTTCATGTCCATAATGAAGGAAAGGCCCTATGCACAACTTTCTGCACTTGTTGTTCCTTTTATCATAGAAGCTTCTTTCCGAACTTATGGCGCAGGCTTTATCGAAATATTGAATCAAATAGAGAAAATTTCATGACAAGTGCTAGAGACCATATGCCGTTCTTGCCATTAGATTGATGTATTTTGTATCCAAAAACTCAAATCCAAATCCAAATACAAAAAATGTGGCCTTACAGATAATTCATTTAATTTTGCACTTTTATAAATAATTCATTTAATTTTTCTTCGCCCATACTATTAGGGTTATTAAGGTGTTACTACAACCACATCAAGATCTAACATATTCTCCTCAATCGATTTCAATCACATAAGCTTAATTAATGAACTCAATGCAAGGAATCTGCTATGGACCATCGCAGAAGGCATTTTGCGGACCGGCTGTTGCATTTGAGAGCGGCCATATCAGAGAATAAGACAAAATCTGTTGAAGATATGCAAATCCTTTAATCCCGTAATCCATCAGGAATTTGATGGATTCTTTTTTATCACTATTATGAATTACTCACCTTCTTTCCTTTTATTAATCTTTTATCATGGAATCTTTTGTTAATTTCTGCCTTATTTGAAGCTAGGATTAGGGTTAGGGTTAGGGTTTTGGAGGAGAAGGGGGTGAGTTCGTACATAATCCAATGGTGTGTGTTCATGCTGGGATGTTGGAGGGACGTTGGATGTCTTGATGAAACATCAATGTTTTTGAAATCAATGTTTTTGAAATCCAAGGTTGTATCCAAAAAGCACAATACCAAATTCTTGAAAATTACAAGATGCTATCCGAACAACAAATTTTTAAATCCAGAATTTAATAATCGGGATTTATTAGATCCAAGATTTTGATGAAATCCGAGATTTTAAAATCTTGATATCCAAACTACCCCTTAGAGTTTCCTTTGTGTGCTTCTTTTCTTCAATTTTTTAAAAATATTCTTGATAAAAAAAATCTTGGTTGCACATTCTGCTGCGTTAATCTCTACATTTTCCCTATGTTCAATTAGCATCTAAAACAAGATGCAGCAGGTTGCAGTGAACTATGGAAATTATGTGTTGATTAGTAAACATAAATCAAATAGGAAATGCTTTCAAACCCGTTTCGCACAATGCTGAACAGTGGCAACTTGGTTAAGAACCATCCATATCATTTTCTAGTAATTAATCACAGTCTACATTTATAAAAAAAAAGGTGACCCATGTGAGCACAAGTCTAGAAATGCAGTAATACATACTCACATATACTTTCGACAGTAGAGTACGTCATCTTAAATTAGCTGATTTCATATATTTCTTTTGCAAGGTTAATGTATTATGTGAATGTGAGCTGATATTTCTACAATTCTACTACCTTGTGTCAAGTAACTTTGCAACCCTCTATTTATTTAGAATTCTTCTATTGGCTCTCAACAAAGAGGGGACTGGAACAGTCAGAACAGTAACAAAAGGCGAGTGGAAATTCTGTTTCCCTGTGCAAAATTAAGTGCCAAACAGTACAAACTTGTTCTGTAGCACCTTCTGCACTAATGTAACCTATGAAATGATTAAAATGTCTAAGTTAAAGAACATGGTGAGTAGATTGATCACTGCAGTTAATTTGAAACATTTAAAGGAAACACTAACCATTTCTCAAATCTCATTTATGGAGCCATATCAGTATTGAAAACCTGCAACTACAAACCAATGCCCAAAATAATTAGCTGCAGTCTTACAAAATCTTTGACAGAGAAAGTAGCTGACAGAGAACCAATGCTCCTTGACAGACATATAAACTAGCTGCACTTCTACAAAATCTTTAACCACACACAATCAAACTATATCCATAAATATACTGTTGTGGATGCAACCTTGGATTACCAAAAAGAAAACTCAGATGAAAGAAACTGTTCATCCTCAAAGAAAACTTGCAGGTTTTCCATCTTTAGCAGCGTGTTCACTGCATCCACCTCAAAACCCAATAAGCATCCTAATCTTATCAGCTTGAAAAGACCATCAATAAGTTCAGTTCTCTCCCATAGCAATCCTTCAGATACTTCTTTGGCAAAAAAAGTAGCGAATTTTAATCTTGTCTTCTCATGAGAAGTTGAAGATGCCTGAACAATTAGCCTGGAAGAACTTTTCTCAAAGCAAACCATTCTGCTACTCTTTGCACTCAAATGCTTTTCCTCAGATGACACAATTAGGCTATAACTCACCACTATGGGCCGATCAGTTTCGTAGACAGAGAGGTCAAGAAGATCTCTTGCAATCTTGTGTCTGTTCACTACTGGAATTTGAAGGCGTGGTTCTGCCAGAAAACCCAACACGAGTCTAATCAGACCTTCCCCAATCATCCCACCTCTTGATTCAAGCTTCTTGAAATTAGAATTCATGAATGTAGAATCCAAAGAATCTTCTGTAACAGCTTCAGAAATATTACGGACACCCAGAATTTTGTAGGTCTTGTACAATTCACACAAAGGAAGCGAAGGGAGACTGGGTTGTGGGTACCACACAAACAATGGTTCTTTGCAAGATCTTGAAAACATGTCCATCATCTGCAGGACATCAGGGATGAAAACGTTTTCTTTATTTACTAACTGAACCTCTCCGCAGACATGATTGTTAGTAGGTAGCTTTGTTATCTTTCTTCCAAAATCTTTCACAGTTTGATGGCCCCAAGTTAGGACATGTGACCAAAAGGAACAGCATTTAGCATGTGTCAGTTTATGCCGACTGTTCTCCCAATGATACCACAGCCGGAAGTAATCCTCAATCAATGGCACATGCGGCACTTGAAAAGCAGAGGAAAAATACTGGAGCAATGACTTGTCATAGTAACTTCTCAAAACATTTAACCGCGAGCAGAAAAGATTGTCCACGTCATAAATAACACAGCTATCAGGCATTACCCATTCTCCATCGGTACTGTTTTTCGGGATCCATATGCGAAAATCCAATTTATTTTCTGGTTTCCATCTGCACATGTTAAGGTAACTGTAAATCCTTCTCAAAGAAGAAAAGTTAGTATTGTTTCCAATAAGGCCCGCTATCAGAGAGCATCCTTTCCTGAATTCAAATTTCACGCCCACAGCCTTCAGTTCTTCCCTGTACAAAGAAATACTGGCTCCATAAAAACTTTCTATGATGAAAGGTGCATCTTCAGGTTCCAATACAGTTGCCCACTTTGAATCGAAATATAAACATTCCTCCGGTGATCTGTAGCCCATCGGAGTCAACAGCCAATTTGTGCTTTTCAATTTGCTGAGAAAATCAGGTAAGAACTGATCAGATCTTTCAAGCAAACTTCTTACACACTCGAGTAGTGATAGTACATTGCTCACACTTAGTACTGCAGGCTCCTTTGGTAATTTGAGACTTTTTGCCACAAAATGGCAGCCATCTGCAAAAGTTACAATGACACCCAGCATTCTCAGTTCTTCCCTGTATAAATAGATACTCTTGCTGTAGAAGGCATCGTCAACAAATGGAATATCAGCTATAAGAGAGATTGAATCCCAATTTGGATAAAAAAGGACAGAGTCCTCACATGTTGAGTAACCATGATGGGTTTTTATCCACTTCTCGCCAACTAAGCAGTTGTTGAATTCCATCGGTAGAGTAAACTGCGTTCCCCTTAAAGACTTGAAACATTCTAACAGGTTGAGTACGTGATCTTTTGTTAGACTAGAGGAAGAAGAGAGCAACTTGAAACAACTTGCAATCCTATTAAATACTCTAATAAAACTTACTTTCACCCCAAGCATCTTTAGCTCAGCCTTGTAATCCTGAATTCTTCTTCCATAAAAGGTTTCATCGATCACAGGAATGTCTAGTACATTCAATAGACAATCCAATTCAGTATGGGAAATAGAAGATTCATTCGGAGACTTAATACCAACCGTAGTTCTCAGCCATCGCTTATCTCTTATCTTTTGTATCAAACGAGTGAGAGAAGACCCTGGATTTTGGTTGGAGTTCATACTTCTGATACATTCTAGCAGCGAAATCACATACTCCGGTGCAATTTCACTGGGTTCTCTGGGAAATTTGATACACGGAGCCACAAACTTCAATCCCTCAGTATGATCAACTACAACCCCCAACATTTTCAGTTCTTCCCTGTAGGAATAGATTTCTTCCCCATAATAAGATTCATCGATAAATGGAAGTTCACAAACATTAGAGAGAGAGACCCATTTTGAATTGAACAAAAGTGAATCCTGAGAAGATCTATAACCACAAAGTGTTTTCAGCCACTTCACACCCTCCATACATTTATTGAATTCTTTTGGTAATGATGAATAGTGTTGTCCTCTTAGTTTCCTTAAGCATTTAAGTAGTAGGAGCACATTTCCTTTTGTCAAATTGGTAGAAGACGAGAGTGACTTGAACTGATCGGCAATTATCTTTGAAGCTTTGTCAAAATTAACTGTCACCCCCAATGCCTGCAACTCAGCCTTGAATGAATGTATGTTGCTCCCATAAAAAGTTTCATCAATCACTGGCATGCCACTAACAATATTTAATAAACAACTCCAATGATTTTTAGGGAGTATGGACTCAGATGGGGAACTAAAACCAGTTGTTGTTTTCAGCCAAGATTGATTCTGAATCTTTTCAATCAACTTGAAAGCAGAAGTTCCCAATTCTCTAATGCATCTCAAAATCAAAGTAGTGTGGTTACTCGTCATTGCAGATAGGCCTTTCTTGAAAATGAAATTTTCAGCTATCAATTCATACGCATGGACCAACTCCACTACAACACCTAGCAATTTGAGTTCATCACTGTAGCAGTGAATTTCCCGTCCGTAATATGTCTCGTCAACAAATGGAAGATTGGCAATATCTTTTACAGTTTCATTTTCAGAAACCAGAAAAACAGATCCAACTGGAGTCCTATACCCATGAACTGTCTTCAGCCACTTCCTTCCTTTCAGACTTTCGACAAAATAGTCAGTCAACATATAATTTCCCCGTAGGTACTTTACGAATTTCAGCAATGAAAGAACAGTTTCTCGAGTTAAAACAGATGCAGCTGCAAGAGAAGAGACACGATCGGCGATTACCCGGCAAGCATCAACACTTTCATACTTTACCCCAATTATTTTGAGATCTTCCTTATATGAGATAATCTTGTTCCCATAAAAATTTCCATCTATGAAGGGGAGACCAATTGAAATGTCTGCTATATTTGCTAGGATGGATTCTGCGTCTCCATCAGAAAGGAAACACTGGTTTGGAGACGCAAAGCCTTGGATAGTTTTCAGCCACTTTCCTGTTTCAATGCTTTTCTTGAACTTTCTAGGAAGTAAAATATAATTTGTCCTCAAATTTCTAATCCAATCCAATAGTAAAAAAGCCTGGTCCTTTGTCATCTGCGAAGAATTTGGAAGTTCAGCATCGGGAGGACATAATTCAGGTATGTCCGTTGCTTTAAAATATTTCTGGAGAAAAGGCATCATCTGTTTTTCTGAAGTTCTTTCACCAGCAAAGTCACCAGGTCTGGAATATTCCTCCCCTAATTCAATGTATTTCTCTCCACGCCATGGGTTTGAGCCCAACAATTTTTCCCACGCACTACCAATTGCAGGGACCATAATCTTAGACCATTCAATGGCTACATGCCCATTCCCTTTAACAACAGGCATGGACTTGCACAACACTGCAACCTGTTGTTCAGTAATGAAAAGATTTGAAAAAGAATGGAACACAAAATGAGTGAAAGCAATTACTAAATTTTTATGTTTTTCACTCCGTAGAGTTTTGATGAGCCGGTGGCAGAAACTGTAAACACTTGTCTCTTCCACTGTTGCAGTGTCACACAACCATGGCATCAATAAATCTATTCTATTAAAGCTTAGAAGTGCCATCTGTGTACTGTTAGGAAAGAAAAAAGAACCTGTGTTCTGAAACTCCCTTTTCCATTTGTTTAACCATGCATGCTGTTTTGCATCCTTCGCAAAATGAATCTTATGTATTCTGAGTTTGGCTGCTTTAACACTACACAGTTCTAGTTTCTCGTACTGATCGATGTATTTCAGAATTGGGGTGTCTGCGACTGAACTAACACCAAAACCACTTTTCCAATTATCTGATAAGAAGCAGAGAAGCTCCATGTAGACATCTTCAGAAGCTAACAAGACTAGATTGCTTCCCTGTACGTACTTCCCATACCAATCATAATCCACATATTTCACCCCAAGGAAATCCAGTACCTTCTTGAAGTAATCTACATCCAAAGCAGAATGGATAATATGTTTACCATGAGAAGATATGCTCTTTAAATTAATCCCTTGTTCTTGTAATGCAAACAGAATTTCTCGGAATGCAGGCAGAAGCCTTCCTGCATCAACAGGCTTACAGAATACCCTTTGAGTGGAAAATGATTCGCATGGAATGATATGCTCGTCCCGTATTCTGGCCTTAATCGAATGTCTCACATCGTTTAATACAGCATAGGATGAGGTCTGAATGGGGAGGAAATTAAATATGGATGCCACAGAAGACAAAGGGGCAGATTCTACAGACTTCACAGAAGAAACAATTGCATTAACGAAGGCGGTAGGAACACATTGCAGAATTCCATTGTTCCATTTGTTATCTAACAGTATGGTTTCCCTTGACGATGATAATATAAAATCAGCTTGAATTATAAATGTAAAATTGGTCACCATTTCTGTTGGCAAGAAGGCAAAAACTCCAGAAGAAGAAGATCTTCTTTTCAGACGATCTCCAAAGGGAAAAGCCAATGAAATTACCCATTCCTCTATCTCCTTCCTTCCTTCAACCCGGTTCTCGTCCTTTACTGGAAATCTCTGCCTCCATATATAATAGTTGCACTGCTCACTGCTCTTAGCACTTCCTTCTGTAGCAGAAAGATAGAGTATCCGTGAATCGGCATCAATGTCCTTTATAGTTCTGAAATCTGTCTCACTCAATATTGAAATTTCACTGACCGAACCAGAAGTACAATGATCAACATTAGTTTCATGAACTGATAGCCGCTTGATCTTCAATAGAAATAGCAAGAGTTCAGGGTGCACATTTGAGAGTTCTAGCTTCACAGCTTCCACCTTGTCATGCCTCAATGGGAGAATAATTGCTGTTGTTGGAAGGGTCTTCTGAGTACCATATATGTCATGTATATCAGAAAATGTAGGTTTTGAATCAACCCATTCAGGAACAATGTAACCGATGCTGGAATTTGAGATGGGTTCCTCACTGAACCTGATCTGATATCCATTGCTGAATATGTAAGGTTGAGCAGTGACAAGAAATACACTCTTAAAACCAATTCCTGAAATCATATATTAAGGTAAATGAGTTAATGATGAAAACTCCAGGAAGGTTTAACAAGCAGACTTCCCCGATTAACAGAAAAAAATTTACAATGAATTTTATAGAGATTAGCTGTGAAGGTTGCGGAGATGGCATCAAGCGCATGACCACAACGATGCAATGCGTAACACTATCATATTTCTTTAGAAGTTATGGAAAGTTGAACTTTATTTTTTTTTAGAAACTTCATACCTGAATGTCCTGTTCTTGTTCTGAATTGTATCCCAGTTATACGAACCAACAATTCAGAGTGAATGAGAATACGAAAAACACAAATTATAGAAGTGATGGAGATCATTAGCCAAACTAAAAGTTGCCACTCTCTACGAGGTCCAATTGAGTTAACTGCAAGACGAGTTTCTGTTTTTCTTTTCCGTATAATTTTAGAGTCATAGAAAGAGTCCATGATGAAGATTTGTTTCAAAATAGTAAAAGTAGCCTCCAGGTGGGATTAGGCTAATTTTTGACTAATTATTTATTAGGATCCGACATTTATAATCATAGAAATAGGTGACCAAAAATTCAAGGAGTTAGAAGGGAGTCAAAAGAGTTTTAGAGAAAGCCATACAGGAGGAAGAAGAGCAAACCCAGTCGGAATCGCAAGAGGGGAAGACAACCCTGGTGGAAGAAGAGCAAGATTATTATGAAGAGTTGGAGGAGATGGCTAAAATGGGGGACGTACTAGGTATAGATTACAAGGGAGATGTGGAAGAACAAAAAGATAAATTTTGATATCGAGAAAAGAGATGCGGAAAAGAGGAAAAACAAGACCCCTGGTCGCAGGAGTCGAGAGCTCAAAGCTCTCAAGAATTGAAAGGGTTTTTTTTGGTGTGTAAATAGGCTTCTTGAACGTTTTTTAGGATGGTTGGAAGTTCTCAGAATTTTGGTTGATTGTGGTAGGCTATGGTAGTCCCTGTTTGTTGCAAGTGTTTGGAATGTTGTGTGGGGCTGGAAGCCCATGTGAAAAACTTTATCTTGCGAAGAATTATGGGAGGTTATTTTGGTCTATCTGAGCGTGCTTGAGGGACAGTGTCCTTTGCTGCTCGGGGGAGTTTTTCTCCCTGGATGACCATTCCTACCAATGATGATTGTTTTCTTATTTACCAAGGTGGGTGAAAAAAAGCTTTAGGTCCTTGATGCATTTCAAGGCATATTAACTCCTTGGTTATCTTCCAGGGAAATGATAAATGCGCCCCTTTTCATCACATGGGACACCCAACTGCAGAGTATGTGGCAATCAAATCCGTTGAATCCTTCTGACATGAAGTACATCAGCCCCTCTGCAGTCATTGATACACTGCTGCTGGGTGTCCCAAGTGATGAAAAGAGGTGCATTTATCATTTCCCATCTTCAATTATATGGATGATTTTGGGCACCACAGTATTCTGTCATTGGATGTTTTTGAAAGATATTGCAGAAGTTTGCTGAGAAAGGTCGATGCGGAAGGAAGTCTAGAGATGGTGGTTTTCTGTTAGTTGTTTGAGGAAGTTTGTATACAGTGTCTTATGCTTTTACTTTTTGGTCCTGGAGTATGCTCCTGGACCATCATACTAAGTAATTTCTGATGGGACTATCGGTCCCCATGTAAATTTCATGGTAAGAATATAATAGTCATTTTTCAAAAAAAAATAAAAATCGAGTTAATATTTTTAAGTCTTTCATACCTTCTATAAGTTGCAGGCTTCGGCCACCATTTTGAAGACGAATAACTGTAAATGTTTTAAAGTGTTGATGGTCTCTCCCTTATGTTGTGTGGGCTCATGGTATCAGCCAATGGTGGGTTCCACTGATTTTGTATGCTTCTTCCTTTGGTGAATTCCTAAGGGACAAAGTAAATTCTTATGTACAATCTATTTTTAATCTTAGTTTATTTGCCTAGTATTGCATTTTTGTATCAAGGTTTAATGCTGGATTCGATTGATTTTGTATGTTTCTTCCTTAGGTGAATTCCTAAGGGGCCAAAGTGAATTCTTAGGTACAATGCTAGGGGCAGTCTTTTTTTTCAATCATAGTTTATTACATAGGATATTATTTTTGTATTTTGTTACTCTTCTCATAGCCTGTCCTACGTTAAAAAGCCTCCTACAAATAACTGAGTTGGTTAAAAGGTTGTGAACCACAAGCCAGAACCAAGATAATTGATGACCCAAGTAACATAGAAAATTTCCTTTTTCTGCTGCTGAATATTATCTTTTAGTTATAGACTACCCTGTTTTCCAAATCCTTGTTTTCTGAATTTTTAAGTCACCTTCTGTAAAATTCTAAAAGAATCATTTATGCATACCTTTCTCCCCGATGAACCCTCCTTGTCTCTTTTCCTTCTTGGTTGATCTGCCCACACTGCAAATGGACTCAATGTTCCTTCTTGAAAACCCAATCTCATTGTTGAAAACAATTAAAGTTGCAGGAGCACCAGTACCCGTAATATCATTAGATGTAAATACAAATTCAAGAGCCGGATCTACACCGGGCAAGTACTCGTTGTCTTCCGCATTCTTGTATTAGAATGGAAAATTAGAAGAACCCATTGAAAGTATTAGTAGAATTCATAAAATCGCTCAGACACATATTTTATAAACCATAAAAAAAGAATGAAATTGAAGGGTCTAATTCTTAAAATTCTGAGTTCTGGATTAGCCCATGGATTGTTCAAACCATGAAAATTGAGAAAGGAAGTGGGTCTGATTTTTATAACTTAATTTAGTGCTGAGTTAGCCATGGACTGTCCAAAACCATCAACTAAAAAACATCAAAAGAACGAAGAATTGGGTCTTATTTTTGAAATATTTAGTTCTAAACTAGGCATGATTTTTAATTCATCAGTAACGAATTAGTCATGCTTTGTCCAAAACCGTAAACTAAAAATAAAAAAATGAAAAAGAAAGAAGTGATGGTTCTTATTTTTAAAATCTTTAATACTAAGCTAGCCATGGTTTGTCAAATACCGAAGACTAAAAAGGACAAAAAAGGGGCAAATGGAAAAATAAAAAGGAAAAGAGAAGAAGAGAAAAGGATAAATGAGGAAACAGATGGGTGTGATTATCACAATTCCCTGACATTGATTGTTGAAAACATGAAAAATGAAATATAGCAACAGTTCTGATTTTTTTAAACTCTCAACTGGGTTAGCATGGACTGTTGAAAACTATAAGAATGAAGAAATATTTATCTTTACAGATTTAAGTTTAACATCAGTTAAATGAGGAAAATATATTGATGTTCGGTAAAAAAAACAATACCTGTATGAGCTCCATAAGAAAATGAACATCCTTAGTGTAGAGCTCTGCCGAGAGATTTCTCACAGCATGGTAGAGATCTTCTGATAGAGGATTGGGTTCTCCTCCAATAGAGAATTTAAATTTTCTTATCTCTTCTATATGTTCTCTTGGTGTAGCAGCCATGTTTTTTTTTTTTTTTTTTTTCGAGAGAGAGAGAATCAAATGAAGACATGACAGAATAAAAAGGAGAGGAAGGTGAGGGGTTTAAAGAAGGGAGATGGAAAGCCAACAGACTCGAAGCTCGTTATAGCATGGTCACCTTTTCCCATGCTCTTTAATGAAAATCTATGAAAGTGATGAAAAATAAATGAGGATTTCCACATTGTTGCATGTATGGCCACCTCGTTCTAATTGCACCTTTCCAGTGCCCGAAATAAAAAAAATTGTAGAGAGAAAAAATTCCAGGGTACAATTGGGTTGAGAATTTCCTAGATAACAGGGATGAGGGATTCACTTTGCTGCATGGCCACCTCATTCTAATCACTTTGCCTTTCAACTGCCTAGCCTGAACGTCCGTTTGGATCTTATTAGGGGGTGTTTGGATGGGAAAGAAAATTGTAGTACTAATATTTTCCTAGAAAGTTTTATGGGTTTTTTTTTTTTTTTCTACAGTTTGGCTACCATTGGTCTTTTTTTCTTTCCTTAAAAAAAAAAATTTTAATTAAAAAAAAAAAAAAAAACCAGGGAGTCTGGAACAAAATTTCCTTGAAAAGCAAAGGAGCCAAACACTAAAAAAAACTCATATTTGAGAAAAAATTTCTAATTATATTGTTAACCTAGATCCAAAGTAAACACACTTGCTTTGATGGAAAATAGCATCTGCCTCACTTTGGGAGAAACTGAAATCTCAGCCAAAAAACACATCGATGGACAATGGTAACTACCTTAATTCCGTGGACGAGATTAAATAAGAAAAATACCAAAGAAAAAAGGTGACCGGTTAGGCCCTTTGGAAATCCCATGGTAGCTATGGCAACCCAAGAGGGGGGAGGGTGAATTGGGTCGGTAAAAGTACTTTTGCCAAAAACAATGTCAAATTAAAACTTTAAGCACATGCAAGATAAAAATCACAAATGCACAACCACATAAAAATAAAAGAGATAGAGTAAAGAGAGAGTGCACTAGATTTTTAAAGTAGTCGGTCCGAGGATCCACACCAAGGCCAACACCGAGAAGTTCGATGGCTTCACTAAATGATTTCCTTAACAAAGGGGAATCAACACAATTACAAACGAAAGGAGAGCTCTGCGTCTCCTACACTCGCCTCTGTGGAGGTGGCTCTGCGACTCCACACACACTCGCCATTTACAATGCTCTCAAAGAACATGAAAAATACAAATCACTCTAACTAAGGAGATCAAGCTCTCAAGCTCACCAAAAAACTCTCAAATGATGTACAAGTTGAAGTCCTAGATCTAATCCCTTAAGATAATCCCAAATTAAGGCACAGGGGTGTTTCACACTCTATAATAAGACAAAATATGTTTAGGAGTGTTCAATTGGGACCTAAGGGTGTATAGAACCCTTATATAGGCATTAGAACTCAAAACTAGCCATTTTAGGGGCAAAACTATAAATACAACGAAGACCCCAAAAACTACCCGTTAGAGCCCAACAGCTATAATTTTCAAGCAGATCTGGTCGACTAGCCTTGGTGGTCAACCACAGTCAAGCTTCTGGTCCGTTTTTCATTTTGGACAGAATCCAAGAGGTGTTTGACCATACCTGCACTTTTTTGCACACATTGATTTTTCCATTTTTATTTTTTTGGGCCTTTGCTCCTTGGTGTTTGGTCTTTACATTTATAATGTTTTGGACCTTTTTAGGGTCCTATGTGCCTTTAAGTGGGATTCGATATTACAATCTAAACACAAGACATTCACTCAAACTTCAAGATTAATGCTCTTCATGTTTTGGCTTTCTTCATGGATCAAGTCTTCACTTCTTTGGATCTTTAAGATCTCCTTCATTGCTTCGAGCCTTCATCTTCATTTGGCTTCAAATGATCTCCTCCATTTGATTCAAACCACGATCCATACCATTTTTCTTAGCTTTAGTGTTTGATTGCTAGAATCTCCAATACAAGTAAACATCAAAGACATTAGATATAACAACACAATTCAACTTGTGTTTGGAATCATCAAAACATAGAAGTCTCACCTTGGGCTTATGCCATTTTCCCTTTACCAATATTTAAGGTCTCAAAATCACGAAATCGTGATCTCCAAATCCAGTGGAAAAAATGGCTGGTGAATTTCATCGGTTTTGCAGTGGCTGATCGAAACCAAAACATTTTCTGATATATGCATATATAATTATGGTGTTTATGGGGTAGTTGTAATGTAGTATTTATGTAATTGTGAAAATGTGTTTTAGGGTTATGGGTGTTAGTTATTGCTTATATGTTATGTGAGTGGGTCAATAAGGGTGGCAATCCTTTATGCTTGTATTTAAGAAGTTACATGTTAAAGAAAATTGATAGAATTTTACAGCAAAAAGGAAACTTTGTTTTTTGGATACTCAATGTTCCTCTCAAATTTAACCATTAGGGTCTGTTTGGATGCCACAAGCACGGTGTCTCTCTGACGGTGTCTCTCTGGACAGTTTTGGGATCTTGGGGGCGCCAAGTAAGCCAAACCCCTTTCTCGGTTTCCTCTTTACCAAGAAAGCTTGGATAAACTTGCAGGTTGTCGAGGTGTGTCGGGTGATGTTGCAGCCCCGGAGAATCCCCCTCCTCTCTTTGGGTTAAACTTCACGAAAAAAGAGGGTACTCTCTCTCTCTCTCGCCCACCGCCCAGTCCTCACCACGCCCACCACCCAATCCTCTCGCTCTCTATTTCTCCGAATGGCAGGAGAAGAAGACACCTAGCTCATCCCGCCTCCCAGGCCGCCCTTCCGCCCATCCCGCTGCCACTCCTGCCACCCCCCAACTCACCCAGACCCACAGTCCGTTTCACTGTTGCCACGCCCGCCCCTCAGCCCAGCCCCTCTCAGAAAGAAGAGGAAGGGGGCTTTGTAGACAAGGCTCGGCCAAACCTTGTGTGCAAACTGAAGAAGGTGTTATACGGATTGAAGCAAGCACCGAGAGCATAGTATGGGAAGATCTGCGACTTTCTTCTGTCATTTACAAATTCAATTTATCTTTTTTGGTCTTCTTTTTTGTTTTTTATTCCCTCCATCCCACATTTACCCTTAACCAAAGGGTGGAAACCTTGGACAAGTCCCGAGAATTTCCAATTCCTATCTCCTCCCTTAGAACTACCTATCCCTGGATTTAAACTACATCCAAGCAGATCTTTAGGAGGTCCGGTTGCCTCGAATAAACCTCCTGTCTTTTATAGCTTTCCTTTATTTATTTGTGTTACGGCCAATAATGCATGTAACATTTTCCTCCCTCGGGAGTATCGGACACGGCATTTTAGGATCGAGTTATGAGAAGAAAAGTTTCCCCTTCATGAAGACATGAATTTTATAGTATTGGTGTTTGTTTACTATTAAGCCCTTCTGCCCATCCCACGGCCACTCCCAATCTCACCCAGACCCACCGACCCTTCCGCCCCCTCAGCCCAGCCCGTCCTGGGAAGAAGAAGAAGAAGAAGAAGGGGGCTATACTGTAGCAGATCGTTAAAAAAGAGAAAGTGACAAAAGAATTTCATTTACAAATTAAATTTATCCTTTGTTGGGTGTGGAAACCCCGGATAAATCCTGGGAATTTCCAATTCCTGTCTCCTCCATGAGAACTACCTATCCCTGGATTTAAGCTACATCCAAACAGATCCTTAGGAGTTCCGGTTGCCTCGAATAAACCTCTCCCTCTTTTCTATCTTTTCTTTGTTTATTTATGCTACCGCGAAATAGGCATGTAACATTTCCTCCCTCAGGCGTATTATGAGAAATTTCTTTCTCCTTCGTGAAGCTATGAATTTCATAGTTTCAGTGTTTGTTCAATATCTTTAACAAAAAATAGACCCTTTGCTATATCATTTTACGAAATCTAAACAACAAAAGAATAGGATACTTCAAAACCCTCTTGTTCATAGTTTTGTTGAGATGCAGAAACCTATCCAAATGTTCATTGGATCGTCGCCTTCTTCCCCCACCTCTGACTCCCTATTCTCTTCCATAATCCGTATCTTGGTTGACAAGGTAGAGTCGACGATGCTCAGATGACTTTTTGGTAGTCCAAACCATCTTCAGCCGTGAAGAATTAGAGTGTAGCAACTGACAGGGTATTAGCAATCCCCTCTAACATATGATAGGGGGATAGAATTTATGTGTTTCAGAGGTCATATATGGATAATCTTTGCAGAAAATAAACAAAATTGATGTAGTAATGGCTGACCTAACTATCTATGTAAGGCAAGTGTGCAGTGTTGTCGTTGAGTATGGAAAGTTTGAATGAGATTCCCTACACAAGTTATGAAGCCAATTCATTAGAAACTTAAATACACTGTTTTATCATGGTTGGGGAAATGTCCAAATTATAGTTGTGCCATAGAATGGATACAACAAATCCTACTGTCTCCACTTTTCAATTCTGTTGATACATTACTGACCATTTCAAAACATAGGATTATGATTTTTTTTGGGTGTGATAAATTCACCCCCTTTTTTCCATTTTCGCCCCATTTTACCCGGTATGCTTATAACAGGTCACAACCAGTAACCTAACTCTTGTTCGTACCACCATATCAGCTAAAGAAAATGGTGGGCAGAGACAGACCGGTTTTGGCATCTTCTCTGCCTACTACTTCTTCATGTTGTTAAAAACATTTTTTTTTAAACCAAACCAAAATAGTTCCTTAAAGTTTGTGACAAAAGGCTTGCCAACAGTTGCAAACAAAGTCTCTACTAAAGCAAATGTAAAGAACAGTCAAAACGCCTAAGGAAAAAGCACGTCAAGAGTCATGGCAAGGAGTGATCATTCTTCGCCTTCTTGTCTCTGAGCAGGCTCATTTCCCTAGCAAGATCCATAAACAGGTCCCTTGCTTCGTCGTAGGGCGCCACATTCTTATCAGCTGGCTTCTTAAGAACCTTAATTGCTCCAAGATGGCTCTGTGCCTTCTTGTCTATGAGAAGGCGGCATGAATGAGCATGTGATGAAGTCTTTTCCCTAGAAAGGGTCTTAACAGGTCCCTTGCTCTGTTGTAGAGCATCATATTCATTTCAGCTGGCTTCTTAAGAACCTTAATTGCCCCAAGATGGCTCTTTTTCTGAACAGCATCTATATAACCTTGCAATATTGGGGCTATGATCCCCACTTCATCCTTTACCCTTTTAACACGTGCCCTCTCCTCATTTGTCAAACCAGGTAGCCCATACGCTGATGGTATAATGTGATATTTCCATGGGTCCCTCTTTATAGGCTCCACAAGGCTATCTAAATCACTGAGATCATAATTACCCCTAGCACGAATTTCTTCCCACCAATTTGCTTCTTTCAGTGACTGGATAACTGCATGGCCAGAAGTTATGAGTGCCTGACCGGATGGTCCCCAACTAGACCTCAATCTAATTGCTTCAGGAATTAGTGTCCCTTCCCTATAAGCCAGTAATACTCCATAACTCTTCTTGGTGTAACCCAATGAAACCCTGTCTTGAATAAGATATCACGTGGTAGCTTTTCAAGAATTGCTTCACAATTGCAAGCCCGGCATATGGTCTTAGCCCTTTTCATGAAATTTTCTCTGTTGGATTCAATAAATCCTTCACCAGAAGTTCTAAAAGAACTTTATATGATAAAAGGGACAACAAGTGCACAAAGTTGTGCATTGGGACTTTCCTTCATTATGTTCAACATATCAGATGTGAATTCAATCATATAATCTTCATGGACATCAAATCGTTCACATTCTGGTTGCCCAGCATACCATCCAGCTTTGACAGATTCTAGTCTTAAACACCCAAACTTGATATGGGTCTGGGAATCAACATTAGCTATCTGATGTTTTGCAAGAACATAAACAGCCCCCAAAAAATCTTGAGGTAACTTCAGATCGAATCTTGGTTGGGAGACCTGATGTGGGCCCGAGTATACATAAGGGTAATTGAGTGGGAGTCTAAGCCACCACTCCTTTTCAACCTCTCCTAGAGCGGCTCTTTCGGGATCATAAAAGGGTCTTCTGTAAATTATGTCTTCAAGGTCATTGTCAACACTACTACGTGGTAGGAAACCATCTTTATCAGGTTAAGATCAGTTGGCAATGGCTTTGTTAACATGAAGGCCTCTTGTTTTATGTATCCTTTTTCATCCCTTTCATGAAATTTGTCGACCTTCTTTGATGTACCATCCAAGACAGCCATAACCTTAAGTCTTTTGCGTGAACCCTCAGTTGGGTCATCATACGAACCAGTCTATGTGAGCTTCAACATAGGTACATAAGGTGGTGCATTTTCCGGATTGACTTTTCCTTCACCCTTTTCTTTGGTTTTGTCTTGGTTCACTACACCTTGATTCTGGGTCTCATCACTTGATTGATTTTGTTCATCATCCGCCATTTGGGTCCTTTGGACGTCCGCTTGGTCTTATGTTAATGGTTCTTCAATCCTGACCGCAGCATTGACTGTTAAAAACAATAAGAATGAAGAGGTATTAATCGTTTACAAATTTTAGTTTATCATCAAGCAAATGAATAATGGAAATAGATGTTTCATAGAAAAAACCATACATGTATATAGAGTCGAAGCTTGTTATAGTTTGGTCACCTTTTCCCACACTCTTTAATGAAAATCAACGAAAGGGATGAAAAGTAAATGAGGATTTCCACATTGTTGCATATGGTCACCTCGTTCTAATTGCTTTACATTTTCCACTCCCCGAAACTTGAACGTCAGGTAAAAAACATTTATGGAGAAAAAATAATTACGAGGGTCCAATTGGGTTGAAAATTTCCTAGAGAACAGGGATGAGGGATTCACGTCGTTGCTTGGTCACCTCGTTCTAATTGCTGTACCTTCCCACTGCCCCAAACTTGACTGTTCGGTTTGGATCCAAGGTAAAGAAAACATTTATGGCAAAAAAAATTCCAGGTGCAATTAGGGGGTGCAACTTGGGTTGGCCTCAATAGGAACCTGACTGGTTCAACCTGATTTTGGCTCGGGTTGGATTGGTATTTCCTCAGGGTGGGTTGGGCTGGGGTTGGGTAAAGCCGGCCCAATTTAATTTCGGGTCGTATTAGGGGTTGAGGCCTTGCCCGACCCAAACCCGACCTCTGTTGTCTAATTTTATCATAATTTCTTTGGGTTTTTTTTTCTGTTCTTTTTTTTTTGGGTCCTAGGTCAACCCGAACCCAGCCTGATTCAACCCACCCGATTTGGAAAATGCTGATTAGACGGGTTGTGTTAGGGTTGAGAGATTTAGAGGCGGGTTGGGTTAAGATTGACCGTCCTTAAACTGAGGCGGGGCGCGTTAGGGTTGAGGGAATGCCATCTCAGGTTGGGCTAGCGTTGGCCTCAATCCTACCTGAGTTGCACCCATAGGTCCAATTGATTCAAGAGGAATCCTAAACTTACGGGCGCCCTTGCATAAATAATATGGAGTTTTTATATGATGAAAGGCCTTATAGTTAATTATTTTTCAAAAAGTACCCTACTGTCCACAACATAGGATGATCCAAACCGTCCATTAGATGGGACACGGACACAACCTAAATAGGTTGTGCTCCAAAAATCATTTCCATAGGTTGATCCTAACCCTTCAATCTATAGAGGGTTAGGATCAACCCTCTAACGTGCGGTCCTTCTATAGATTTGAGGGTTAGGATGAACCTATGTAAATGATTTTTGGGGCACAACCTATTTAGGTTACTGTCTCATCTAATGGACGGTTTTTATCATCCTATGGTGTGGGCCGTGTCGTACTTTTCAAAAAGTAATGGAGTAAAAACTCAATAGTATGAAAGGAGTTTTTATATGGTGACGGAACGTCAAGTACCGTCAAAACGGTACCCCCCTTGATATTTGATCCAACAGCTACCCACTTTTTAAGAGTCTGCTGTTGGATCAAATACCAAGAGTGGTACTTTTGAAGTACCACCATCACGTGACTTGACGATCCGGCGAGAGATAATTTCTCGTGTGGAAGAGCGCCCCCATTGGTTCAAAGTCACTATATTACATTTAATCTCTATGACTTTTACATTATTAGGTACTATGATAAATTTCCAAGAAAAGTGAGTTAGACAAGCACTAAAAAAAGTCCTTTTGTAAAATAAAAGTTCTAATAATTTATTTTTAACCTAGATCTTAACAACCCAAAGTAAAAAACTCTAGCTTGTTTAGGATTGTCTAATCTATGTGATTTTCAAGCTATGATCCCTCTGGGGGCCTATAAGATGGAACCCAAATAGCATGCATGTGTGCCAGGGCAATTTGTATCAGATAAAGGTGTCAATTTCTATGGGTACCACTTGGGTCAGGTTCAACCCGATTTAGGCTTGGGTTAGGTTGGGTTCGGGTTTGGAAATAAATTTTGGTTGGGTTAGTGCTTAGGTGGGCAAACAGACCCAACCCAAATCTAACCATGTCACCCTAATTTGATAATGAATTTGTGACTATTTTAAAATCTTAGGTTATGTTTTTTTTGGTAGTTTTTCTGTTTTGCCCCGGGCCAACCTGAACCCAATTCATTCCAACCCGACCTAATCTGATCAGTGTTCTTTTGTTTGAAAACGACCCACAGAGCTGATCTCTCCCTTGATTTCTTAGTCCATTTCTCCAGGTCAGGTACCTTCGAAAGTCTAATTTTTATAAGTGCTATAATCTAGAAGAAGGCATGTAGACGTGTTTGACAAAAAAACCCAAGTCAGCAATTCCATCAAACACAGCTTTGAAGCCTTTGGACATTGAAAGGGAGATAGAAATTGTGACGTGCATAACTCTAGAGACTCCTTATTAGATGCTTCTACACCAATCTCACAAGCTATCACTAGCTAATTAGAAAAGTGTTTAATAAACTGAGGAGTGCCATTATCAAAACAAAGGATTAAAGAACATCCAACTTCGTTATCGGCCAATCACGTCTCGCCAAGTCGTGTACAGTTTCTTCTGGGCCCGAGCCAAGTTAACACCCGACACGCCGAGTTTTTAATACGAAGCAAAGGATCATTTGACTACGCAAACAAGTATTATAATGATTTCAATTAGATAGTAAACTCTGCACAGTTTTGAGATGATAAAAGAAATGTGTTCAAAGGGGACATTTGACTATGTAAATTGTGTTATTTAAGCTCTTGGCCCATGACAAGGTGCCTTAAAAATGCCGACCAAGTTCCTTGTGAGACATCTCAAGCTCTCTTCCGCACGTCACAACTCCATACAAACAATTTAAAACAAGGGAGTGCAGATATCAATTCTCCTCTGGGAATTTAAAATTTTTGCAGTCAAGTAAATGATAAATGCAACCTAACAATCCTGGGAAAATGTAAGTATGTCTTTTTACATTGATTTTCCCATAGAAACACTATTTTTTCTTTGGCAACCAAACAGAACATGAGCACATTAGCATCATTATTGAAACAAGATGGTGGAGATCTCACTACCTACATGTATAAATAAGGAATTAGTATCTTAAGTAATCTTTATCATGAAGACTTGCGGTATAGAAGATAAAACCATAGTTGCAAAATTCTCGGAATAAATGACATTCTTAAAAAGATCTATACCCCATTTTAGACTTTAAAACATATCCTAAGTACAACAAAAAAAATTCTGTCTGAATTCTTTAATTAAACAAGAAAACATGAATTTCACAAATAAATCATCAATTTATAAGAATTATTTTTTTTGAAAAGGGTAAGCTGGGGTTAGGCAGACCCCGACCAGATATATTGAAAAAAATGGAGATTACAAAGATAGAGCAAGAGCGCACCCAAGCCACAAGCGACCGGGAAACAAGAACAGACTAAGTGCAAAGCAGCACGGACAAAAACAAAACAAGAACAACGGCCAAAAACCAACAAGCAAGCAACAACTAAGTGAAACAGAATTTCAAAGCCCAACAGCAAACAGAGGGGACACGAACCCAAAAGCAAGAGGTCCAGACCCCACTTAGGACTTGTAATGAATCTGAATTATTATATGAAAATCTCGTTAAAATTCAAAATTACTGAGAAAGACATTGTAATGAATCTGAACCCACATCCTACATTTGCAATCACATACACAAAACTAATCGCCGTATGCGTTTTATTGTGTCTTATTTAGAAACATAAGTATATCTATAGCATGAGCTTTTCCAAGTTTTTCGCAAACATTTTCCGAATTTCCTTTCCCAACTTGTCTAGCTAAACTATTCCCCCATCCGGAATTTGTAACTATGGAGATAACATGAAAAAAAAAGTACATTTTAATCCTTCGGAGAAAGAACATGACCAAAATTCAAGAAATAACATCCATTTCTTCTCGATGAAACTCAAGCTGCAAAAGTGATCTTCGACCATTGTTCGAACTCCATGGAATTTTGCAAAGTAATTGAGTACTAATGCTAGAATTCTTTGTTCGAACTCCATGGAATTTTGCAAAGTAATTGAGTACTAATGCTAGAATTCTTTGCTTGTTTACTGCTCATAATTATAGTTTGATCATTAAACTCGATCCGCCATTTTTTTTTATTGGTGTGGAGCTACAAAATGCATTGGTAATTAGGAGAATTTATATGGTACAGAAAACGCCATTGTTATATTGGATGTGTGCATTCTATTTAGAAACTCCACAGGTTGACCTCAAACTCAGTCCAGTGTAATTGATTTGAGTCTACTCGTTGCGACCACAGTGTGAGTTTCAAGTGAAGTACAGTGCTTTTTTACAGACATTATATAAAGATAGAAGCATTCATAAAAGGTGTGGCTGGAAGGGAATGGAGCTTTTACAGGTATAACCAATTTGGGCATCATTTGAGAATGGATTCTTTTGAGTGGTTTCATCTTTACAATATTCTGCTCAAATTGGTGTTCAACATGTGATTCAGATGCCATGGATTTGATTCCCCTCTCTTTAAGTTATTATTCTTGTGCATGAACAGAAGGCAGAAGGCATCTCTTTTAAAAAATCATAAGCCCGTCTTTCTTTCTTTTTCCTTTCTTTACCTCCTATGGTTCATCTCTTTTTCAAGAAAATCATTTGCCTTTTGATAAGAAAAGCTCTAAAGACACTGAACAGCATGTGTACCACACTGTATCTGGAGAAAGTTGTCTGAATGGGCAAATTGAAAGATTAATACTGATTTGAAATTTTGGTTTGCTTACAAAAACACCCACTTCCACAGTATACCCATTCCTGAAGTGTTAATTCTCTCTGTTTATAAAGTTGTAACATCGACAAGAGGCCCAAAAAACTACTCAGTACTGAGATAAATACGTTATTTTTCATGGACTTCGAAAGCACAAATTGTGGTACAACCAATTGAAGAGGATCTTATGCCTCTCTTCCACAAAAAGATGAAGAAAAGCTATTGCAACTACTGGTTTCTTCATTATGAGATCCAGTGGAAGAAAGTTCGGTGACACCACTCAAATTTGAAGACGACGAAGAATCCAAATCGGTTCTTTGTTGCATCATAAAATCAATGAAACCAGTTGTGACTCTCTTCTTGCAGAGTTGGGTGATTTTTACATCATTCTTGGCGCTTGTTTTCTTCAGAAATAGGCGACGGACTACCCAATCATCCATTTGTGGCATGGAGTTCTGCTGAAAAAAAATTAAGGAAATGATCAGAGAATTATGAGAAAATCTATAGGTGGGTGTTCCTACAGAGCTAATTATCATAAACCTAAGAACTAGAATGATTAAAAGCAGAGATGAATCAGTCAAGCGCGAAATTTTCGCAAAGATAAGAGAACGGTTTCGCTGTATTTGAAAGACTTGAGAAGAGAGACATGACCCGATTGGTCAATAAGGCCACTTTTTCAGTCTAAAGAGGGACAATACATCTGAGAAAACTATCAATAGAAGCTTTACTTGTGTGGAGTTTTTCCTCTCTGGGAAAATGCAAGCTCTGCTTTCTGCATCGGCAAGGCGATATTCATGCATGATCCAATCAGTTCTAGTCCCCTTTGGAGGCTTTCCCGCGTAAAAAACCAGGACTTTCTTCATCCCAACTACTTGCTTGCCTTTAGAAGATACAATTGGCTTGTCTGAACCAGTAGCCTTCCAGTAACCTGAACCAGTAGCTCTGTTGGATCGATTCCCATTTGGGTATTTCGCTTCTCTAATGCTGAAGAAATACCTTTCTTGCTCCCAATCACCTAAACAAATGAAAAAAAAAAACCCATTTTTCAGAACAAATCACAGCCAAAGATTACCCAACCAAGAGATCACGCTGTGTATTCATTTCATACGACAAAATGAGCCATTAGTAGTGAATGTATAATCAAGAACCCAGTTCTTGAAAGCCTGGTAAAATAACTAAATCATATCATATAAAATAACTCTGCAATGTACTTCCAAGCAAGCAATCACACATTTCAAATTAAATTTATATCCATCATCCATCTTTTAACAACCTATATACTGGTGATGAACTTGAAAACCAAAGCCTATAATTAGAAACAGTGGCAAAGTTTTCGAAATTATGACAAGATAAAATGATGATGATCTACCACAATATACTTTAGGATCTTAGAAAGTTAGATATTAAATAACACCGAGCTTTTGAAGTAATTCAGTCCAGGTCTCCCCAATCAAGCTCCTCTTATAATCACATATCATTCTTGCCAAACATACTTTCATCATTTGCCTATAAAACTTTGTGAAATCATGAAGACCATACCATATGCTCAAAATAGTTTTCATGCAATAATTATTTCAAAATATACTTTCACAGCGCGCACCGAATCACGAAAAGCAAAATCATAATTCCCAGAAAGAAAAAAAAAACAATGAAATTATCAATGAAGGCTGAAAATTGGACCGACCAGGCAAATCCCAAGGATCATGCTTGCACACATCGACCTCAGGAATGATAGAGGCGGGCAAGGGGCACGAGTAGACCTTCCTCTTGAGATACTGAACAACAAGTTCTTCATCAGTAGGATGAAACCTAAACCCAGGAGGCAATCTCATCACTCCATTCCTAATAAAATTCAGCTTCTCCATACCAAGAAAAACAGAACCCAACTCCAAAACCACCCCTCCTTTCAACCCAATTCAGCAAAACTCAAAGAACCCATGTCATGTTCTTGATTTAATCCAAGGACTAGAAGCAAAATGAGAAGACTAGAGAGAGAGAGGGAAAGAGGGAGAGATGTGGGTCGGCTAAGAAAAGAGAGGGTTGTTTATATAGTAATGTCATTGCTAGAATGGGAACTCTTATTTGGCGTAAACCAGACTCCAAAGCCTTCTTTGACGCATTTCAACAAACATTTAAGAGGTGGGAAATTGGGGGTAAAGGAAAAAGGTTGTGATGAAAGCAAACGAATGCATCTAAAAGACTTCCTTCTTGGAATTGCATTTTGGTTGTGTGGGCTTTGCCGCTTATGAGGGGTTCCACCTCCATACGCAAATGGGAAAACCAATTTGGGGAGACAAATCTCCAAAACAGCAATAAATATTCCGTCGGTTCTGATTACCTATATACCCTCTCTTTTGCATGGAATTTACTGTGCTTGAGGAGGATATGTTTTTATCTTTTGAATGGAAAACCAATTTGATCTTAAACTCACTTAGATGTGAAAAGACTAAAATACCCATAAATTTAGTCCCCCTTGCAACAACCACCTTCAAGAGTGCCCCCCCCCCCCCCCCCCCCCCACTGGACCATTTCATCAAGGTGCATTCATTATAGAGGCATAGAAAAATATAAAATTAAAGACTAATAAATGGATTTTGGTGAGATGGTCCAATGAGGGCTCTGGTTTTTTGCAATGCTGCCCTTCAATTTAACATTCATAAATACATTTGCACAGTAGTAACTCTAGGTACCATTGCGTGTAACATAGGTCTACCTGTTCTAGAACCGTCAATAATTAATGAACCGGCAGATCCATTTGCGACCCCTTTGGAAATATTACTTAAATGGTACTTCTTTCCCATCGGCTGATATCTCCTCTAAAACAATTCTCTTTGAGATCCTAACACCGTTGTAGCATACTCACTTCTCTCTTAACCTAGCTGTGCTAGGTTCTTTAACCATTGTTGTAGCTCACTATAAGTATTCCATGTCCCTTTATCCATAGCTAGCTATTGACTATGGTACACATCTTTCGTTGTTCACATGGCTTGTAGTTTAGTGTTTCTATTCAGCAGCCGTAATCATTGGCAAGAACTCATTGAATCCCTTCTTTGGGCTCATAAAAAGAAATTAATAGTTGCTCCTGCTACTCAGGCTAGAGCCTTAAGCATCGTACAAGGACGCATTGTGGGAGTAACCCATTACCTTCTAGGTGGGATTGCCACAGAATGGGCTAGGAAATGGCTTTAAGCAAAATTGCCTAGCAAATCTCTATTTATAGCATTTGGAGCATTGCAACAGGTGTAAAAAGCTACTTAAAAGGTGTAAAATAAAGTGAGTAGAGTCATTAGCAAACTATGATAGTGAGGAAGTTTGTTTGATATTAGGATGACCATATTTTGATAATGGGACGAAGTTAGCTTCTTTTATATGTCTTAACTAGTTGTAAAAGGCTATTACAATTTTCAAACAGGTCAGCCGATCAGATAATGTAAAACAAGATGAATTTGCACCATCATGTGAGTGCACATGAATAGTCTGCGCCACTATCAAAACATGAGCGTGCACATATAAATAGCCTGTGTAGCCACACAAAAAATATCCAAGCCAAAAATGCTGACCAATCCTCAATTTTCCTCCAAAATCGAAACCTCCACTAAAAATATAGCCTCAACAAATTCCAAATCCAACCAAAGTTAGCTTGAGCCTCCTTCCTTTCATTCCGCTCCAATTTTATTCCCAAACGAAATTCCAAATTAAAAAAGGACTCTATTTTCTTGGAAAGGACAGACAAAAGTAAGTGGAAATGCTGGAGAAGGGGTGGAAATATTATTTCCTTGGTGCAAAATCTAGATTAGAAAGTAAAACAAATTCATCTATTCTCCTCTGTTTTTTAAGTTGGGATAGCCACCTCTACTGTAAAAGAGTTTATAGTCATGGTTTCAAATTTCGGTTTTGGAATGCGTTTCGGTCCTCACCGAAACCGAAATTTCGGAAGAAACCAATATATTATTATTTTTTTCCATACCAAATTTTGGCCAAAATTTCGATTAAATATTAAATAATTAATAAAAATCGAGATTTTGGGTGAATTTCCTGAAATTTTGGAAAAAGTGAGATTTCAACCGATATTTCCAAATTTCGACCGAAATTTTCAGATTTTGGTCGAAATAATGTAACGTTTTGGGTATCCCTAATTTCGGTTTCGACGTTGACCAAAACCTGAAATTTTGGATTTCGGTCAAAATTTGAAACCATGGTTATAATAAGAAGGGGCTGTCCCAAGTGAAAACAGGGGCGAATATATCACTTCCTTGCTTGAATAATCGAAATAATCATGGGGCCATCCCATGTAGTTCACATGTAATTGGGTGGGTGGCCGTAACTCCCCTGGACCCCACCAGAGATGGCGCTCCGCTTAGAAAATCTCTAGGACAAAACTGCCGTTGAGAATGGGGTACGAACTCGAGATCCTTCGGAAGAGAAGACAAGAAATCACGGGTTAATATATTTTTGCACTTGGGAAAAGGGGAAGTTTTATCTTTCTATATTGTTTTGGGTGGTGCGTCTTGGAAGGGGGAAATGTTATCAGCACTACCATATTTTGATGATCGCACTCACTTTATTAAAAAGTAAGGTATGGCCTTCACCATAGGATGATCCAAACCGTCCATCAGATGGGCCACGGCCTAAATTGGTTGTGCCCCGAAAATCATTTCCATAGGTTGATCCTAATCCTAACCCTCCGATCTATAGAGGGACTGACTCTTAGAGCGTTGATCCTCACCCTCTATAGATCAGAGGGTTAGGATTAGCATCAACCTATGGAAATGATTTTTTGGTCACAACCTATTTAGGCTGTGTCCCATTTAATGGACGGTTTGGATCATCCTATGGCGTGGGCCATACTGTGCATTTTAATAAAGTGAGAGTGCGATCATCAAAATATGGTAGTGCTGATGACATTTCCCTTTGGAATAATGCATTCTAAATTGAAAGACACCGCTTAGTGTTTGAGCTAAGTGACAAAAATGCCACCTTCACATGATTCCTTTTTGAAGATTTTCTAATATCTTTTTATTTTTTTAAATTACGAAAATACCCTTTAGCACACGGTATAATAACCTTAGACAGCTGTTTAACTAATAAAAGATAAGATGAGTTAGTGCACTTATCAAAACATATTAGTGGCAACATCAGTTCCCTTCATAAAATCCATGTATTCAAATGGCCCATATGTGTAAATATATTGCACAACTTGTTTTCAATTATTATCCCACAACATTAAACTTCACTGATTACCTTCTAAGCACTAGTATGAAAAAATTCAATGAATTGGTTTGCCATTTCAAAAAAGGATACAACTGATAACTCAAAGCTTCATATTACCCCTTTCTGGTGATAAATCGTGAGGAAAAGCGTTGCTAAAATTTTACCATCAGCTATTTATATGTGACTAGAGTCGAACAAAAACAACTCAATTCAATTACTATCAATCCCGGTGAATCTTCAAAGAGGGTATACACCCAAAATTTCAATATACTAGACAATTTTAAACATTTTTTTAGAGTTTTTAGGTGACTAGGAACATTCGATTAACTTGGGTAGAAACAATGAGGAAATACTTGATGGCTAGAAACATAACAAAGAACATGACTTTAGATAGGAGAGAATAGAAGAAAATGATCCATGTAGACGAATCCAACTAGTGTCAGGATTAGACTTAGTCAATTTGAGCCGTATAGATTCTTTCACCTTCTTCATGTAAATTTTCTAAAGGATTCATTAGCTGACCCCAACTAGTTTGGAACAAAGGCTTAGTTGAGTTGTAGGAGCATTCGATTAACATAAACTTTAGGCTATAATCCAATAAAAAGGTGAACCCACGATGCAATGCCCCCAACGTGGTTAGTACATACACCCAATTTCGGTATATACTACACATGATCAAAACTCTAGTAACTACAACTAGAAAGAGGGAGAATGAGGATAGTTTTGGAATATAAGAGGTACAAGCAAAAATATTACTTTTGATAATATTGTAGTTTTATCACTAGCTTAACATCAAGTTAAAGAAAAAAAAAATGAGAATGGCATTTTCGTAATTTATGAGAATTCCTAGGGGTAACATCAGAATACAAATTTTGAGTGCAGGTAACGTGAGACGGTTGAGTTTTAGTTAACTCAGAGCCTCAAACATTGACATTGAGAAAGGATTCCGTATGGAGAAATGAAACCCTAGAAAAACAAAAAAGGGAGACAATTTGGAAAGAGAAAGGTGAGAAAAGTGTGGGCCCACGAGATTCTACGGGGGAGAAAATAAAGATAGAAGATTCTATGGAAAAGAAAAGAAAAAAGATTAAATAAAAAATCAGCCCCACTTGTTGTATGGACACAGAGAATAGTTTGGCTTTCGTAAGCCAGAATGCGGCTCATTTCTTTTTCTTTTTCTTTCTATTTTTTTTAATTTATTTATTTATTTTTATTTTTTTATGGTCAAAGGAGTTTGCGTGTGGGTGTTGAAGAAGGGAAAGAGAATCGTCAAAAACTGCAATTATTGTGTTTTGAGAAAAATAATGTTTTGGGTTTTCTTTTCTTTCTCCTTTTCCGCTTTCCGCTTTCTTATCATTTTATGAGTAGAAAGTGTAAAATTATTGCCTTTTTCTCTTTCTCCTTTTTCTTCCTGGGCACCCCTCTTCTGTATTTATGCAGGGGTGCAACTCGGGTCGGGTTCGACCTGAAAAAATCACAGGTTGGGTTGTGGTTGAGTTGATTCAGGTCGGGTTTGGGTTGAGAAAGTTGAACCTTCGGGTTAAGGTGTCGGGTTGACCCAACCGCATCAAAACCCGACGTTTAAAAAAAAAAAATTACCTAAAGAGAAAAGATATCACCATAATCGGGTCAACTCGACCGAAATTGGGAAATCAGGTTGGGTTCAGGTTAGCCTTTATCGGGTTGGGTTTGGGTGGACAGTTTAGAGTTTCGGGTTTGGTTCAAGTTGGCTTCAACCCGACCTGACTTGCACCCATACTATTCTTTTACACTTCAAAGGGGTGGCCCAGGGGAGAAAAGGGGCTAATATATCATTTCCTTTTATTTTGTGGGTTACATGTGTTTCCACTTTTTGGAAGACTTTTGAGTGATGGGATAAGTCATAATCCCCATTTGATGTTGCTATGAGTGGTTTTCATGGTTGGAATTTCTGTTTGTATAGTTTATGGAAAATGGGAGTTGAAGGAATCCCAAGATCTTGTCTATTTTTTTTAAAAAAAATTACAAAATTTTTTTTAAAAAATGTAGAGGAAATAATCTTCTCTATAGAGCTATCTCTACCATCCAATTCATCAATGTTCATATCTTGAAAATACACCAATCAGATTATCCTAACCATTCATTCAGTGGACTAATTCATGTCACTCATAATTTTTCATGTTCTATTATCATGATAAGGGATTCAGACCCTTTTGTTATCAGGCCAGTCTGCACTCCAGAACAAACAAGCGATTAGACAATTAAAAATGTTTGATTGGTGCGGCTTTTAAAGGGGAATGATATTTCCCCCCCCCCCCTATTATTCGTTAAGTTTTAAAGGCAAAGAAAAACGTTAAAGGGGGTGAATTTATCCTCAACCAGTGAACCATTCTCACAAAAACCGTTTAGGGCATGTTCGGCAACAATGGAAATTTTTTTCCTTGGAAAATAATTTCCTAATATCTATTTAAGGATTTGCTAAATATGGCTCAATTTTCAACTGTTTTTGTCTTATTCATTTAATTCATATGAGTAATGAGGTATCTGCTCTCCTATGCAACAGTCCGCCCACAAAATGCCTACTGTGATGGTCCCTACCACCCATAGAAAATGCTACCACCCATAGAAAACATAATGGGTTTTCTCTTCTTAGTGGTGCATGAATGGAAAGAGAAAAAGATAGGCTTTTTCGAGCTTACTTGTGCATAAAAGGGAAGAAAAAATTGAGTTTTTTCTTCTTAGGAAAGAGAACAGATAAGGGTTTTTGTTAAGCACAAAGGTAACTAAAGTTCTTTTTTTTTTTTAATGACAAGTTCTAATCCCAAACAGAAAAAAGGGTAAAAAGTAAAAGTAAAAGCCTTATCATTAGTTTACAAATATGGGGGTTTTGCACTACTTAAAGGAACATAATTATTGTAGAAGAAATAGACTCTTTTAGATAAATTATTTAAACATTTTTTTTTGTTTTTTAGGTGGGCACCATTTGTCATGTTTTCAAGATAGCAAACACCAACAGTTAGAAGAACTTGGAAAAGTAGAGGAACAAACATGGAATTATACGTGTGTGTGCTGTGTGTATATGGGATTTGCTAGGCAATTTCACGGAAAGCCATTTTGCGGCTTGTTTTTGCAAGAGAGAACAGCCACCTTAGATGAATTAAATCAATAAGACAAAATCCTCTAAAAAAGTCAGCCTATGTGGTTGTTCTCTCCCGCAAAAGTGAGACGCGAAATGGCTTTCCATGAAATGGCCTATATTAATTTGCAGTCCCCTAAGGAGAAGAGGCAAGTGCTCATGGAGCCATCACTTTGATATGGTTTGTTCCCATTGTTATAATTTTTAAATTGGGTGATCTTAGCCGATTATTATTAATTTTTAAACGAAAAGGCTTTCAAAACTGAGAACCGTTTTGAAAATAAGGATGACATATTGAAATACCCCGTAGATAGAAACCTTAGACAAGTGTTAAATTTTTGAACAATCATTGTGATCGTCACAAAAGCCATGGCCAACAGTTGTGTGAGAACCTGCCAACAAACCGTAGTCGGTCGGCCATCAAAAGGGACTTGAAATACAAGGGAAGCTCTTCATAAAATGGAAGGCTTAAGATTTGGGAACTTATACGGAGGCCAAGTGTATCTGCGTGTATTTCTATGATAGATAATAAGCAAGCAAAAAAAAATATTTTCATATAGTAGTAACTAGGAGAAGGCATCAGTTCCCATTCAGACTATCACATGGAAGGAAGAAAGCTAAGCTAGTACCTCCATCAGTCTCGTTTAGTTCGTCGTAGTATTTTAGGTGTAGAAGCAGGGGCGGAGCTACATGTAGCATAAGGGGGGCAGCTGCCACTGTTAAGTTGGGCCAAACTCCTTAATAGGCTCACCTCAATTGGGCCCAGCCCTTTTTAAAACCCCTTCGAAATTTGAAGCATGTCCCCCTTATGTATAGATTGCCCTCCTTATGTATAAATCCTGGCTCCGCCACTGTATAGAAGGAACTAAACCTACGCCCTCTGCGTGTATTTCTATGATAATAAGCAAGCGAAAAAGTATATTTTATGCCAAATATATAAGAAGAGTTACGATCATCAATGGCTTAGATCATCCAAGGAGGTGTGTCCTACTATACTTTTTTCTTCACATCCATTTATAAAAACTCCTAAAAGGTTTGTCCAAAAAAGGGCTCTTGATTGGATCCACATCATCAAATGTAACTGATTTTACTTTTTCAACCAATTTTAAAATGCAACTGAAAATTACGTGGATCCAATGAAGAGCCCTTTTGCGGCTCTTTATGCAAGGGCTCCCTTGTATCTATCATTGCTCTTTGAAAGATTACAATAATAAACCCTCGATTTGAAAAAAAAAAAGTGGTTTTAATGATATGTTTCAAGGGATTTTTACCTATAAATCACTAATAAGTAAAACATATACTGATTGGCCATAAAGAATAATGATTTAGTCACAAATTTTAAATCCTCAATGCCTAATTATGTTTACATAATGCAAATTTTTTTATATACGGAATATCATAATTTTAGAAGTGCTTGAAGGAGATTTTTATCAAAAAAAAAAAGTGTAATATTAAAGAACTTCTTGAAGATATTTTTCAAAAAATCATTTTTTCTACAATTTCATAAATTTTTAATGACTAATTGGGAAATGTGTTTAATTATGTCTATTTCCTTGGAGAGACATGACAGTTGGTTAATTTGGATCATTGAATAATGGGTCCCAACTACATGGTTCTACAGTTCTACTTCAACGCGCCAAAATAATTTGATAATTATTAAGAATGCTAAACATGATGCATTGCAGCCTAACTGCAGATTAACATACTCATTAATTATATGAAAGCTTATTTAAAACCATATAAATGTAGAGTTTCTTCCAACTATTAAATACCTTATAAATGCAAGTTCTTAACTTCTATTTATTATTTTATAAAAATAAAATTCTCTATAGCTATTAATTACATAATAGATCCAAATTTCTATGTGTTTACTTTATATATTTATACATAATGGTAAAACTTAGGTGATAGCTGAAATAATCATATGAAACCCACGATCAAAGGTGAGGAAGCCCAAGTTGTAAAGTCAAAAGTTCTATTCTTTTTATGAAAAAACCCTCATGAATTCATGGCTGGCTGCCTTTCCTAAAATATCAAAGGTGCTTTCCTTCATTTCTAAGGTAGTTTTTGTCAAGGTTGGGATTTGAATGATATAATCATCTTGCCCATAAAGCAAGACATGAGATCACAGAGAAGAAATGTACCCATCAAAATGACTACAAGCAACAAAACAATATCTTCCTTTTCTTTTGATAAAAAGATTGATATTGCACATTATAGCATGATGTGTGACTAGAAGATATGGTTAATCAAAATTATCATTTAATTCCTAATATGCCCTATGTTGGATCTCAAATGGCCTAAAAATCCCTATTTGTGGGCAATCCTAACGTCTGATTAAATGTACTTTCGGTCATTGATTTATTTATTTTTTGGGGTAGGTAAGCTGGGATTGAACATGCGACCTTAAGGTTGGCACACAAAGCCTCAACCATTGAGCTATAGGTCCAACCTCATCAAAAGAGGAGTGCAACAAGAGATCATCCCATGAGGTCCTACTCTCGCCCAGGCATGCTTAATTTCAGAGTTCTGATGGGATCTGGTGCATTGTGTTGGAATGATGGCACACTTTGGTCATTGAATGTTGACATTAAAAGTAACAATCTATGTCAGTTGCTATAAATACATATTAAAGTATGCAATTAGGTCACTTAGAGGTTTTCTAATGGGATTAAGTTATCTAATTTAGGAGTCCAAAATTAGAAAGAGTCTAGCGCACAAGTGAAACAAACCCTAATTCATATTCGATATATTAAGTGGTTGTTTAATGGAAGCAAGAAAACTAAAGCACTTAGGGTTCTCTGGGTGGCCCTGATCTACACTAAGCAAAGGCCATAGATTCCATTGATATAAGCATGAGACTTCAGAAGATTGAAAGACCTCTTCAGCGCTTACCACGCAGTGTTCGTCTGGAGAGTCTTCAACGGTCAGATCGCATGCATCATCTGTCAAATCCATCTGACAATTTTTCCATCTTATAATTGTCGGATTTAGCATTATTTTCAGGCCATCGAAGATTAACACAAAACTAACTGCGACCACTAAAAAAGCATATGTGAAATACCTCCCATATTTACATTTATACACGTTCAAATGCAACTGAACAGAACTTCGCTGCGCAACGTTGCACGGGAGGTTCCTGCGCAACGCCCTAAAATAAGGACGAAACAGGGGGTGTGGAAATATCAAACATAGGGTGTGATAATAAGAATCTCTAGGAAGTATAACATTAAAATTAAAAGTGACACAAAAGGTGAAGTTTATCACTCTCGTGTTTAGATTGAGTCTGGATTTAATGGAAGGCTGTTGGGACCCGGGTAGAACTCACCCTTAAAAGGCTAGCCGATAAGCACATCCACATCCATTCACTTTTCCGATGTGGGATTATTGCTTTCGTGTGGAACCCCAACAATCTCACCCTCCATGCAGAAGCAACGTGGACAATCTCGCCCCTCCACGCGAGAGCAATGTGGGAACTCTAAGAGAATTCCACTGTCCTCAAAGGTACACCGGAGTTACCACGCCCCAACTTTGATACCACTTGTTACGAAATTGGGGCGCCAAACAGCCCTCTGCAGTGACCCGATAACAATCCAAACACAAAATTCCACAATTTTGTGTTCGATTGTTAATGGGTCACCGCATAGGAACACAAAATTCCACAATTTTGTGTTCGATTGTTAATGGGTCACCGCATAGGGCTGTTAGGTGCTCCAAATTCGTAACAAAGGCTTAAGGAGATAGCTGAAAAAAAACTAACCAAAAACTCTTCCTCACTTCTCAAACCCTATTTCCCTATAACTCCCTCCATGCCGGTCAAAGTTCATTTTTGGATGTGAATGTAGAAGGAAATAAATATAGATTCGCATTTATGTAGTTTTCTTTTTCTCCTTTGAGAAGAAAGTCGGACGGTACAAAACCATTTGCATTTGGAAAATTTTAGGCTGATAACTGTTGGGAAAGTTGCCATGTTTTTCACAACTAAAGTAGAACTTATATGGTGGCCGCCCTTTACATATAAAGGGCGGAGAGAGAAAATATCAACCCCTTGATTTTTTATAAAGGGAAAAGTCAAAAAAAAGAGTTTGACCTGGATCAAAAATCAAGGGGGAGAGTTTTTTCTCTCTCTGCCCTTGTTGGTGGATGGTCGGCCACCATATAAAAACTCCAACTAAAGTCTGTTGGTTGTGGTGGGAAACCAAAAGAAAAAGGAGAGAAATGAGCGTGAATTTTCTCTCTTGTCTGAGGAGAGAGAGACCTTGGTTATCCAACTTTGAGAAAACATGATTAATGAAAGGTTATTAGAGAAATTATATGGTGGCAGGCCGTGTAATAAGAAGGGCGGAGAGAGAAAAGACCTGCCCCCCTTGGATTTTGATCCAAAGACAAATAAAAAAAGGGGGCTTTTCCTAGATCGAAAATCAAGCGAAGGGGGGTTTTCTCTCTCCGACCTTTACATGTAAAGGTCGGCCACCATATAAAATGTTGGATATTTTAATATTAAAGCATTAAAGGCTTTGACTATTTTGTGAATCAATTTCAAATTTTCTAGAGTTGTAACGTCCCTTCTTTATGATATTTTATTAATTTTTTAATGCTATTTATTTTTTACCTTTATTTGTCATTTGCAAACGATTTTTGATTTATGGGAAGAGACGTTGAAGGTGTAGTACATATACACTTGTTTAGTGTATGCATGAATACACTTTTTCTTCTCAACAGTATATGTTATTCAAAAGAGTACATGTACTTGGTTTTGTCTTCTTCTTCTAAACATTGTACTGTTCATATCTTCTTTCAAGAACTTTACAAGTTTTAAGTTTTACAATATTTCTTTCAAGTGGGCAAATTTGTTCGGTATCATACGTGTGCGCAAGGTCCGAGCCAATGCGTGCACACCGTCAACGACAAAGAAAGTGGTGTTGTATCCTGGAGATAGGTCACAAGAGAACCCGATTGCATACCAAGCGTGGTGGGGGCAATAATCTATCTTAAGGGTAGTGTTACTCTGTAACGTGCCTCTACCACTAAACTCTTTTTATTCTCTTACATATTTTCTTTGATTCTTACTTACGGATTTGCGGTTCACATTCGGGATCATCAAAGGTAATCATTTCTCCATTTCATTTCAATTTAATATATCACTAGTTTTGTTGAACTAATCTACTTGACCCCAAGATTATTTCCAACAATCTTAAGATAGATTATTGGATTAGTTCAACATGGCCGGTGAAGATTACACTCGTCCAGAGAGGTTTGACGGATTGAACTTCAAGTGTTGGCAACAACGCTTATTCTTTTGGCTTTCAACTCTTAAAATTGCCTATGTTTTGACCACACCCAAGCCTAGTCCTGAAGAGCATAAGCCCGCTCAATCCGAGGTTACTCAAAAATGGAAAAATGATGACCTTTTGTGTCGTGGTTATATACTTAGTGCCATGACGAATTCTTTGTATGACGTGTATTGTGGAATGAAGACCGCCAAAGAAATGTGAGAAGCTTTAGATAAAAAGTATAAGACCGAGAATGCCGGAGTGAAAAAATATGTAGTTGGAAATTATCTTAGATTTGAGATGGTAGATGGAAAACCCATCTTAGGACAAGTTCATGAATTCCAACTCCTATTGAATGAGATCCTAGGGGAAGGAATCAAAATTGATGACCGTTTCCATTCGGCGGTCATTATTGATAAACTTCCACCTTCATGGAAGGAATTCAGAAAAAGTCTTAAACATAGAAAAGAGAAATTATCTTTAGAAGATCTCCTAGTAACACTCCGAATAGAAGAAGAACATAGGAATCGTGATCAAAATGACAAATAATCGGAACTCCTTTCTAAGGCCAATCTTGTTCAGACTAGTGAGAATAAAACAAATAAAAACTTTGGGTCTCATCAAAACAAGAAAAAGATGGAGAACCCAAACCACTTCAAAAGTAACAAAAAGATAGACAAAAATAAGAAGAAAGAGGGTTGTCTCAATTGGGAAAAACTTGGACACTATGCTAGACAATGTCGACATCGAAAGGGGAAAGACACTTCCCAAAATGTCGGAAATTCTCAAGCGAAACCCACTCTTCAAGCCAATATGGTGAAATTCGGAACTGTTATTCACGGAACCGAAGTGAAGAAGCTTATAACCGTAGACTCTGAAGTGAACATGGTGTTCAATGTGAGTGATTGGTGGGTAGACACTGGAGCCACTATACATGTCTGTTGTGACAGAAGTGCGTTCGTCACCTATCATCAAGTAGATGAAAGCGAAATGCTTTTCATGGGTAACTCCTCAACGGCTAAGGTCATGGGGAAAGGGAAGGTTGATCTCAAACTCACTTTCGGCAAGGTTCTCACACTGCACCAAGTTCTCTATGTTCCAGAAGTCAGGAAGAACTTAATCTCTGGCTACTTGTTGAACAAGCACGGTTACAAGTTCGTCTTCGAATCTGATAAGTTTATTCTCACCAAGGGTGGGATGTTTGTGGGAAAGGGTTATGCTTGTGGAGGTTTATTCAAGCTCAATGTATCCATGAATGAAATCAATAAAATTTTTGATTTTTCTGCTTATATTATTGAATCGTATGATATGTGACATGGTAGATTAGGACATGTAAATTCACAATCTATAAAAAGAATGGTGAACTTAAGTATGATTCCAAATGTTTCTATTGAATAAAAACCAAAGTGTCAAATATGTGTTCAATCAAAATTTAGCAAAAAACCATTTAAATCAATAGAAAGAAATTTAGAAATCCTAGGACTTGTACATAGTGATGTATGTGACCTAAAAAACACTATTACTAGAGGAGGAAATAAATATTTTATTACCTTCATAGATGATAAATCAAAATTTGCAATGATATATCTTCTTAAATCTAAAGATGAAGCTTTAGAAAAATTTATAGCCTATAAAACTGAAGTGGGAAATCAGTTAGAAAAAAGGATTAAAATACTTAGATCAGATCGAGGTGGTGAATACACCTCAAATGAATTTTCTAAATATTGTAGAAAATATGGAATTATTTATGAGGTGACGACAACTTATTCTCCACAACAAAATGGAGTTGCAGAAAGAAAAAATAGGACTCTAATTGACATGGTAAATGTCATGCTAACTAGTTCAGGGCTACCACATAACATTGTAGACACCCCATTTTGACCATACCCTAAACCTTCCAAGTTTAAGCAAAACCTTATCAAACCAATGTTTTAAAACTCCAAATTTCACCTCAAGGTAGATTAGGGTCCCAGCAAGGTGCCCGTAAAATTTCATCGAAATTCGAGCGTGTTTGCTTAGCGAACGAGCCAAGAGAGGACCACAATGTAATCAGAAAAAGGAGGGTGAATTTATCCTGAACGGTGTTGATCATGGTCCGAATGGGACACGATCCAATCGCGCGCCTCATCAAATTTTCCGTCAACCGCGCGCTTCATCAAAGTGGAGTGCCAATATCAACTCTCACTTTTCCTTATAAGTAGCCATTTAATCTCATTTTAAAAAAAAGATAAAATTTTCGTTTTAGAGAGAGAGAGAGAGCGAGAGTTTTCCCCAAATCCCGAACCCTAATTTCCATTTTTCTTCTCCTTTTTCTTTCCGATCGATCTCCGGCTTAGCTCCAGCCGAGTTCTGATCATGAAATTTCTATTATTCTTCTTCTTATTCTTCTTTGAATCTGTCTATTTCTCTGTGTATTCCTTTTAGAAACCCTAGTCTCACAAAACCGTAGATCTGCTCATCCAAAACCTCAGATCTGTAAAAAAAAAAAGAAAAATTAGAACATCTGAGAGAAAGAGAATAGATCTGAGCATTGAAACCTTTAATCTTCGTGATTTTCTTTTTCCGGTCCTCTTCTCCGGTGGATCCGGCAAGGCTCTGCCAAAAGTCTTCTTCTCCGGTGGATCCGGCAAGGCTCTGCCAAAAGACTCCTTCTCCGATCGTCCTCGACAGAGCTTCGGTCAAGTTCTGAGCTCATAGATCTAGTCATTCGGTTCATTTCAACCCTGGATCTGAGATCAAGTTATAGTTCTGGTTTCTGAAAGGAGTTTTGATTTCAACACAGGTATTTAATAATTTCTCCCTTATTAGTTTGATTATAATACATAGTATTCTTGTCTTTAGAATTTATGATATAAATTTCGATTTTAAGTTTAAATTTGTAGTTAAGAGAAGAACGAAGAAGAGGATAACACTTCGATTTGCATTTTTATGGATGAATTTGATAAAAAAAAATAATAAAATCGGATCGGCTGTGTATAAGAGATTCTGATTTGCTTGATCCATTTAATTTTATAGTAGATCTGAAAGATTTTATATCATTTATATAGAAATGAACTAGAAAATTCCTTAGAATTAAAAATAAAAATGAAAATAAATAATAATATGTATTTTGTAATCAATTTCCAGGTTTTCTTGTTATTAGATTTGTGTATTCTCATTTATTTGAGTGTTATAGTTAATTTTGAAATTAAGTTGTAATTTGTTTCATGAACTCCTAGTAATTTTATTTATTTAGATGATAGTGTCATTGAAGTTGGAGTATCTGTATCTTCGTTATAATGCCTCAAAAATAACTTCTGTTTTAATTTCCATTAGTTAGCTCATGAGGTCGTAAAATTAGTATAATCTGTGACTTGTTTTGTTTGTGTGTATGAAATGGAATGAACTTTATGTTTTTAATAAGTTTGAAGAAAATTAGTTTATACAATCATTTGAGTATACTGTGTGGTGATAGTGACAATGTTTATTTGCCCTATATTTAAGACCTTTTTCTTAAATGCGCCAGTCATTTAGTCCTTTGTAGAGAGATTATCCTTTAAGCTTTCATTGATCGCTCGGTTGAGTGGATTTCCACTTATATCATTCCGGTTGGCTGAAGATATGACTCTATAGAATCTCTATGGATAAGGCCGTGTTAAAACTTCTGGAAACTTGATGCTTGAGCTCTATAACCTTAGCCTGTGTGGTTATATATTTTTCTCTTGTTGTACTGAAAATTGTTGCAAGTTCAAGCCCCCAATTTCTTCTATGTTGTCTTTAGTTTGGATTCACCCCAAAAAAATTTTAATTGGACATCATAGCCATCACAGGTCTCTTGATCTATCATTTTTTTTTTTTTTCAATGTTGATAGGATTACAGGCCTATACTTTTAAAACATGATATCTGTATAACTTGTTGTATAACCTGTTCATATGTTTTGACCATTTTTTTTTTAATTTTTTTTTTACAATAGTGTGCTTTACACAGGGGACTACTTCATTTTGATTAATAATACAGTATTAATTTGTTGGGCTTATGAACCTTTTGGCATAAATAAAGATTATCTAGGATTTATTTAGGATCATATTACTCTATGTGCCAATTTACTTTTTATCTGTGGTCGCGAGTATGGGAAACTCTTTTACAGTTCTTTTCTCTATTAAATTTTGGATCTTATCGGTCATTGAGCTAAACTACAAGTAGTATGTTTATTATCACTGTGTTGAATTAAATGAGAAGCCATGTATTTCCCATTGGATGAACTGCTTTACAAGGATTACAGATTTTGAAGCTTTGGACATCCAGTGGCTAACCCATTTAGTCCACTGCCTAGCCCGTCAAATGGACAACCAGTCCAGTGCCCATCCAATGCTCATCCAATGCCTAACCCATCTAATCCAGTGCCTCACCAGTCCACTGCCCCAATAATGCTTCCCCATGCAAGCTGAGCATAGCTTATGCATATGCTCTGTGCCATGCCAGAGACTTGGCCCCATGTTTTTCTTTCAACCTTGTATGCTCCTTGTGAAATGATATTTTATAATTATGTTTATTTGGAGTTTTAGCCCCTATGCTTTTGGTTAAAGGGTATAAAAAAAAAAAATCTGAGCAGGCATTGTTTATTCTCAGGATATAAAGCATGTTTAAAGTTGATCATGACAGTCCCTATTTTGGAATAGTGAATTATTGTATAACTTATTCATGTAAAGCAAGGAATACAATGTTCTTAAAGGAGAATACTTATGCTAATGTCATTACCATAATATACCTGTATGGGTATCAATGTGGTACGATAGTTTCAATTAGATAATTACCTACATTTATTTCAAAATTGTTATGAGATCTAATATTCCATTAACTGGATAATTTGTAACCCCATTTGAAAGCCATGAAAAATCTGGTCACCATTTTTATAGCCAAAGATAAAAGTAATGAGTGTTTCTGAAGAGGTGTGACCCACATTCATTTGATGAGTTAGTTTTGTATTACTTTATTGAAACGAAGGTGTCATCATAATTGTTATGTGTTTGTCAAATTAAAATGATTGAGTCATTTGCATGCTGTATTATTCATAGAATCAATGTATAGATATATTAGGGTATAATAACAATAACTTGGCTTCTTTCATAGTGGTATGAAAAGGAAAATCTCGGGTGTCAATATTAGTACTGTCCTATATTTATGAATGTATCAAATTCTGTTGGATAGGATATTTGTAAAAATTAGCATCATTTGGATAGGAAGCCATTTCATCATGATCATGATTTAACTTCAGTTCAGCTGTGTCCCCATTACCATGTTTAATTCAATTCCGATTTAGCCGTATCTCTATTATCATGTGCATGTTGTGTTTAATTTAATGTCAGTCCAGCTACGTATCTATCAACAAGTACAGAGTTCAACCCATTCTTCTATTGTTTTATAGCCCACACATTTTGCTGTGTTGATTATTTTTGTACTCTCTATTAGAATCTTCCTTTTAATCTCATACCATTAAATCTCACCCTTGTTGAACTGATCATAAATTGGATGGTGAAGATCATCTTATAGAAAAGATTTTCTAGGTTCTATTAACTATTTAAACTTGGTTGATTTTGGAAAACTAGCTTTTGACATATTTCAAACTATTTTGAAATGTACGGCTCTATGGCTCCCTTTGGTATTTACAATCCATATACATATATTTTATAGCAGCCCCCTAACCCTTTTTTATAATGATAGCCCTCATTCATTTAATATGTATAGCCCACTTACCATTTTCATTTTTATTTATAATCTTCATTTCATTTTGATAAGAATAGCTCTTTCACCACCTTGATGTTTGTATATTAAGTGTTTGTCAATCGGCTTTGAAAGAACCTGGACATAATATAACCCGTGTAAAACTATAGCTATTGCTGCTTCATCTATTTAGAATGATGATGCTGATTCAAATTTTATTTTGATTGGTATTATTTAAAATACAGCATAATCTTATTTGTCTCTTTTATCTATGCGAATTTTACTTGTTAAATCTTAGGTTGGACATTATTTTGTCTCAATGAATGACCCAAAATTATTACTTAAGGCGTCCTTATTTTTCTGACAGAATTTTAAATCTTATACTATAGTAGTTATCCTAACCAAAAGTCTATTCACAATTACAAAAATAAAGGTTATTTCTTTCCTTATTTAATAGATTGCATAGTTTTAAGAGCTTTGGCCTTGATACTTAAGCTGCATGAGCTATAGGTTAGATTCTTAGGTTAATTTAAACTGTGTATGACAGCAATAAATTGGAGCATTCTTTTGTCCTTCACAAATGTTTAAATCATACCTTTCTTCTTTATAGTGGTTTTGTTTATTATACACAAGTTTTTGTAGATTCCAGTGGTCAATGTCTAAGAATACGCGCTTGATTTAGATATTCTACATTCATATTCTACTTTTTATCATGCATTCGCTGTTTGAAGTGGTATATTGCTTAGTGTTTTGGACTAGTAATTTGCCAAAGTATTGTTTTAGTGGTGTTGTGTTATATCTTCAATTCCTATTGATCTCGAATCACATACCTCGTCTGAAAGTAATTCAGTTATCTATTTATTCCGTGAACTAGCATGTTAAAATTGTTTTCTGTGTGATGTTCTTTAATTATTTTCACTAACTACAAGTGTTGTAATCATCAACATATCCAATTGGTTAAATATTAGGCAACATCTGTTGATCTGAAAATTTGAACTGGTATTGGCTTCTTTCTTATGATAAAATGCATGAATATTATATTGGACTTACTGGTTTCACGGAATCAAGTATTATACTGAGTTGGGTTTTAAATAATTGTAATATTGTTATCACTCAGTAAAATATTTCTGATGATTGTTATATTCAAGTTGGTCTTGGAAAATGCTAAAATATGGCTGGGAGTAGTCACTTGTTAACCCATTTAAAAATCATCACTTGTCCCTCAAGTGATTTCTGTTTGTGACTCTTATAGCATTGTCAAGTGAGCTTTGAGCTCATTACTTGATTTCTATTGAGAATTTGGTTTCACATTGCTGGAAGTTTATCAGCCTGTTGATAATCTCATTTTTTTATATATATTCAAATCAGGAGCATGTACTGGAAATAATGTTATTAACTTAAGGTGGTTTTAGAGGGTTGGTATCCACGCGACTTTAGTATAATAGTGCTGTTATATTGCTTTATACTAATCAGGTTTAATGGTATATATGGTATGTTATTTGTATAACCAACATCTAAGCAAATGAGTGAATAGATAAGGCCACTAACGATTTTATCTAAGTACTGTAATACAAATAATGATACCATGGTTGATATTGTCTTATTCTATTGAGTATATTGGATTCATTTGTAAGATAAATGTGGTGTTATAATGTCTGAGTAAGGCAAATGATAATGTTATGGTTTAAATCCCGAAATCAATAAGATCTGAACTTTTGTATCTTTAGTTTGTTATTTCTTTATGCCTTGAATTTAAATTTGAAATGTGCAGGTTTGTTTTTTTGTTTTTAGAATCTCTAGCTCTATTTAATACTCCTTAAATAATGCAATGTCGAAAAAGTCTATAGTATAAAAATTACTTGCATTTCTTTTATAGAATGGTACTCTGTTGGTTTTAAGACAAGATATGTCTATACTTTTCTTTCATCAAAAGTTACAATGTTGGTTGTGGTGCAAGATTTTCTGAATTTTCTTTCATTAAACTGCTGCACAGTATAGATGCATAATATGATTATCATATAAAATATACTTGATAGTATTATTTGCATGATGTCAGAATAGTTATATTCAATTCTTTTGATTGTTTCATTTAGTTTGTGAGAATGTCATAAACTTATATAATTTTTTTTAGTATACTTTTCATCATAGAAATAATGCCCTTCATGATAATTAAGCAAGATTTTTAACTCAGTGTTAGCTAAGGGCGATGAAAGAGTCATCCTAAGCCCTTCATTTAGAGGACTTGCTCGGTCCTTGTAGCAATCCCTTTTCCCTTTTCCCTTTTTGTAAAGACTAACTTAGTCTTTTAGATATTTTCTTGAATCATTCATTAGTTTCCCCTGTCGCGAATGGGCGATGAAGGCGCTAGCCCAAGCCCATTCTTAGGGGACTTGCTCAGTCCAAGTGGCGTTCCCCTCTTTTATTTAAAAGACTTGCCTAGTCTTTTAGACACGTGTCCCCTAGATATTAGATCCTCTCTGTCATTGCAAAGGCAAATGATGGCGCTGGCTGGAGCTCACCATATAGAAAGACAAGCTATGTCTCAATAGAAAGATCAAACCCTTTTTAGAAGACAAGCTATGTCTCGTATAGAAATGCCGAACCCTTTAGAGAGACAAGCTATGTCTCAGTGGAAAAAGTCGAATCTTTTGGAGACAGGCTTTGTCTCATTGGTCATAATGTTCTCTGTGTTTAGGAGACTTGCCCAGTCTCACTAGCACCCTTATTCGTCTTCTCTTTCATAGGAGACAGGCCATGTCTCATAAGCATCTGTTGTCATCTCTCTTGTAGGAGATTAGCCTAGTCTCATTAGCCTCTTTCTCTCATTTTATAGAGCTTTTAATTTCGAGTCTACTCCATTAGTATAAGAGTCTGTCTTTAGTTAGAGAGTCAATCTTTCAGGAGTCTGTCCTATCATCGTAGGGGTTAGGTTTCTGTCCAACCTCTCGTCAAATTATGTGATTTTTATCCGCTCCTGCAAGGTATAGGATGCTGTCCAACCCTTGCAGAGTTGTTATTCTGTCATTTTCCCCCGCAAAGCATAGGATGCTGTCCAACATTTGCGGGATATTCAGGAGTTCGTCCTGCCTTTATGATGATAGGATTTCTGTCCTCTTGTGTCAAAAACATCAAAAACATCTTGTAGACACCCACATTTTGCCTTACTTTAACCAACAATAACCTAATATATTGATCCGTAGAATTTCATTGGTAAAGTATGCATCCTCAAATTTTTTGAAAAAACAAAATGATAAAGAGATGTACCTGGTGAGATGATTAGATCCGAAAAATTGAAAAATACCCTGATTGGTGAATTTAGTGTGTTAAATCCATGTGAGAACCCCCTCTATCATTGATTTATATGTTTTAGGTCATTAATATCTTGATCTGACTTTACGGATCATCAATCGGGACAAAATAAGCTAGGGTCACTTCATAGCCCGGACCCTGATTCCATTCCGAGACCCGATTTCCGTAAATCGTTAGATCAATGGCAGATCTTGACCTGGGTCTAACCATCCAAAATCACCTAACCTCTCCTCTCATCCTAACCATCCAAACCTCACCTAACCTCACCTAACCTCTCCTCTCATCCTAACCATCCAAACCTCACTTAACCTCACCTAACCTCACCTAACCACCTAACCTCACCTAACCTTACCTAACCTCACCTAACCTCACCTAACCTCACCTAACCTCCTATCCCATTCTCCTATAAATACCCTCTCATCCCACCATCCAAAAGAAGGAAGAAGAGAAGAAAAAAAAGAACCCCTCTCTTAGAAAACTCATCCCTCTCCCTCATCTCTTCAAGGGTTCGGCCATCCTTGCCGGATCGGGTGATTTTATACGTTGGGTGATATATATCAAAAGCGGTCATTATCAAGCAAGGAATCATCTTCAAGGAATTAACATCAAAGAAAAATCAAACACAAAGTGGGTTTTCAAAGAGGTAGGCATTTATTTCAATTTTATGTAGGGTCTGTTTTCATGCATATCTTTTACTTTAAAAGAAAAACCATGTTAGGAAGCATCTAGGATCAATCTTTACTCATATTCTTCTTGATGGTAGACTTTGAAGTTATACATGTTTCCCTCTTCTCTTAACCCATCTGATCTTCATTTTTATTTTTCCCTAATGGTTCACACCCTGGTTCCCCCTGGTTAGCCTCTGGTTAGCTCCTGGTTGCACCCAGGTTCGCTGCTGGTTGCACCCAGGTTCGATACTGGTTGCACCCTGGTTCCCTGCTGGTTCGCACCCTGGTTCCCTGCTGGTTCGCACTCTGGTTCCCTACTAATTCGCACCCTGGTTCGCACCCTGGCCAGCCCCTGGTTGTACTCTGGTTCGTACCCTGGTTCACACCCTGGTTCCCCCTGGTTAGCCTCTGGTTAGACCCTGGTTGCACCCAGGTTCGTTGCTGGTTGCACCCAGGTTCGATACTGGTTCGCACCCTGGTTCCCTGCTGGTTTGCACTCTGGTTAGACCCTGGTTGCACCCAGGTTCGCTGCTGGTTGCACCCAGGTTCCCTGCTGGTTGCACCCTGGTTCCCCTGCTGGTTCGCACCCTGGTTCCCTGCTGGTTCGCACCCTGGTGCACCCTGGTCCGCACCCTGGTTTGTACCCTGCTTCCTCCTGGTTAGACCATGGCTAGTCTCGGATTTGCTCCTAACTTAGACCCAACTCACTAAACCCCATACCCATAAGCCTTAAACCCTATAACCGAGTCACATCAACCCAAGCCATACCTTTGTCCACTCACTGAGGCACACCATTTATCCATAAATCTGGTTACATTAAATCTAACCCAGCCAGGCCACCTGCAGCTTAAGTCAAATCGCCCCAATACAATCCAACCAAGTGGGATCCCAACCCAGCTCAACTGAGTCAACTCTAGCCAACCTCCCTAGTCGAGTTGACCCAACTCTCTAGTCGAGTATGCTCAACCTCTTTAACCGATTGGACTCTCCCCTTAGTTGACTCAATCCAATTCCTTAATCAACCCATCCCAATGCAACCGAGTCGCATTCGACCAAGTGGCGGCCTTCCATGTCACAACCGAGTCATTCCCCTATTCTACTAATGCCCGTTTACACCTAATAGAACTTCCTCCCTTTTGCCTAACCAAGTCATATCCCAACACAATCTGAGTCGCATGTCTGAATCCATTTGGCCGAATCTCATAAGCCCGCCCATTTTGAATTCCCAAAATTCAAACCCTTGATGATTCCTATATGCTCAATTCTTTGATGCAAATTCCCAATTCCAAAATCCCATTGATAAATCAATGTTTCTGAATCTCAAGTCCAATGCTCAAATACAAACCCGATTCCTGATCCAAATACCAATTCTGTTTTCCAAAATCCAAGTAACCTCCCCAGCGGAACTACGTGTGGCTTGATCCCCATCGCGGGGTACGTAGGCAATTTGGCACTCCCAAGTTCAGTCGCACCTTTCTCTATCTTTCTCATTCCCTCACACTATTTCATCATCTCTTCCATCCCTTTTTTCACTAACCTCAAGAACTGAAATCGATTCACCTCGTGTCTCTCGGAACCGTTGGATTACGGTTTCCGTCGTAAGGACCCTTAGAGCCCAATTTAGGAACACCGGTGTCGTGTCGTGTCCTAAGTTTTAGGGAGTCTTAGGTTTTAGGGAGTCCTAGAGTTAGGAGTCCAGCCTCATCACGGACGTTTGCTATGTATAGCAACCGTGCCATAGGTCTAGTTACACTAGTCACCCAATCTTTCCCTAGGACAAGCCTAGTAAACTAGGATGTAGGCAAACCTGCATTAGTCTAAGGGACCATTTGCATTTAGATGAGAATCATATAGCATCTTAGATGAAATCCTAAGATAATAAAATCCTCAACTTGAATTAAATAACTTCTCCTAAAACTGTTGAAACAGTCAATCCCGTCTAGGTCGGTGTCCTAGTTGAGTTAGGCATAAGTAGCTTAGCTTAGGTGCACCGAACTACGTCGACTCTGATCCCAGTGAGGCTTGGGTACGTAGGCAGCTTGGATGTCTGATGGCATACCACCCGCGAGTCGGCACCACAACAAATTGTGGTGTTTTGTATATTAATTTTCTTGTAAATACTTAATCAAATCACTTAGGACTTTCCATGAAATTAGAATTCTAGGAGAACTTTCACTTAGATTGAATCCAGACAAATTAATAAATCAAGATACACATTTAGGATTCTCATTGAAATTAGATCATAGGATGCATGTCACTTAGTTCGCACATTAACATAGAGTTGAATGAGCCATTTAAAATAAATTTAAAAGAGTTAGCTTTTGGAATCGAAGACCGATTATCGGGCAAGAATGGTGCATGTGGTGGATAACTCCCCATACCTTCCATTCTCGTAACCAGGTAGCGAGTCTAGATTTCTGGTTAATTACGGGTCCTAGATCCCACATCTAGGTGGCGACTCTGTCAGTCTCTTTCGTGTGGAATTCGGATTGCCTTAGTGATCCCAAGTTCACAGGAAAGATTAATTCAAATCAATAATAAAATGCACACGCCAATCGCGTGGATACGAGAGACCAAGAGAGAGAGAGCGGCGGCTCGCGCCCCACACCCCTCTCGCGGGATCAGGGTACCACAGTCTGGCGACTCTGCTGGGGATCACCTAACTTCATTAAAATTTCAAAAGATAATTCATTTGAATTTAATTTAACTGGCTCATAAAAACTCTATACTTGTTAGATTAGTTTGTCTTGTTTTATTTTCTCATCACATTTTACTTGAACTTAATCTAACAAAACCTGAAGGCATCGTAGATTGCGCAAACATATTGCATACACTTAAATCACTTGCATCTAAACCCTTGCATCTCACGTGCACACACATCCTATTTTAGGAACCCGGAGTGTTATCTAGCATGGTTGACTGGGATTTCATCACCTGGTGCCTCTGTGCTAGAGAAGCATTCCACCCTTAGCCTAGTACCTTTATGGTACGTAAACGGATCTCTTGTTCACGTACTGATACGCCGGACACTGGTACAGTATATCGAACATGGATTCGCGCTAAGGGAACTCTTGGCCTTACCCCTAGATTAACCCACACATGCATGTAGTATACGAACACATGTGCATCACGTGTGTGAGCCTAGTTTAGGATATCCTACCTATTTGTGTCTAGATTAGGCCGTAGTCCATCTTCCAATGGCTACGATCGGTCCTTAGATACACGAACAAAGTCATGAGTCGAGATCCTCTCTCCACTCCGCTAGACTAGGATTAGGGTTGATTCCCTCAGGTAACACTGTTAAAATGTGTGAAGATTAAAAACTTTCCCTTTGGGGTTAGGATATAAATCCCATCATTTCCAAAGATCTCATAGGATTAGTCATTCATGATCTATCCGTTGAAAGCAATCTTATCCTATCTCATCTAATCTCTTGATCGTGCGTCTTTCATTCTTCTGTCATACAATTCGATCGTATCTTCATGCCATCCCCTAACTGGCAGGAGCAGAATCTCACAATCTTTCGATTATGCAATCTCATGATCTGATCATGCCTGGTCCAGATGATCCAATCTTACTTGTACCCTTAGTCCTTTCTTACTCTAAGGGCAACCTTTTTCAAGAATATTTTGCTAAGTCCTTCAGAGTTCACTATCATAATCCTTGAACTAGGGGCATTCCCCTATGCGAATCAGTCATCATGGTCAGTACAATTGTTGAGTCCGGTCTTACATTTCAAGGTCAATGCCTAGTCCAGGCAAGTCATCTCTCTTTTTTATTTAGAGTTGTGAATCCTGAGCATGTTCAGGATAGGTCGTGTCCAATAATTCACTTGTGTTTGTTTCTTAAGTGTGCTTCTGATCTTAAAATAAGACTCCCTCCTCAAATGAGGACAAAATTGACGAAACTCCACTTGAGTCACAGCAATTACTTGAACAAGAGGAGGAGCGCCAATCCCAGCTTTTCAAAAATGAAATTGAAGTGGTAAACGCTGGCACTGAAACTTTGATTCAGTAAATGCCGATTGAAAATACATTACCCTCTGAAGAGTGTGAAGAATTGATAAAATTATTTCAAGAATAAGATGATTGTCTAGAAAAGCTACAACCGATACCAGGGGCAAGACATAGTTGGAAAGCTCAAAGAAAATGAAGAAAGTGAGAAGATATATGCTATACAAGGGGCATAGAGTGGAAACAACTTTCATATTTCCAATTAATGACCTTGGTTCTCAAATTCATAACATAAAGCCAACAAATTCAAGATAAGAAGTTCAAGAGCAAGCATTGAAAAGTGATCATCAGAACGAATCCATAGATGGAGGATGTCAAAGAACAAGTTTCGCTCTATGAAAGTCGAAAGCACACTTTAGAATCTTGGAAGAAGAAGATCCATTATCTCTTACCTGGAAATGCCGTCAAACTCCGTAAAAAAAAAAACAAAACAAAACAAAAAAGAAAAAAATAATCAGTACCAGACGGACTCTAGCCAATCTGAACATCGGAAGGCCCCCTTTGGCCGAATAAATCCCAAAATCAGAACCAATGTCAAAAGAATACCGGTTTGCAAACCCTTCGAGCCTGAATAAAATTTTCTTGAAAACCCATCAAACCAGGGGCATTTCCCCGAACTACGCGAGACCTGATCCCTACACTGGGGTACGTAGGCAGCTCGGTTAAACCGAGTTCGGACGATTCAAAGAAAAAAAGAAAAGAAATTCAATCGTTTCAGAAAAAAAGAAGAGGGACAAGTTCCAACAGAAGAGAAGTCAATCATTCCAGAAAGAACGAAAAAAAGGAAAAATCAATTAACCTTCAAACAATTTATCTTCAAACTAGGGGCATTCGCCCTGAATTACACACGACCTGATTCCTACATGGGGATATGTAGGCAACCTGTTCATAGGTTCGGTCGAAATCTTTGTCGAGCCTTAAGCCATTCTTTGTAAAGCCCTATCCTACCTATGAAGTCCTCCCGATGTTCAGAACTAATGATCTAGGTCTCGAGACACGATAAGAAAAAAAAATGATGAATAAGAAAAAGAACGGAGTTTGAAGATCTGCTAGACTGAAAACCTGAAAAGGCGGTTTAGGCAAAATTTAAGATCATTCCCCTGCTAAGTTGAAAACCCGAAAGGACGGCTTAGGCAAAAGCTAAGGGGACAGCCTGCTGAATCGAAAACCTAGAAAGGCGATTCAGGCAAAAGTTAAGGCTAGCACGGTCCGCCAAGTTAAAAACCCCAAAAAGGTGACTTGGTCACGGTAAGAGAATCAGTATAAGAAGGCTACAGCCGGTATCAAGACTGAAGATCAACTGAAGTTCAAGCAAATTCAAGTGACATCCTCAAAACTGGAGGCATTGAAGCTAAGCAATCTTAAGGGGCGTAATTAAATCCTTGAGGCATTACTGTTTCAAGGAAGAAGTCCCATGTGCACCAATTGAAAAAAAAACATTCCTTGAAAGGATAGACTTACCAAATAAAATATTAACTAAGTCAGAAGTATTACTGTGTCTGTCAGTGTAGTCAGTCAATCTTTTTCATTCTATGTTCACTCCTTCAGAGCTGCTCAATCTTTTGAGTAGTGCATTTTATCTAAGTTTTCTCTTTAGAAAGAGTCAATCGTCGTCCTGGTGTCCAAATGATGCAACTGTCTCGGTGAAGAAGGCCCAGCCTCGTCAGCTCCCTGCGATCGTATGAAGGAGTTCGAGAATCTAGTCAAACAGCTACATTTCAAAGAAGATCAACTCAGAAGAGTTCAGAAGTAGAAACATCAGAAAGCCCAACTTTCGTAAAAAGATCATACCCCAGGAAGGCACCTTAAGCTTGGAAGAGCCCCAGATGCAATGGTGGTTGAGCCAATTTCTCAGAAAGATGAACCATTAAAATTCGGAATCTCCTTCCAGTTGTTAAATACTATCCTGGTCAAGAAATGTTTATCTAAACACCTGTCAAGAGGCAAATCCCACTTTTCCATGATTATATCCAAGAGAGCCATTGTTCTAAATTACCAATCTCAACTGTCTTGTTCAAGGTTTCAGTTATCAAAATCCCCAGAAGACAAGACCAACAGTCTCATTGAGAAAAATCTTGTTGAAGTTTCATAAAAGTGTTCCTAATCCATTCTTGTTACTAATGGTTCTTCGTTCATAAGGTTGGTCGTCTCATCATTCGTCAAAGTCTTGGTTTCCAATATCTTTACTGGGCACGATCTATAATGTCCCCGATTTCATTGAGTTCAAAAAAAAAAAAATCTAAAATTCATCAAATCCAATTCTACGTCAAATTCAAATTCATGAAAACCTCTAAATTCTTCGAGCCCATTTGTGAACGGTGCCTCTTTTCTCGAGGCCATTTGTGAATGGTCTCATCTTCTCCATGAGCCCGTTTGCGGACGGTGCCACATTTCCCAAAAATACAAAAATAAAAATAAAAATAATAAAAATTCATCAAATCAAATCCCAATTCAAAAAAAAAAAAAAACAAATCCAATCTTACGTCAAATTCAAATCCTACGAAAAATCTCATGTCCTCTTTGAGCCCGTTTGTGAACGACGCCTCTTTTCTCGAGGCCATTTGTGAATGGTCTCGTCTTCTCCGTGAGCCCGTTTGCGGACGGTACCTCATCTCCCAAAAATAAAAAATTATCAAATCCAAATCCTTAACTAAAAAAAAATCCAATCCTACGAAAAATCTCATGTCCTCTTTGAGTCCGTTTGTGAACGGTGCCTCTTTTCTCGAGGCCATTTGTGAATGGTCTCGTCTTCTCCTTGAGCCCGTTTGCGGACGGTACCTCATTTCCCAAAAATAAAAAATTTAGCAAATCCAAATCCTTACTTCAAAAAAAAATCCAATCCTACGAAAAATCTCATGTCCTCTTTGAGCCCTTTTGTGAAAGGTGCCCCATTTCTCGAGTCCATTTGTGAATGGTCTCGTCTTCTCCTTGAGCCCGTTTACGGACGGTACCTCATTTCCCAAAAATAAAAAATTTATCAAATCCAAATCCTTAATTCAAAAAAATCCAATCCTACGACAAATTCAAGTTCATAAAAATTCTCTTGTTTCTTTGAGCCCGTTTGTGAACGGTGCCTCTTTTCTCGAGTCCATTTGTAAATGGTCTCGTCTTCTCCTTGAACCCGTTTGTGAACGGTGTCTCCTTTTTCCGAGTCCATTTGTGAATGGTCTCATGTTCTCCTTGAGCCCGTTTGTGAACGGCGCCTCATTTCTCGAGTTCATTTGTGAATGGTCTCGTCTTCTCCTTGAACCCGTTTGTAAACGGTGTCCCATTTTCTGAGTCCATTTGTGAATGGTCTCGTGTTCTCCTTGAGCCTGTTTGTGAACGGTGCCTCATTTCTCGAGTCCATTTGTGAATGGTCTCGTGTTCTCCTTGAGCCCGTTTGTGAACGGCGCCTCATTTCTCGAGTTCATTTGTGAATGGTCTCGTCTTCTCCTTGAACCCGTTTGTAAACGGTGTCCCATTTTCTGAGTCCATTTGTGAATGGTCTCGTGTTCTCCTTGAGCCCGTTTGTGAACGGCGCCTCATTTCTCGAGTTCATTTGTGAATGGTCTCGTGTTCTCCTTGAGCCCGTTTGTGAACGGCGCCTCATTTCTCGAGTTCATTTGTGAATGGTCTCGTGTTCTCCTTGAGCCCGTTTGTGAACGGCGCCTCATTTCTCGAGTTCATTTGTGAATGATCTCATCTTCTCCTTGAGCCCGTTTGTGAACGGTGCCTCATTTTCTGAGTCCATTTGTGAATGGTCTCGTGTCCTCTTTGAGCCCGTTTGTGAAGGGTGCCTCATTTCTCGAGTCCATTTGTGAATGGTCTCATCTTCTCCTTGAGCCCGTTTGCGGACGGTACCTCATTTTCCAAAAATAAAAAAATTTATCAAATCCAAATCCTTAATTAAAAAAAAAAAAATCCAATCCTACGTCAAATTCAAGTTCATAAAAAATATCTAAATTCTTCGAGCCCGTTTTTGAACGGGGCCTCATTTCTCGAGTCCATTTGTGAATGGTCTCGTCTTCTCCTTGAACCCGTTTGTGAACGGTGTCTCATTCTCTGAGTCCAGTTGTGAATGGTCTCATCTTCTCCTTGAGCCCGTTTGTGAACGGTGCCTCATTTTCTGAGTCCATTTGTGAATGGTCTCGTGTCCTCTTTGAGCCCGTTTGTGAACGGTGCCTCATTTTCTGAGTCCATTTGTGAATGGTCTCGTGTCCTCTTTGAGCCCGTTTGTGAACGGTGCCTCATTTCTCGAATCCATTTGTGAATGGTCTCGTCTTCTCCTTGAGCCCGTTTGTGAACGGTGCCTCTTTTCTTCGAGTCCATACAACTATGGTCTCTTATCCTCTTTGAACATCATACATCTATGATGTCTCATTTCCTTGGAATCCGTACAAATACGGTATTTCATTCTCTTCGAGTCCATACAACTATGGTCTCTTATACTCTCTGAACATCATACAACTATGATGTCTCATTCCCTTGGAATCTGTACAAATACGGTATTTCATTCTCTTCGAGTCCATACAACTATGGTCTCTTATCCCCTTTTGAACATCATACAACTATGATGTCCCATTCCCTTGGAATCCGTACAAATACGGTATTTCATTCTCTCCGAGTTCATACAACTATGGTCTCTTATCCCCTTTGAACATCATACAACTATGATGTCTCATTTCCTTGGAATCCGTACAAATATGGTATTTCATTCTCTTCGAGTCCATACAACTATGGTCTCTTATCCCCTTTGAACATCATACAACTATGATGTTTCATTTCCCAAAAATAAAATTAAAAAAAAATTCATCAAATCCAATCCCCGATTCAAAAAAATAATAATAAATCCAATCCTATGAAAAATCTCTAAATTCTTCGAGCCCGTTTGAGAACGGTGCCTCTTTTCTTCGAGACCATACAACTATGGTCTCTTATCCTCTTTGAACATCATACATCTATGATGTCTCATTTCCTTGGAATCCGTACAAATACGGTATTTCATTCTCTTCAAGTCCATACAACTATGGTCTCTTATCCCCTTTGAACATCATACAACTATGATGTCTCATTTCCTTGGAATCCGTACAAATACGGTATTTCATTCTCTTCGAGTCCATACAACTATAGTCTCTTATCCTCTTTGAACATCATACAACTATGATGTCTCATTTCCTTGGAATCCGTACAAATACGGTATTTCATTCTCTTCGAGTCCATACAACTATGATCTCTTATCCCCTTTGAACATCATACAACTATGATGTCTCATTTCCTTGGAATCCGTACAAATACGGTATTTCATTCTCTTCGAGTCCATACAACTATGGTCTCTTATACCCTTTGAACATCATACAACTATGATGTCTCATTTCCTTCGAATCCGTATAAATACGGTATTTCATCTTGCCCAAGCCCATTCAAAAATGATGCTGCGTTTTCATTAAGAATCTTTCAAAAGTCATCCATTATTCTCTCTGAGACCATTTGAAAATGACGTCTCACTTCCTCTGAAGCTGTTCAAAAGCGATATTCCTTGCCCTCCGAAAATCCATTTGAAAATGGTATCCCATTTCTCTCGTTGCCAGCGGCACCGCAGCGGGTTTGTTTTATTGCATTCCAATTCTAGGATTTCATCTAAGGTCTTGCATTATATTAGGTTGCATTGTGTTTAGGGGGTTCTTTGTCGATTAAAGCTACGCAAAATGGTTCTGTCATTTTGACTTTGGTATTCGATGACTACGTCGTCTCTACCAAAGAGGGGCATCTGTAGACACCCACATTTTGCCTTACTTTAACCAACAATAACCTAATATATTGATCCGTAGAATTTCATTGGTAAAGTATGCATCCTCAAATTTTTTGAAAAAACAAAATGATAAAGAGATGTACCTGGTGAGATGATTAGATCCGAAAAATTGAAAAATACCCTGATTGGTGAATTTAGTGTGTTAAATCCATGTGAGAACCCCCTCTATCATTGATTTATATGTTTTAGGTCATTAATATCTTGATCTGACTTTACGGATCATCAATCGGGACAAAATAAGCTAGGGTCACTTCATAGCCCGGACCCTGATTCCATTCCGAGACCCGATTTCCGTAAATCGTTAGATCAATGGCAGATCTTGACCTGGGTCTAACCATCCAAAATCACCTAACCTCTCCTCTCATCCTAACCATCCAAACCTCACCTAACCTCACCTAACCTCTCCTCTCATCCTAACCATCCAAACCTCACCTAACCTCACCTAACCTCACCTAACCACCTAACCTCACCTAACCTTACCTAACCTCACCTAACCTCACCTAACCTCACCTAACCTCCTATCCCATTCTCCTATAAATACCCTCTCATCCCACCATCCAAAAGAAGGAAGAAGAGAAGAAAAAAAAGAACCCCTCTCTTAGAAAACTCATCCCTCTCCCTCATCTCTTCAAGGGTTCGGCCATCCTTGCCGGATCGGGTGATTTTATACGTTGGGTGATATATATCAAAAGCGGTCATTATCAAGCAAGGAATCATCTTCAAGGAATTAACATCAAAGAAAAATCAAACACAAAGTGGGTTTTCAAAGAGGTAGGCATTTATTTCAATTTTATGTAGGGTCTGTTTTCATGCATATCTTTTACTTTAAAAGAAAAACCATGTTAGGAAGCATCTAGGATCAATCTTTACTCATATTCTTCTTGATGGTAGACTTTGAAGTTATACATGTTTCCCTCTTCTCTTAACCCATCTGATCTTCATTTTTATTTTTCCCTAATGGTTCACACCCTGGTTCCCCCTGGTTAGCCTCTGGTTAGCTCCTGGTTGCACCCAGGTTCGCTGCTGGTTGCACCCAGGTTCGATACTGGTTGCACCCTGGTTCCCTGCTGGTTCGCACCCTGGTTCCCTGCTGGTTCGCACTCTGGTTCCCTACTAATTCGCACCCTGGTTCGCACCCTGGCCAGCCCCTGGTTGTACTCTGGTTCGTACCCTGGTTCACACCCTGGTTCCCCCTGGTTAGCCTCTGGTTAGACCCTGGTTGCACCCAGGTTCGTTGCTGGTTGCACCCAGGTTCGATACTGGTTCGCACCCTGGTTCCCTGCTGGTTTGCACTCTGGTTAGACCCTGGTTGCACCCAGGTTCGCTGCTGGTTGCACCCAGGTTCCCTGCTGGTTGCACCCTGGTTCCCCTGCTGGTTCGCACCCTGGTTCCCTGCTGGTTCGCACCCTGGTGCACCCTGGTCCGCACCCTGGTTTGTACCCTGCTTCCTCCTGGTTAGACCATGGCTAGTCTCGGATTTGCTCCTAACTTAGACCCAACTCACTAAACCCCATACCCATAAGCCTTAAACCCTATAACCGAGTCACATCAACCCAAGCCATACCTTTGTCCACTCACTGAGGCACACCATTTATCCATAAATCTGGTTACATTAAATCTAACCCAGCCAGGCCACCTGCAGCTTAAGTCAAATCGCCCCAATACAATCCAACCAAGTGGGATCCCAACCCAGCTCAACTGAGTCAACTCTAGCCAACCTCCCTAGTCGAGTTGACCCAACTCTCTAGTCGAGTATGCTCAACCTCTTTAACCGATTGGACTCTCCCCTTAGTTGACTCAATCCAATTCCTTAATCAACCCATCCCAATGCAACCGAGTCGCATTCGACCAAGTGGCGGCCTTCCATGTCACAACCGAGTCATTCCCCTATTCTACTAATGCCCGTTTACACCTAATAGAACTTCCTCCCTTTTGCCTAACCAAGTCATATCCCAACACAATCTGAGTCGCATGTCTGAATCCATTTGGCCGAATCTCATAAGCCCGCCCATTTTGAATTCCCAAAATTCAAACCCTTGATGATTCCTATATGCTCAATTCTTTGATGCAAATTCCCAATTCCAAAATCCCATTGATAAATCAATGTTTCTGAATCTCAAGTCCAATGCTCAAATACAAACCCGATTCCTGATCCAAATACCAATTCTGTTTTCCAAAATCCAAGTAACCTCCCCAGCGGAACTACGTGTGGCTTGATCCCCATCGCGGGGTACGTAGGCAATTTGGCACTCCCAAGTTCAGTCGCACCTTTCTCTATCTTTCTCATTCCCTCACACTATTTCATCATCTCTTCCATCCCTTTTTTCACTAACCTCAAGAACTGAAATCGATTCACCTCGTGTCTCTCGGAACCGTTGGATTACGGTTTCCGTCGTAAGGACCCTTAGAGCCCAATTTAGGAACACCGGTGTCGTGTCGTGTCCTAAGTTTTAGGGAGTCTTAGGTTTTAGGGAGTCCTAGAGTTAGGAGTCCAGCCTCATCACGGACGTTTGCTATGTATAGCAACCGTGCCATAGGTCTAGTTACACTAGTCACCCAATCTTTCCCTAGGACAAGCCTAGTAAACTAGGATGTAGGCAAACCTGCATTAGTCTAAGGGACCATTTGCATTTAGATGAGAATCATATAGCATCTTAGATGAAATCCTAAGATAATAAAATCCTCAACTTGAATTAAATAACTTCTCCTAAAACTGTTGAAACAGTCAATCCCGTCTAGGTCGGTGTCCTAGTTGAGTTAGGCATAAGTAGCTTAGCTTAGGTGCACCGAACTACGTCGACTCTGATCCCAGTGAGGCTTGGGTACGTAGGCAGCTTGGATGTCTGATGGCATACCACCCGCGAGTCGGCACCACAACAAATTGTGGTGTTTTGTATATTAATTTTCTTGTAAATACTTAATCAAATCACTTAGGACTTTCCATGAAATTAGAATTCTAGGAGAACTTTCACTTAGATTGAATCCAGACAAATTAATAAATCAAGATACACATTTAGGATTCTCATTGAAATTAGATCATAGGATGCATGTCACTTAGTTCGCACATTAACATAGAGTTGAATGAGCCATTTAAAATAAATTTAAAAGAGTTAGCTTTTGGAATCGAAGACCGATTATCGGGCAAGAATGGTGCATGTGGTGGATAACTCCCCATACCTTCCATTCTCGTAACCAGGTAGCGAGTCTAGATTTCTGGTTAATTACGGGTCCTAGATCCCACATCTAGGTGGCGACTCTGTCAGTCTCTTTCGTGTGGAATTCGGATTGCCTTAGTGATCCCAAGTTCACAGGAAAGATTAATTCAAATCAATAATAAAATGCACACGCCAATCGCGTGGATACGAGAGACCAAGAGAGAGAGAGCGGCGGCTCGCGCCCCACACCCCTCTCGCGGGATCAGGGTACCACACATCTGAAAAATCAAAAACCTCAAAAATCTTGAGTCATTAGGAGAGTAGTTAGGAAATCTATTCCGAACTACGTTGGCTTGATCCCTTTCCACGGGGTACGTAGTGCAGCTTGGGATCCACATTCCAGGTCCAGCCAAACCTTTAAAAATAAACATTTCAAACTTTCCAAAAAAAACAAAAATTCTTCAAAACATTTTCACAAAAAAGATCTTCCTCTAGAGTTAGGAGTCTGTCCTAGATATTTAGGGTGTTTTAGAGTTAGGAGTTTGTCCTGATTTGTTGATATGGTGTGTCCTATCGTGTAAGTGTCCCTAGAGTTAGGAGGCCTCAAGTCGATCGGTTAGACATTCAGTCGAACCGATGGCTAGACTAGGAAGCATATAGTCAGCCCATGGTTTTCCTTAGGTTGCACAACCTAGTTACACATAGGATGTAGGGCCCACCTGCATTAGCTTAAGGCTAATCAACTTGCATTAGTTAGGGCATATAGAGAGTCCTGAAAATTACAATTCACTTGAACTTAAGCAATCGTACAAAAAAGCTTTAAAAATCAGTTGAGTCTAGTAGATCGAGTCTAGGATAGCGGTTCTAGATGGTTAGGCATCATAGTTTAGAATAGGTAATCGAACTACGTTGACTCTGATTCTTCCCGAGGCCGGGATACGTAGAGCAGCTGGGATGGACGGCCATCTTGGCCTGAGTCAAGTCGCATTAGAGTTAGGATTTGTCTTGTCCTGTCATATATAGGATTGATTTGTGTTCTATGTTTTGATGTGTTTTCTTACTTTCATGTACAGATCCTATACCTTTAGCGGTAGCATGCATGTGTTTGCACACCAGAACTCAGACATCAATTAGGTATGACACTCATAACTTAGTTATTCTCAGGTGACACTACTTTCATCTATTTTGTGTGTGCTTATTGTTCCTCCGAGACATGCATGATTAGATAGACGTCTTCTCGGAGATATGTGTTCCCATTTCGCATGACTTTCGCCCAAAACTCTTTAAAATCAATAAGTAAATGGCATAAGAGACCAGGTGCTTGCACTTGGGCGGACGAGGTGCTCTTCAGACCTTCCAAATTCGTAACCAGGCACGAACCTTATTTTATATCTCTGGTTATCCGTTGCAACAGAGCATAGTATGGGATCCTTGGCCCACTTCCTTGGATGGCGACTCTTCTTTGTTTAAGGTACGCCTTGAATCTGGGCTAGTCCCCGAATCGAGAGGTATCTCACGTTTGTATCGCCACTCATGCTGTGAGGGGCACTTCTTTCGAGAGTTCCTTGGTAGAGCTCTCCACTCACGTGGATGATCCTGAGACTTCGTGTGGGGGGCACGTCCCCCCGCCTCTCTCGGATCGGGGTCCACAAACATGTGGGGAGAAGCCTTATTATCGGCTTGTCATATACTAAACAAAATACCCTATAAAAATAAAAATGGAACTCCATTCGAGCTATGGAAAGGTAGAAAACTAAGTCTTAAATACCTTAAAGTGTGGGGGTGTTTAGCTAAAGTAAGCTTACCTCCCCCTAAGAAAACAAAGTTAGGATCTAAAACAGTGGATTGTGTATTCATAGGGTATGCACAAAATAATGCAGCTTATAGATTTCTGGTGGTAAAATCTGAACATAATTCCATAGATGTAAACACTATATTAGAATCCAAAGATGCAGAATTTTTTGAAGAGGTGTTTCCTCTTAAACAAACTAGTGTAAGTCAATTTCTAATACCTCAAACAGAAGTTGCATCTAGTAGTCGTGGTATTCCTCATATAGAAAACCAAGAACCTAAAGGAGGAAAAAGAGGTATAGAAGAAGGTAACATAGAGATAGAACCTAGAAGAAGTCTAAGAACAAAGAAAGCTACTAACTTTAGCTCTGACTTTTATACCTTCTTGGTAGAGGATAATTGTAGACACCCCATTTTGACCGTACCCTAAACCTCCCATGTTTGATTGAAATCCTTCCAAATTAATGATTTAATGTCCCAAATTTCATCCTAAGGTAGGATAAGAATCCAAGTAGGTCCATCTAAAATTTCGTTGAAATCCGTCGACGTTTGCCCAGTGAGATGAGCGTAGTTCGTAGGACAGTGCAAAATAGTGTAGCAGAAGGGAGGTATTTTATCCGGTTTAGGGGTAAGCCAGGTTAGTATATCTTGCTGTAAAGGGTTGTCCCTGGGTAACTAAAGGAGCGAATTTATTCCCTTGTTTTCCATTAGAACTTTTCTTGCAGACTACCCAGTTTCGTGAAAACTTAGTGTTAAATATTCAGAGGGGCTGTCCAGAGAAAATTTGGGGGTCGAAAAAATTATCGAAAAAAAAAGAAGCTATAAATAGAGACCTTAGGTCTCATTTGTAAAAAGGAATTTTCTCGTTGAAAACCTTTAGAGAGAGAGAGGAAAGAAAAATCCCCAAATTAAAAACCCAAACCCTTGCTTCATCTTCTTCTTCTCCGACCAAATTCCGACGAGTTTGTCAGCCGGATTGTCTTCTCCGTTGAGTTTGAACTGTAGCTAATCATTGATCTCTTCCAATTGTTTCTTCCTTCTTTAGATAAACACTAGATCTGCTGGTTTTTCATTTTTTTTCCTCATTTTTAAACCTTAATTTCTCTTTCTTCTCCGATCTTCTTCTTCAGCTTGCTCCGGCCAAAAGCTCCAGCAAGCTCATCTTCTCAGACGAGAATCTCTGCTAGATCTGATCCAAATCTTAGATCTACACTTTTTCCTTCATAAAAACCCTAACCTTGAGCTTCAAAATTTTAGATCTGATCTTTCTACTATAGATCCTTACTTCTAAAAAATTGATTCAAGTTTTAGATCTTTAGACTCAGAGTCTCTGCTTGTGAAACTTGTTTGTGTCGTTGAAAATCAAAGATCAGACGTTATTTTAGAGTGAGATAAGAGCATTATTTTTTAGTTGAAAAGATCAAGAAGAAAAAGAGTTGTGAATAATTTTTTTTCCAAGTGAGGTTTTGTTACCTGATCTTCACAATCAAAGGATTGAAAAGAAGATAGATCAGAAATCAAGGTGAAGGAAGCAAGTCCAAGTTGCGATCTGAGCAATTGCTAAAGAAGAAAACAAGGTGAAAATTGTTCGAAATCATTTCTACAGGTATTTTCTTTTCCAGTGTACTTTAGATCTCTCTGTTCTTATATCTTATTAATTCTCTTTAGAAATCTTGTTTAATTCGAATTTACAAAAAAAAAAATTTCTTTTGCTCTGGATGAATGTGAAGTGAGATTTTTCGTTTATATTGGATCTCTATTATGATATTGTTGATTTGCAAGAAAGATATAAAAAAATTTGTGGCTCAGATAAGAATTTTGTGTTTTGTGATAATGATAAGCTTGTGTTTTTCTTTTTTTTCTTTTTTAACATTACAATTTCTATGAAGATCTTAATTTTATCAGTTTATTTTTTTTAATCAGTCCATAGATTCCTGCATTGTTTGGCCTCAAAATGATTTTCACTCATATCGAATCTCATTTTCACATGACACTTGCACTTTCACTGAAGAAAAATGAGAAAATTTGGGAATTGGATCTTATCTAGCAACACTTGAACCTGTTAATTTTAAAATTCTAACCTGTTAGAATGATCCAATTTGCTTCATAAGCTAATATCACTGCATGACCTGAGAATCAAATACATGAACATGGGCCAAATTGGTGGAGTCATGTTTGTTTTCATGTCTCGTAAGTTGAAATGGGATCATAGCATCTTAGGGATATTGAGGTTCCATTCAATTCTATTTTCATCTGTCACATCATCAGTCTCATTCATCAGTGTATCGATTGCCATTATTGTGCTTGATCCAGGAAGAAGGAAGCAATTATGTGCGTTTTTTTTTTTTAAAGAACAGGAAAGTTATTTCTGATTTGTTACATTTGTATGTCTTGATTCCTGTGTTCAATTGATATTATGCATGATTGTGTTTCTCTAATTTCAATGGAGATGAAGTAGCTGTAATAAAGGAATAGGGTAGAGAAGGGAATGATGCTTTCTAATTCGGTTATGACATGGATTTTTGTCAATCCAATTTCTTCCTCCTTTCCTTTTGTTCCCAACGAGGGGTTTCACCAGCAGGTTGCATGAAGCTAGCTCCTTTTCCTTTTGCAATTTCTCATGTCTCGGTATATATATATATATATATATATATATATATATATATATATATATATATATATATATATATATATATAAAAGGGGTCTTGGCATATAATCTTTCATTGTGTCTGCTCGTTAAAGTGATTTCATTGAGGCCTTCATTGTGGCACCAAGGGATTTTGAGCTAAGTAATTGCCATTAAGAAATTTTAGAGTGCCCATTGAATGATTTTTTTTTAGAACATCATCAGCTAGAAGTCATGGAAATCCACAATACTTTAGGATAATATCGCTAGCTGTAGAGTGATGTTGTTGTCATATTTCTTTCATTTTTTTTTGGGAATTGACATCACTGTAGTCTTGTTTAGAAATTGTATTGCCAAATTCATCGTGTCTTATCTATTTCAGTTGATCTACTTGTCAATTTCTTGGTGGGACTGCGATTATTCCAATTTTCATGATAATATATGGTTGTTAGCCTCTTTTAAGTCGAATTCCCCATTCATGCATCGGAATTGCATTGTGAGTCTTGAGGGTTGCTTAGTGACATAAACTGAACTGGGTTTGGAGCAATTAGCACAACATAGTGGTGTTCATGGTAGCAAATTTCCTTTGATGTCAACATTACCAAATCTTAATAATTGTGCGGTACATCGTTCTCAAGGTCTTCAAGACCTTGGTTGCTTGGTTTAATTTCCAGCTCCATGCTTTAGGTTGATCTTATCTTTGCTTGTAGACTTTACAACTCACATTGCTCAAATCACAACAAGCACATTTCACCCTTTTGTTTAGCACATGTTTAACTCTTTTTTTTTTTTTTTGCACAAATCTGCCTATGTTTAGCAAATTACATGCACAAAAATCTGTTTTTGTTTAGTACATATTCATGTATACGAATCTGTCTCTGTTTAAGCACATTGCATACATACAAATCTGTCTCATTTCATTCCCAGTTTTTGCACATAATCATGTCTACATTTCATGCCCAGTTTTGCACAGAATCTGAAAACAAATCTGTCTTTGTTTTAAGCATGAATTTGTCCACTTCAACCCTTATTTTAACACAGTTGTCACCCCATTTCAGCCCCTATTTCAAAACAGTTTTCACCTCACTTTTAGCCCCTGTTTCAAAACAGTTTTCACCTCACTTTTAGCCCCTGTTTCAACACAGATTCTCCCCATAAATCTGTTCTTGTTTAACATAGTGCACACACACAAATCTGTCCTCTTTTTGGCACAGATTCTGCCCATAAATTTGTCCTTGTTTAACACAGTGCACACACACAAATCTGTCCTCTTTTTGGCACAGATTCTGCCCATAAATCTGTCCTTGTTTAACACAATGCACGCACACAAGTCCGTCCTCTGTTTGGCACAGATACATGCGCATAAATCTGTCTCTGTTTAGCACATATTCATGCACATAAGTTTAGATAAAAGTGTTATTGTCTGAATATTCATGTTCCAACGATTGCACCAGCTTAACTTGTCTTTATAATTTGGAAATGAAACAATTGTATTTGGGAATCATAACTTATGATAAGTTATATGCCATTAATCACTGTGTGAATTCTTTCTTTATTTATCTTATGTAAATATGGATGATTGTTTTAGTTGATGTTTGCAATTAAAAAAAAAAAAAACTGAGACATGTCTGTTATTATTACAAATACACATGCTAATTACATCATCATTTCTAATTTTTCTATGTTTATTAAATTGGAAAGGCATGCTGTGTTTATGTAACAGTGGAAGCATATTTGCACATGATGGCTATCTTTTCCTCATAATTGCTTAAATTGCAATTAGTAGCTTTATTATATGAGTACTAGAATTCTTTTTTTACCAGGCATATTAATTTTATTTGGGTGTCATAAGTGAAAGATTTGAAGAGTTAGCATCATAGTGAATGCGTATAGTGCTTTGTGATTGATTTGGTTTCGGTTGAGTTATCAAATGTTAAATTTTTGTGGTCCGGTTTGTTATTCTAGAGGAACATACAATGTTCTTATTATTAGCTAAGGCAAGTTAACTGTGTTAAATTTTCAAATGGTAAAAGAATAGTTTGGTCTTGGATTCCCCTTCCTTTATCAGTACAGGGGCGATGAAGGCACTAGCCCAAGCCCATCCTTAGGAGACTTGCTCAGTCTAAGTAATGCTCTCCTCTTTATTTGGTAGACTTTCCAAGTCTTTCAAATACCTTTAGATAGAGTTTTTCCCTTATTACAAGGGCAATGATAGCACTAGTTGGAGCCAGCCATTAGGGAGACAAGCTATGTCTCAGCCGAAAAGCCGAAGTCTCTTGGAGACAAGCTTTGTCTCCTTAATGAGTCAATCCATAGGAGGCTATCCCAGCCTTTTAGGTTAGAGACCAACTCGGTCTATTAGTTGCTTACTCTTTTCATCATTGCAAGGGCGATGATAGAGATACTTAGAACCCTTTTGTTTAGGAGACTTGCCCAGTCTCGTTGATCCTTTGTCTACGCCCTTTGTGTATAGGAAGCATGTCATGCCTCATTTCTGGAGTCCCATAGGAGACAAGCCTTGTCTCATTTAGAGAGATACCCATAGGAGGCATACAATGTCTCATTTATAGAACCTCCCCTAGTTGTACCTCAATTTGTAATCCCTTTTTAGTATCGCTTGATTTAGAGGTTTATCCTTAGAGACTGGCATAGTCTTGTTCAAGTTTGTTTTGTTAAAGACCTTATCCTTTCTCTTTTATTTTAGATTTCGGTTACTTGTTTGTGGTTTAGTTCAAGTGCCCTTGACACTAGTTTGCTTGTTCGGGGTTTTCCCGTAGCTTTAGGGTTTTGCCCTAGTTTGTTGCTTTTGTGTGTTCTCTTTGGGTCTTTGACCAAAAGAGTGAAAATATTTTAAAAATCTAAAAAACACTTGAACACTTTAAAAATTCAAAACAAAAACATTTGAAATATCTTAAAATTCAAAAACATATGAAAACTTAAAAAAATATCAAATTCTTTAAATCATTTGGAGTGTTAAGCTTTTTTTAGTGGTAATTAGGAGAGTTCGCATTCCGAACTACGTTGGCTTGATCCCTTTCAACAGGGTACGTAGTGCAGCTTGGGATTCACATCCCAAGTCCAGCCAAATCTTTAAAAATAAATATTTCAAATCTTTCAAAATTACAAAAATATTCAAACTCTTTTTCAAAAAGATCTTCCTCTAGAGTTAGGAGTATGTCCTGCTGTTTAGGGTATTTTAGAATTAGGAGTCTGTCTTGATTTGTATTGATATGGTGTGTCCAGTCGTGTGAGTGTCCCTAGAGTTAGGAGGCCTCAAGTTGATCAGTTAGACACTTAGTTGAACCGATGGCTAGACTAGGAAGCATATAGTCAGCCCATGGTTTTCATTAGGTTGCATAGCCTAGATACACATAGGATGTAGGGCCCACCTGCATTAGCTTAAGGCTAACCAACTTGCATTAGTTAGGGCATATAGAGTCTTAAAAATTACAACTCACATGAATTTAAGCAATTATAAAAATAAAAATAAAAGCTTTAAAAATCAGTCGAGTCTAGTAGAATCGAGTCTAGGATAGCAGTTCTAGATGGTTAGGCATAGTAGTTTAGAATAGGGCATCGAACTACGTTGACTCCGATTCTTTCCGAGGCCGGGATACGTAGAGCAGCTGGGATGGACGGCCATCTTGGTCCGAGTCAGGTCGCATTAGAGTTAGGACTCATTTTGTCCAGTCGTGTATAGAATTGAATTGTGTTGTGTGTTTTGCTGTGTTTTCTTACTTTCTTGTACTGATACTATACCTTTAGCTGTAGCCTGTATGTGTATGTCCACCAGAACTTAGACACCCATTAGGCATGTCACTCATAACATAGCTTTGCTTAGGTGACACATTCTTCATTTCATTTTGCGTATGTTTATTTTTTTATCTTCAGGAAATGCATGCTTAGGTAGACGATTTCTGAAGATTGTTCCTATTTCATATGATTTTCGCCCGAAACTCTTTGAAGTTAATAATAAATGGCATAAGAGATCAAGTGCTTGCACTCGGACGAATTGGGGGTACTCTCAGACCTTCTCCATTCGTAATCAGGCAAGGACCCATACATAACTCTGGTTATCCATGGTATACGGAGCCTTTTTTGTTTGAGGATCCATGGTCGTATACCATGGATGGCGACTCTAAGTTTGTTCAGGTACGTTTCGAATCCGGACTTGCTCCCGAATCGAAAGGTATCTCTTTTATATGGCCACTCGTGCTATGCTATGAGGGTGGCATCCGTTTCGAGAGTTTCTCGGTAGAGCTCTCCTCCTTCACGTGGATGATCCTAGAGGCCGCTGGGGGCTCGTCCCCCACCTCTCTCCGGATCGGGGTCCACAATAATCCATCTACTTTTATGGAAGCTATGTCTTCTTTGGATGCAAACTTCTAGAAAGAAGCTATAAATAGTAAAATAGAATCCATTATGTCAAATAACATATGGGAGTTAACGGATTTACCTCATGGGTGCAAACCAATAGGTTGTAAATGGATTTTTAAAAAGAAACTTAGAACCGATGGATCTATAGAAAAATTTAAGGCTAGATTAGTAGCCAAAGGTTTTAAACAGAAAGAAGGGATAGATTTTTTTGACACCTATTCTCCTGTAACTAGGATTGCAACAATAAGAATGTTGATATCTATAGCAGCTATCTATAACTTAGAAATCCATCAAATGGATGTTAAAACCGCTTTCCTAAATGGAGAATTAGAAGAAGAAATTTACATGGAACAACTTGAGGGATTTGCAGTCCCTAGTCAAGAACATAAAATGTGTAAACTTATAAAATCTCTTTATGGTCTAAAACAAGCACCAAAACAATGGCATGAGAAATTTGATAAAGTAGTGTTATCAAATGGTTTTACCATAAATGATTCTGATAAATGTGTATACAGTAGATTTGAAGGTAATTCTGGAGTTTTGATCTGCCTGTATGTCGATGATATGTTAATGGTACGAGTATAGATGTTATAAATGACACCAAGAATCTTTTGTCAAAGAACTTTGACATGAAAGATCTTGGATTGGCAGATGTAATTTTAGGGATTAAGATAATTAGAAATTCAGAAGGGATTGTTTTAACACAGTCTCATTATGTTGAAAAGATCCTTAGAAAATTTAACAAATTTGATTGTACTCCCTTGAGTGTACCATATGATCCTAGTTTAAAACTTAAGAAAAATACTGGAAAAAGTATATCATAATTAGAATACTCCAGAATTATAGGCAGTTTAATGTATCTAATGAATTGCACTAGACCAGATATAACTTATGCAGTTGGTAGACTAAGTAGATACACTAGCAACCCTAGGCAAGATCATTGGGATGCACTTATCAGAATTTTAAGATATTTGAAAGGTACAATGGAGTTTGGACTCCACTATGGTTGTTATCCCGCTGTATTAGAAGGATATAGCGATGCAAATTGAATTTCAGATTCAGAAGAAACTAAATCCACAAGTGGACATGTTTTCACTTTGGGTGGTGGTGCTGTCGCTTGGAAATCTACCAAGCAGACCTGTAGAGCACGTTCCACCATGGAATCTGAATTTATTGCTTTAGATAAAGCAGGTGAAGAAGCGGAATGGATTAAGAATCTGTTAGCAGATATTCCTCTATGGTGCAAGCCAATTCCAGCTATATCTATTAATTGTGATAGCCAAGCTACAATAGCAAGGGCTAAGAGTAGAACATATAACGGTAAATCCAGACACATACGTCTGAGGCATAATAATGTGAGGCAATTGCTTTTAGATGTAGTGATTGCAATTGACTTTATAAGGTCAGAGATAAACTTGGCAGATCCACTGACCAAATGACTAGCTAAAAAGCTAGTGGCTGAAACATCAAGAGGGATGGGGCCAAAGCCTATCAAATAGAATCACCAATAACGGCAACCCAACCTATATGACTGGAGATCCCAAGAACTAGGTTCAATGGTAAAAACAAGTTATTCGAGTGATAGGTGAAAGCACTGTACTTAAATTTTCAAGAGAATGAAAGACTTCTCTTGGCCTGTCACTATGGTGTAAATGGTACTAACTGTAACGATATGGAGGAAGAGCTTTGCTCTGAATGGGTCTATAGCTGTTTATAAGCGGGATGCGTGGTTACAGGTACCCTTGATGGACTCACCTATATGAGTGTGGAAGTGGGGCCGCTTCCTATGAGAATTAAGGCTTGTTCTTTAGAGCGCTCATGAAACACGATCAGCGCATGGCCGAAATGTGCTACCCCGATAGAACACGGTTACATTGCTGATATCGTGTGTGTAATATATGAAGGTCTATTACTCAAGGTTCTTAGTTCAAGACGTAGTTCACTTGGAACTTTAATAGACTCGAATATATAAACACTAAGTACAGGTTCAAGTCCACAAGACACCTTCACCCATTGCATGATATTTCAAAGTTGCCCATATTTGATTTAACATATTTCATTTGATTTATTTGATTTGAATTTTGATTCATGTGGGGGATTGTTAGATATTTTAATATTAAAGCATTAAAGGCTTTGACTTTTTTGTGAATCAATTTCAAATTTTCTAGAGTTGCAACGTCCCTTCTTTATGATATTTTATTAATTTTTTAATGCTATTTATTTTTTACCTGTATTTGTCATTTGCAAACAGTTTTTGATTTATGGGAAGAGACGTTGAAAGTGTAGTATATATACACTTGTTTAGTGTATGCATGAATACACTTTTTCTTCTCAACAGTATATGTTATTCAAAAGAGTACATGTACTTGGTTTTGTCTTCTTCTTCTAAACATTGTACTGTTCATATCTTCTTTCAAGAACTTTACAAGTTTTAAGTTTTGCAATATTTCTTTCAAGTGGGCAAATTTGTTCGGTATCGTACGTGTTCGCAAGGTTCGAGCCGGTGTGTGCACACCGTCAACGACAAAGAAAGTGGTGTTGTATCCTGGAGATAGGTAGCAAGAGAACCCGATTGCATACCAAGCGTGGTAGGGGCGATAATCTATCTTAAGGGTAGCGTTACTCTGTAACGTGCCTCTACCACTAAACTCTTTTCATTCTCTTACATATTTCCTTTGATTCTTGCTTACGGATTTGCGGTTTACATTCGGGATCATCAAAGGTAATCCTTTCTCTATTTCATTTCAATTTAAGATATCACTAGTTTTGTTGAACTAATCTACTTGACCCCAAGATTATTTCCAACATAAAATCTCTGGTTATCAAATGAAAATGGGAAAAGCCACTTACCAGAAGCCATGGTTATCTTTTCCTTCTTTTTTTTAGAAGGTAACTAAAATTTATTGAAGAAGAGAACACATATAGTCAGGGACAAGATGTCCCCATATATGGTTCAAATACTTACAGTAAACCACTGTCGCAGATACAAAAGGAGTAAGAAAAGAGCAAAAAACTACACATCCAAACAATGGTGTTTGATGAATCTCCCTCTATCATCAGCGGACCGAGGTTGTTAGACGCTTACCATCTAAGCCCAAAGAGCAGAGCCGAGACCTATGCTTCATTAGGGTCGCAGATGCCAGCGGGTCCCGAATAGGAGAGGATAATCTCCCCATTGTGGTCACGAATCACCCCCCGCCCCAATCCCAGCTTTACCAGGATTTCCGCGGGCACTCCCATTAAAATTGAGCTTCAACCAACCACAGGCACTCCTTCTCTCCAGAAGGGATTCTTCTCAAAGTTTCTCCTTGCCCCACAACCGAAGGTGATTGGGACCGGCTTCCTCATCCTTTTGCTGTGGATTGCAAAGGGTTTAGCTGTGAACATGGTTGTGTGCAAGCAGGGACCCGACAGTTGTTTTATAGAGTTTGAGGGGAGGGACACAACTCCTCATCATGTTGATTCCCCCTTCCTCTGCACTTGTTCATATCTATTAACATCAGTTGTTAACTAACCGTCAACCATCCACTTGATCAACGCCGTTGATCTTGCTAAGGCCACAAGCCGTGGTTAGGATTATTTCCCAACAAAAGAGAGTTTTTTTTTTTAGAAGAAAGGGTAAGAGTTGCAGTTTGATGTTATAATTTACTGTATTTTTCTTTCTGAAGATCATTTTCTTGCTATTAGGAAGTAATCATCTTGACCAAAGCAATCTTGGTATGCATCTTGTGGTTGTGTTGTGTATTTCTACTTTTCCATCTATTTGTGCACAATCCGATCTGTTTTTGCCTCTCTTTTTTTTTTCTGTTTTTACGGTAAACGGCATCCAAATCTAAGGCCGGGATCAGAAAATCAGTCACCACCGGCAACAGAAGTCTGTACTGTTCATCTTTCCATGCCCTTCAACTGCCATTTCTCCTAACATCTTTCTTGTGGGCTTTTAGTCAACCTCTAGTGAATTCGGATGTTCATGCTATTTCTACAGATCTTGTGAAGATGTACAAGTAATTCTAGGCAAATTGCTACAGACAGAAAGAGACCAAAATGAGACCCATCTAATGTCAAAACATGTGGCCCTACTTAGAACTTTTGATGAAGATTTTGGTGATACAAAAGAAAGACTCATCTCATCCATGGTGTTGCATGAATTCAATGGAAATTAAGAGAAGGGCAGATCAATTACTATACAACAGTGCCCAATGAACATGGCTACCCTCTACACTAGAGAAATGGAAATAGAGAGGCCTTTGTTTTCACTTAAAACCTATGACGGTTCCCTTTGTTTGGGTGTGTTCACTTTAAACCTGTATCAACTCAGGTATGAGCTTCAATAGAAATGAGAGTTCATGCTTAGAGAACTTGGGCCTCAATGTTGCCTGTATCTGCTTCTCTTCTTTCAAAACATGCAAGCTTTCTTCTCCCTCCTCGGCCGGCCTAATGAAATCCGAAACAGCCTCTGTGATCTCTTTAACTAGATCAACAATCACACCCTCAATACCCATCAGATGTTGCATGTAAACCGCCTCCGGCACATTGCTGCAATACAAGATAGTTTGTTAATGTTTATCAAGATTGAACACACAATACAAGAAAGTTTATCAATGTTTATCAAGATTGAACACAATTTGGACTTGGGACCCACTAGTCAGATGCCTCAGCTGAGTCCCAAATAAATGCAAGATATGAAAACCTGGAATGGGCTCTACCAGATTGGTTTAACTTTTGCACAACAGGCCGACGGGACAACTCGACCGATTAAAATTAGACTCGACTTTCTTAGTTTTCCTTTAGGTTTTGAGAAATGTGGAAGAAAGTATATGCTTACTTTAATTGGCCATAGGTTAGAAGACCAAGATTTGCTTCTTTGATTCTGGTTATTGATGCTGGATTTCTGAAAATGGCTTTGACTTCTGATACTATCCCTTGCAAGCCATTTCCCAAGCAAAGTTTAATAGCCTCATCTAAGGAATTTCTTCTCACGTCACTGTAAACTTCACATCCTCCATTTGTAAGGAAGAATACCTGTTTTAACCAATAGCAATATCATTACAACAGTTTCCTTACAGATAAAAGCCAAATCAAAATAGCAAAAATATCTATAAAAAAACATTTTTGTCTCTTCCTTTACGCTTTCGGTCTTCTTGGAAATTCAGGAGAAACAGGATTGGTTTGTGAACAGAGAAATCATCTATAAGATCCTGTTAAATGTCTAAATTATAATCTATTACAACTCAATTCTTTGATACCCAAGATCTCCAGGCCTCAATGTAAGCCTTCAAAAACCTATATGTTTAATCAAGAGGTTGTTTGTCAGATTCCGAATTGGCAATCCTATTTAATATTTATATCACTCTTCCCAAATCACCCCACCTAATAAGATTTCAAAATTTCACCCATGTTACACATTTTGTACGGCTTTGCTCAGGCATTTCTTTTACTATTGATAATATAACGAAATCATACCAATTGATAACATAACAAGGGAAAGTAAAAAAAACAATAGAATGGGAAAACAAGAGTTCTTACAGGAAACACATTCTGCAATTTCCGGATTAGGCAAGCTGCATCTGGTTGGAAGCTTGAGAAGATGATGGGTCTATCTTGAGCGTATTCAAACACCACCTGCAAATGAATAAAATAAACACAGCCCGTTTAATAAAATTCAACCATTTTGCAATTTCCATCAAGAAATTCCTGGTTTTTGTGCAAGAAAAAACAACTGCAGAGTAGGGACTTCACCCGCAAGATGACTTGAAGAACGTGTACAAGAGTTTCATCTTCATAAACAATGTTGTCATCGAATTTCAGTTCGATATTGAAACCAAGGGAAGGGTGGACTCTCTCAAAGGCCTCTTGTAATGTACAAAGAGAGTCATCATCTTCAACCTTCCAGCTGAAAATTCTCCCATCTTTAGTTTTCCTAAGCATTGATTTTCCCTCCTATAAAAATAAAGGGAAACTATTTTATTTATCATACTATGAAAACTTCCAGGTTCTCTTTACCTATAAAAACAAAGGGAAACTATTTTTGTTTTCCTGGTCATATGATCAAAACCCAAAAAGAGATGGAAAAAATATTACATTTCCGGGTTCTCTTTGGGGTCCATAGTAGCGAAAGTCCTCTAAGTTGAGCTCTGTAACACGCTTCTCAGATATACAACCCTGGAAAATCATGAAAAAAGAACCAGGGTTAAAATTATAGAGTAAGAAAATTCCATTTCTGAGAAGAAAAAATGGCACAAAAAGGCTAACTATCAGTTCTATAAATTACAGAAGATGCTAAGATGACATAGCCAGTTTCTGGGTCCACATGGACGTGATTAGGTCCACTTATCCTAGCCCCCTCGGTCCATCAAATCGATTTTAGGATTCCACTCAGCATGGAACCACCCACCAGACATGGGACCAGGATCATACGGCCGTCACATGAAGGTCTATAATACCAACAATCTCGACAACAGGTATATGTCCCGTATGGAACCCAAAGGATGATCTTTAGGATTGATCCGTCCAGCACCAAGATTGCCTGACTCTATACGTGGATTTTAGAATCCGGGATTTCTTCAAAATTGTAGCTAAGAGACAAAAGAAGAAGAGGGCCAGCCGTCGTTTTTGACTTCTAGCCCTTCTTTCCATCAGCAAGAGAGTACCAGATCCTCCCATATTTCCAGGTTTTAGAAATCGCAGGATGCGGGAGAGATTTTTAAAACCTGAATTTCTCACTCAACATCCAAGAAACGCTGTCAGGACAGCATACTACAGCTTGATCATGAACCCTCTTTTACACTGTTTTCAAACTAAGAACCTGTATTCTAAAATCCGTGTACCCAAACGGCCCCTAAATTATACACTGAAATTTTCTGTTAAAAACTTAAAATTATAGAATGAAACCCTGTACGGTGCAATCAAAGCACGCATGATGAAAGGAATTAAAAAACCAGAGTCAGACTACCGTGACAGTAGCTGTCCAAATTAATTTGGACAGTCTTGACTCATGTTGGATATTCGGGATTGTTGACCCAAGGAGCCATTAGTCATTACGAAAAAAATATTGGCCTAAGTCTGATGCGAAACAGATATCCCATTCTTCATATAAAAGCCTACAAAAATCAAGTACTAAAGTTGGAACGACTCATGGTGCCGGACCAGAAAAGCTGGCAGTGAGTCATGCCTGTCCAGATGAATTTGGCCAAAATGTGCCCAAGGATTTTCTATTAGATATTGCACGTAATGTTCACAGGTGGGCAAATGCACCTCTGGATATAGTTAAGGTAGTTACAAATCCCATTAGATAACAATATGAGTAGCATAAAGAAAAAATAAGATAAAAGTTTCAGTCCTCTTAGATTTACTATGAATGGGTCATGCTCTGAACCCATCAAATGATCCTCCCAACCTTCCAATTCATGGCCTACAAATGGATGTGTAAAAAAAATCAAAGAAAACACTTCACATTTAGAGGGAAAATATCCACAAATTTGAGGGCTAAGACTAACAAATAGGAGAGACTTTTGGTGAAAGAAGAATCTATAAAGGGACCTGAACCCCATGAAATAATGGTTTGGATAATCAAATCGGTGGATCACACTACTAATTTAGCCCAAATCTTTAGATGATTACAGCCTAAAATTAGCACCCATTAAATAATCCTGACTAGATGTTCAATCCACTTAAGCTCTGGATTTTTTTATTAGTAGATTGTAGAGTCCAAATCAGCCATCCATGAGATGGCCTATTGATTGGTTTAGACAGTTCCACACACGCTAATTTGGACAGTTACAGGGCCTTTTTTGTAGCAAGTGGATAAAGAGCGAGTGGTTTTAAAATTCTAGTCCACCACATCCATAGTGAGAACTGTGAGAGCACCTTGACGTGGCTGTGAACCAGTGTGTTGTCATAGGTCCCATTGATTATATCAGTAGGACCCGGAAAATGTTGGAAAACAGGTAGCCAACCCACCATCTTCACGTAAAAGTGTGAGCCCATTTAAAGTTTGGTTGTATTTGCATCTTTTGTTAAAAAATTGTCCTAGAAACACAATTTTTTTCAGTGAAAACTTTAGGTTATGATGTTCTATACACTAGTTGGGTACCATGCAATTGTCTTTATTTGATATGCTTTTAATTATCCCATAAACAGGTATGGGTGGAGAGTCCTAATTTTAAAAGGTAGCAACTCCAAAAACCAGCTAAAAAAAGATTGAATGCAAACACCCAAAGAAAATGAAAAAAAAAAAAAAAAAAAGATTGCCTGGCTTTAACCTTCAAAAAGGAAGTGAAGAGAATTCATAACAGAATTTAGAAGCAAAAGATTATGTGGCATTAACAAGTCAAGAAAATTCATAACAGAAGTTAGAAACTTACTTCTTCTTCGGTGAGGATGAAATTGTCATGGAAAATGACAGGGCAGTCATCTCTCGTCACCTACAAAAAATTATATTTACAGTCTCGTCTAAGCTTTCTTCGCTCACCCAAATTTAGAGAGAGAAAAAATTCAATCAACCCACATAAATAAGCATATCAGTACCAAGAATTTAATGTAAAATACAGAGGAAAATAACCCATACTCAAAGAAAATTAGATATTAAAAGGAGGTGGTGGTACTGCCACTCTTATAAGTGCGTATGATTTTAAAGCGAACTGATACTGACACTACGAAGTTTTAATAATTGTTCCAACTCATCTTGTCTTTTCTGTTCTACATAAGTGTCAAAAGGTTATTAGAGTTCCCCACAAAAGCTCTAAGAAGCCAATTAATGCAGAAAAAACAAGCTGAGTTTGTGCAATTAATAAAGTATATTACCATGTTTTAATAGTTGCACTAACTCATCTTGTCTTCTGTTTTAAAGAGATGTCAAGGTATATATATATATATATATATATATATATATATATATATATATATATATATATATATATATATATGAGGAAACTGTTGGTGCAAACTTATGGTGAGCTTAAGCGCCCAATCACATGGGGACCCACTTTTTTAGGATGATCCAAAACATTCATTTAAAGTCCCTTACATAGATAGATAGGGGTGTACCAAAAATCAGCTCCATAGGATCATTGTGTCTGTCCATTTTTGTCCTCCACAAATGGAGGGGTTAGGATGATCCTAAGGAGCTGATTTTTGGTACACCCCCTATCTATCATAAGACCTTGCAAATGAATGGTTTGGATCACCCCATGTGATTGGGGAGTCATGTGATTGGGGAGCTTAAGCGCACCAACAGTTTCCTATATATATATATATATATATATATATAGGAAGCTGAGGATGCGCCACGTGTCACACCCACATTCAGCTTTACACCGAATTTCTGTTTATAAGAAGAGAATTAATTAAAAACGTTTACAATCATATACACCGAATTTCTGTGTATAACGCACACTTAAGAACGCATTAAGGTTATGTAGCACACTGTTTCACAAGTTTTCCTCTATCACACGTAATTTTAAAATGTTTTAAGGGGATGTGGCACCCGGAATTTAAAACGTTAATATGGAAAATATTTTTTTTGCTTTTTTTTTAAAACTTCCCTATGCATCGATATCCCTCTAACATGATTTATTGCCTATTTTTCATGGCACTAAATCCAATCAAATCGTTTCCTCATCCAGTATATTTTCCTAAAATATTGTAATCCTTATCATATAGCTTATCTCTATCCAAATCTACTCTAAAATCAAGGATTACAATCTCTCTATGAAATAGCCTAAAATGAAATGACAAAAAGCCTAAAATCAAGGATTACAATCTCTCTCGATTAAATAGCCTAAAATGGAATGAAAAAATGCCTAAAATCAAGGATTACAGTCTCTCTATTAAATAAAGCTTTATATATATATATATATATGAGGAAACTGTTGGTGAGCTTAAGCTCACCAAACTTATGGTGAGCTAGCTTGCCCAATCACATGGGTCCCACATTTTGGGGAGTGATCCAAACCATTCATTTGCAAGGCCTTATCATAGATAGGGGGTGTACCAAAAATCAGCTCCATAGGATCATCCTAACCCCTCCATTTGTGGAGGACAAAAATGGGGCAAATTTGTGTCTGTCCATTTTTGTCCTCCACAAATGGAGGGGTTAGGATGATCCTATGGAGCTGATTTTTGGTACACCCCCCATCTATGTAAGGGACTTTCAAATGAATGGTTTGGATCATCCTAACAAAGTGGGCCCCCATGTGATTGGGCAAGCTAGCTCACCATAAGTTTGGTGAGCTTAAAGTTTCCTCTATATATATATATATATATATATATATATATATATATATATATATATATATATATATATAGTTATAAATCTTTCTTTTTTAGGTCGCCCCGTGCATCTCACGGGATTGCAACTAGTAGTTCCCAAAAGCTCTCAGAGGCCAATTAAAGCAGATATGACAAGCTGAGTTTGTGCAATTATTAAAGTATAGTAGTGCCAATATCAGTGGTCTTTTAAAAAGGAAAAGGAAATCAGGTTAAGACAAACCATGTGGTTAGCAAATGCATGATATTTTCTTTTGTTAGCACTACTGTATTTTGATGAGGGCACTCTCACTTTATTAAAAGTAGGGTATGGCCCGCACCATAGGATGATCCAAACCGTCCATTAGATGGGCCACAGCCTTAATAGGTTGTGCCCCAAAATTTATTTCCATAGGTTGATCCCAACCCTCCAATCTATAAAGCGTTAGGATCAACCCTCTAATAATCAGATCGGAGGGTTAGGATCAACCTACGGAAATGATTTTTGGGGCACAACCTATTTAAGCTGTGGCCCATCTAATGGACGGTTTGGATCATCCTATGGTGCGGGCCATACCATACTTTTAATAAAGTGAGGAGTGCCCTCATCAAAATACAGCAGTGCTGATAACAATTCCCTTGTTATTTCGTTATTTTTGTGCAATAGATCGTCATTGGAAACGATATTACCACCCATTTTAAGCAATTTCACGTAGCGTTGTCAAGAAAAGACAAACAAAAAGGAGTGGAAATATCACTTTCTTTCTAATTTTTACTTTTTAGTTCTAAAATTGGACTTGTCCGGATATCGCCGGTGAACCGACGGAGAGGTTGAAAAAGGCAATTTCAGAGCTACGTGGCTCTGAAACATATCAGAACCGTACACGTGTCCTCATTGATCACAAGTGCGACAACCGTTATTCGTACGCGGCGACGCGTACGATCCACGTCAGCCTTCTTCATCATCAGACGGGAAAAAAAAAGCGGAAACCAAAATCCGATCGGAAAAAGAGTTAACAAACAGAGAAAAAGAAAGAAGATAAAAAACGAAGAAATCGGAGCCGTTCAAATTACCTGAACGTCGAACTCAACAAAATCGACGGCAAACTTTGCAGCGTTATTGAAGGAGAGAATGGAATTCTCTTTAATCGCTTTCATTCTCTCATCGGCAGAATGGAGCATGTTCATTCCACTACCTCGGTGCCCAATAACGACAAATTTAGGGGATTTTAACGGCGCACTGACGCCGTTAGCACCTGAAAACGGATAATTATGTTAAAAAGATGAAACGGAGAACGGAAAAAAAAAATTCTCTTGTGATTTTATTACCTTTGGAGAAGCGGGGGGAGGAGAGAGCGAGGACGGGATTTCCCGGCACTTGATCGAGGTTAGGAACGTCAGACACGTGTACGGTTTTGAGAGCCATTGATGATATACAGAGAGAGAGAGAGAGAGAGAGAGAGAGAGAGAGAGAGAGAGAAGGGTAACGACGATGGTTTTGGAGATTTGAGGAGAGGGAGAGGGGCAGGGCGGGGGTTTTTAAGGACGGGAATGGATGGAAAGGAATGCGAAACAGGAAACTGGAATCGCAAAGGGAATATTCTTTTGGGTTGTACGGATATTCTAGAGATATTCTCTTTGTTGGTTTGCGTTTCTTTTTTTGACCTTTATTTTTTTGGGTGTGTAGGAAAGGGAAAGGAAAGCGGGGTGGGGCCCGCAGGTAGGGTTTAGATCTCTCTCTTTCTAGTCTGGTTTTTTTTATAGGGAGACGAGGTGGGGGCGTTAAAAATCTCTCGTTTCTTCTTTCTCAAGGTTTTGGGGAATTTGGGAGAGAATATGCGGACGAATATTTGCTTTTCTGTCGGTAATGTGTTGTAAGTGGCGCCACGATCGAATGGGTTTCTTTTTGTTTTGGGAGATAATATTTTCACCCCCTCTACACTATGCATTCGCCCCCCTTGTAGCGTGAACAGTAGGGCCGGCGGGGAGTTGCATTCCCGTCCCTGTCCCTGCCGGAAGGACCATTCCCGTCCCCGCGGGGAATACCGAATCCCCATCCCAGTCCGTCCCCGCCCCACACAATAATCCTCACCTTTAAAAACTTTTTAATACCCATAAAAAACAAAAAAGGCAAGCCGTGTTTGTGCACTTATCAAAATATGGTAGTGCCAATATCACTAGCATAAAATAAATATTTACTGTTAACAAAAACACTAAAACAGTACTAAATTAAGAGGATATTGATAATGGATTGCATATTAAAACGGGACAGGTCCATCACCATCCCCATCCCCATCCCAGTCCCAGTCCCGTCCCCGCCCCACACAAAAATCCTCACCTCAAAAAAGCTTTTTAGTACGCATAAAAAAAAAAGACAAGCCGTGTTTGTGCACTTATCAAAATATGGTAGTGCCAATATCATTAGCATAAATGAAATATTTACTGTTAACACTAAAACAGTACTAAAATAAGAGGATATTATAATGGATTGCATATTAAAAAGGGGAAGACAGAATTTACCGACGAATGCTTTATTCTATGACTTAGAGAAGCCTTTCTTAAAAGTTCTAAGCAAGCCATGGAGAAAATTCATGTATCTCCTTACAAATTTTGTTATTAAATTTGGGCAAAAGACTACGTATTATGATTCTAATTTCTATTTAGAATGTGAAGAATTTTATTAAAAATGGACAAAATCCACGACCAAATACAAGAAAACAGAAATGAAACGTCAGCTGAACAAAATTAAGTGTAGAATGAAGAGAATAGTGCCATTGTTTAAACTTTTTTTTAGCCTACTGATGTTGGCACTGCCATATTTTGATAATTGCACTAACTTACCTTGTCTTTTCTTTTTAAATTGGCTTTTAAGAGCTTTATGGGAATTGCAATAATCTTTGACAGCTGATTAAATAATAAAGAGAAATGATAGAGTGAAGGGCGCTCTTGCAAAAATCAGCTTGAGGGCAACAGCCATCCACTTTATTTGGTACCAAACTTTACATAAATCAACCAATAGGGGCGCCCTTGAAACTGTTTTTTGCAAGGGTGCCCTTCATTCAATCATTCCTCAATAATAAAGGACGTCGTCAGTAACCCCAATTATTAATGCCAATATCTGTAGCCCTTTTTTAATGGCAGCTCACAGCTTTTAAGAATTGTAATGGCTTTTGAGAGCGAGTTAAAAGAGCGTAGAATGAAGAGAGTAGTGCCATTATCAAAATATGGCAGTGAAGATATCAGTCCACTATACGTTATCTATACTAGTAAAAAGTGCACGTGAGACGAATGGCAGGATAACAAATAGAGAAGTTTCAGACATTAAGAAGAAGAAAATCATACATGTAAATAGAGAACTGGTTCTCCTTTGTTAAATCCAGACAAATCTTTAAAAACGTGTCGGTATAACTTACACCAAACTGCCCAAATTACCTCTTTATGATGGCGTTCATGAGCAAGTTAAAATTCAATTATCTGATGGAAAGAACAAGCTTATTCCATCATGAGCAAGTTAACCGGCCTCTCAAGCGAACTAAAACTTAAGAGGGCAATCTAGCTCAATTTTCAAATATAGGAACAATCATTTACTAAGCAAAAACTAAGTCGTCTGCATATCATACGTAGGCAAAGAGAAGTAGGACATCAATCCCGCCTTCAAGCACGCAATCGCCATCGAACCAAGCACGAAAGAAACGGTCTACTCAATTAGTTGGGGGGACGGGGTGCGTAAAGAGCTGTTGTTATGAAATTATCGTGGACAGTGTATACAGGAGCTCCCATTTCAATAGTCAACTGCTCCACTACTTTCATAGCTATAAAGGCATCCTTCTGATGAATAAGGTTGTTATGAAATTATCGTGAACAGTGTATACAGGAGCTCCCATTTCGATAAGTCAAGTGCTCCACTACTTTCATAGCTATAAAGGCATCTTTCTGATGAATAAAGTTCATCGGTCACGTTCATTTCATGAAATGAATCGCAGAAATTGCAGTAAAAATATAGATAATAAGATTGGAACCCAAATAACCATAGATAAAATGAATGTTTTTCAATCATCCCATCGACTAAGATGTGTCTCAGTAGACTTCATTGAAAATATGAAGAAGGATATTGGTGATATAAATTCTTGATGTTTTGCAATTGTTAAAAGAACAATGGTGATACCTCTGAATTCATGAGATAAAACTGAACATATAACCACAGAAAATTAAGAATCTTGATCTCCTCCTAATATATATATATATATATAAGAGGAAACCATGTGGGGGGGGGGGATATTTTTGGGGGGATCCAAAGCATTCATTTGGAAGGCCCTTCCATGCATAGCGTGTGTACTAAAAATCAAATCAATAGGATCACCCTAACCCAATCAAAGGCGGAAGGGAAAATGGACTGTGTGTCCATATTTCTGCCCATTTTTTCCCTCCACAAATGGCAGGGTTAGGATGATCCTATAAGGCTGATTTTTTGTACACACCCTATCCATGGAAGGGCCTTCCAAATGAATGTTTTGGACCCCCAAAAAATGTGGGCCCCCTATAGTTTATGAGCTCCTGCTCAGATAAGCTTACCTGAGTAGTTGCTCACAAACTATTTCCTCTATATATAATTACACACACACACACACACACACACACACACACACACACACACACACACACACATATATATATATATATATATGAGGAATAAGATTGTGCGGTCAACCGCACCAAGCTTAGGTGCGGTCGAGGGCCCCAAACTTATGTGGGCCCACATTGTTAGGATGATCCAAAGCATTCATTTGAAAGGCCCTTATATAGATAGGGTGTGTACAAAAAATCAGCTCCATAGGATCATTATAACCCATCCAAAAGTGGAGGGCAAAATGGACAGACACCGTTTGCCACAAATCTACCCATTTTTTGCCCCCACTTTTGGAGGGGTTAGGATGATCCAATGGAGCTGATTTTTTGTACACACCCTATCTATGATGGGGCCTTACAAATTAATGGTTTTGATAAGCACAAAAGATGTGGGACCCATGTGTTTGGGTCCTCGACCGCACCTAAGCTTAGGTGCGCTCGACTGCACACTCATTTTCCTCTATATATATATGGGAAAGGTGAGCGTACTCGGTCGAGTAGATAAGCTTATCTACTCGGTTGGGTTAAAAACAGTGGGGGCCCACATTTTTTGGGTGATCCAAACCATTCATTTGAAAGGTCCTTACCTAGATAGGGTGTCCACAAAAAATCAGCCCCATAGGATCATCCTAACCCATCCAAATGTGGAGGGAAAATGGGGAAAAATGGACAAACACAGTTTGTCCACAAATATGCCCATTTTTTCCTCCGCTGTTAGATGGGTTAGGATGATCCTATGAGGCTGATTTCTTGTGGACACCCTATCTAGGTAAGGGCCTTTCAAATGAATGGTTTGGATCACCCAGAAAATGTGGGCCCCCACTGTTTTTAACCCGACCGAGTAGATAAGCTTATCTACTCGACCGAGTACGCTCACCTTTCCCTATATATATATATATATATATATATATATATATATATATATATATATATATATATATATATATATATATATATATATATATATGAGAAAACTGTTGGTGCACTTAAGTTGTTATAACGCCTCCCATTGGTGCGCTTAAGCGGGACCCAAACATTTAAACGAATGGGAGACGTTATAACAACTTAAGCGCACCAACAGCTCTCTCTCTCTCTCTCTCTCTCTCTATATATATATATATATATATATATATATATATATATATATATATATATATATAGAGAGAGAGAGAGAGAGAGAGAGAGAAAATGATTGTGAGCTTGAAGCTCATATAGCTTATATGAGCTTGAGGGCCAAATACATGTGGGCCCACATTGTTATGATGATCCAAAGCATTCATTTGACAGGCACTTACATAGATAGAGTGTGTACAAAAAATCAGCTCCATTGGATCATCCTAACCCATCCAAAAGTGGATGGCAAAATGGACAGACACCGTTTGCCACAAATCTGCCCATTTTTTCCCTCCGCTTTTCGAGGGGTTAGGATGATCCAATGGAGCTGACTTTTGGTACACACCCTATCTATGATGGGGCCTTGCAAATGAATGGTTTGGATCACCACAAAAAATGTGGGACACATGTGTTTGGGCCCTCAAGTTCATATAAGCTATATGAGCTTCAAGCTCACAATCATTTTCCTTATATATATATATATATATATATATATATATAGAGAGAGAGAGAGAGAGAGAGAGGAAAATGAGTGTGCGGTCGAGAGCGCCAAACTCATGTGGGCCCACTTTGTTAGGATGATCCAAAGCATTCATTTGAAAGGCCCTTACATAGATGGGGTATGTACAAAAAATCAGCTCCATAGGATCATCCTAACCAATCCAAAAGTGGAGGGCAAAATGGACAGACACCGCTTGCCACAAATCTGCCCATTTTTGCCCTCCACTTTTGGAGGGGTTAGGATGTCCAATGAACCTGATTTTTTGTACACACCCTATCTATGATGGGACCTTGCAAATGAACGGTTTTGATCAGCACAAAAAATATAGAACCCATGTGGTTGGGCCCTCGACCGCACAATCTTATTCCTCATATATATATATATATATATATAGTTAACTGAACAATTAATTATTCAAGTTGAAATAAGAATTGATAATTTCTTTCAAAATGAATTTTTATTGTTCAAAATGGAAAACAAATCGAACAGTAGGATTTGAGTTGCAAGTCGATATCTTAACAAGATAGTCGGTACCTTTGAGCACCCCTCTTCAATTTGGATATTTTACGTTAATCTTATCTCCTACCACCTCTTTGAATTGTATTGATTATATAATTTTAAAATAGATATAAAACCATTATAACCACTATTTGTATATAATTTCAATGCAAATAATTTTTAGAGGGTATCCAGGGAGGCCCTTAAGCACTAAACATGGGTGTATACACTGATATTAATTCTAGACACATCTCCTGGCACAAATCCAATGCAAGCCTCGCTCCCACATCAACCTCTTCATTTTGGCCTTCATAATAGGAAAGCATGCTTTGATGAAAAGAGTGTTGGTGATAAATTTGGATGTAAAACAAACATTTTCATACAATTTACGTTTTTCACATATGAAGGCCAAAATGACATAGTTGTCTCGATTTTCTTTAGAGAGAATTGTTATAACTGCAGTCCAAATGCTAGAAACCAAAACACAATAGATCACTAAGAAAATCCCAAAATCTATGTAAAATCAATAGTTGTAACATATAGAAATGACTAATCATGAATAAACTGAACCTCCATGAGGTGCAAAAAATAATAGGTGTGAATCCATTACAATCGAAGAATCAGAACAAATGACCAACAAAAGCGAAATATAAATCTACCATCAATAAAAGAAAAACCATATCAATTACACAGATAATACCAAACACTTAACAAAGAAATACTGAATGCAGAGCATAAAACAACTCGCAAATCATCATGAACCTAGGTACTTGATCTAAAGCGTAGCTGAAACAACCGCCATGAATGGAGCCTCTATGCCATACAAATCTTTTAATGAAACATGGTGTGTTACTCGTTCTCTTCATGCTTCATTTTGATGAACCTCGAGATGTTCGCTTCATTGGGTTGCTTCTGAGGCAAAATAGATGAAGTTGTCCGGGAAGAATTGATCGGTGGTCTACCCCACTCGCTTGGTCCACAGATATAGCCTTCGTGTTCAAAAGTCGATTTCTGCACATAGCACGCTGTACAGATATAGTCTTCGTGTTCAAAAGTCGATTTCTGCACATAGCACGCTGTATATCCTTTTGAGGGATGGTAAAAGATAACTAAATGACGATCTTTGTCTTCATATAACCATCATGTGTATACTTATGGGGGATGATTATAGGTAATGAACTAAATGATGATTCTTGATTTTGGAGGTCAGATCTTCTTAGGCCACTAAACCTGACAAAGACCCCAATGTTTTAGGTTATGATTTAATACCTTTTCTGTTTTGATTGAATAAAAATTAATTCGAAAATCACAGGAGGTATCAACGGTAACAAAACGCAGTAAAATAATGGTATGATAGATGTTTGTAAAGTGCTATATCTAATCATTTGTTCCTCTACTACTATTCTATTTGTGCCTTAAGTTCTTTGTAGTAGCTAATGGCTGTAATTTACATCATGCTTCTCTACTATGAGAACATCTCAAGACATCATATTTTGCTAAGGATGTATTGTATCTTATGACCTATTATTCCAAGTCACAGTGCTCCCATTTGGACGGAAAAAAATCTTGCTAAGCATGGTTTGCTTGAAAGTCCTTGCTGCAGCAATAGGTCATGTTAATCTTCCTAAGCATGGTTTGCTTGGTTGAAAGTCCTTATCAATGTAACCGGACCTATGTTTCTCCAAAAGCTAGTGAAGCACCTCTTATCATTATCATTCAATTTTAGACTCCAGTAAGAATCAGACTTCCGCCATCATTCAAAAAAAAAAAAGAATAAGACTTCCACCATAAAAATTCAAGGAATTAGCAAACACCATAATGAACCAAAAAGATCATTTCAACCAATCGATTTGAACATATATTGCATTGGAAAACTTTAAGAGGATAAAACCCATATAAAAAAAGACCACAAACACACGTGACCATGAAGAGCTATCATCATCAGATATTGCATTGGAAAACTTTAAGAGGATAAAAACCATATAGAAAAAAGACTAAAAACACACGTCGACCGTGAAGTGCTATGCCATCAGATTTGTCATTTTGATAAGTTGTAGATAATACACCAGATATGCAAGGATCACATGCAGCAAAAAAGGTTAGCATGTATGTAAGCACAACGAACACACCAGATACGCAAGTATCACATGTAGAAAAAAGGGTTATGATGTAAGCACCCGCTGTCACCCCAAAGCACATCACTGCAACAAGTTTGAAAAGAACAACCATAGCCGTTATAATAGAAGGAATACATAGTGCAAAGTGTGGAAAATTTATGGGTTGAACTTAGAAGATGTTCAAAAGGCAAATAACTTTTTGGTATCATCAACTCTAGGTTAAATTTGGGTGGGAAATTTTCATATATAAAAAAACTATTATCATATATTACCCAAAGTAATCAAGAACATCTGCAACCTGAGCTACTGAGTCATCAACAATCTGCTAAGTCATGAATAGAAGGCAAGAGGATATCTGAAGAAGTTGTAGCAGCTATTAACTGCAAAAAATCTCCAAGAAAATGCCAAAGAAAATAACGTGAACATAGTGTTGGATAGAAGTGATAGATGCACACACATGAACACACCAACAGAAGAGGAACATGGAAAGATAAGCAAAACTAAAAACTATATTCAAGTCCACCAAATTACCAACCTTGTGCTCTAGTGGACTAATGTGAAAAATGAAGAATTCCTGTGAATTTATGTCCTTATGCTGCTTAAATAAAAAAATATGGATGTTTGAAAGAAATTTCTTATGATCGGTAGGCTCAGCTCACCAACCATTAATATATATAAAAAAAGTACTACGTTGAAGAGCAACATTGCATAAAAAATCTAAAGCCAATCACCAAACAAAAAGAATAAGAATAAAATTCATAGATGTGTAAGAATCCAGGAAATAGTCACAAAATAATACAATTTTTGAAGGCTGGGCTATTTATGATCCCACCCAACACAAAAAAAGGGGAAAAGGAAGAAAGAATTCAAAATATTAGATACTCAAATCAATACAGCATTTAATTGCTGCAGGTAACGCAAATGGAACTAACTAATTCATTTTAGAGTTTTTATATGATGCCCGACCATGAGAATTACAAGGGCAGGTGTAAAAACCCAGCCCCTTGATTTTTGATCTGGTCAAACCACCTTTTTTGACTTCCTACTTAGATAAAAAAAATTAAATGGGCAGGGTGGCACCTTGCCCTTGTAATTCTCACGGTCGGCCACCATATAAATTCTCTTTATTTTATACATTTTATAGTATTAAGCTTCATTGATGGAATAAAAAACAAAAATTCCAAAATCACATTTCTGAAATGATATGGGGTTGGGCCTGTAGCTCAATGGTTAAGACTTTGTTTCTCAACGTTGAGGTCACAGTTTCGATCCCAGCTTATCAGACACAAAAGAAGTTTCACTCACGATTTAGAGTCAAATCAATATACGTAACAAGCGTTGGTTTGTCCTGATCACCAAAAATAGCAACGGACATGAAACCACAACCAGTCTATTAGATGTTCTTGAGGAAAGATTACAAGAAACTAATTCATAAAACTAATCAAATATATCAGAAGAGAAATAAATAAAAAAACAGAGGAAAGTACAAAATCTTTTGTGAATTAGTAGTAGAATTACTGGAGGATGAAGAACCAAATTTGATCATATTTGACAGATGTTCCATTAAAATTATCATTTTTGGTATTGGAATAAACAAGTACGAAATGTAATGACATGATGACATTTTCAGATGATGTAAACCAAGTGCTTTTTTCAAATGAACGTGCAATATGTTATGTTGAAAAGATAATTCATTCATGAGGTGGTTATACAGCTTTCTCTGATGCTCTCTAAGAGTGAAGACAAATGAAGAAATAATACAAGGTTATCTGAGTCCAATACATTATACTCAATGTGCACTGTTTTATTTTCAACTGGCTGATATTGGACCGGCAAATATTCCTTACCAAAAAGAAAGAATACAACAGGTTTGTTCAACAAAGGAACAGAAATCCTGGGATAAGCTATTCTTGGGGTTGGCTATCCTGCTTGGATAAGTTCATCTTGAACTTAACATGTCCCCTGTTTACCAATTTTGTTTTGGTAATATTTAATCAGAGAACAAAGGTCGATGTGAACAGATGCTAGCACATCTATCCAATGATAAGATAAACCTCGATCTGCTATCCCCATGTTGAAAGCCCCATTAGATTCTTACAAGTTCAATGCATTATATTTTCATTGACAGACCCGCTCTTCTTTACATGAGAGAAATATGGAATGATTCTAGGATGAATTGATGTCCGGTTATAATATACATAATTATATAAAAAACACCAATTTAAGCCCAAAAGCTAATGAACATTTGCCTTGTATACATGCATAGGAGAAAAAGAAACCCATAAGAATCATAAAAAGGAAACCCTACAACTATCAGAAACGAAATTTAGTTTTAAGAGGAAAGGGGTTATTTTTCGTCCAATCAAGATGATGAAAACTATAACAGGACACCCAAAGGAAGGATTTTATCCAGCAATTTTCTATGCATACTGTCCCAGGACCAATCCTTTTTCCTTTTCATACATAACTATCTTCAAAAACAGGATGAGATCTGGGCTAAGGCCGTGCTTCTTTAAGGATCTGATATAATTTCTCATGAGACTGAATTTGTTAGTAACAGGATGATAGAAATAATCTCATATGTGGATTCCAGTTTTGTGCAAATCATTGAAAACAGAGAGAGAGAGAGAGAGAGAGAGAGAGAGAGAGAGAGAGAGAGAGATAAATTAACCCTTATGAGAAGCAATGATCGATTTAGATAAGCTCCTGGACTCCCTCTTCTCTTTTTGAAGCTTGTAAACATTTTACCCTAATGATCATGTTCTCGGTGGTGATGCTTTCTCCTGAGAAGGACGAATCAGTATATAAAAGAATCAGGAAACAGAGGTCGAACATAAACCCTAGAGAAGAAGAGCTTATGGAAAATGAAGAACCAACCTTGAAATACACATTTGCATATCTCATGGCGATTTTTCTCAGGGAAGATCTGCAGAGAGTTGAAAGATTAATGGCGTTTTGAATAAAAATTAATAAACGACATTGAATTACTTACCATGGTTGATAATCCTTAACTTCTCCGTTTCTAAGAATAGAAGAGGGTTGGCGATAAATTGAAATACCAAAACCTTAGAGATTTTGAGAAAGCAGGAGTGAGATTCATACAATCCACTGAGTTACTCACCCGCCCAAAAAATGGAATGCATTGCATTAAAAATTAGAGACATCTGGTGCCCAAAACACGCATTGGCAGACACGTAATGGAATGGATGTTACGTGCTATAAAATTTGCATTAAATCTGGTGGGTGACGGCAAAACCTTGAAAATGGAGGATCTAGAAGGAAGTTTAGCAAATATAAAGTGGGATGTGGATGGCATTTGAGGGAAAGTAGGTTGACGAAATTTCAAGGTCTAGGCTTTTAGAATAGTAAGGATTGGTTGGTGCGATAATGGTACGGTGGCAGATAGATGCCACGTACTTTATGCTTAGTTTCCTCCAATGTTTGTGTTTTCTTTTTTCTTCCCTCAAATGCTGACGCATTTGTGACTTGGCATAAGATGAGGAGAGTTTAATTGGATAACCCCAAATGACGTGGCACGTACTCTTTGTCCTATCTCAAAGAAAGGATGCGAGATGGGGCCCTCCAGCAAGCCGTTGGATTATCTAGCATCCGATGGTTAGGATCGAACCAATTTTGAGTGTTGCTCGCAAAAACACCAAAAAATGGACCATGTCCAATGAGCATTCTGGATTGTTCCACCTGTGAAATTTATTCATACTAAAATTTGTGTTTTTATGACTAAATTTTAGGTCAAAAATGAAATTAGCTATAAGGAAATTCACATCATTAAGGCCATGTTTGGATACCAGCAAGATTTAGATTTGGATTTAGTTGATATTTTGAACTAGATCAGATCCTTAGAATTTCCAAATCAGTTACAATAATGCAAAAAATTCCAATTTTCAAATCTTTTATGCGAAACATTATTTGGAAATCAACGTTTGTGGCAACTTCCGTCACCATCGCTGCTCCTCGACGTTGCTCCTGCAGCAGCGAGGCATCCCTCCCTCCCTCCCTCCCTCCCTCTCTCTCTCTCTTTCTCTTTCTCTTTCTCTTAAAACATGATCATGAAGATTGATGTGTTTTGTATCCAAAACTCAAATCCAAATCAAAATACAAATGCATGAGGTATCCAAACGGGCCCTAAGTTTATTTACATGTAACATCCATAATATACATTTCAAAAAAAAAAAAAAACATCCATAATATATTTAGAGGGAAATTGATTCATATTTGGCAAGACTCATCCACAACCGTCAAATGTGGCAAGAGATATGAGGGCGAGGACATGTTGGTGAGATGTGGGTCCAATAGCAAAGGCGCACCAAGAGGGGTTGGCCTCTTCGTAGAATTGATTCATCTTGTTTATATACGGATGGCTTTTTCCCTTGTTGATCACAAATCTTATTTATTCCTAGATGCTTCGGGACATAAAATAGCTTATTTTGTACTTTTTGTTACAGCCCCTTTGCCTTATCCCTTGTGATTCCTATCTGCTTCCATTCATAAAAAGACTAGAGATTCCCATTTCTGTAGTTTCATTTGCTTATTGATCTAAGAGGAATTTCAAACAGTTAGCCAGAAATTAGACTGGTAGAATTGCCTGATGAGAGTGGATTTTGATACATTGGCCATCCATAACAAAGGCTAACAAATGAATGGTCTGGATCATTTAACAACTGGCTCAACTTGGACTTCTAGCCACTCATATTTAGTGCATTCATCGTGTAATAGGTTGTATGATGGATGCACATTGGTGTGCGCGTGGAAAGAAATATTTGGGCGGCTAGATGGACAAGTGGTACCCGATTATTAAAGCCCTGTTCGTTTAAGATTATGACAATCAAGCTAAACTGGTTATCGGAGTCAAATTTCAACTTTAATTTTGAGCCCAATAATCGGTTTGGCAGTCACAATCTGTTGTTTTAGGCCCTGTTTGTTTGAGATTATTACAACCGATTGTGAGCTCCGTACCTATTATCAGACTAAAATTTAAGTGTAAATTTGTGTCCGATAATAAGTTTTGGGCTCACAACCGGTTGTCACAATCTAAAATGAACAGGCCCATAATCTTAAATGAATAGTACGTGACTAAATGATAGTAGCCAATTTGTATGTTCGCCCCCCAGTGTTGGAAACTGACCCCTCTTCTGCTCTTTTCCCGTGGCAAATATGTCAACAGAAGAAGAATTTTTTTATATTGAGCATTAAAATCTCAAGCATTTGGAAAACACATCTCCATGTTTGTTTCCCAAATCAGTAAGTTTCCCTATTTTCAAGTAAAATTAACAAAACTAGCAGACTCATTTTTTTTTTCCCTTGGTGACTAAATGGAATATATTATAGTTAGAGACTTAATAATAAAAATCCTTCGTTTAGTCGGACTCGGGGAACTTGGATCAGGTTGGGTTGAGCTATGGGTGCAACTTGGATCAGGTTGGGTTGAGCTTTTGCTAAACGAAGAATTCGATTTAACCTAAACCCAACCCGATTTTATTGTAAAAACTCATCCCGAATTCCGAAAAATAACCCGAGCTGCACCTCTAATTTAAACATAAATTCGAGTCCAAGAATCAATTTTGAGCTCACAATCAGTTCTCAAAATCCAAAATAAACAGCACATTAGTGCTTTTTTAACCTTTTTCCAATGCTTCTAAAATCACTAGGAAGTGGTGGCCTTGGTAAATAAAGGGGCAGATTGCCAGCTATGTTGCTCGGTCATGGATCACTGTGATCAATTGCCAATTCATACACAACCTTGAGGAACATTAGCTATGTTATTTTTCCTGTTTCAAAATCCCCGTCCCAAACGAATGGACTTGTGTCTATAATGCTTCATTTGGTTGCACAAAAGCTCGGCAGCAGTCATAATTTGATTTGGATTTAGCATGCCATTCCATGTTTGGTTGCCAAAATAGCATTGGACTCCCTTGGATGTCTCCCATGCCAAAATAGCCCTTTGGTCCTTTCTATTCTAACATACGCCGGGTCGGTAAATGCTAGATCCCAAATTTTACGGGTCACAATTTGGTGAACCTAGACCCCACCCGTATGGGCCGGGTGGACCCACAAGTCACCCGGGTTTTTCTTCTTTTCTTTTTTTATGTTTTTATTCCCACACTATAATAGGATGATCCAAGCCTCTAATGGCACAACCAAAAAGCCTATTTTTACACGGAATTTCAACCAAGAAGTTAGCTTTGAGTAAAAAACATACGTTTTCACCCAAAAACACTACGTGTCCAGAAAGCTAGCGATATTAGATTCGTTGGAATCTCCTTGGAATAAGGAATAAAGCAGATCGACCGCGTGCAATTTGGAGTCCAAATGAAAGAGTTACGGCCCGCTAAAACTCCAAACAAATCCTGAAAAAAGATGTCGGCCTGACATCTTCTTGCAAGGGGTTTTTGAGGTAACCCATATTTCCTCCAAGATTTGATTATTAATCTTCTATTCTTGTGTATTCCTGAAGTTTTTTGGGAAAACTTGACAAGAAAGACTTTGTATTTCTCTTTTCCTTAGTGAATTTCTTTCGAAGTTTGTCCCGTGGTTTTTCCTTCACATCGAAGGGTTTTCCACGTTAAAATCGTGTGTTCTTGATTTGTGTGGTGGATTGCTATTTCTGAGCTTTGTGTTTTCTTGTTCGTGGCTATTTTCTTGATTCGTAGATAAATGGGGAAATTTATCCATGTGATCAGCAATAATGTAAATAAGTTGAGCCTAAAAAATCATTTCCATAGAATGATCCTAGCCCTCTGATCTATGTAGTAATCACATATTATTATTTATGGAAACCTCTATAGATCGGAGGGCTAGGATCATCCTAAGGAAATGATTTTGGGGCACAACCAATTTAAGTTGTGTTCCATCACATGGACGGTTTAGATCATCCTAAGATGTGGTCCGTATAGTACAATCTGAAAAATATGGAATTATAAGGGCTTACACCTTATAAAATCTAAATCATTTGGGTTTTTATGGGCACCCGCGGGTCCACCCGGTCCGGCCGAGTTTTGACGTGACCCGTACGGGCCGGGTCAAATTTCAAACGGGTGACTAAATAGTAACCTGGACCCTGTAAATTACGGGCGAGCCCGGTGGACCCGCGGGTCCGGGTTACTTGTTGCCAGGTCTAGTAAATGCGTGCCACTACCGAATAGGTGGTTAGGGCTTTTAGCTTCGTTTATAACCAAACGAAAACGAAGTGACTTTAGGTTGAGAAGTCTCTCTCCAAATCAACTTATATTCCTTATGAGTTTTCCATTTGGTGATGAAAATCTTTTGCAATTTCCTCGTCTTTTTCTTTTTTCTTTTTATAATTTGGTACAAGATAGAAACAACTTATATTCCTTATGAGTTTTCCATTTTTTTTATAACAAGCACATGATTTGTGCAGAAAAAATATATGTTTCTTATGCTGTGAGAATGGAAATAATAAGATTTAAAAACTTAAATTTACGATTTCACTACACAAACGATCATTTTATTTTATTTTTATATATGGGTTAAACTCACCTTGTCTTTTATTATTTAAGCAGCTATGAAAGGCTATTATGTAAGAGTTATTTAAAGGGCATGCATGGATGGAGCAGAGAAGCAAGATCGAAAAACTCATACATACAAAGGCACAACAGAGCTAAAGTAGTTAATAAATATTTTACTCTGGGGAAAGCTAGGATCCTCAATTTCTATTAAATCTACAATTGCGAAGGCACTGAAATAGGTCATACAATGGTAATTCATGACATTCGTTTGGGGCGTAACTAGGTAAAGGGGTTACGCAAAGATGGAGCAGTCCCAACTGATTATGTAAGGTTAGATATCATAGTGGATTTGCTTACTAATGACTAAGAGGATCCGATTTCAACTCTTAATGCAGTGTATAACTTAATATCACTGGGGTGTATAATTATACTGTAATCTTGATAGACCCACTTATATTAGTGTGGAAGTGGGCTACATCCTACAAGAACTTGGGCTGATTCTCTTGAAAACCATGATAAAGCACATGGATAAAATGAACTGGTCCAGGAGACCACAACCATGTTTGAAATTGTTGTTTGTGTGATTTGTTTACTTGGCTTATTAAACAAAATTCTTTGTTAAAGACTCCAATTTGACATATCTATGATATGTAAAAGTTCAACTCTAAAAGAACCATAAATGATATGTAGCATTTCCTACAATATCAACAGTCCTACAATATCAACAGTCCCACTTGTTTGTATGTATGTGTCTGTATAAATATATGGGGATTTGCTAGCGTCCATCGCAAAAGGTATTTCACAGATGGTCTGTTGCATGTCAGAGCAGCCAGGGGCGGAGCCAGGAATTTACAGTTGGGGGGGCCGGATTAATTTACACTTGTTTCATTGGTCATTGGGGGGGCCATGGCCACTAAACTAGCTTGGCATGCATGCATAGCCATCCACCATATAAAAGAATTTAGCAAGTCATGGGGGGGCCATGGCCCCCCTCAAGCTCTATGTGCCTCCGCCCTGAGAGCAGCCACCTCATGAATGTAGACAAAATCTGCTGAAAAGTGTGAAGACAAAATCTTCTGAAAAGTGAGCCTATGTGGCTGCTCTGACATGCATCTGACCATCCGCGAAATGCCTTCTGCTATGGACGCAAATCCCATATGTATGTATGTATGTATGTATGTATGTATATAGATATGTGTATGTGGGATTATAATTATTGCATGCCCTTCAGTAGTATATGAATAGAATGGGATATGCTAGCGTTCATCACAGAAGGCATTTCGCAGATGGCCTGTTGCATCTGACAGCAGCCACATCATAAATGAACAGAAAACCTGTTGAAAAGTGAGCTGGTGTGGCTGTTGTCAGATGCAACAGGCCATCTGTGAAATGCCTTCTGCGATGGACCCTAGCAAATCCCATATAGAATTGATTCATCATGTTTAGATATTGATGGCTTTTCATCCCCTGTTATCACAAATCTTATTGTGATACGCACTTGTTATGGTGTATGTGATTTAGTTACAAAGTAGTTATTGTAGGATTTTTCATTTTAGATGTGTGGGTGATAGTTACTTTTTATGTGTCATGTAACTGGGGGTGTTGGTTATTTGTTATGTGTCATGTAAGTGAGTTTTTGGGGTAGTGATGTAGAACTACCTTTCTGCTTGTATTTAAGAAGTGTATTTGAATGAAATGGAGAGGAATACAATTTACAGCAAAGGAGACTTTGTTTAGGAGAGTCATGGCTCCTCTCGAAACGTGCTGTTAGGAGGTCCGGTTGCCTCGAATCAACCTCTTTCTCCCTCTTCTCTCTTTTGATTTTGTTTATTTACGCTACGGCCAATTAGGCACGTATCAATTGGCATCAGAGCTGTCGATCCTGCGCCATGGATGTGTCTTCGGAGCTTTTGAAATCCATACGCGATGATTTCCGGCAAATCATAGTCCTTGTTTTGAAAATGATGGAAGAATACCGACGATTTGCGGAATGGTTGGAAAAAATCAGCAAGACGATCAAAGAAATGAGTAAAGACGAAGAAAGGTTGAAACTTGAGAAAGGTGATGTTCGCGTAGAGAAAAAGTGTGAGAATTAATGCCGACAAAGATGAAAAATCACATCTCTTTCCGAGTTTGACCGCAACAGATTTTGAAAGTGGAGTTCAAGGGATCACGATTGTTATTTTTGAAGACGGAAGTCGATGTTAAGTGTGCTGCTCTACAAAATCATGCCCATTGCGATTTGGGATCCCGGTGGATTAAAGTGTTTTATTCAATAATTCGACCTTGAGGACAAGGTCGTTTGTAAGGGGGAAGGAATGATACGGACTTGTTATGGTGTATGTGATTTAGCTACAAAGTAGTTATTTTAGGATTTTTCATTTTAGATGTGTGGGTGTTAGTTACTTGTTATGTGTCATGTAAGTGGGGGTGTTGGTTATTTGTTATGTGTCATGTACGTGAGTTTATGGGGTACTGATGTAGAACTACCTTTGTGCTTGTATTTAAGAAGTGTATTTGAATGAAATGGAGAGGAAGATAATTTACAGCAAAGGAGACTTTGTTTAGGAGTGTCATGGCTCCTCTCGAATCGAGCCGTTAGGAGGTCTAGTTGCCTCGAATCAACCTCTTTCTCCCTCTTCTCTCTTTTGATTTTGTTTATTTGCGTTACGGCCAATTAGGCACGTGTCATATTGATTCCTAGATGTTTCTGGTCATAAAATAGCTTATTTTGTACTTTTTGTTAGACCAGCCCACCTAGCTTCTTCTCGTGTTTATCACAAATCTTGTGATTCCTGCATGCTTCCTTTCATAAAATAGCTTATTTTGTCCATTTTGTTAGATTCCTAGATCTATACATTTGTTTATCGACACACACTCACAGAACTGTCAAGACATGGAGTTGTGGTAATAGGAATTTTAGTTGGAAGGAATAGAACAGGGGAAAGTCCCATAGGTTGCAGTCATGACATTAGTGACTATTATCGGTGCAATCAGATGGTATCTAGGGTCAAATGATAAAAGAAATATAAGAGAAAAACATAAAAAAACATATAGCTGAGACTATGTAAGCTTTACAGCCACCTACTGTGTTTTATCTCCTTTCTGATAAAAAAACCAACCAAAGCTATCCTAATCGTGTTATTTGGGAGCTGGTGTCATAAGAGAAAATGCCTCTTTCTGTTGTTGAGGAAAGAAATGGAGGGGTGTGGGTTTTCATGAGTTCTATGTGTTTCTCGAAAACTCAGACATGGCTCTAACAACAGTTATTGATACCCCCAGTTCTATCTAGTACCCAACTTGAATTTTGTATTGTCTTGATCAAATGACTTGGCAATAGTACCCGAACACTGAAGCACATTTAATGAAGGGGAGGGGGGCTTGTCTATTTCCCTGATGCCGCTGCTCCACATCAGCCCTCTCTTTTTCACGGATTATCAACAACCGTTTACAACCAGAAATGTTGAGGTATTTTAGTGCCTGAAATCTCATTCAACTATGTATTACACACTAATTATTACCCAATGGAAAAAGTATTTTATGCCTTTTTTCTATGAGTGGTGATTTTGTTAAGAAATTTATAGCAATTATTATTAAGAAAGCTGATATATTTTAGAATACAAGTACTTGAAGTGGATGTCATTATGATATTTGAGCTGGTGATCAAAGCGGTTAGTAAAAGGAAATATGGTGATACAATTATTTATGCCTGTTGATTTTTTTAGTTATGCCTGTTGATTTTGTACTGTATGATTAGAACTGAATGCTTGATGATACAGGCATTCAGGGCTGTTGGATTTTAACCGAACTTCGTTGAAGAAGATGGGACCGTTTTGCGCTCCATACCTTCAAATTCATTAGCTGTATCTATATCCTGTCTATGAATGTTCTACCTTTAGAAAAGGCCTTGAAATATTGAGGTAAAACAGTAAAATGCAAGGTTTACAGTGTTTAGCGTTTGGATATTGAGAATTCCAAGATAAATCATGATGATTTCTTTGAATTGGTTAGTGAATCTCAGCTCGCGTATCAATACTCTGTTTTATCCAGAATTTTTACTTACTACTTTTCCTGGCCATCAAAGTTATGGGTCGTGGATTTTTCCGCTGTTGCATCTATTGATTTTGCTGGGTCATTGAGGCTTCTTCTTGGATCCCCCCCCCCCCCCCCCTGGATGGGGATGCACAATGAGATTTGTGATACATTTGTATCTTTTCGTTGGGTTGAAATCGGTTGTAAAGGATGTGAAAAGTGATGGTTTTGGAAGGAGTGTCTTGCTATTCTGTCAATTTTGGTGCACATTATTATATTCTGTTCTTTTTGTTTTTGTTTTTTGTTTTTCAAGTGGCATTAGTAAATTTGATCTGAAAGATGTTCTTCGTATTGCCTCAACTTAAAAAAGAGCGGTGGAATTTAGTTATGTACGGTTTCTAATTTGATGCAATTTTTTTTATGGTCTTTGATTTTATTTTTTGGTCAGTTTTTTTTTTTTTTTTGCACTGTCCTTTTTCTTCAAAAAGATGTTTTCTTGATCAGATATAAATCCCAGCTCTCAACTTTTTAAGCTGATAAGAAGTAAGCCAAATTTTGATGGTTTCAAAAGGTAGGTTGTTACACTTTAAAAAAAAAGTTGGTGGTTATTGAGTTGGAGAGTGGGCACAAGGACATTCTCAAAGAAGGCTTTGAAAGACATTCAGACAAAATTTTATCAGTAGACTGGTCGAAACCATACTTAAGTTTAGGAACATGTTGAGAAAGTTTGATGAGAGAGTACATGGGAGTTCAAGAAGCTCCCTGAAGTGAAAGGATTTACTTGGCACCCAAATGACTGACAGCGCTTCACTCAGTGGGGGATGCATATATTCAGGTATTATGTAACTTTTGAATTTGAGAATGGTGGAACTTAGTAACATGATTGTCTTCAAGGTAACAGGATTAATTGATTGATAATTTCAGGCAAACCCATAAATTGCAAAATTTAGTCCGACCATTGGGTTGAACTGTAGCTGATATATGGTCACACAACTGGCATTGGGGGCTTGTCTATTTCCCTGATGCCACTGCTCCACATCAGCCCTCTGATGTGGAATGATGATATATGAATGTACTCGCAGAGAAATTATATGGTGCCCGTGAAGGTGGTACTTCAAATGTTGGATTAAATATCAAGGATTGAAACCGTTTTGACGGTCCTTGACAGTCAAGAATATATGACTAAGTATGCTTTTGTCACCCAACGTTTCATATCATCTAACCATTTGACAACTCCTGTTTTGATTCTGTGGGGCCCACCACTTTATATTGTAAATTGGTGGGCCCAAACAGGTTCTTACCTCCAGAACAAAGTTGTTGAGGAATTTAGGGATGTGAAAGCACACATTTGCGAGGTTACTCTCATTTTACTAACTTTGGTCTTGGAACGTTGCAAATAGGTGCTTGCATATGGTTTTGTCACCATCATTCTTGGGGGGTTTCTCCTACAATTTTGCCAATCATGTTTTGATGGGGTGGGCCATAAAATTGTACACCTATGCATATATGCATAGCATTTGTTTTGAGAAAAAATCTTATCATTTGCGAGAGATACACTTACTAAGGGTGTGTTTGGCGTACCGTTTGAAATAGCGTTTAAAACGCCGTTTTGCAAAACGGTGTTTTGGTTCAAAACGGTGTTTTGCCAAACGGCGTTTTCATGTTTGGTTGGCCAGATCAAAACGGCATATTAAACGGCAAACGGAGGTATTGTGTGTTTGGTTGCAAATGCCACAAAACAGAGTTTTAGTGGTAAAATGACCAAAAAGGGCATTGTTTGGTTGTCCTCAATGTAACTCAACTACTCTCTCATTAGGCCAAATATTAAAAGGTCATTAGGATCTCATTCAAACACTACTAAAATTAAACATCATTGCCAAAAAAATACAAAACAAAAGGTATAGGGTATGCTAAAGAGGAGGTGGGAAATCATTTTCAATTCAGGAAAAAACAGACAAGTTTCTCACATGGTGATGGGTAGGGTAGTGGACTAGTGGGTCCCACTATCATATCTTAAAAATGTGGGACCCACCTTTTGACTCATAAATACATGATATCCTCATAATTTTGCAGGTGGCCCCACTATCTTTCACATCCAGATTATTTGTCGGTGGGTCGGCCGATAAACTCTGGTTCCGCCCACTGCCTATCTTCCACGGAGCCATTACGAGACGTGTAATCCAGTAAAAGAGAGGTCTTTTTTCAAAGAATTGTGCATGTATAGAAGGCCCCTATGGTCATGTTTGTATGGCAAGAATTTTGTGGAAAAGTTAGGGAAGGAAAAATATTTCTAAAATTTCTTACTTTTTTTAGGCTTGAAAAAAAGATAATCGGAACAAACCCAATTCAAATTTTGTTTAGAGAGACTTACAATTTATGATAATATCCTTCCAAATTAATCATAATCAGAGATTTTGTACGGTGTAATTGTGGGACCCGATCCCGCGAGAGGGGTGGGGCGCGAGCCGCCGCGCTCTCTCTTGGTCTCTCGTACCCACGTGATTGGCGTGTGCTTTTTAGTATTGATTTTAATTCGTCTTTTATGTGAACTTGGGATCACTAAGGCAATCCGAATTCCACATAAAAGAGACTGACAGAGTCGCCACCTAGATGTGGGATCTAGGACCCGTGATTAACCAGAAATCTAGACTCGCTACCTGGTTACAAGAATGGAAGGTATGGGGAGTTATCCACCACATGCACCATTCCTGCCCGATAATCGGTCTTCGATTCCAAAAGCTAACTCTTTTGAATTTATTTTAAATGGCTCATTCAACTCTTTGTTAATATGCTATCTACGGGACATGCATCATATGATCTAATTTCAATGTGAATCCTAAATGTGTATTTTGATTTCTTGATTTGTCTGGATTCATTCTAAGTGAAAGTTCTCCTAGAATTCTAATTTCATGGAAAACCCTAACTGATTTGATTAAGTATTTACAAGAAAATTAATATACAAAACACCACAATTTGTTGTGGTGCCGACTCGCGGGTGGTATGCCGTCAGACATCCAAGCTGCCTACGTACCCAAGCCTCACTGGGATCAGAGTCGACGTAGTTCGGTGCACCTAAGCTAAGCTACATATGCCTAACTCAACTAGGACACCGACTTAGACGGATTTGACTGTTTCAACAGTTTTAAGAGGAATTATTTAATTCAAGTTGAGGATTTTATTATCTTAGGATTTCATCTAAGATGCTATATGATTCTTATCTGAATGCAAGTTGTCCCTTAGACTAATGCAGGTTTTGCCTACATCCTAGTTTACTAGGCTTGTCCTAGGGAAAGATCGGGTGACTAGTGTAACTAGACCTATGGTACGGTTGCTATTCATAGCAAGCGTCCGTGATGAGGCTGGACTCCTAACTCTAGGACTCCCTAAAACCTAGGACACGGCACGACACCAGTGTTCCTAAATTGGGCTCTAATGGTTCTTAGATTGGAAACCATAATCCAATGGTTCCGAAAGACACAAGATAAATCGATTTAAGTTCTCGAGGTTAATGAGTTTCAGATTTTGAAGATTTTCAGTTTCTAGACATTTAAGGATTACCAATGGTTCTAGGGTTCACCAATTTCGGCCTTGAATGGCATCCAAAGGAGGGAATCGTGCGCTCTTTCCTTGTGCAATTTAATACTTAGGTTATAGCATCTTATTGCCTGGCAGAATCTCAGGATTTCCGTGGACAATAACCTCGGAGCCAACAACATGCTATAACTTAAATATTCAAATTGTCAAAGATCAAGTTGCAATTGGGATACGATTATGGATGCACTGGCCATTTTTCCAGGAAAATCTAAAGATCCTAAAATTTCTGTTTCAATGGATTAAGGAGTGAACATGTGACAGAATTTTAAAGTTCTTTAGGAATTTTTATATGATTTTCAATTAATTTCGAATTTTCCATGGATTTTATCAATTTTAAGCATATGAGCGGTTTTACAAGTGAAATTGTTGCAAATAAATTCGAAATGATTTGAAATTTCTACAGCAGCAAGATGAAAATGTATGTAGCTTACAGGATGAGTTTTGCATATTTTTACATTAAATTCACATTTAATCTTGATTAAACCATTAAATGTCCAGATTGCACAATTAACACATAAACTAGTAGAAATATAACTCTAAATTCTATGACATTTCTACAGAAATACTATATGAATCAAAATAGCATGTAGTGAGATTTTCATGAATTTTAGAAATTATTTACTATCAATTTCGGATTTTACAATTTCCAGACCAGATTATAAATTAACACTACATCCCATATTAAAACAGATCCAAATAACACGAAAAGTTTACAGTAACAAGTAATATGGAAGATAAGACTACTGTAAAAATTTTATTAATTTTAATGATGATCTGATGTTAGTAAAAAGTCTCCTAAAATCTGATAAGTTTCAAAGAAAATATTAAATAATATACCAAATAAACTCCAAAAATCTTTAAAAATTCATGGTAAAATGAATCAGTAACATATTATTTTCCCACGAAATTTCATTAATTTTAGAATCTGTTTGGTATATAATTTAATTTTTCTTCATCAAAAGATGTTTTTTGAAGAGTTTTCCATTTTTAAAACACAATTTGCGGAAAAAATCAGAATAATTCGGAAAAATACGGAAATATTTCGAGAACAATGCACCTACCTGTAGTGAAGATCTTGCCGCCGCCGATCCGATCCGCCGTCTTTCGCTTTCTCTTAGAGGGAGGGATTGGGGAGTGATTTGAAAAGATTAATGGAAGAAGAATATCTTAGAGAAAATGATGGAGGGAGTGGTTGGAAGAGATAATGGAAGAGAAAGAGATAATGGAAGATAAATTTCTTTTTTTTTTTCTCCTTATGGATGGGAAGGGAGATATATATAGGGAGAGAAAGAGAGAGAGAGAGATATGTTGGTGGAGAGCTCATCATGTTGTCCCTCTTAGTGGAGAATCCATCATTATTGTTCTTAGTGGAGGGCCCATCATGTTTCTTAGTGGAGAGTCCATCATTATTGCTCTTAGTGGAGGGCCCATCATGTTTCTTAGTGGAGAGTCCATCATTATTGCTCTTAGTGGAGGGCCCATCATGTTGTCTTAGTGGAGAGCTACCATCATTGCTCTTCATAAGAGGCCTCACAAGAGGCCCCACTGAGGCCCCACAACGCGGGCCCCACAATGTGGGCCCTCGGTTGATTCGATTTTAAACAAATGTTCAATGCGGGCCCACCAAACGAGTCCAAATTTAATCAAAATGCATCATGCGGCCCCACCAAATGGGTCCAACTTTCTCGATCCAAATTTAATCGAAGCACCCAATGCGGGCCCACCAAACGGGTCCCAATTCTCTCTGGTTTAGATTTTTCTGAATAATCATTCTCAACATTTAGCGGGAAAATACGAAACACGACGGAAACGACCAAAAATATTTAGAAATGTAACAAACGGATGCGGGAAAGAAAGACATTGGAAAACCGACGGAAAACAAACCCTAATTTCTTTATCGATTAAGGTAGAGCAAAATGGGGTGTCTACAGATGCCCCTCTTTGGTAGAGATGACGTAGTCATCGAATACCAAAGTCAAAATGACAGAGCCATTTTGCGTAGCTTTAATCGACAAAAGACTCTACACAAACGGAACTTAGACGCAAATATTTACTACCTAATGCAAGGCCCTAAATGAAATCCTAGAATTAGAACATAATAAGAAATCCTGATGCGGTGCCGTTCACAAACGGGCAACGAGAGAATGAGATACCACTTTCGAATGGATTCCGAACAGAAAGAACAAAGATCGTTCTCAAGCGGGTTTTTTTTTTTTTTTTTTTTTTTTTTTTTTTTTTTAAAGAAAATGAGACATCTTTCACAAGCGGGCTCAAGGAGGATAAGAGACCATTCACAAATGGATTCAGAAAATGAGGTACCGTTCACAAACGGGCTCAAGGAGAAGACGAGACCATTCACAAATGGACTCGAAAATGAGGTACCGTTTACAAACGGGCTTAAAGAGAACACATGACCATTCACAAATGGACTCGAGAAACGAGGCACCGTTCACAAACGGGCTCAAGGAGAACATGAGACCATTCACAAATGGACTCAGAAAATGAGGTACCATTCACAAACGGGCTCAAGGAGAATAAAAGACCATTCACAAATGGGCTCAGAAAATGAGGTACCGTTCACCAACGGGCTCAAGGAGAAGACGAGACCATTCACAAATGGATTCGAGAAACGAGGCACCGTTCACAAACGGGCTCAAGGAAAACATGAGACCATTCACAAATAGACTCAGAAAATGAGGTACCGTTCACAAACGGGCTCAAGGAGAATAAAAAGACCATTCACAAATGGGCTCAGAAAATGAGGTACCGTTCACCAACGGGCTCAAGGAGAAGACGAGACCATTCACAAATGGATTCGAGAAACGAGGCACCGTTCACAAACGGGCTCAAGGAAAACATGAGACCATTCACAAATAGACTCAGAAAATGAGGTACCGTTCACAAACGGGCTTAAGGAGAAGACGAGACCATTCACAAATGGACTCGAAAATGAGGTACCGTTTACAAACGGGCTTAAGGAGAAGACGAGACCATTCACAAATGGACTCGAGAAACGAGGCACCGTTCACAAACGGGCTCTAGGAGAACATGAGACCATTCACAAATAGACTCAGAAAATGAAGTATCGTTCACAAACGGGCTTAAGGAGAAGACGGGACCATTTACAAATGGACTCGAGAAATGAGGCACCGTTCACAAACGGGCTCAAAGAAACAAGATAGCTTTGATTGATGAACTCAACAACGAAGAATTTAGAGTTTTTTCATGAACTTGAATTTGACATAGGATTGGATTTGATGAATTTTTGATTTTTCAGAAATAAGGCACCGTCCACAAACGGGCTCAAGGAGGACATGAGACCGTAAATGGACTCAGAAAAATGAGACACCGTTCACAAACGGGTTCAAGGAGAAGACGAGACCATTTACAAATGGACTCGAGAAAAGAGGCACCGTTCACAAACAGGCTCAAAGAAACAAGATAGCTTTGATTGATGAATTCAACAACGAAGAATTTAGAGTTTTTTCATGAACTTGAATTTGACATAGGATTGGATTTGATGAATTTTTGATTTTTCAGAAATAAGGCACCGTCCACAAACGGGCTCAAGGAGGACATGAGACCGTAAATGGACTCAGAAAAATGAGACACCGTTCACAAACGGGTTCAAGGAGAAGACGAGACCATTTACAAATGGACTCGAGAAAAGAGGCACCGTTCACAAACAGGCTCAAAGAAACAAGATAGCTTTGATTGATGAATTCAATAACGAAGAATTTAGAGATTTTTCATGAACGTGAATTTGACATAGGATTGGATTTGATGAATTTTTGATTTTTTTGAACTTAATGAAATCGAGGATGTTATAGATCGTGCCTGACAAAGATATCGGAAACTAGGACTTTGACGAATGATGAAACGGCAAACCGAAGAACCATTACTAACAAGAATGGATTAGAAACACTTTTATGAAACTTCAACAAGATTTTTCTCAAAAAGACTGCTGGTCTTGTCTTTGGGGATTTGGATGACTGAAACCTTGAACAAGACACTTGAAATTGGTAATCTAGAACAACGGCTCTCTTGGATATAATCATGGAAAAGTGGGACTTGCCTCTTGATAGGTGTTTAGATAAACATTTCTTGACCAGGAAAGTATTTAACTAACTGGAAGGAAATTCTGAATTTTAACGGTTCATCTTTCTGAGAAATTGGCTCGACCATCATTGCATCTGAGGCTCTTCCAAGCTTAAGATGCCTTCCTGGGGTATGATCTTTTTACGGAAGCTGGGCTTTCTGATGTTTCTACTTCTGAATTCTTCTGGGTTGATCATCTTTGAAATATAGCTGTTTGACTAGATTCTCGAACTTTTTCAGGTACAATCGCAGGGAGCTGACGAGGCCGGGCCTCCTTCACCGAGACAGTTGCATCATTTTGGACACAAGGACGACGATTGACTCTTTTTAAATAGAAAACTTAGATAAAAGGCACTACTCAAAGGATTGAGGAGCTCTAAAGGAGTGAACATAGAATAACAACGATTGATTAACTACACTGACAGACACAGTAATGCTTCTGACTTAGTTAACGTTTTATTTGGTAAGTCTATCCTTTCAAGGAATATTTTTTTCAATTGGTAAACACTGGACTTTTTCCTTAAAACAGTAATGCCTCAATGATTTAATTACAACTCCTAGGATTGCTTAGCTCCAATGCCCCCAGTTTTGAGGATGTCACTTGAATTTGTTTGAACTTCAATTGATCTTCAGTCCTGATACCGGCTGTAACCTTCTTATAAATTTGCTTGAACTTCAGTTGATCTTCAGTCTTGATACTGGCTGTAGCCTTCTTATAATGATTCTCTTACCGTGACCAAGTCACCTCTTCAGGGTTTTTAACTTGGCGGACCGTGCTAGCCTTAACTTTTGCCTGAACCGCCCTTCTAGGTTTTCGATTCAGCAGGCTATCCCCTTAGCTTTTGCCTAAGCCGCCCTTTCGGGTTTTCAACTTAGCAGGGGAATGATCTTAAATTTTGCCTAAACCGCCCTTTCAGGTTTTCAGTCTAGCAGATCTTCAAACTCCATTTTTTTATTCATCATCATTTTTTTTTCTTTTTGTGTTTCGGGACCTAGATCATTAGTTCTGAACACCGGAAGGACTTTATAGGTAGGATAGGGCTTTTCAAAGAATGGCTTAAGGTTCAACAAAGATTTCGACCGAACCTGTGAACATGTTGCCTACATATCCCAAGGTAGGAATCAGGTCGTGTGTAGTTTAGGGCGAATGCCCCTAGTTTGAAGATAGATTACTTGAAGGTTAATTGATTTTTCATTTTTCTTTTCTTTCTGGAATAATTGACTTCTCTTCTTTTGGAAGTTGTCCCTCTTTTTTCTGAAAGGATTGAATTTCTTTTTTTTTTGGATCGATTGAATTGCTTTTCTTTTTTGAATTGACCGAACTCAGTTTAACCGAGCTGCCTACGTACCCCAGTGTAGGGATCAGGTCTCGCGTAGTTCGGGGCGAATGCCACTAGTTTGATGGGTTTTCAAGAAAATTTCATTCAGGCTCAAAGGGTTTGCAAACCAGTATTCTTTTGACGTTGGGTTCTGATTTTGGGATTTATTCAGCCAAAGGAGGCCTTCCGATGTTCAGATTGGGAATCGATCTAGGTTACTAGAGTCCCTCTGGTACTGATTATTATTATTTTTTTTCATTTTTTTTTTCGGAGTTTGACGGCATTTCCAGGTAAGAGATAATGGATCTTCTTCTTTCAAGATTCTAATACGTGCTTTCGACTTTCATAGAGCGAAACTTGTTCTTTGACATCGTCCATTTATGGATTTGTAACTCTTGATATCTGATGACCACTTTTCAATACTTGCTCTTGAACTTCTTATCTTAAATTTGTTAGCTTCATGTTATGAACTTGAGAACCAAGGTCATTGATTGGAAATATGAAAGTTGTTTCCACTCCATGCCCTTTGCATAGCATATGATATTCACTTCATTCTTTCTTGAACCTTCTATCTGGGTCTTTCTCTTGGCATTAATGGTAACGCTTACCGGACCATCTTTTTATCCTCAAAATGGGTTTACCAATTCTTCACACTCTTCAGAGGGTAATGTATTTTCAATCGGCATTTACTGGATCAAGGTTTCAGTGCAAGTGTTTACCACTTCAATTTCATCTTTGAAAGGCTGAGATTGGCGCTCCTCCTCTTGTTCAAGTAATCGTTGTGACTCAAGTGGAGTTTCGTCAATTTTGTCCTCATTCGAGGAGGGAGTCTTATTTTAAGATCAGAAGCACACTTAAGAAACGGACACAAGTGAATTATTGGGACTTCCAATTTCATTTAAAGAGAAAGCTCTTACATCTGACAACCTATTCTGAACATGCTCAGGATTCACGACCCTAAAATAGAAAAATCAAAAGATAACTTGCCTGGACTAGGCATTGACCTTTAATTGTAAGACCGGACTCAACAATTGTACTGACCATGGTGACTGACTCAACATAAAATAATAAATGACTAAAACTTTAACTGCTGCAACTGTCTAGCTTCGGAGGCTCGGCGAAAGCTGGTTCACAAGTAGTTGGGACAATAGAATGAATCCTAAATGACCAAGACATGACAATGATGACAGATTCGTATAGGGGAATGCCCTTAGTTCAAGGAGGATTATGAGAGTAAACTCTGAAGGATTTAGCAGAAATATTCTTGAAAAAGGTTGCCCTTAGAGGAGGAAGAGACCAAGGGTACAGGCAAGATTGGATCATCAAGATTGCACGATCAAATGATTGAGACACAATTTCCGCCAATGAAGACACAATCGAATCCCACAAGAGACGAATGATAGACACATGATCAAAATGTGAGATTGCATAGGACTATTTTCAACGGATAGATCATGAATGACTAATCCTATGAGATCTTTGAAAATGATGGGATTTATATCCTAACCCCAAAGGGAAAATTTTTAATCTTCACACATTTTATCAGTGTTACCTGAAGGCATCAACCTTACTCCTAATCTAGCGGAGTGGAGAGAGGATCTCGACTCATGACTTTGTTCGTGTATCTAAGGACCGATCGTAGCCATTGGAAAATGGACTACGGCCTAATCTAGACACAAATGGGTAAGATATCCTAAACTAGGCTTACACACGTGATGCACATGTGTTCGTAGACTACATGCATGTGTGGGTTAATCTAGGGGTAAGGCCAAGAGTTCCCTTAGCGCGAATCCCTGTTCGATATACTGTACCAGTGTCCGGCGTATCAGTACGTGAACAAGAGATCCGTTTACGTACCATAAAGGTACTAGGCTAAGGGTGGAATGCTTCTCTAGCACAGAGGCACCAGGTGATGAAATCCCAGTCAACCATGCTAGATAACACTCCGGGTTCCTAAAATAGGATGTGTGTGCATGTGAGATGCAGGGTTTAGATGCAAGTGATGTAAGTGTGTGCAATAAGTTCGCGCAATCTATGATGCCTTCAGGTTTTATTAAATTAAGTTCGAGTAAAATGTGATGAGAAAATAAAATAAGACAAACTAATCTAACAAGCACAAGCATAAAAGAGATAGAGTTTTCATGAGCCAGTTAAAATAGATTCAAATGAGTTATCCTTTGGAATTGTAATGAAGTTAGGTGGTCCCCAGCAGAGTCGCCAGACTGTGGGACCCGATCCCGCGAGAGGGGTGGGGCGCGAGCCGCCGCGCTCTCTCTTGGTCTCTCGTACCCACGTGATTGGCGTGTGCTTTTTAGTATTGATTTTAATTCGTCTTTTATGTGAACTTGGGATCACTAAGGCAATCCGAATTCCACATAAAAGAGACTGACAGAGTCGCCACCTAGATGTGGGATCTAGGACCCGTGATTAACCAGAAATCTAGACTCGCTACCTGGTTACAAGAATGGAAGGTATGGGGAGTTATCCACCACATGCACCATTCCTGCCCGATAATCGGTCTTCGATTCCAAAAGCTAACTCTTTTGAATTTATTTTAAATGGCTCATTCAACTCTTTGTTAATATGCTATCTACGGGACATGCATCATATGATCTAATTTCAATGTGAATCCTAAATGTGTATTTTGATTTCTTGATTTGTCTGGATTCATTCTAAGTGAAAGTTCTCCTAGAATTCTAATTTCATGGAAAACCCTAACTGATTTGATTAAGTATTTACAAGAAAATTAATATACAAAACACCACAATTTGTTGTGGTGCCGACTCGCGGGTGGTATGCCGTCAGACATCCAAGCTGCCTACGTACCCAAGCCTCACTGGGATCAGAGTCGACGTAGTTCGGTGCACCTAAGCTAAGCTACATATGCCTAACTCAACTAGGACACCGACTTAGACGGATTTGACTGTTTCAACAGTTTTAAGAGGAATTATTTAATTCAAGTTGAGGATTTTATTATCTTAGGATTTCATCTAAGATGCTATATGATTCTTATCTGAATGCAAGTTGTCCCTTAGACTAATGCAGGTTTTGCCTACATCCTAGTTTACTAGGCTTGTCCTAGGGAAAGATCGGGTGACTAGTGTAACTAGACCTATGGTACGGTTGCTATTCATAGCAAGCGTCCGTGATGAGGCTGGACTCCTAACTCTAGGACTCCCTAAAACCTAGGACACGGCACGACACCAGTGTTCCTAAATTGGGCTCTAATGGTTCTTAGATTGGAAACCATAATCCAATGGTTCCGAAAGACACAAGATAAATCGATTTAAGTTCTCGAGGTTAATGAGTTTCAGATTTTGAAGATTTTCAGTTTCTAGACATTTAAGGATTACCAATGGTTCTAGGGTTCACCAATTTCGGCCTTGAATGGCATCCAAAGGAGGGAATCGTGCGCTCTTTCCTTGTGCAATTTAATACTTAGGTTATAGCATCTTATTGCCTGGCAGAATCTCAGGATTTCCGTGGACAATAACCTCGGAGCCAACAACATGCTATAACTTAAATATTCAAATTGTCAAAGATCAAGTTGCAATTGGGATACGATTATGGATGCACTGGCCATTTTTCCAGGAAAATCTAAAGATCCTAAAATTTCTGTTTCAATGGATTAAGGAGTGAACATGTGACAGAATTTTAAAGTTCTTTAGGAATTTTTATATGATTTTCAATTAATTTCGAATTTTCCATGGATTTTATCAATTTTAAGCATATGAGCGGTTTTACAAGTGAAATTGTTGCAAATAAATTCGAAATGATTTGAAATTTCTACAGCAGCAAGATGAAAATGTATGTAGCTTACAGGATGAGTTTTGCATATTTTTACATTAAATTCACATTTAATCTTGATTAAACCATTAAATGTCCAGATTGCACAATTAACACATAAACTAGTAGAAATATAACTCTAAATTCTATGACATTTCTACAGAAATACTATATGAATCAAAATAGCATGTAGTGAGATTTTCATGAATTTTAGAAATTATTTACTATCAATTTCGGATTTTACAATTTCCAGACCAGATTATAAATTAACACTACATCCCATATTAAAACAGATCCAAATAACACGAAAAGTTTACAGTAACAAGTAATATGGAAGATAAGACTACTGTAAAAATTTTATTAATTTTAATGATGATCTGATGTTAGTAAAAAGTCTCCTAAAATCTGATAAGTTTCAAAGAAAATATTAAATAATATACCAAATAAACTCCAAAAATCTTTAAAAATTCATGGTAAAATGAATCAGTAACATATTATTTTCCCACGAAATTTCATTAATTTTAGAATCTGTTTGGTATATAATTTAATTTTTCTTCATCAAAAGATGTTTTTTGAAGAGTTTTCCATTTTTAAAACACAATTTGCGGAAAAAATCAGAATAATTCGGAAAAATACGGAAATATTTCGAGAACAATGCACCTACCTGTAGTGAAGATCTTGCCGCCGCCGATCCGATCCGCCGTCTTTCGCTTTCTCTTAGAGGGAGGGATTGGGGAGTGATTTGAAAAGATTAATGGAAGAAGAATATCTTAGAGAAAATGATGGAGGGAGTGGTTGGAAGAGATAATGGAAGAGAAAGAGATAATGGAAGATAAATTTCTTTTTTTTTTCTCCTTATGGATGGGAAGGGAGATATATATAGGGAGAGAAAGAGAGAGAGAGAGAGATATGTTGGTGGAGAGCTCATCATGTTGTCCCTCTTAGTGGAGAATCCATCATTATTGTTCTTAGTGGAGGGCCCATCATGTTTCTTAGTGGAGAGTCCATCATTATTGCTCTTAGTGGAGGGCCCATCATGTTTCTTAGTGGAGAGTCCATCATTATTGCTCTTAGTGGAGGGCCCATCATGTTGTCTTAGTGGAGAGCTACCATCATTGCTCTTCATAAGAGGCCTCACAAGAGGCCCCACTGAGGCCCCACAACGCGGGCCCCACAATGTGGGCCCTCGGTTGATTCGATTTTAAACAAATGTTCAATGCGGGCCCACCAAACGAGTCCAAATTTAATCAAAATGCATCATGCGGCCCCACCAAATGGGTCCAACTTTCTCGATCCAAATTTAATCGAAGCACCCAATGCGGGCCCACCAAACGGGTCCCAATTCTCTCTGGTTTAGATTTTTCTGAATAATCATTCTCAACATTTAGCGGGAAAATACGAAACACGACGGAAACGACCAAAAATATTTAGAAATGTAACAAACGGATGCGGGAAAGAAAGACATTGGAAAACCGACGGAAAACAAACCCTAATTTCTTTATCGATTAAGGTAGAGCAAAATGGGGTGTCTACAGTAATGTAAGCTCTTCCAAAAAAACAAAGGTGTAAAAATGGGTTTGGTGAGGGTAAACATGTAAAAATCCAAAACCCAAAAACTCCGTTCAAAACGGCGTTTTGCAAACGGACCTCCCCCCCTCCGTTTGCAAAACGCCGTTTTGAGGGTTCAAAACGGTGTTTCAAACGGCGTTTCAAACGGAGGCTGCACACTCAAACACTCCCAAACGGTCGTTTGGCCCCAAAACGGTGTTTCAAACGCCAAACGGTGTTTTAAACGGTACGCCAAACACGCACTAAATAGGTCTTGATATTCTTTTTTTCATAAGAGTTGTTGGGCTTTAGCCCGGAAAAGTTTTAAACATTGATTTTGTTCAAATCATTTAGCAGGCCACATTGTTTGGGTACAACCCTACGCTCTCCAGCTACATGCAGCGACTAATTTATCATGAAAAAAAAAATTTCTTTCTGGTTGACGGACATGCCTTAAATTGCACCAGAGAGAGCCCACGACCCCTACCCTATCTCGCCACTTGCAGCAACCAAGTTATCATGAAAAAAAAAAAAAATTAGTTGCCAGAAATGGCCTAAATCACACAGGGATGCTCGAACAAGGGAAAGAAGAGATCAATCGCCCGGTCGAGGGACATTTTAAAGTTACACCTGTTTGACGAGACAACTAGTCGAGCATTATTTATACCGGGAACTCGAAGGTCACGCCAGGCAACAAGTCTTTGGATTTTAGAAAATTACGACTAAGGGGTTATTCTAAAGTTCCCAAAAACGACTAATGGTTGACGCGTCAAGTCCGTCTAAAGTGCCGAAAATGCGTCCCGACTAACCCCGCCAAGTAGAGAAACAATACCCAATCTGTATTCCCACGATATTTCCGTCTCCCCTTTCCTTTTCCGCAAGGGCAGTCGAAACAAACATCCGATTTTGCATTGATTCTTACTTTCCATTCCTGATCCGATTTTGCATTGATTCTTACTTTCTATTCCCGCAATCCAAATGCACGAGTGCAAAATTAAAGAAAATATTTAGTCCAAATTTTGAACTTAAAAGTGATTCTGACAATCTTTCCTTGTTAGTTTCAGATTGTGACAACCGATGGTGATGTCCCATTAACATAATTTTATGTTAATTTTTGGCCAATAATCTGTTGTCACAATCTGAAACGAACAGGGTCGCTGTTCAATTTAGATTGTGACAACCGTTGGTCGGATGGTGACTTACCATTGGGTACACTGTGATGGGAAAATTTAGACCCTTGATTCATCAAGCCTCATTTACTATAAGGGTCGATTTTGTAGTCCGGACCCAAGACCAACTAGCGATCAACGGTCTTGATTTCACATCAACTTCCCTAAAAGGACCGAAAATCGGACACACCCTAATAAGCTGTGGTAATAAATATTAGGGTTTCGTTTTTTGGTGTATATCTCCTTACATGATTTACATCTTTATCCTGTATGAATGAGTATATATATATATATACAGAGAGAGAGAGAGATCTCATGAAATGAAGCAAGCTGCAAGAACAGAGACTTGACGATTTGCTCCACTTTGGTACTCTTCCTTCTCTCTCTCTCTCTTATTAGGGTCTAGTTTTTTTGGTGTTAAATTGATAGTCTGTGTAGGAGAAAAATGAGTAGGGCAAAGATGATGAGTGGTGTTTTGAGTAATGATTTGGTGATGGAAATCCTCTGTCGATTACCTTCAAAGCCTCTAGTGAGATGCAAGTCTCTCTCCAAATCATTTCACACCTTGATTTCCAATTTCATCTCTCGAAAAAAACCAACCCTAACCATGTCCGGTCTCCTCTGTCAAGTCTCTGATATAAACTCCAGAAATTGCATACGACATGTTCGTCTGCAATCATCACCAGGAATAGAAGAACGCGTTGTTAGTAACATTATTAATGGTATGAAGAACATCCCCCGCTGTATATTGAGAGATCACCAAAATGGGTTACTTCTTTTCTCCCAAACAAATAGAGAAATCTACTACGTTTGTAACCCCCTTACCAATAAATGGTTCGCTTTGCCCCCTTCCCCACCTTTCGAAGAACGTAAATTTTTCACTCATTCCGTCTTAGCTTTCGATCCTCACATCTCCCCTCACTATAAAGTCATTTGTATCATGGTATTGTCATCTTCTGAGTCTCTATTTGGGTTCCAGATTTTCTCTTCAGAAACAGGCATTTGGCTTCAGTCTAAGATGTTCGAACGGCCATGTGCTCCTTACAACACATTCAACATGAGGAGAACTGTTTTTCTGAATGGGGTTGGGTTTTTCCTGTCATTGAATCACGTAATTGAATTCGATGTGGAGGAAGAGAGCTTTCGTGAGATACTATTGCCGGAGAATATATCCATCCAAAGAGATATATGTGTGTCAGGAGGATTTCTTCATTATTGCGCACATTATGAGAACCAGGTGAGAATTTGGGTGTTCAAGAAATGCCACAATTCTCCTGCTGGAGAATGGATCCTAAAGAAGAGTATCCGTGTCAAAACCATAACAGGAATGGTTGACGATGACATACAACTCCCACCAGTGGTTTTTCATCCAGATTTCATACAACTCCCACCAATGACTTTGCATCCGGATTTCATACAATTCCCACCAAGTTCTTTTGATCCGAATTTCACAGATCTCCGACCAGTGGCTTTTCATCCGGATTTCGACATTGTTTTCTTTCAGATATTTCATAAGGTCTATTCATATGATCTCAACAGGATGAGATTTGAGGAGCTTTACCCTTATAATAATAGATTTCCAATTACTTCTCTCATGTTCTATCCTTTCACCCCTTGCTTATATGACGCCTTGCCTTCTGCGCTGCCAATCGGATGGAAATCGTGACAACACTCTACTTCAAGGTAAATTTTGGATCTGATGACCTCCTTTTGCAATTTCCTCGTCATCTTCTTTTTTCCTTTTTATAATTTGGTACAAGATAGAAACAACTTATATTTCTTTATGAGCTTTCCATTTTTTTTTTATAACAAGCATGATTTGTGCAGGAAAAATATATGTTTTTTAATGTGGTGAGAATGGAAATAGTAAGATGTAAGAGCTTAAATTTATGATTTCACTACACAAACGATCAATTTATGTTCTTTTATAATATATGGGGCAAACTCTCCTTGTGTTTTATTATTTAAGCAGCTATGAAAGGCTATTACGTAAGAGTTATTTAAAGGACATGCATGCAGGGGCGATGCCACATGAGAGGAAAGGGGGGCAATTGCCCCCCTTATTTTTTTGGAAAAAAAAAATAAGGCCTTTATTTTTTAATAATTTTTTAATACTTACCCCCTTTTTTAAAAAATATGCCCCCCTTTCCAATCATCCCTAAGATAGAAAATAAGTTTAAAATTTTAATTTTACCATTTTTATCTCCCTTTTTTGTGCAAAATTTACTATAATTTTTGCCCCCCTGTGCAAAATTTCAGATAGAAATTTTTTCTATCTTAATTTCAAGATAGATAAAAAATTACTATAATTTTTGCCCCCCTTGTGCAAAATTTCTGGCATCGCCCCTGCATGCATGGATGCAGCAGAGAAGCAAGATCGAAAAACTCATACGTACAAAGACACAACAGAACTAAAGTAGTTAGTAAATATTTTACTGTGGGGAAAGCTAGGGTCCACAATTTCTATTAAATCTACAATTGCGAAGGCACTGAAATAGGCCATACAGTGGTAATTCAAGACATATTCATCCCTTGTTATCACAAATCTTATTGATTCCTAGATATTTTCGGTCATAAATTAGCTTATTTTCTATGATTTGGCCGACACTTTGAATTTATTGCCGACACACGTGTCGTGTCGTGTCCGACATGACACCTATGTCCACACTCCTTTACACACTTTTAAGTGTACGATAGAAGTGTCGGTAACTTTATATGCATGTATGTGTATGAATGTGACACTATTTTTAGATTTTTAGGAGTTGCCATGTTAGATACCTCATATCCGTGTCGGAACTCGGCGCACGAATCCATGTCCACAAATCATGATTATATGTAGGTTCTATTTTAGGTGTGTCCCCCTTTCTAAATTTTGTGAGTTTGGCGAGTCAGACACTCTGTGTCCGTGTCGAGATGAGACACTCGTGCCCAGAGCGATGACACTTGAAAGGGAAGGGGGACAATTGCCCCACTTAATTTTTTGGGAAAAAAAATATTCCTTTATTTTTTAATATTTTTTATACTTACCCCCCTTTTTAAAAAAATATGCCCCCCTTTCCAATCATCCCTAAGATAGAAAATAAGTTTAAAATTTTAATTTTACCATTTTTTATCCCTTCCTTCTAAAATATGCCCCCCTTTACTATAATATTGCTTTCATTTGTTTGGAGAGAAAAAATTACTATAATTTTTGCCCCCCTTGTGCAAAATTTCTGGCATCGCCCCTGCTTGTGTCCGTGTCCACAAATCATAGCTTATTTTGTACTTTTTGTTAGACCGGCCCACCTAGCTTCTTCTCATGTTTATCAGAAATCTTGTGATTCCTCCATGCTTCCTCTCATAAAATAGCTTATTTTGTCCATTTTTTTAGACCCCTTGAGGGCACGTTTGGATGCATGTAATATACAAGTAGAAGGAAAGGAATATAGATTCCCATTTCTTTACTTTCTTTTTCCTCTTGATTTGATAGGAAAGTTAAACAGTAAAGTTCTATTTCTTTCGATATAAACTGGCATAAAATAAATTTTATCACCATTTTTTCATTTAAAAATGGCTGTAAAATTTGTTTTACGCCTATTTTACGTATGAAAGAACCGAGCCTAAGAAAAGACTTGTATTTGACAAAATCACCTCTAGCTAGGACTGTCATGTAAATAGCAAAATAACCACCAAAGAATGTTGGGCAAAGAAAACTATGTACTTTTACTATGATTTTTCCATGTTTTGGCGCAACCAAACAAATATCTAGTGAACAAACCTCCATCTTGATGTAGGTTTGTTGTTGTACGTGAAAGGGTATTCAATATTCGTTACCATTGAGATTTAAAAAAAGGTAATTATATGTGACCTTTTTAAGTTGGTGGCCATTAAATGGATGGTAAAACAACTAAGCCCCACTTGGACTCCTACCCACTCATTTTGTGCATCCATTGTATGAGAAATTATATGGGGCTCGAGTGTGAAATCCAGTGCAGGAGGCACCAGCCTTGATATTTGGCTTTTATACCTGTCATTTTGGCTTGACATTTTTTGCCTTTGCAGACTATGTTTGATAAATACACCCCTTCTGGTCTGAATTTGTCGGGAACTGTAACAGCTAAATTAGAGAAGCTAAAAATAGATAATTGTGGGTCTATCACAACAATGGGTGCCGATATTAATTAAGCAATATAGGACTACAGTGGCAATTTCTAAATTCAAATGGGCAAAAACAGCCTATGCATTCATGATCTTCATTGTTGATCTCCAAGATTCTTAGTCATCTCTGATTAGTTCCTCCCAATCATAAAAAACTTAAGTCTATTGTCTATACTCCACATCATTTTGCTACAATCCCTCTATAATGGGTGTGGCTCATGAAACTGGAGGAAAAAACACAGTAAAAGAAAAATGGGGACTGATTCTTACTCAGACCATAGGAAGCTCACCGCAGTCGCTAATGACCACCTTCTTTCTCCGGCGGTCATCTCTGTCTGTCTCTTGAGACTCGATCAGCTGCACAATTTCCATGCCCTCCAGAACCTGCCCAAACACAACGTGCCGCTGGTCCAACCATGGTGTATGCATCCAGATCAGTTTTCAAACATGTCAGCTTCTGTTTATGCCATATGTATCTTGGTGTTTTACTAAGAATGGACTCAGTTGTGATAGACACCCAATAAATAATATGAAAAAGGAAACTGGGTTGGTATTGCCCGATCTTTATTGGGCTTTTACTAGATTTGAACAAATATTATTTTCAGGTAAATTTTAGGTTTTTTTCTTTCTTCCAACTAAAAGATTGTTTCCAGTCCATACAAGTAGATCGTAGATTGAAATCTGATATCGTTGGACATCTGAACAAGCTACAAAGATGAATTGAAGTGCTAGGAACCAATAAATGGTAATCCAGTTTCTCAAAATAGTGTGGATAGAGCAGGTTACCTTGACAGTGCAAATGAAAAATTGGCTTCCATTGGTGTTGGGTCCAGCATTTGCCATACTAAGAACCCCAGGTCCCACATGGGCCACTGTAAAAATTAAGCAGCTCAGAATCAAATGCATTATGCAAACCGATACAGAAACACACGAATTGGGTGATGTAGATTAACTTACGCGTGAAGTTCTCATCTTTAAATGTACGGTCATATATACTTTTACCACCGGTTTCCTGGAATAAACAAGGCCATATTCTCAGATAATTACCAGATGGATCTATACATTTGTTTATCAACACACACTCACTGAACTGTCAAGACATGGAGTTGTGGTAATTGGAATTTTAGTTGGAAGGGAATATAACAGGGGAAAGTCCCATAAGTTGCAGTCATGACATTAGTGACTATTCTCAGTGCAATCAGAGGGTAACTAGGGTCAAATGATAAAAGAAATATAAGACAAAAACATAAAAAACATATAACTAATACTATGTATGCTTTACAACCACCTACTTTGTTTTGCCTCCTTTCTGATTAAAAACCAACCAAAGCTATCCTAATCATGTTATTTGGGAGCTGATGTCATAAGAGAAAAGGCCTCTTTCCGTTGTTCGAGGAAAGAAATGGAGGGAGGGGTGTGCGTTTTCATGAGTTCTATGTGTTTCTATAAAACTCTGGCATGGCTTTAGCAACAGTTATTGATACCAGCAGTTTTATCTAGTACCCAACTTGAATTTTGTATTTTCTTGATCAGAGGATTTGGCAATAGTACCAGAACACTGAAGCACATTTAATGAAGGGGAAGAGGCTTGTTTATTCCCCTGATGCCACTGCTCCACATTAGCCCTCTCTTTTTCAGGGATTATCAACGAGTGATCAAAGCGGTTAGTAAAAGATAACTTTGAGGTATTTTAGTACCTGAAATCTCATTCAACTATGTATTACACACCAATTATTACCCAGTGGAAAAACTATTTTATGCCTTTTTTCTATTAGTGTTGATTTTGTTAAGAAATTTATAGGGATTATTATTAAGAAAGCTGATATATTTTAGAATACAAGTGGTTGAAATGGATGTCATTGCTATATTTGAACTGGTGATCAAAGCGGTCAGTAAAAGGAAATATGGCAATATCATTCAAAAAAAAAAAGGAGGAAATATGGCGATACAATTATTTATGCCTGTTGATTTTTTAGTTATGCCTGTTGATTTTGTACTGTATTTATACCCTATCTATGAATGTTCTACCTTTAGAAAATGCTTTGAGATTGTTAGAATATGTGAGATTCACCGTTGATTTGGGTGTGGGGTAGAATAGGCAGTTTGGTTAGATCGGCAACTATGCTAGAATTATTAAAGATAGGATTTCTATCTTTATCTCTTTCCTTGGTTAGGATTTCTTTCTTTATCTCTAGCCATAGTTACTCTTCATCTTTCTATTTTTATCTTTTGAGTGTTCTGTAAAAACACTCTTTAGCATCTTTGTAATTAATTCAATATTAGTGAAAATCTTCTTATAATTTATAATGGTATCACAGCGAGTCGATCCGACCACATACTGAGCACTACTCTTAACAGCGCCGTCCTCAAACGGACGACTAAATCAGTTGTCCGCCGGCCCTCTTGCTCTTGCTACAAGTCTGCAACCCCATTTCCCTTCCCTTCATTTCTCCTCCATAGCTCATCACCTCTGTCGTCCCAAGACTTCCAACCGCGGGTCTTATCATTCCCATCAAAGGTATCTCACAAAGAAAAGATTGTGATCACCCTCAGCCATCTCCTCCGTGCTTCTCACCGCGTTGCTTCAGTCGCGGCCATTGCCACGGATCTCGTTATCTTTGTTGGGAAGAAAATGGGCGAACATCCTATATTTCCACCATCCTGAACTAGAGTCACATTTCATATTTAGTGATGTCCTTGATGAATGAGTTATGTTATCGGTTTCCGACGTTTGCCTAAACAAAAAAAAAACTATGTTCTATCAATTCAACGGCTCACAACAAGTGTCTGCAATTGGATCAATCAAATCTTGATATGGATATGGAATGGTTCGGGCTGATGAATCCGTCCGTTTATATCAATGCGCAATAATTATAAAGAAAAGAAAGAGAAGAGTTTACAAACAAATAATAAGATTAAGAAAAAAAAATAGGTTAGGGAGGTTGAGCTAGGTATATGTAATGGCTATAATTCAAGCATTGGCAGTACGGGGATAGACAAGTTAAATCATGGAAAAAAAAGGCATGCGATCAGGGAGAAAGCTAGTGTTGAAAAAGGTGAAATTAGCCTAACCCTATTCCAAGATTTGATAAAGTCAGCCCCTTCATTATAATATCCATGCTTTTCCTCTTATATTTAGAACTTGTGGTTTTCCTTGGGACACCCTTTCCTTTTGTCTTTAGTGAAATATCCACTCCCTTTTTAGAATCTCCTTTGCACCCATTCATATTGTCGCCCAAATTTGATATTCGCACTCCTTGAATAAAAATCCACAAGTCCTAATATTGTCACGCCTTTTGCAATATAGCTGCTAGTTGTTGGTCTCTTTCCTACAGTCTTTTCCTCTTATTCTCAGATTCTTTCTTGTCTTATTTCAGTTGAGGTACATTTCTTAAGGTGCGTGCCTAAAATATCGCCTCCTTTCAATTGAGGTGCTTCATTTCTTTTGAAGTGCGTGCCTGAAAGAGAGTTTCCAATGCCATTAGGATCGGTAAAATCGACCCATGTTTTCTTGCCCATCGAGGCCCTTTCTTGCCCATCGAGGTTCATTCTTGCCTATTCTGGCATTGGTCCATAGAGACCCGTTCTTACTCATCCATCGATGCTTGAGTATCATCTGGCCCCATTGAGGCGATGATTTGTTATCATCCATTGGCTTTTAAGCCGTCTTCACGACACATCAACAAAGCGGCAATCAACATGAGTCATCGTCATCGGCAACATCAGTCATCATGATCAAGGGATCTTCATCATCAAATTTTTTGTAGTGCGCTTCAAATAAGAGGATTCTATTTTCTTATGGGAATTTCTAATGGAGGATTTTATTTTTCATATTGGGGATATTTATTTTAATCAAACGTAGATAGATTTCCAATCCATATACGTTTGAGGGGGCACGTTAGAATATGTGAGAGTCACCGTTGATTTGGGTGTGGAGTAGAATAGGCAGTTTGGTTAGATTGGCAACTATGCTAGATTTATTGGAGGTAGGATTTCTATCATTATCTCTTTCTAGGATTTCTTTCTTTATCTCTTGCCATAGTTACTCTTCATCTTTCCATTTTTCTCTTTTGAGTGTTCTATAAAAACACTCTTGAGCGTATTTGTAATTAATTCAATATTAGTGAAAGACGAAGGCTTAGTTGAGTAGAGTATTGAGGTAAAACAGTAAAATGCAAGGTTTACGGTGTTTAGCCTTCGGATATTTAGAATTCCAAGAGAAATCGTGACGATTTCTTTGAATTGGTTGGTGAATCTCAGCTTGCATATGGATACTTTTTTATCCAGAATTTCTACTTACAACTTTTCCTAGCCATCAAAGTTATGGGTCATGGATTTTTCCACTGTTGCATTTATTGATTTTGCTGGGTCATTGAGGCATCTTCTTGAATTTTTCACCCTTCTTTTCTGTTGGTTGTTGGATGGGGATGCACAATGAGATTTTTGATACATTCGTATATTTTCGTTGGGTTGAAATAGGTTGTAAATAAATGAGAAAGGATGCGAAAAGTGTGATGATTTTTGAAGGAGTTTCTTGCGGTTTTTCAGTCAATTTTGGCGCACGTTATTTTGTTCTTTTGTTTTTCTTTTAACTTTTTATTTCTCAAGTGGCATTAGTAAATTTGATCCGAAATATGTTCTTCGTATTGCCTCAACGTAAAAAGAGGCGTGGAATTTAGTTATGCACGGTTTCTAATTTGATGCAATTTTTTTATTGTCTTTGATTTTATTTTTTGGTCAGTGTTATTTTCCACTTTCTTTTTTGCTCAAACATATGTTTTATTTGGGCTTGTGATATAATTTTAATGTCACTATGGAATGTGATGTTTTCTTGATTGTGATGGTTTCAAAAGGTAGGTAGTTATTGAGATGGAGAGTGGGCACAAGGACATTCTCAAAGAAGGCTTTGAAAGACATTCAGACAAAATTTTATCAGTAGACTGGTTGTAACCATAATTAAGTTTAGGAACATGTTGAGAAAGTTTGAAGAGAGAGTACATGGGAGTTGAAGAAGCTCCCTGAGGTGAAAGGATTTACTTGGCACCCAAATGACTGACAGCGCTTCACTCAGTGGGGGATGCATATATTCAGGTAATTTGTAACTTTTGAATTTGAGAATGGTGGAACTTAGTGATGTGATTGTCTTCAAGGTAACAGGATTAATTAATTGATAATTTCGGGCTAATCCATATATTGCAAAATTTAGTAGGACCAGATGCTCTCATTGGGTTGAACCGTAGCTGATATATGGTGACACCACTGGCACTGGGGAGCTAGCCTTAGGACATACTAAGGACCCACCAGAATTTAAAGAAGCAGATGGTCAAATTGTAGACCTTGGAGCCCTGAATGATGATATATGAATGTACTCGCAGAGAAATTATATGGTACTTCAAATGTTGGGTTAAATATCAAGGGTTGAACCGTTTTGACGGTACTTGACGGTCAAGAATATATGACTAGTATGCTTTTGTCACCCAAGCTTCGTATAATCCAACCATTTGACAACTCCTGTTTTGATTCTGTGGGGCCCACCACTTTATACTCATGAAAAGCATGGTTGTAAATTGGTGGGCCCAAATTGGTCCATACCTCCAGAACAAAGTTGTTTAGGAATTTAGGGATGAGAAAGCACACATTTGCAAGGTCACTCTCATTTTACTAACCACTTAGCAATCATGTTTTGAAGGGTTGGGCCATAAAATTGTACACCTATGCATGGCATTTGTTTTGAGAATAATCTTATCATTTGCGAGAGATACATTTACTAAATAGGTCTTGATATTCTTTTTTTTTTAAAGAGTTGTTGGGCTGGAAAAGTTTTAAACATTGATTTTGTTCAGATCATTTAGCAGGCTACATTGTTTGGGTACAACCCTACGCTCTCCAAGTCTCCAACAACATGCAGCAACTAATTTATCATGAAAAAAAATAATTCTTTCTGGACATGCCTTAAATCTCACCAGAGAGAGCCCACAACCCCTTCCCTATCTCACCACTTGCAGCAACCAATTTATAATGAAAAAAAATTTCTAGTTGCCAGAAATGGCCTAAATCACACCAGGGATGCTCCACCAAGGGAAAGAAGTGATCAATTGCGCGGTAAGAACTTTTTAAAGTTACACCTGTTTGAGCGAGACAACTAGTTGAGCGTTTTTATTTATACCGAGAACTCGAAGGTAACGCCAGGTAACAAGTCTTCGGATTTTAGAAAATTATGACAAAGGGGCTGTTCTAAAGTTCCCGAAAAAAGGCAGATGCGACAATGGCTGACGCGTCAAGTCTGCTGAAAGTCGTGAAAATCCGTCCCGACTAACCCCTATCCTGACTAAGCCCCCAGTAGAGAAACAATACGCAATCTGTATTCCCACGAGATTTCCGTCTTCCTTTTCCGCAAGGGCAGTCGAACCAAACATCCTATTTTGCATTGATTCCTACTTTATATATTCCCGCAATCCAAAACACGAGTGCAAAATTAAAGAAAATGTTAAAGTCCAAATTTTGGACTTAAAGCGATTCTGACAATCTTTCCTTTTTAGTTTCAGAATTGTGACAACCAATGGTGAGGTCCCCAACCGATTATTGCCCAAAAATTAACATAAGCTATGTTAATTTTTGGGCAATAATCGGTTGGGGACCTCACCATCGGTTGTCACAATCTGAAACGAACAGGGTTGCTGTTCAATTTAGATTGTGACAACCGTTGATCGGATGGTGACTTACCATCGGGAACACTGTGGTGGGATCATTTAGACCCTTGATTCATCAAGCTTCATCTATTCTATATATATAGAGCTGGATGTGGTACGCTGAGGGTGTGCCACGTGGCGCCCCCTCTGCATACCGCATTCAGCCTTGTTTTTTCTTTTTTTTTTAACTTCAGCCCTTTTTTCAACGCATCTATGCAAGGCATTTCTAACCGTTTTATTCTCTCTCTCTCTCTCTCTCTCTCTCTCTCTCTCTCTCTCTCTCTCTCTCTCTCTCTCTCTCTCTCTCTCTCTCTCTCTCCAATCAAACCCTATGAAGGATCACAACCCTTCCCGAACTCCACCTATTTAAATATAGTTTCCTTGCCTCCATCCTTCGTCCATACCATTTCTGCAACTTTCCCTATATCTTCTGCTCAAAATACATCGTTATATCAGACACCAGGTACTCTTTTTTATTGTGCCATGTCTTATTCCTTAAAGAAAAGGCATTTTTTTGCAATTAATTTATATATTGGTTTATGCTTCTACGACTTTCTAAAAATTGATTTATAATTTTTCTCGCCCATTAATTCCTAATTTGTTTGTACATTTAGGTTTTTTTTTTTTTTTTTTTTTTTAATAGGGTTATCAATAGGGCTGCAACTCGGGTCGGGCGGGTCGGGTTTTGGAGAACCCAACCCTACCCGAGAAATATCTCGGATCGGGTCGGGTCGGGTTTTTTTTCGAAAAACCCACGATTCCCAAACCCGGCCCTACCCATGATAAATCTCGGGTCGGTTCGGGTCGGGTCGGGTTTTTTCACGTTGACGCAAATTTTTAAGGAAAATTCTTGTTTGGCAAGGCAACTCAACTCATAGAAGCAGAAATTACACTGACATTACAGTTGAATCAAACAATGATGTAATTACACTCACATCACACTTGAATCAAACAATGCTGTAATCAAACAATGTTGTAATTACAATCAAACAATGCTGAATCAAACACTTGAATCAACTCAACTCATAGAAGCAGAAATTACACTCACATACGGTAACAGTGGGTGCGTGGGTTTTCACTTTTAACTTTGGGATAATTACATTTACACCCCCTCTAGTTTCTGACACATCCACTTCCACCCCTATAGTTTAAAACGTGACAAATACACCCCTGTAGTTTCAATTTGTTAAAGGTTTGCCCCTTCAGCTGAAGGCTCGTCCATAGATTGAAGGGTTAGGATGATCCGATGGAGCTGATTTTTTGGGCACACCATATCTATGTCAGGACCCATCAAATGAACGCTTTGGATCATCCAAATAATGTGGGCCCCTACCCGAATCCAAACACTACCAAAAAAATCATCCAAATAATGTGGGCCCACATTGTTTGGATGATCCAAAGCGTTCATTTGATGGGTCCTGACATAGATAGGGTGTGCCCAAAAAATCAGCTCCATCGGATCATCCTAACCCTTCAATCTATGGACGAACCTTCAGCTGAGGGGGCCTACCTTAAACAAATTGAAACTACAAGGGTGTATTTGTCACGTTTTAAACTATAGGGGTGGAAGTGGATGTGTCTAGAGGGGGTGTAAATGTAATTATCACTTTAACTTTTAACTAACAATAGAAAAAAATGTACATACTATAACTTATGTAACTCGGGTCGAGTCGGGTCGGCCCCTTCAAACCCGGCTCGACCCGAGATTCATGCGGGCTTTTGAATGCTGAACCCGGCTCGACCCGAAACCCATGAAACCTGAACCTGACCCAAGCTATTTTCGGGTCGGGTCGATGCGGGTCGGGTAAAACCCGGCTCGAGTTGCAGCCCTAGTTATCAACATTTATCCTCATGGATCTCTTTTAAAATGTATCTTTATTTAAAACAGTTTAAAAGCATTTTTTTTTCTCGCCCTGGTATCGCACGGGTCTGCCACTAGTTTACTTTAAGGGTCGATTTTGTAGTCCGGACCAAGACCAATTAGCGATCAACGGTCTTGATTTCACATTGACTTCCCTAAGGACTGAAAATCGGACACATCCTAATAAGCTGTGGTAATAAATATTAGGGTTTCGTTTTTTTTTTGAGTAAATCTCCTTCCATCTTTATCCTCTATGAATATAGAGAGAGAGAGATCGAGATCTCATAAAATGAAGCAAGCTGTAAGAACAGAGACTTGACGATTTGCTCCACTTTGGTACTCTTCTCTCTCTCTCTGTCTCTCTCTCTCTCTCTCTCTCTCTCTCTTATTAGGGTTTTGTTTTTTTGGTGTATTGTTAAACTGTATAAGACAAAGATGAGTGGGGCAAAGATGATGAGTGTTTTTTTGGGTGATGATTTGGTGATGGAAATCCTTTTCCGATTACCTGCAAAGCCTCTAGTGAGATGCAAGTCTCTCTCCAAATCATTTCACACCTTGATTTCCAATTTCATCTCTCGAAATAAACCAACCCTAACCATGTCCGGTCTCCTCTGTGAAGACTTTGGTACAAACTCCAGAAATAGCATACGACATGTTGATCTGCAATCATCACCAGGAATAGAAGAACGCGTTGTTAGTAACATTATTAATGGTATGAAGAACATCCCCCACTGTATAATTAAATCTCACCAAAATGGTTTACTTCTTCTCTCCACATTTATTAGAGAAATCTACTACGTTTGTAACCCCCTTACCAATAAATGGTTCGCTTTGCCTTATCTCCCAACCTTAGCAAAACGTGAATTTTTCACTCTTGCCGTCTTAGCTTTCGATCCTCACATCTCCCCTCACTACAAAGTCATTAGTATCTTGGTATCGTCATCTTCTAGGTCTATATTTGGCTTCCGCATATTCTCTTCAGAAACAGGCATTTGGCTTAAGTCTAAGATGTTCGAACCGCCATTTGCTTCTTACAAGGGCTACGGCACGAAAGGAACTGTTTCTCTGAATGGGGTTGTGTTTGTCCTGTCAGCGAATAACATAATTGAATTCGATGTGGAGGAAGGGAGCTTTCGGGAGATACAAGTGCCGGAGCCCTTTCGGGAGATACAAGTGCGGGAGAATATTTCCTTCCTAAGAGGTATTTGTGTGTCGGGAGGATTTCTCCATTATTTGGCACATTCCGAGAACCAGTTGAGAATTTGGGTGTTCATGAAATGCCACAATTCTCCTGCTGGAGAATGGATCCTAAAGAAGAGTATCCTTGTCAAAACCATAACAGAAACGGTTCACAATGACATAGAACTCCCACCCGTGGTTTTTCATCCGGATTTCATAGAACTCCGACCAATGTCTTTGCATCCGGATTTCATAGAATCCCGACAGACTCCTTTTCGTCAGGATTGCATGGATATCCGACCAGTGGCTTTTCATCCGGATTTCGACATTGTTTTTGTTAAGATATTTCATAAGGTCTATTCATATGATCTCAACAGGATGAGATTTCAGGAGCTTTACACTTATAATTTATCTTCTTCTACCACGTTCTATGCTTTCACCCCTTGCTTATATGACGCCTTGCCTTCTGCGCTGCCCATCGGATGGTAACGGCGACAACACTCTACTGCAAGGTAAATTTTGGATCTGATGACCTCCTTTTGCAATTTCCTCGTCGTCTTCTTTTTTCTTTTTTATAATTTGGTACATGATAGAAACAACTTATATTTCTTTATGAGTTTTCCATTTTTTTTTATAACAAGCTCATGATTTGTGCAGGAAAAATATATGTTTTTTATGTGGTGAGAATGGCAATAGTAAGATTTAAGAGCTTAAATTTATGATTTCACTACACAAACGATCAATTTATGCTCTTTTATAATATATGGGGCAAACTCTCCTTGTCTTCTATTATTTAAGCAGCTATGGAAGGCTATTATGTAAGAGTTATTTAAAGGGCATGCATGGATGCAGCAGAGAAGCAAGATCGAAAAACTCATACGTACAAAGACACAACAGAACTAAAGTAGTTAATAAATATTTTACTGTGGGGAAAGCTATGGTCCACAATTTCTATTAAATCTACAATTGCGAAGGCACTGAAATAGGCCATACAGTGGTAATTCAAGATATATTCATCCCTTGTTATCACAAATCTTATTGATTCCTAGATATTTTCGGTTATAAATTAGCTTATTTTCTATGATTTGGCCGACACTTTGAATTTATTGCCTACACACGTGTCGTGTCGTGTCCGACATGACACCTGTGTCCACATGTGTCGACACTCCTTTAGATACTTTTAAGTGTACTGCTAGAAGTGTCGGTAACTTTATATGTATGTATGTGTATGAATGTGACACTATTTTTAGACTTTTAGGGGTTGCCTTGTTAGATACCTCAAATCCGTGTCGGAACTCGGCGCACGAATCCATGTCCACAAATCAATATTATATGTACGTTCTATTTTAGGCGTGTCCCCGTTTCTAAATTTTGTGAATTTGGCGAGTCAGACACTCTGTGTCCGTGTCGAGATGAGACACTCGTGTACGTGTCCACAAATCATAGCTTATTTTGTACTTTTTGTTAGACCGGCCCACCTAGCTTCTTCTCATGTTTATCACAAATCTTGTGATTCCTCCATGCTTCCTCTCATAAAATAGCTTATTTTGTCCATTTTTTTAGACCCCTCAAGGGCCCGTTTGGATGCATGTAATATACAAGTAGAAGGAAAGGGATATAGTTTCCCATTTCTTTACTTTCTTTTTCCTCTTGATTTGATAGGAAAGTTAAACTGTAAAGTTCTATTTCTTTCGATGTAAACTGGCATAAAATAAATTTTATCACTTAAAAATGGCTGTAAAATTTGTTTTATGCCTATTTTACGTATGAAAGAACCGAGCCTATGAAAAGACTTGTATTTGACAAAATCACCTCTAGCTAGGACTGTCATGTAAATAGCAAAATAACCACCAAAGAATGTTGGGCAAAGAAAACTATGTACTTTTACTATGATTTTTCCATGTTTTGGCGCAACCAAACAAAGATCTAGTGAACAAACCTCCATCTTGATGGAGGTTTGTTGTACGTGAAAGGGTATTCAATATTCGTTACCATTGAGATTTAAAAAAAGGTAATTATATGTGACCTTTTTAAGTTGGTGGCCATTAAATGGATGGTAAAACAACTAAGCCCCACTTGGACTCCTACCCACTCATTTTGTGCATCCATTGTATGAGAAATTATATGGGGCCCGAGTGTGAAATCCAGTGCAGGAGGCACCAGCCTTGATATTTGGCTTCTATACCTGTCATTTTGGCTTGACATTTTTTACCTTTGCAGACTATGTTTGATAAATACACCCCTTCTGGTCTGAATTTGTTGGGAACTGTAACAGCTAAATTAGAGAAGCTAAAAATAGATAATTGTGGGTCTATCACAACTAGGGCTGCACATGGTTCGGTTCGGTTCGGTTTTGGGGGATTTCTTGAACCGAACCGATGCCATCGGTTTGGAAAATTTCCAAACCGTAACCGAACCGTTTGGGGGTCAAACCGAACCGAACCAAACCGATCTTGACCGGATCGGTTCGGTTCGGTTCACAGTTTATCCGATTTCCTTGAGTTGGATTGTTGCTACTTTTATGCCCCGTTTGGATTACAAGAAAAAACATTTTTGATGAAATTTTACTTCAGTTTTCAGCATGTATTAAGTTATTCTTTTGGTCTTTGGTGTTATATTTCCGCCCATTTATTTACTTGGAACCACCCATTTTGGTCGGTCTCTTCTCTTTCTGGTTAAATACATTAGATTTGGGTGTGCCAAGTAAAGAAAATTGATATATATATATATATATATATATATATATATATATATATATATATATATATATGATTTATAAAAAAAAATTAAAAAATGGCAAAAATACCATCGGTTCATCGGTTCGGTTCGGTTTAAATTTTTCCAAGACCGTGACCGAACCGATCCAAACGGTTTATGGAAAACCGAAACCGTGACCGAACCAATGCCACTAAAAACCGAACCGAACCAAACCGAAAGGCCCGGTTCGGTTCGGTTTATCGGTTTAGGCGGTTAAATGTGCAGCCCTAATCACAACAATGGGTGCCGATATTAGTTAAGCAATATAGGACTACAGTGGCAATTTCTAAATTTAAATGGGCAAAAACAGCCTATGTATTCATGATCTTCATTGTTGATCTCCAAGATTCATAGTCATCTCTGATTAGTTCCTCCCAATCATAAAAAACTTAAGTCTATTGTCTATACTCCACATCATTTTGCTACAATCCCTCTATAATGGGTGTGGCTCATGAAACTGGAGAAAAAAACACAGTAAAAGAAAAGTGGGGACTGATTCTTACTCAGACCATAGGAAGCTCACCGCAGTCGCTAATGACCACCTTCTTTCTCAGGCGGTCACCTCTGTCTGTCTCTTGAGACTCCATCGGCTGCACAATTTCCATGCCCTCCAGAACCTGCCCAAACACGACGTGCCGCTGGTCCAACCATGGTGTATGCATTCAGATCAGTTTGCAAACATGTCAAATTCTGTTTATGCCATATGTATCTTGGTGTTTTACTAAGAATGGACTCAGTTGTGGTAGACACCCAATAAATAATATGAAAAAGGAAACTGGGTTGGTATTGCCCGATCTTTATTGGGTTTTTACTAGATTTGAACAAATATTATTTTCAGGTAAATTTTAGGTTTCTTTCTTCCAACTAAAAGATTGTTTCCAGTCCATACAAGTAGATCGTAGATTGAAATCTGATATCGTGGGACATCTGAACAAGCTACAAAGATGAATTTAAGTGCTAGGAACCAATAAATGGTAATCCAGTTTCTCAAAATAGTGTGGATAGAGCAGGTTACCTTGACAGTGCAAATGAAAAATTGGCTTCCATTGGTGTTGGGTCCAGCATTTGCCACACTAAGAACCCCAGGTCCCACATGGGCCACTGTAAAAATTAAGCAGCTCAGAATCAAATGCATTATGCAAACCGATACAGAAACACACGAATTGGGTGATGTAGATTAACTTACGCGTGAAGTTCTCATCTTTAAATGCACGGTCATATATACTTTTACCACCGGTTTCATGGAGTAAACAAGGCCATATTCTCGGATAATTACCAGATGGATCTATACATTTGTTTATCAACACACACTCACAGAACTGTCAAGACATGGAGTTGTGGTAATTGGAATTTTAGTTGGAAGGGAATATAACAGGGGAATGTCCCATAAGTTGCAGTCATGACATTAGTGACTATTCTCAGTGCAATCAGAGGGTAACTAGGGTCAAATGATAAAAGAAATATAAGACAAAAACATAAAAAACATATAACTAATACTATGTATGCTTTACAACCACCTACTTTGTTTTGCCTCCTTTCTTATTAAAAACCAACCAAAGCTATCCTAATCATGTTATTTGGGAGCTGATGTCATAAGAGAAAAGGCCTCTTTCTGTTGTTCGAGGAAAGAAATGGAGGGAGGGGAGTGCGTTTTCATGAGTTCTATGTGTTTCTATAAAACTCTGGCATGGCTTTAGCAACAGTTATTGATACCAGCAGTTTTATCTAGTACCCAACTTGAATTTTGTATTTTCTTGATCAAAGGATTTGGCAATAGTACCAGAACACTGAAGCACATTTAATGAAGGGGAAGAGGCTTGTTTATTCCCCTGATGCCACTGCTCCACATTAGCCCTCTCTTTTTCAGGGATTATCAACGAGTGATCAAAGCGGTTAGTAAAAGATAACTTTGAGGTATTTTAGTACCTGAAATCTCATTCAACTATGTATTACACACCAATGATTTTTTAGTTATCCCTGTTGATTTTGTACTGTATTTATACCCTATCTATGAATGTTCTACCTTTAGAAAATGCTTTGAGATTGTTAGAATATGTGAGATTCACCGTTGATTTGGGTGTGGGGTAGAATAGGCAGTTTGGTTAGATTGGCAACTATGCTAGATTTAGTAGAGATAGGATTTCTATCTTTATCTCTTTGCTTAGGATTTCTTTCTTTATCTCTTACCATAGTTACTCTTCATCTTTCTATTTTTATCTTTTGAGTGTTCTGTAAAAACACTCTTTAGCATCTTTTTAATTAATTCAATATTAGTGAAAATCTTCTTATAATTTATCATGGTATCACAGCGGGTCGATCTGACCACATACTGAGCACAATTCTTAACAGCGCCGTCCTCAGGCGGACTACGAAATCAGTTGTCCACCGGCCCTCTTGCCCTTGCTACAAGTCTGCAACCCCATTTCCCTTCCCTTCATTTCTCCTCCATAGCTCATCACCTCTGTCGTCCCAAGACTTTCAACCGCGTGTCTTATCATTCCCATCAAAGGTATCCCGCAAAGAAAAGATTGTGATCACCCTCAGCCATCTCCTTCGTGGTTCTCACCGCATTGCTTCAGTCGCGGCCATTGCCACGGATCTCGCTCTCTTTGTTGGGAAGAAAATGGGCGAATATCCTATTTTTCCACCATCCTGAACTAGAGTCCCATTTCATATTTAGTGATGTCCTTGATGAATGAGTTATGTTATCGGTTTCCGACGTGTGCTTAAACAAAAAAAAAACTATGTTCTATCAATTCAACGGCTGACAACAAGTGTCTGCAATTGGATCAATCAAATCTTGATATGGATATGGAATGGTTTGGGCTGATGAATCCGTCCGTTTATATCAATACGCAATTATTATAAAGAAAAGAAAGAGAAGAATTTACAAACAAATAATAAGATTCAGAAAAAAAAAAGGTTAGGGAGGTTGAGGTAGGTATATGTAATGGCTATAATTCAAGCATTGGCAGTATGGGGATAGACAAGTTAAATCATGGAAAAAAAAGGCATGCGATCAGGGAGAAAGCTAGGGTTGAAAAAGGTGAAATTAGTCTAACCCTATTCCAAGATTTGATAAAGTCAGCCCCTCCATTATAATATCCATGCTTTTCCTCTTATATTTAGAACTTGTGGTTTTCCTTGGGACACCCTTTCCTTTTGTCTTTAGTGAAATATCCACTCCCTTTTTAGAATCTCCTTTGCACCCATTCATATTGTCGCCCAAATTTGATATTCGCACTCCTTGAATAAAAATCCACAAGTCCTAATATTGTCACGCATTTTGCAATATAACTGCTAGTTGTTGGTCTCTTTCCTACAGTCTTTTCCTCTTATTCTCAGATTCTTTCTTGTCTTATTTCAGTTGAGGTACATTTCTTAAGGTGCGTGCCTAAAATATCGCCTCCTTTCAATTGAGGTGCTTCATTTCTTTTGAAGTGCGTGCCTGAAAGAGAGTTTCCAATGCCATAATGATCGGTAAAATCGACCCATGTTTTCTTGCCCTTCGGGGCCCTTTCTTGCCCATCGAGGTTCATTCTTGCCTATTCCGGCATTGGTCCATAGAGACCCGTTCTTACTCATCCATCGAGGCTTGAGTATCATCTGGCCCCATTGAGGCCATGATTTGTTATCATCCATTAGGTTTTAAGCCGTCTTCACTACACATCAACAAAGCGGCAATCAACATGAGTCATCGTCATCGGCAACATCGGTCATCATCATCAAGGGATCTTCATCGTCAAATTTTTTGTAGTGCGCTTCAAATAAGAGGATTCTATTTTCTTATGGGAATTTCTAATGGAGGATTTTATTTTTCATATTGGGGATATTTTATCACCATTTTTTCACTTAAAAATGGCTGTAAAATTTGTTTTACGCCTATTTTACGTATGAAAGAACCGAGCCTAAGAAAAGACTTGTATTTGACAAAATCACCTCTAGCTAGGACTGTCATGTAAATAGCAAAATAACCACCAAAGAATGTTGGGCAAAGAAAACTATGTACTTTTACTATGATTTTTCCATGTTTTGGCGCAACCAAACAAACCTCTAGTGAACAAACCTCCATCTTGATGGAGGTTTGTTTTACGTGAAAGGGTATTCAATATTCGTTACCATTGAGATTTTAAAACAGGTAATTATATGTGACCTCTTTATGTTGGTGGCCATTAAATGGATGGTAAAACAACTAAGCCCCACTTGGACTCCTACCCACTCATTTTGTGCATCCATTGTATGAGAAATTATATGGGGCTCGAGTGTGAAATCCAGTGCAGGAGGCACCAGCCTTGATATTTGGCTTTTATACCTGTCATTTTGGCTTGACATTTTTTACCTTTGCAGACTATGTTTGATAAATACACCCCTTCTGGTCTGAATTTGTTGGGAACTGTAAAAGCTAAATTAGAGAAGCTAAAAATAGATAATTGTGGGTCGATCACAACAATGGGTGCCGATATTAGTTAAGCAATATAGGACTACAGTGGCAATTTCTAAATTTAAATGGGCAAAAAAAGCCTATGCATTCATGATCTTCATTGTTGATCTCCAAGATTCATAGTCATCTCTGATTAGTTCCTCCCAATCATAAAAAACTTAAGTCTATTGTCTATACTCCACATCATTTTGCTACAATCCCTCTATAATGGGTGTGGCTCATGAAACTGGCGGAAAAAACACAGTAAAAGAAAAATGGGGACTGATTCTTACTCAGACCATAGGAAGCTCACCGCAGTCGCTAATGACCACCTTCTTTCTCGGGCGGTCACCTCTGTCTGTCTCTTGAGACTCGATCAGCTGCACAATTTCCATGCCCTCCAGAACCTGCCCAAACACGACGTGCCGCTGGTCCAACCATGGTGTATGCATCCAGATCAGTTTTCAAACATGTCAGCTTCTGTTTATGCCATATGTATCTTGGTGTTTTACTAAGAATGGACTCAGTTGTGATAGACACCCAATAAATAATATGAAAAAGGAAACTGGGTTGGTATTGCCCGATCTTTATTGGGCTTTTACTAGATTTGAACAAATATTATTTTCAGGTAAATTTTAGGTTTTTTTCTTTCTTCCAACTAAAAGATTGTTTCCAGTCCATACAAGTAGATCGTAGATTGAAATCTGATATCGTAGGACATCTGAACAAGCTACAAAGATGAATTTAAGTGCTAGGAACCAATAAATGGTAATCCAGTTTCTCAAAATAGTGTGGATAGAGCAGGTTACTTTGACAGTGCAAATGAAAAATTGGCTTCCATTGGTGTTGGGTCCAGCATTTGCCATACTAAGAACCCGAGGTTCCACATGGGCCACTGTAAAAATTAAGCAGCTCAGAATCAAATGCATTATGCAAACCGATACAGAAACACACGAATTGGGTGATGTAGATTAACTTACGCGTGAAGTTCTCATCTTTAAATGTACGGTCATATATACTTTTACCACCTGTTTCCTGGAATAAACAAGGCCATATTCTCGGATAATTAACAGATGGATCTATACATTTGTTTATCAACACACACTCACAGAACTGTCAAGACATGGAGTTGTGGTAATTGGAATTTTAGTTGGAAGGGAATATAACAGGGGAAAGTCCCATAGGTTGCAGTCATGACATTAGTGACTATTCTCAGTGCAATCAGAGGGTAACTAGGGTCAAATGATAAAAGAAATATAAGACAAAAACATAAAAAACATATAACTGAGACTATGTATGCTTTACAGCCACCTACTTTGTTTTGCCTCCTTTCTGATAAAAAACCAACCAAAGCTATCCTAATCATGTTATTTGGGAGCTGATGTCATAAGAGAAAAGGCCTCTTTCTGTTGTTGAGGAAAGAAATGGAGGAAGGGGTGTGGGTTTTCATGAGTTCTATGTGTTTCTAGAAAACTCTGACATGGCTTTAGCAACAGTTATTGATACCAGCAGTTTTATCTAATACTCAACTTCAATTTTGTATTTTCTTGATCTAATGATTTGGCAATAGTACCAGAACACTGAAGCACATTTAATGAAGGGAAGGGGGCTTGTTTATTCCCCTGATGCCACTGCTCCACATTAGCCCTCTCTTTTTCAGGGATTATCAACGAGTGATCAAAGCCGTTAGTAAAAGATAACTTTGAGGTATTTTAGTACCTGAAATCTCATTCAACTATGTATTACACACCAATTATTACCCAATGGAAAAACTATCTTATGCCTTTTTCCTATTAGTGTTGATTTTGTTAAGAAATTTATAGGGATTATTATTAAGAAAGCTGATATATTTTAGAATACAAGTGGTTGAAATGGATGTCATTGGGATATTTGAACTGGTGATCAAAGCGGTTAGTAAAAGGAAATATGGCAATATCATTCAAAAAAAGAGAGGAGGAAATATGGCGATACAATTATTTATGCCTGTTGATTTTTTAGTTATCCCTGTTGATTTTGTACTGTATTTATACCCTATCTATGAATGTTCTACCTTTAGAAAATGCTTTGAGATTGTTAGAATATGTGAGATTCACCGTTGATTTGGGTGTGGGGTAGAATAGGCAGTTTGGTTAGATTGGCAACTATGCTAGATTTAGTAGAGATAGGATTTCTATCTTTATCTCTTTCCTTGGTTAGGATTTCTTTCTTTATCTCTTGCCATAGTTACTCTTCGTCTTTCTATTTTTATCTTTTGAGTGTTCTAAAAAAACACTCTTTAGCATCTTTTTAATTAATTCAATATTAGTGAAAATCTTCTTATAATTTATCATGGAATCACAGCGGGTCGATCCGACCACATACTGAGCACAACTCTTAACAGCGCCGTCCTCAGGCGGACGACTAAATCAGTTGTCCACCGGCCCTCTTGCTCTTGCTACAAGTCTGCAACCCCATTTCCTTTCCCTTCATTTCTCCTCCATAGCTCATCACCTTTGTCGTCCCAAGACTTGCAACCGCGGGTCTTATCATTCCCATCAAAGGTATCCTGCAAAGAAAAGATTGTGATCACCCTCTGCCATCTCCTCCGTGCTTCTCACCGCGTTGCTTCAGTCGCGGCCATTGCCACAGATCTCGTTATCTTTTTGGGAAGAAAATGGGCGAACATCCTATTTTTCCACCATCCTGAACTAGAGTCCCATTTCATATTTAGTGATGTCCTTGATGAATGAGTTATGTTATCGGTTTCCGACGTGTGCCTAAACAAAAAAAAAAACTATGTTCTGTCAATTCAACGGCTGACAACAAGTGTCTGCAATTGGATCAATAAAATCTTGATATGGATATGGAATGGTTCGGGCTGATGAATCCGTCCGTTTATATCAATGCGCAATTATTATAAAGAAAAGAAAGAGAAGAGTTTACAAACAAATAATAAGATTCAGAAAAAACTAGGTTAGGGAGGTTGAGCTAGGTATATGTAATGGCTATAATTCAAGCATTGGCAGTACGGGGATAGACAAGTTATATCATGGAAAAAAAAGGCATGCGATCAGGGAGAAGGCTAGTGTTGAAAAAGGTGAAATTAGCCTAACCCTATTCCAAGATTTGATAAAGTCAGCCCCTCCATTATAATATCCATGCTTTTCCTCTTATATTTAGAACTTGTGGTTTTCCTTGGGACACCCTTTCCTTTTGTCTTTAGTGAAATATCTACTCCCTTTTTAGAATCTCCTTTGCACCCATTCATATTGTCGCCCAAATTTGATATTCGCACTCCTTGAATAAAAATCCACAAGTCCTAATATTGTCACGCCTTTTGCAATATAGCTGCTAGTTGTTGGTCTCTTTCCTACAGTCTTTTCCTCTTATTCTCAGATTCTTTCTTGTCTTATTTCGGTTGAGGTACATTTCTTAAGGTGCGTGCCTAAAATATGGCCTCCTTTCAATTGAGGTTCTTCAATTCTTTTGAAGTGCGTGCCTGAAAGAGAGTTTCCAATGCCATTAGGATCAGTAAAATCGACCCATGTTTTCTTGCCCATCGAGGCCCTTTCTTGCCCATCGAGGTTCATTCTTGCCTATCGAGGTTCATTCTTGCCTATTCCGGCATTGGTCCATAGAGACCCGTTCTTACTCATCCATCGAGGCTTGAGTATCATCTGGCCCCATTGAGGCCATGATTCGTTATCATCCATTGGGTTTTAAGCCGTTTCACTACACATCAACAAAGCGGCAATCAACATGAGTCATCGTCATCGGCAACACCAGTCATCATCATCAAGGGATCTTCATCGTCAAATTTTTTGTAGTGCGCTTCAAATAATAGGATTCTATTTTCTTATGGGAATTTCTAATGGAGGATTTTATTTTTCATATTGGGGATATTTATTTTAATCAAACGTAGATAGATTTCCGATCCATATACGTTTGAGGGGGCATGTTAGAATATGTGAGAGTCACCGTTGATTTGGGTGTGGGGTAGAATAGGCAGTTTGGTTAGATTGGCAACTATGCCAGATTTATTGGAGGTAGGATTTCTATCATTATCTCTTTCTAGGATTTCTTTCTTTATCTCTTGCCATAGTTACTCTTCATCTTTCCATTTTTCTCTTTTGAGTGTTCTATAAAAACACTCTGTAGCATATTTGTAATTAATTCAATATTAGTGAAAGACAAAGGCTTAGTTGAGTAGAGTATTGAGGTAAAACAGTAAAATGCAAGGTTTACGGTGTTTAGCCTTCGGATATTTAGAATTCCAAGAGAAATCGTGACGATTTTTTTGAATTGGTTGGTGAATCTCAGCTTGCATATGGATACTTTTTTATCCAGAATTTCTACTTACAACTTTTCCTAGCCATCAAAGTTATGGGTCATGGATTTTTCCGCTGTTGCATTTATTGATTTTGCTGGGTCATTGAGGCATCTTCTTGAATTTTTCACCCTTCTTTTCTTTTGGTTGTTGGATGGGGATTCACAATGAGATTTTTGATACATTCGTATATTTTCGCTGGGTTGAAATAGGTTGTAAATAAATGAGAAAGGATGCTAAAAGTGTGATGATTTTGGAAGGAGTTTCTTGCTGTTTTTCAGTCAATTTTGGCGCACGTTATTTTGTTCTTTTGTTTTTCTTTTTTACTTTTTATTTCTCAAGTGGCAATAGTAAATTTGATCTGAAATATGTTCTTCGTATTGCCTCAACGTAAAAAGAGGCGTGGAATTTAGTTATGCACGGTTTCTAATTTGGTGCAATTTTTTTATGGTCTTTGATTTTATTTTTTGGTCAGTTTTATTTTCCACTTTCTTTTTTGCTCAAACGTATGTTTTATTTGGGCTTTTGATATAATTTTAATGTCACTATGGAATGTGATGTTTTCTTGATTGTGATGGTTTCAAAAGGTAGGTAGTTATTGAGATGGAGAGTGGGCACAAGGACATTCTCAAAGGAGGCTTTGGAAGACATTCAGACAAAATTTTATCAGTAGACTGGTTTTAACCATACTTAAGTTTAGGAACATGTTGAGAAAGTTTGAAGAGAGAGTACATGGGAGTTGAAGAAGCTCTCTCTGAGGTGAAAGTATTTACTTGGCACCCAAATGACTGACAGCGCTTCACTCAGTGGGGGATGCATATATTCAGGTAATATGTAACTTTTGAATTTGAGAATGGTGGAACTTAGTAACATGAGTGTCTTCAAGGTAACAGGATTAATTGATTGATAATTTCAGGCAAACCCATTGATTGCAAAATTTAGTTCGACCATTGGGTTGAACTGTGGCTGATATATGGTGACCCAACTGGCATTGGGGGCTTGTCTATTTCCCTGATGCCACTGCTCCACATCAGCCCTCTGATGTGGAATGATGATATATGAATGTACTCGCAGAGAAATTATATGGTGCCCGTGAAGGTGGTACTTCAAATGTTGGATTAAATATCAAGGATTGAACCGTTTTGACGGTCCTTGACAGTCAAGAATATATGACTAGTATGCTTTTGTCACCCAACGTTCATATCATCCAACCATTTGACAACTCTTGTTTTGATTCTGTGGGGCCCACCACTTTATATTGTAAATTGGTTGGCCCAAACAGGTTCTTACCTCCAGAACAAAGTTGTTGAGGAATTTAGGGATGTGAAAGCACACATTTGCGAGGTTACTCTCATTTTACGAACTTTGGTCTTGGAACGTTGCAAATAGGTGCTTGCATATGGTTTTGTCACCATCATTCTTGGGGGGTTTCTCCTACAATTTTGCCAATCATGTTTTGATGGGGTGGGCCATAAAATTGTACACCTATGCATAGCATTTGTTCTGAGAAAAAATCTTATCATTTGCGAGAGATACACTTACTAAATAGGTCTTGATATTCTTCTTTTCATAAGAGTTGTTGGGCTTTAGCCCGGAAAAGTTTTAAACATTGATTTTGTTCAAATCATTTAGCAGGCCACATTGTTTGGGTACAACCCTACGCTCTCCAACCACATGGCTCTAGCAACAGTTATTGATACCCCCAGTTCTATCTAGTACCCAACTTGAATTTTGTATTGTCTTGATCAAATGACTTGGCAATAGTACCCGAACACTGAAGCACATTTAATGAAGGGGAGGGGGGCTTGTCTATTTCCCTGATGCCGCTGCTCCACATCAGCCCTCTCTTTTTCACGGATTATCAACAACCGTTTACAACCAGAAATGTTGAGGTATTTTAGTGCCTGAAATCTCATTCAACTATGTATTACACACTAATTATTACCCAATGGAAAAAGTATTTTATGCCTTTTTTTCTATGAGTGGTGATTTTGTTAAGAAATTTATAGCAATTATTATTAAGAAAACTGATATATTTTAGAATACAAGTACTTGAAGTGGATGTCATTATGATATTTGAGCTGGTGATCAAAGCGGTTAGTAAAAGAAAATATGGTGATACAATTATTTATGCCTGTTGATTTTTTAGTTATGCCTGTTGATTTTGTACTGTATGATTAGAACTGAATGCTTGATGATACAGGCATTCAGGGCTGTTGGATTTTAACCGAACTTCGTTGAAGAAGATGGTACCGTCTTGCGCTCCATACCTTCAAATTCATTAGCTGTATCTATATCCTGTCTATGAATGTTCTACCTTTAGAAAAGGCCTTGAAATATTGAGGTAAAACAGTAAAATGCAAGGTTTACAGTGTTTAGCGTTTGGATATTGAGAATTCCAAGATAAATCATGATGATTTCTTTGAATTGGTTAGTGAACCTCAGCTCGCGTATCGATACTCTGTTTTATCCAGAATTTTTACGTACTACTTTTCATGGCCATCAAAGTTATGGGTCGTGGATTTTTCCGCTGTTGCATCTATTGGAGAGTGGGCACAAGGACATTCTCAAAGAAGGCTTTGAAAGACATTCAGACAAAATTTTATCTGTAGACTGGTTGTAACCATACTTAAGTTTAGGAACATGTTGAGAAAGTTTGAAGAGAGAGTACATGGGAGTTGAAGAAGCTCCCTGAGGTGAAAGGATTTACTTGGCACCCAAATGACTGACAGCGCTTCACTCAGTGGGGAATGCATATATTCAGGTAATATGTAACTTTTGAATTTGAGAATGGTGGAACTTAGTAACATGATTGTCTTCAAGGTAACAGGATTAATTGATTGATGATTTCAGGCAAACCCATAGATTGCAAAATTTAGTTCGACCATTGGGTTGAACTGTAGCTGATATATGGTCAGTGGTCACACAACTGGCATTGGGGGCTTGTCTATTTCCCTGATGCCCCTGCTCCACATCAGCCCTCTGATGTGGAATGATGATATATGAATGTACTCGCAGAGAAATTATATGGTGCCCGTGAAGGTGGTACTTCAAGTGTTGGATTAAATATCAAGGATTGAACCGTTTTGACTAGGGCTGCAACTCGGGTCGGGCGGGTCGGGTTTTGGAGAACCCAACCCTACCCGAGAAATATCTCGGGTCGGGTCGGGTTTTTTCACGTTGACTCAAATTTTTAAGGAAAATTCTTGTTTGGCAAGGCAACTCAACTCATAGAAGTAGAAATTACACTCACAGTACACTTGAATCAAACAATGATGTAATTACACTCACATTACACTTGAATCAAACAATGATGTAATTACAATCAAACAATGCTGAATCAAACACTTGAATCAACTCAACTCATAGAAGCAGAAATTACACTCACATACAATAACAATTGGTGCGTCAGTCTTCTTCAAAAAAAAAAAAACAATTGGTGCGTCAGTTTTCACTTTTAACTTTTAACTAACAATAGAAAAAAATGTACAGAATATAACTTATGTAACTCGGGTCGGGTCGGGCCCCTTCAAACCCGGCTCGACCCAAAACCCATAAAACTTGAACCCAACCCAGGCTATTTTCGGGTCGGGTCGATGCGGGTCGGGTAAAACCCGGCTCGAGTTGCAGCCCTAGTTTTGACGGTCCTTGACAGTCAAGAATATATGACTAGTATGCTTTTGTCACCCAACGTTCATATCATCTAACCATTTGACAACTACTGTTTTGATTCTGTGGGGCCCACCACTTTATATTGTAAATTGGTGGGCCCAAACAGGTTCTTACCTCGAGAACAAAGTTGTTGAGGAATTTAGGGATGTGAAAGCACACATTTGCGAGGTTACTCTAATTTTACTAACTTTGGTCTTGGAACGTTGCAAATAGGTGCTTGCATATGGTTTTGTCACCATCATTCTTGGGGGGTTTCTCCTACAATTTTGCAAAAATCATGTTTTGATGGGGTGGGCCATAAAATTGTACACCCTACCCTCTCCAACCACATGCAGCGACATTGTTTGGGTACAACCCTACCCTCTCCAACCACATGCAGCGACTAATTTATCATGAAAAAAAATTCTCTGGTTGACGGACATGCCTTAAATCGCACCACAGAGAGCCCACAACCCCTACCCTATCTCCCCAATCTGTAGAGAAACAATACCCAATCTGTATTCCCACGATATTTCTGTCTCCTCTTTCCTTTTCCGCAAGGGCAGTCGAACCAAACATCCGATTTTGCATTGATTCTTACTTTCTATTCCCGCAATCCAAACGCCTGCGAGTGCAAAATTAAAGAAAATGTTTAGTCCAAATTTGGACTCAAAAGCTATTCTGAAAATCTTTCCCTGTTCGTTTCAGATTATGACAACAGATGGTGAGGTCCCCAGCCGATTATTAGCCAAAAATTATGTTAATTTTTTCCCAATAATAGGTTGGGGGTTGTCACAATCTGTTCAAATTTAGATTGTGACAACCGTTGATCGGATGGTGACTTACCATTGGGAACATGTGATGGGATAATTTAGACCCTTGATTCATCAAGCCTCATTTACCAACCCTAACCATGTCCGGTCTCCTCTGTCACTTCTTGGATTTCGACTCCAAAGACTGTGTCGGATATGTTGGTCTGCAAGGAATAGAAGGGAACGAAGAAGCAGGTGTTGTTAGAAACATTATTGATGGTAACACTAGCTTCCCTCACAGTACGGTGATAGATTTCAAAATGGGTTACTTCTTTTCTTCCAATTAACTACAGAAATCTACTACATTTGCAACCCCCTTACTAATAAGTGGTTGGCTTTGCCTCCTTCCCCGCCCTACCAACGTGAATTTTTTTATCTTCATTCCGTGCTAGCTTTCGATCCTCACGTCTCCCCTCACTACAAAGTCATTTGTTTCTTCATTTCTACAATCTCCTTCTCTATATTTGGGTTCCAAATTTTCTCTTCGGAAACAGGCAATTGGCTTCAGTCTAAGCTCTTCAAACGAACACTTTCTTCTTTCGGCTCCAGCTTCTTGGATAGAACTGTTTTTCTCAATGGTGTTTTGTATTTTCTATCAACGGATCACGTAATTGGATTCGACGTGGAGGAAGAGAGCTTTCGGGAGATACAGTTGCCCATACAGATGCCGATGGCCATGAACGTATTCTTCCGTAAAGATATTTGTGTGTCGGGAGGATTTCTCCATTATTGTACATATTCCGACAACCGGTTGAGAATCTGGGTGCTCAAGAACTGCCACAATTCTGCCGGACAATGGATCCTAAAGCTGAGTATCCACGGAAAAACACTAACAAGAACGAATGACGATGACTTACAACTCCGACCATTGGCTTTTCATCCGGATTTCGACATTATCTTCCTTGAGATATCTGATAAGGTCTATTCCTATGATCTCAACAGGATGGAGCTCTACCCTTATGATCATGGAAAGCCTGTTCCGGTTTCTTGTCTCATGTTCTACCCTTTCTTCCCTTGCTTATATGACGCCTTGCCTTCCGAGCTGCCAATCGAAGGGAAACAACAGTAGAATTGATCAAAATGTGATTGGCCACAATACTGGATCTGATTAGCCTCAAATGTGATTATATTCCGTATATTCATAATAAATCAGGGGCGATGCCAGAAATTTTGCACAAAGGGGGGCAAAAATTATAGTAATTTTTTTTCTCCAAACAAATGAAAGTAATATTCTAGTTTCCAAAAAAAAACCCTCTATGTATTCCATCACCAGCGGCGTAAACATCACTTCGGCTAAAATGCCCTTGGCTATATATTTCAATCTTGTTCCGGAGAACAAAACATATTCAAGTGAGGAATGATAGAATGAAGTGCGGCATACAAAAACCACCTACAAGGGCGCCTCCATTGGTCCAATCTTAAGAAAGTGAGAAAGTGGATCACTTTCTTAAGATTGGACCAATGGGGGCGCCCTTGGAGCTAGTTTTTGCAAGGGCGCCCTTCAATCTATCATTCGTCAAAAAGTGAAATGTTAAATTCTCTTGCAAACCCCATTGGTGGAACGGGACGAATGTGCATTTATAACTTGTATAAGTCAAAGAACAATAAATGGATTCGGTGACATTCACCAATGGGGCGCCCTTTCATCTGTTTTCTGCATTCGGTGACATTCACCAATAAAGGTATATTTGTTCTTTCCCAAAAAATTAAGGGGGGCAATTGCCCCCCTTCTCTTACAAGTGCCGTCGCCCCTGTAATAAATAATGTTTTGTTTATTTATGGGTAAATGGGTTTTATTATTTTTCTTTTATTGTAATGGGATGGGTTCGAGGCAAGGTTCTTGTAACTTTTATTCATATTAATAACATTTGAGGTGCCGCCCCGGGTTCCTAGATAAATTCCGGGTTAAAAATATTTGGAGGTTCATTATATTTTATTTCTTCCTTGAACAATTTCCTCTTCATTTGCTTATAATTTGGATGCAAGATAGAAACAACTTGTATTTTCTTATGAGTTTTCCATTATTATTTTTATAACAAACACTTGATTCGGGCAGAAAATATATATGTTTTTTTATGTGGTGAGAATGGAAAAGGTAAGATTCAAGAACTTACATTTATGAGTTCACTACCCAAACGATCAATTGTTGATATGTGTTAATGATCAATCCTAGGTGATGGGGATTGTAGGCAAGCGCTTTATACATATTCTAGGCAGGATCGCGCCTAGTTGGGGCATTCTAGACATTTTAGAAGTTTTCTTTCATTTATGTAATTTTAAGGATTTATTTTTATTCCTCTTATTTTACTTTATTTGTTGCCTATAGATATGCCCGATATGCTGAAGTTTGGGAAGTTTTTTTGGAATAATATTACTGCAAATTTATTCCCTCTAATTTCCATTCCTCCCTCATTTTCTTCTCTCCTCCCCTCTTCTCTCCTCTTCTTCTATTTCTCCTCTCTTGGCCTACATCAAATTGGTAACAGAGCGAATTACTTTCCAAGTTCACTTGAAAATTGTTGTCTTTGGTAAGATTCTGTGTGGGCAACCATTGATCTGAGATCAATGTTTGGATTCAAGAGTGAGATTAAGTGTGAAATTACTTGTTTTACCTATTGATCAAGTGATACATAAACAAAATAAGGTAATCAATGCATCTTATCCTAGTTAGACATGGATAATTTAGTGTAGCCTTAAGTTAACTACATTGGGATTATTAGTTAATTAAGCTGATCAGGGAATGCTATAAGTAGAAAAATAACAGTTGGTTTTTAACAAATAAGGGGGTTTGTCTCTCCTGCCATAAAAAAGATCATAAGGAGAACTACCCCATCTGAGATAATGATCATCCATGGTGTCAGTAGAAGATCTAGCCCGGATTGATCTTCCTCTATAATCGATCGAGGTACGTAACATTGTCCGGCTTTACTATTAATCCTTACATCTTGTCATGAGAGAAGGGTAGGATACCATGTCATTTTCTTGAGCTTGTTCTTAGTATCCTTTGAAAAAAAGTGTGTATTTAAACAAGTGTACATTTATCTAGTTTTCTCACCACATGATAAATTGGTAAGTATGAGATGGGGGTCTCACTAGATGATCCTCTCCACCTCCCATGATAAATTTCATACCCCTTTAAGGCTTTCACGTCAACACTTTTGAGTCCCTTCCTAGATATACATACAATTCATTTCTGTTGCAATAATAATATGCTGGGTGGGGGAGAAATAACGAGGGGATCCATAGAATGTGGGAAAGATATTTATGGGTCTGAGGTGGTAAAATTGACAGTTAAAAGTTGGTATCGTATCAAAACAGTGAAATACCACAAACAGTCAGAAAGAAGAATAAAAGAAATGGAGGGAAGGAAAGACAAAAATATGATATTAGACAGTTAAAACAGTCATTATTGAATTTGAAATGGTTGTGTTGGGTTTTTATTCTCTTTCTTTTGAAGAACAAGCTTCTTATTGCTTGCCAAAAACAGTGGAAACCCATGAAAGTGTAGGCCTTTATGGGTCAGCTTATTCAATCAAAGCAGCTTTTTTCATCTGTCTTCATGGATCCCAAGGCTTCAAATCTACCTCAAGAGGTCCCCAGTTTCCATCAGGCTTTGGGTCTCCCTCAGCCCAAGATGAGAAAAAACAAAGAAGTAGAGAAAAAGGAATTACAGATTGCAGAAAACAAATGAGGGGAAAAAGCAGATTTCACCCAAAAGAAGTTCCAACAAAGATAGACACAAAGCTGGATGGGAGAGGGAGGAGAATAAGGATGCCAGCTCTCTGCGCGGCACGGATTTTTCAGCCAACAAGAGAACTAGGCCACAAATCAGATGGAGAAACCAAACAGTGGCTATTGCAACAGGCTGAACCATCGATCATCGCGGCAATGGGTACTGGAACAATCCCAGCGTCCGCTCTAGCAGCGGTTGGAGGCTCTGTTTCTCAACAGGAGACCTCTGTTTCGATGGGTTTGAACAAATTGAGACCGGGTTTAGCGCCAAGTAATAGGGTAGGCCTCTAATTCTTGAGATGGGAAATCACAGCTATGGAGGTAGGCCTCTAATTCTTCAAAGATGGTATCCTGACATGGGTCTGGTCAAATCGTCTCTATCTCGCATCTCCATCTGGGTTAGCCACCCAGACCTCCATTTGAAATTTTGGACCCAGAGAGGAGTAAGTAAAATTGCTAGTGGTATCGGAAAGCCACTATACATGGATTCCCCTACAGCTGAGGGGTCTCGGCTGAACTATTCTCGTTTTTGTGTTGAAATTGAAGTAGAAGATCTTCCTTTACTAGACTCTATTGAACTCAAGACCCCAACTGGAAGTACTTCTCAACCTATAGAATATGATTGGCGTCCAAGTGCTTGTCTTGCCTGCAAAGATTTTAGCCACACAAGTATCACTTGTCCTAAAAGCTCCAACCAGCAGAGCAAAAGAACCAAGCAGGAATGGAAACCAAAACTTGTGGAGCAGAAACGTTCGGCACAAAACCTAACTGAAGCCATTCCTACCACCTCATCTGAACCAGCGCCTAGTTCAAAATCAGAGACAAATTGCAAAATGTCAAGATTAAATGAATCGATTCGTTTAGAAGACAACACCATCAGGATTCAGAATAGCTTCACTCTGCTTGAAGAAATGGAAGAGGGAGAGAGTGAACACATGGAAGATGAGACTGAATGGCCAGCTGCCATGGTGGAGAACATTAAATCCCCATGCTTATGTGCAGGCAAAGAGGAAGTTCACGAGAAAACTTGGCCAAAACGTTCGCAAAGAGCCTAACATCCCCCTTCTAAATTTGCTGATTATGTATTTCACAAGTATTGAGCTTCTGATCTCTTAGGATTTCTGTTGTCACTCATATGTGCCAAGCTTTTGTTCTTCCTCTCTCGGTTGTTCCGAGTTGGGTTTGGTTTTTGTGCTCTTATTGTATCATCTTTTCTCTTTATCAAATAAACCGGTAGGGGTCCCCGCTAAACTCCAGATTACCCTTCAAAAGAAAAAAGTAATAGGGTTAATTGGGTCTTATTAGATGGGAATTTTGGTAGATCTCACTTGGCGACTGGCTTATGGCCCTCTGTCAGTGGTTTTGGTTCTGGGTTTGTTCATTCATCGGCAGCCGTGATGTCAAATTTGAGAGGTGAACGCTCAAATTTCTTGCCCAGACTAGGCTTCCATGGTTTGATTGCCAAATTCCATTCTGGGTTCGATCAGTTTTAGCCCCATTTTGGGTGGACAGCTTGGGCTCTCAAGAGGGTCATATTAGTGTGTCGAATCCTCAGGCTATGAACCAGTTTTATCAGCAGATGGGGCAAGGGAGAGGGTTTGTGATGTGGACCCCACTCTTGATAAACCCGAACAAGCAGAAGAAATGGTGATGCAAGGTCTTGAGCACCCGAAGATCCTACGACGTTCAGAACAGTAGAAGAATAAGGCAGCTAAGAAAGGAAACGGAGTGGTCTGTTTATACTTTATAGTGTGGCCTGATGTAAGCTTGTACGTATTTTTACATATAAGTGGCATTTGTAGTAGGGACATGATTGTAATTTGAGTGTGAAAGAGGGGCTCCTGTAGTGAGGAACACTTGTAAGTGCAAGGGCCTCCAAACCTCTTCAATCCTCACCTATAAATAGGGATGAGGAGTGCGAAGGAAGGGACCTTTTCCCGGAAAGCTAGTTTCTGATTTTTTCTGAGATTCTTTGCTGGTTTTGGTTATCTCTTGTTGAATCAAGCTGGAAGAAGAAAGAGAGTTGTTGGAATAGAAGTTCCTTAAGTGAAGGCCCTTCCTTTCCTCTCTCCATCACTTGTTAGATCATGTGATTTCTTTCTATTTCTGTGTGTAATCTCCTTCTGTTAACTGCAGATCTTTTCTCTCTTGAATATCTTTGTTGTCTGTTGATTTCTTGTGTTTGATCTAGTATTCTCAAACCTAGGTTATTTTCCTTTGGTTTCTATTGAGAATTCTTATACAGATCTTCTTTTAGTTTTGGATCTTACATCAAGGAATTATCCTATAATTCATGATGGGGTATGAAAAAGCCACCCCCAACCAACTGTTGACACGTGGCCCCTAATAGGCTAACACTAGTCCCAGGGGTAACCATGTAATTCGCCAAGAGCAGGTAAAATTTGGCCCACTCATGGGCTGACACCTGTCTTGGGGCAGGTAGTTCAACTACCCAAGGCCCTCACTATAAATAGCCTTCAAAGCACTAAGGCAAAGGATCCGAATCCCCAAGAGTGAGAATCCCTAGTTTTTGGCTTTTCTCCTTTTCTATGCCCATTACTAACTTGACTGTCGAAGGGCCCGTTCGGAGCTAAAACTCCTAGTTGGTCTTCTGACCAGGTGCTTCCCTGATGCGGAGATTTCTCTTGCAGTGCGCGATCCTCTCTGGCTCGGTGCTTTTGCACTGAACGAGATCGCGACCGGGGACGGTGATGAGGCTTTGTTTGTGCATGTCTTGTTCGGGAGTGATTGATTCACCTCAAGGAGTGATAGGTATGATCACGGCGGAAGGGCATA